>NC_090447.1:1468691896-1469301198 GCF_031143425.1 Pleurodeles waltl
GGCATCCTTGAGCTGTGGTGCACAGGTGCCTGCATTGAAAACAGGATTGTTTTTGCACAGGAAGGGTCCATGGAGTTATTTTAGGTGGTGCTCAGTGCTTCATTCGAGTCAGCGTTTGCTAGTGGGGCCCCTGGCAGTCACTTTTGGGCTCTCAGCCAGCATGCGCAGGGAGTGGCGGGGCTGGGACAATGGGTGGGGAAGGAGGAGTGGAGTGAGTGCCTCTAAGTGCGCATGTCAGTTTGGCCGGGCCTTTTATGCCAGCCAAACTCACAGGCACACTTATGTTTCTCCAGCCCACATTGCCAGGATGGAGAAACAGCACAGACTCCAGTGCACTGTCTGAGCGGTAGACCGAGCTGCTCAGACCAATCCTGATACTGCTCTCATGCTAGGCATAGCATGAGAGCCTCACCAGGATTGCATGGGGAGCCTGTGCTGGTGTCCAAGGGACAGCAGCAGACAGGATTTTTTAAATTTACTTTTTATTTTATTGTCCCCCACCTTCCCCATCTCCCTGCCCCCCACTCCTCTCCCCCTTGAGATTTGTGGCAGTTGCCACAGTACAATATTTAAGTATATTATACAATAAACCGGACGCACAGGGGCTTTTAGGGGTAGCTGAAAAGTAGAGGAAGGTGGATTAGTAGGGGTACTAAGTGAGAGAAAGCACAATATTTTGTGAAATAACCAAAGTTTCTAAACCTTTTTAAACAAAGAGAGGGAGAGAGTGTGTGTGCGGTTGTCTGTGTGTGTAAACATTCTTGGTGAAATCCGACCAACACCTCACCATACCCGACTAGAAGCACCTGCACCCAACTATTTATCCCAAAATACATTTATTAAAGGGGTGTAACACCCAGCCCCCCTCCTCACACACACACACAAAAGCTACGCTCCTGGGTATGGCTGTACCACAGAGAGACTGGGGAGGCCCTCTCACTAACAGCTAACGGAGTGAAACCCTCTCCAGAAAATCTGGGTATCCCCCATTTTAGCTAAAGCTTCTGTGGTGGTATGCTCACACTCACCCTTCCGGGCAGCCTCCCACCCATTGATTCAGAAGTGGCCCACACAAGAAGCACCGCTCAGCTAGCTGCTGCTATGACTTTCCATCAAAGCAGCCTGCCAGCCCACTACAGAAACCCTGAATTACAGCCTGTGTTTTTTATTAATAAACATTACATTTTGTCTTTGAAGCCAACATGGATTTGAAGTCATTCTCGGTATATTAATTATTGATAAATGAAGGCCCGAGAGGCGGCGATGGAAGAGGACGGGATTTAATTTCATGGCTACAGCAGTAATGGTGGGAGGCCAATAACTTAATATTACTGTAGACTTTCAACTGGGGGGTGATTTGGGGAGAAGCGGGGGTGTGGGCGTATGGTAGGAGAGGCGTCTGCTCTCGGGGCACAAAACGGGGTAGGGGATTCTGGCATGGTTGAGGAGAGCTCACCTAATATGCAGAACCAGCATCCCATGTAACCATGATCTGAAAAAGATATCTCACAAGGATAAGGTGCATGTTGCAGAGCTGTGTGCGGAATCTGTATTTCATTATTATTCAGACATAATAAAATAAAGGCCTTCCTATTAATATAGGTGATGGAAGTAGAGGTGCTGCAGCACAGTGGTGTAACAAAGGACCCCGCAGCCCCTGCGGTGCGCGGGAGAGCGAGGTCCATGGGCCGCCCTCAGCAGAGTACCTGGTCTGAGAGTTTCTGAGTAAGGCAGGAGGGGGGCCTTCCGAGTACTTTGCAGGCAGGTCCCCCACACGCCACTGATGCAGCACTCCCAGAAATAATCATGCCAGAATTCAGAAGGTGAGTGAGCAATAAAGGTGCTTTTTTGATTTTGTGTGTACACTGTCACATTTGCTGGGTTTTCAAAGACAAAGGTCAAATATCAAGCTAGATCTTCTAATAAATTGCTATTTATTATGAAACTGGAGTGCACTTTTATTCTCCCTCTGCAAAATGGGAGGATTTTGGTCCGATTTCCACACATATTTGTGTTTTGTGTATATATTTCTACCTGTAAAACTGCACCTCTATGCACATTTAGTGGCCATTTCAATGGAAAATGTGCTCTCTGTAAATGACAGCGCATTACCTCATCAGTGCTCCAAAATGCACCACCAGCTGCACACCACATCCTTACCACTGGCCTTCTGAACAGTGGTGTAACAAAGGCCCCCGCAGCCCATGTGATGTTGTGGGGATGCACAGTGCCCTGACCCAAGAGCTCCAGAGTGAGTTCGGAAGGGGGGCGCTCCATGTACTTTGCAAGGAGGGGGAGCTGGAGTTTATTTACACCGCTGCTCCTGAATGTGCATGGCACATTTGCTACACTTGTTTTTTTTTGTATCACTTGGATCTTTCACAATCCCTATGACTTCAGTGGTATAACGTTGTGGCAGCAGCCCCACTCTAAAAATTGTTCCAGCACCACTGACCAAGAAATCATTTAGTTTGTGATGTGACTGTCTCAGATCCTGAACATGTAATCTCATATGACATTTTTTTTTTATAGTGGTAGGACATGGCCAGAAGATGGCTGATGGCCACTAGAAAATTAAACTAAAGCGAGATCCTCCTACATAAACAATACCTGCTAATATAAAAGACACAAATATCGTAATGAAATAGCCAGATGCTAATGGAATACTTACTGGAATACTTTAAATATTCATCTTTGTCACTGATGTGAGGAATAATGGTGTATCAAAGCTGAGCAGCCCGGACAATAGAATGTTATCACTTGTAGCATCCAGTCTACACAGAGATGACAGTGACATAAGAGTAAGTATCAAGGAACAGTTGCTTTTGTCCAACAAGATACTTGAGTCATCATAGACACAAAGCCCCCTTCATAGGAGCCACAATAGCTGTACCCATGGTCCAAGTGTGTAGTGAAGAGGATTCAGAGGGTCTCCATAAAAACATGAATTCTCTCCAATGAAAAGATCTGACCTCCAAGTACCCAGCTTCTTGCCATCCTTCACCACTCCCCTTCTTGCGTCTTTCCCTCCCTCGAGCTCCATTAAAAATGACTTGTTCTCCTCCCATTCTCAAAATTCTCTCAAGTTTTCTTTCTACCTTGACCTTTCCCTCTCTTAAAATCATTTGTGAAACATTACTAATCTCTTCCACTCGTCTCTGGTCTTTCCTCCAACGCCACCTTGGAGAGTGCAGTTCTAGCTCTCAGTCAGACAGGATGTGTGCCATTGATCATTGAAAACATATACAGCCTTACACTGATCTATACAGAGCAGAGTAAGGCGCGGTGCTCATGCCGTAGAGACCTGCTGTTTCCTTTGTGATAACTAGGGATTCCAAGGATTTAGGAGGTCCAGGTAGGGTGTTACATATGGTGTGTGTAGGTGTGACTCTATTGGGGCTGGACAAAGTGGTATTTGAAGGAAGGAATCCTGGTTAGTGGGATGTGAACCTGTACAGGTCGTGGGAGATCTAACAAAAATGTCCCCTAGAGGCAAAGCATCTGTGACATTAAGACACCTACATGAAGATGTTAGGTATCTGAAATTTGTCACGTTTAAGGCACAGTTTGGTGTCCAGGTGATGGGCTTTCTTCAGTTTGCTGCCCTAGCTTCTTGTGCCCAGATGATCTGAGGGCAATTTAAAAAACGCTGGGAATGAATGACGTACAAATGAGAGTCAAGTCACAGAAAACTGGAGTGTTCATGTTTGCATATCTTTATTTTGGTAACAGCATATTAAGCTTGCACTGATGGCTCTTGTGCATGTACTGAAAATGTTCATAACAAAATTGAGAAAATAGTCTGCTCTCTTTGAAATATATACTTTATTACGACAGGACACAACAGAATGCATTTCATACCTTCATGAAATTTGGATGAAGGCTGAGTTGACCCTTCCAACCATTAAATGTACAAGCCTCTCTGCTGAAGACACCCAATCCACTTAAATATATTGTCCTATTCCGTGTTCTTAATTAAATACATATTTAGTTTGTTTTCTTTGCACTGCCACACTGGATCAGGCTGGAGGTCTGTACCTGCCAATGTGATTCAATGTTCTACTTTATGTCTCTTGAGTATTGTTAGAGACATTTTGCCTCAGACTCAAAATACTAAACGTTTGGAGGTGTCCTCTCTTGGCCAGACCCAACAGAAATCTGGCATATCTTTATGTCATCATTGTATGTGATAGGAATGGATTGCACAAGGACCTCAATAAAGGGCAGAAATATGGACCAGAGATATGGCTTAATTGTGGTAAAACGCAACTTGAAAACAGCTTTACAGTTATAATCATTTGTCATACCTATTTTAGTAATTTTCACCCCTTTAAAGCAAACTGATTGATTGTCTCCAGAGCAGCTATAATATTCGAGCTAAACCAATAGTTTTAGGCCCTTCTCTAATCAATGAAGCTGCATTTGTATCAGGTGAAGCTTGTGTTCCTGTAGCAGAAATGTCAGAAAGTGGGCTTTTTATTCAGGTTGAGGTCTTTCGTAGGGAAAAGGAATCATTGGCCCACATGTGACCAATGCCATTGCTCCCTCTACTCTGCTGGGAGACCAGGAATTGTGACCAGGGGAGAAGTGCCACAACGGGGGGAGCCACAAATATGGAGAGTTTGGTGCCACAGTGCCCCACCATATGTTTCTCCTGAAGGCAGTCACTGTACTAGACATATAACTCCACTCAACTCCGCCAAAAGTTGCCGCTGCTAGGACTCCAGCTTTATAGATGGTAATCATATCCTTGATAGTGTGGCATCCAAGTTTAGAGGAAAATTTGTGCACACCCTCACACACTCTGTTTATCTTTAGCCTGGAATTGTGTATGTGTTGGACCCAAGAGCCATTTCTGATAGAGAGAATGGCCAGATACCAGAAGGCATTCACCCTAGCGAGGGGTGTGCTATCCTAGAAAAAATAATTAACCTTCTGTTGACCTTTCCAACAGAACATTACAAATGTCTTGGATTTATTAATCTTAATTTCTTGGATTACATAAACCCTGCAAAAGTATCCATTAATTGCTGTGGCCCAACAGCACACAGAAGAACAGGTAATGGACGATAAGCAACAGATGGGGCATTGGCCTGCAAGGACTGAAGGACATTGTCTACACCATGTATATGAAGTGAAAATAAAAATGGAGTCAACTCACACCCCTGTCTCACAACCCACCTAATTCTTAGAGGGGGAACATTCCCCATTGGGTCCATATCCAGTACTCAATTTGTAAATAAAAACATGCCGGTGCTCAAAGTCCTCATCCTAAACGCACGGCTGCTGCAATTAAATGTGGGAACACGGAATACTGAGGCAGCAGAATCCTGAAGCCATCTCGGGCCCCTTCAATCCATTTACAGCCACTCCCGGCCCCTTCAGCTCACTTTTGCAGCTTTCTGCTTTCTCCCATTGTGACGCCTTTTCGTTTTTCTCTTCGTCCGTCTTTCCCATATGTGTCTTTTGCTCACAGAAAATGCTTGGGGCAGAAGAATAAGCTTCGGCCCTCAAAAATAAGTGCTGGTGCTCAGCACCAGAAACCACAAGCACAAATTGAGCACTGTCCATATCTAATATTGGATGAAGAGGATTCAATTCTGAAAATGTGAGACTGAATTAAACAGTTCTGTAGAAGGGGCTGCTTTGGAGTTAACTCCAGTTCTTCCCTCTGCAACATTTTCCTCTGCATTCTCTTGTTCTGTGGCACCTTTAAACCCCATTTGTCTCCATGTCTTTCTAAAATACTTCATCTGCATATCTCATACGAGTTCCTTCTTCTGCATTACTATCTTTTCTGCATGTACTTCCTTATGTCACATTCTCTTCAACGTGCCTTTGTGAGCACATAAACACTACAAAACACACACACACACACAACCTCTCTCTTTCCCCATCTATAAACATAGAATATTCTTCTCCTTTGGCATAGGACATACTGACAGCCTCCTCCACATACATAATCTAGTCATGGCATCAGCACAGAACTGAACATCGCTCTGCAGAGATGCCAATGATCACATATTATTGTGCACACCACCATGACCAACCACAAAGCACTGTGAGAAACACACACCTTCTTCAGAATCAGCGCCACAGTTTTCAGTGTGTCCTGTCATGAGCACCCATTCATATCCTGAAATCACCAAGACACCTGGAAGCAGTCGTGGCTCGCTGCACATTGAGGGGTGGCGGCCGGGCGGCACATCGGGAGGGGGAATAAATATTAAATATGTATATTTTTTTCAAAACGTACCTGCCTTGCCGCGACGTTGTCGCTCCTTCTTGCTGGCCGCTGGAGGCAAGCAAAGGCTTTCAGCCTGCCCTGCAGCCAATCCTGACGCTGCTCAGAGGGTGCTCCTAGGTAGACTGGGAGTCTGTGTCTGCTTTCTCTAGCCCGAGCACACTGAGCATGTGTGTTTGGCTGGCCCGAGACAGCCGGCCAAACATACATGGGCACTGAGGGGGAGTGTTGTGCACTCCCCTCAGTGCTCGCCACAGCCCATGGCCCGCCCCTTTACAAGAAAACGATAATAAAGTTCACTATTGTTTTCTTGTAAAGTTTTTGCAGCTGCTTCTGCTGGCGGTGGGGGGGGAGTGACGCTCCTCCACCATAGCGGAGGAGCCGCAGCTGCCTGCAAGTGGCTCAGTTCAGCATATGCGCTGTCTAAGAGATATATGTAGCATGGGAAAATCTACAGAAACCAACATCTGTGGAATGTAAACAATATTAGTGATGAAGGAGAACATGTGAAATGGAAACAGGGACAGCACCACTGAAATCCATTACCTTAAGAATCATTACTGCATCGTTGAGAAATCGATCTGTGTTTTGGAGCGTAAAGGTAATGGCAGGAGCAGAGGGCCAAGTGCTGACGCGTTTCAAACTGATGTTCTGAAGTGTGCAGCATGAGACCATAGCAAGCTTCCATCACAGGCGGATGCCACCTCCGGCCCTCTTCCCCACGGGATTTCCCTGGCTGCACACCAAGACAGAGATAGACAAGCTTTCAAGTTTTAAGAGTGTAGCTTTCAGACTTCCTCTTGGTGTGTGGAAGCGGCGTGAATGCTCTCACACCGCTTCTGAGAGCAAAAAAAGCAAGGCGTGGCGGGGAGCATGGTTCACAATGGTGCATGCGTTTGGTTCCCCCGGCACTCAGCGCCCGGGGAGGAGGCCCCACGCACACCGCCCTAATGCCGGTCCTGATCACAGGTTTCGTCCAGGCCCAGTAGTCGCACTGCTTGGACAGAGGACCTGCCTTGTTGAGTGTATGGTCAGATGGATAGAACAAGGCAATGTTATTGGAGCACAATAAAAAGGGGAACTACCTGGCATTCTGTTCCTGCATGGCTGCAGTTAGAGTGGACCAGAGTACTATGCAGAGAGCACGTCTGAATGTGTGTATGGTCCAGGGTTTAGCCATAGTGTGCACAGTACAAGAAGATGCCAGCACCGGTATGTAATGCACTCAGGATCACAATACTTCTGCATGCAGGTAAGCCAAAGGCCTTGTCCTGTGCACTTACCAAATATGTATATTTTATGTGCGCAAACAGGTATTGTGATCAGGGCATGGCCACGCAACATTTTCTTGCCAATTGGAGCAGTACTGAGTGCACTTTCTTTTCTGGCCAGTACCAAGCAACCTGTGAATGAACGAAGCCTGTTCTTGGACCATATCTTTTGTATTGCTGTAGGTTTTACTTCACAAGCCAAGGTCCAAAATGTGCTTTACTCATACGGGTCCCTATTACATCCTGGTTCGGTTTTTGCATATGTGATCATGCAGAGAGCAAGATATAGAAGAGTTCTCTAGAAAAAGCTATTTTTATTGCAGAAGGGACTCTACAAACATGAGCTGCTGAGCATGGAGCTGTGTGGTGTGTGAGATTGGGATAAAACTCAATGAACCACAATTTGGATGGTGAAAGGCAGGGTGTGTAATAAGCGAAGTATATGACAAAACCGTGCTTATGTGTATTCCCTTTTCTATTTCCAAATTTAAAGCTCTATGAAAGATCACATATTCCTGATCACGACCTACAATTCTGATGCAGAGAAACAACACATCTAATATCATCAACAAAGCTACAATGTGAAGTTACTTCTAGGAACGAGGATGCAGCCCTGCTTTTCTTACACTCATTGATGGAAATCCAACCAGCACAAATGAAATTCCTACCACTTTCATTACCAACATGATCTGAAGGACACAAATCTATAATTGAAAAAAAATCAATTAAAAAGTAATGTACTTCTTCCCTTGGAACGACACAGCACAAGAACCATCACATACATGCACATGACTTGCTCAACTGGCTTATTTCACATCCCCACTAACTGAATCCATGTTGGTCTATGTCTACTTCTGTCCTAAACTGCTTGTCCTAAAGCCTACTGAGCTCTTCCCAGCAGATTCACTGCTCCAGCCTGTTTAGGCATAAAACAAAATATGTATAGCTGTATGGTGTCCCACTGACAGCCAATAACCCAGTGTAACAGGACATCCAAAATTAACATCATTCACGTTCCCTTCAATCTCTTTAATCACGGAGACAAAATTGGGAATACAGATCAATACATAACTAAAGCATCTGCATTAATGGCAACAAGGATTCCTGTAGACTGGAAATTGCATACCACTAATAGATATAATGACTTGTTGGATAATATACACCTAAATGCAACACTTGCAGCTAGCACTACAGAATAACTCTGAGACACCACAGAGTAGTGTGCTACCCATCCGCAAAGCGCTTCAGTGCCTCACTAGGATAGTAAGCACTATATAAATCCATAACAAAACAGAATAGACTAAGTGCTTTGCTAGTACTCACAAGAACTTTGATTTAAATGCAGAGGATGAAATGCAACTAAAAATAGCGCAAATGTAACCCTGTGGGTTGGATGTTGTAAAGGATGACTGCTTGGAGAAAGCTCCTTGAAACGTTACATTTCACAGGCCTTCCAGTTTAGCACGAGCACACGTCATATGCATAGCTTCAAAAAGAGTGCCAAGCGAAACTGCAAAATAAAAAATAGGAATAATTGAACTGTAGAGAGAAAATCACTGACACTGTAAAAATGTTTGCAAAGGTAGTGAAACATAAAACAATGAAAATAAAAGAAGAGGCCCTTGTATTTTCTATAATAAGCGTTAGAACATAGGTCTTCAGTTCTCTAAATATGAGGGGGAGGGGCCTCAGCTTCAGGGTCGGGGTTTGGGGTATTACACCCCTCTAATAAATGTATTTTCTGGTAACATTTGGATACAGGTGCTTCCAGTCAGGTATTGTGAGATGCCGGTCGGATTTCACCAGTAATTGTATACATAAACTCATACAAAATCGCACACACACACACTCTCTCCCTCTCTGGTTTGAAAGCCTCAAAAATTGTTGGTTATTTTACCAAATATTGTGATTTCTCTCACTTGGCACCCCTACAAATTTGCATTCGTCTCCCTTTCCACTGGCCCCTTAGGCACTTCCATGTGCCCTGCTTGGCATATGATGTATTTTGACATTATATGATAGAGTGATTTTTGGAAAAACTGAAGATCACACCCCGTAAATCTTACTGACCGAGCTACGCCACTGGGGTGTTTGCAAGTTCAATGCCAGTGAGGTTTAGCATACACTGACCATCTGCCGTGCACCACAGTGACTGATGTCACACAATGAGATTGAAGCTGGTAATGTAATGATGACAGTAAGAGTCAGTGAGACAAAATACTTAATAAATTAACTACACAAAGTTTACTGAATTGAATGTGACACAAGGAAACTCTACACTTAACAGCAAGACCCCTGGGAAATGCTAGCTGCTGAAAATTATCTGGGCGTGGCTAGGGAACCAAAAGCTCAAACCAGCCCCGCTCCATTCACCTCCTCGCACAATCTCACTCTTACCAGCCATTCTCACACTCCTCTTCTTCATCTCTGATCACTTTCTCACTACCTTCTCACTTCTTCATTCTCTTTCTCTCTTGTAAACTCCCTGTGCCTGCTCCAATTACCCTCGGGGGAGCCGGGCAAAGCCACAGGGTCCCCAGGAGCCCCCTTGGTCTATCAAAACTGACCTCCATGGGCTCTAGCCCACTAGGGAAGTGCCTGGTAGAATAAAAGGCTGGTCCAGCCCTAAAGATTACTTAGCATTCTATTAATCGGACCCTTATTTCCATCCCCAAAATCCATCATCTTCAACCGTGCATGACGCCACCTCCCAAACACATTAATAAAGACCTCATTATCATCCAATTATGACTTTTGTGAAGTGGGATGGCATGAAGGCTCACCACCCTCGGGGCTGATTGGATTAAGATGAAGGGAGACAGGGCCTCATAGATGCATCAAGCCTATTGTGCAGAGACAGACTAACTGGACTCTCAGGAGGCAATTTTGCATTGTCTGCAGAGTATGAAACAGAAAGCAACATTTTAGCCTACAGCCTAAAAATGACTGGCTATTGGAAAAGCCGTTGCGTGTACGGAGGGGCGCCAGTTGGGGAGGATGGGCTAATCTGAGTGTTGATGGAAGTAGGCTTTGTGATTAAGCTCACAGTTGTAGGTTGCAAGGCTAGAAGAATGTCATTATCACATTCATTTTATGCACTTGGTGTGTCTTCTTGTAGAAACAGTATACCATACGCAGGAACAAAAACTCATGTATAATTAGTACCACTGTATGAAAATAGTATATCTGGAGAGATTACTCTTAGGTATGAAGATCTGGCAATTATATATTGTTCCCCCATCTGAGAAGAAGTTGATACCCGTGGTGACAATATGGGATGAGACCGTACTTCATGAATCAGGTTGTGTCTACCATAGATCCATTGATATTTCTTAGATGTAGCCAATGTAAGCGTCGGCTACCCCTGGCATGACCTCTAGCAGTGGAAACAAAACTAAAGTAGAATCTGAGAGCCGAGGTCACTCTATGCAGTCTCCACTCTTTGCCCTACCCCAGTGGAACTCACTTCTAAAGGGGGTCTATTGAGTGACTAAGGTCGGAACTCTATTCGACTACTTTATGTTGTGTGAAATTCGTGGGTCTGTTCAAAAGACCAACACAATGGGGGTCATTACGACCCCGGCGGTTGGTGTAATAGTGGTGGTAGTACCACCAACAGTCTGGCAGTACATACCGCCACTTTCATGACATTGGAGGTTTGGCCAAAGCCAAACAGCCAAGTTAACACACCGACCGCCACAGCGGTAATGACTGTAGTCTCCAGCCCGGTGGCCGTCACTAGGCCGCCCATGGAATTTTGACCCCGTCCACCGCCATGGTTTCCGTGGTTTCCCTACCGCCACGAAAAGCATGGCGGTAGGCACTATCAGTGCTAGGGAATTCATTCCCTGGCACTGATAGGGGTCTACTCCTTCCCCACCCCCTCCCTAGAGTTATCTCCCTCTCTACCCCTCCCCCTCCTGCCCCGACATATACATACACTCACATACATACACACATGCATACACACATTCACCCACGCATGGATACATGCATACACACTCACAGCAACACTCACGAACATAAATCCAGGCACACACGCAATCACACAACACAACATGCACATACACACACACCCATTCATGCACACACGCATTACACATGCATGCACGCGTTGAAACACTGTCACACACACATGTACACAACACCCCTGCCCCCCTCTACTGTCAAAGAACCCGACTTACCTTCTTGCAGGGGGTCCTCCGGCAGGAGACGGGACGCAGTACTGCTACCAGCAGCAGCCTCCACCAGCAGAAAAACGCCAGGACGTATCATGGGACATGATACGGTTAGCGGCGTCCACCGCCATGACCGTAGCTGGAATTCAGCCAGCCTTCTGGCGGAATTCCAGCAATGGTCATATTTGGTGGATGGCCGGTAGCCACGGCAACGGTATGTTGCCGGCTGTTGCCTTGGCAGTAGGCGGCATTTGCTGCCAATCTTATAATGAGGGCCAATGTTTTTAATGTATTTTTAATGAATAAGTTATTTCATCCAGAAATACAATACAGAGTAAGAAGGCTGTATATTAGGTAATTGGTGAATGAATTGTTCATCCATCGATGGTGAAAGTGACTTAGGTGGCATTACACTGACAGTACATTGGAAATATTTATATTATAATTAGTTTTGTGCAACGAGACAACGCTTTGTTCTCACCAACTTTGCATATGTCTTACAAAAACTATAACAATATGTGAAGTTCTATGTAAGTTGGTCTTTTGTTTTTAAATGTGGTCCTCAATGATATTTTTCTACAAAAGTTTAATTTGTATTGAGTCATGAAAAATGATCGCAAAATACCAGAGCAGCCTGGTTTCAAAGTACTCTCAAGTAAAAGTTAGGCAATATATGTTCTTGCATTCAAAACGCTTGGGAGTCAACGACACCTACTAACATTTACAAGAATATACTATTGTAATGGCCTGGAACTGAAAAAAGGTCCAACAGCTATGCGAAGGCCAATAAATGTGCAACACTTTAGTTGCACAGAAAAAGCTTTGGACACCTCTAACTTTAACATTAAAAATACTTACAACTAAAGGCACAAGGAGACAAAATAATTTCCCAGATTCTCTCAATTGTTGGTCAAGTCTGAAAGCTAGAACAGATCCTAAGTCCTCGTTTACCAAGGAGGACCAGAAACGTAACCACTAGACCATGTTTCCTTTTTGTTTAAACAGTGTCGGGACGTCCACTAGCAAAGCTTTTCGAGTAATCATCTAAGAATAGGGAATAGGGAAATGGTAGATATGATACAGGATCCTAAAAAAAAAGGGGCAAAACATCGGTCCTTGTACATTACTATCAAATTCACTGAATTCAAATGTTTGCCAGGTGCATGAATGGAAAGTCAGCATTTTATAACAACTCTTAAAAACTGCAAATGTTTTAGATCATCTGGAGCCATATGGCTTGCTTAACTGAAATCTAAGTATTTGACATTAATCACACATAAAATAGCGATCAGTACACTGGAATGAATCAATAAATGTCGTCGAGATCACAAACAGTGGGTAATGACTAATGGAGTAACTTCAGAGTGGCAGGAATTGAAGTGTGGAGTACCCTTAAAGATCATTGCTGACTCAGACCCCGAATCAATAGTTTTATTGTGACACTTATGGATCACACTACGTCTGGCAATCAGTAAATATCACTAAAGACAAAGCACTGCAAATATTTCTACAAAGAGTTGATGCACTCTGTAAAGAGTTTATCCTTTAAAGGATATTTCAAAATAATTTCTAAACAACCTCCCATTTTCATAATTCGATTTGATGGATGGATTATCTAATTATCCAGAACTGTCTTATTTAGAACTGGAAGAAAGTAAGGAGAGCACTTCTACCGCCTGGAAACATAAGTGTGAATAGGCAGAATCAATGAATATTTGTTTTGGACCGCTACAGAAAGGGTTGTCTTCGAATGACCGCCGGCGTGCCACTGGGGTGTCTACTACACATGGCCACTGTGCTGGCACTATGTACTGAGATTTAAATACAGGTGTGTGGGGGTGATGGAGAGCAGCACAACTAGAATGCTGGCTTGTTGAGCAAGTATGATGCTCAATATGGCTACGCTGCAGAGGACGGTGGTTCAAGCTCAGTGCAGTTCAAATATTTAAATAGTAGCAGGATTCCTTGCAGATCAATACAAAAACGTACTAATCCTAGGAGCCTATTTCCCAGTGCAGAAGACAAAGAGTGCTTCTCTGAAGGATAAAAAGCAGTTAACATAATATTCGTTTAAATAAAAACAATTGAATTAAAAACAAAGTTCAAGTTTAGGTACAAAGTTTTCAGGTGTTGTAATGGGGGAATGAAAGTCACAATGTGCAATCTAGGTGCAAGCTAGGTGTAAATCTAATTGTGACCACTTTTTACAAGGGTTATGCTTTGGGCAGCATGACCAGAAGAACATCTGCTGAGCAAGGAGTACACTCAAGATGGCCGCCACCACCCAGGTGGAAGGTCCGATCTCAATGCAAGTCAGCAGTTAATAAGCAACAGGATTCCTTACAGATCAAGGCACGAATCCTAGTATCCTCTGAGGCATATGCCGTAGTACAATACACAAATAGGACCTATTCGAAGGCCTAAAATATATACATTAAAAACAAAGTGCAGCTGAGTGAAAACAAGTAAAAGCAATGTTAAACTTCAGTCACAAAATCCAAGGTGCAAGACAGCAGGTCAGTATCTAAAGTGAATTATCAATACATTAGAGAAGAGGAGTAGCAACGTTCCTTAATGATGTATTTCCGTGAGTTCACTCAGAATGTTGAGCTTGACAAACTTTGAAAAATATACACGTAATAAAAGTCTAAAACATAGGTAAAACAATTAGGGCAGGAGATCCCTGGAAAGAAATGAAAGAGCCGTAGCAGTTTAACATGATTAGTTTTCAAGAGTACAAATTGGGAGTGAAAAATAGTAGTAAAGAGAACAAGAATATCAGTCAATACTCACTATGAACCTAATACATGAATAACTCATGTTAACTCAATATCTCCTGTTGTCTCTGCTTATTGGTAGTAATTTATTATTTTTGGACTTATGCACAGTTATCAGTCCAACTAGGATTTTGATACTTCCAGTTAACACACACAACTCTGAAGCATTGACTAAACCCGCTAGGCACCCTCATTGGAAATAGCTCTGAATAAACAATGGATGGGTCGCTTCTTGCGTATTACCAGGAGCGGCTCCTCCATGAGAGCAGAGGGTCATCGCCCTATTTACAAAATGCCCCAGAGCAGTTAAAAACTAAAATGGTAATAAAGTTTATTTCTTACCATGTTAGCTTACAGCAACCCATGCTGAAGGATGGGCAGGGCAATTGCTGCTGAGTGGCAACAGGGATCTCTGCCATAATGTATAAAGTGCGCATGTCCCTTTGGCCGGCCATCTTGCAACGGCCAGCCAGACATTCAGATTTTAAACTTCTCTAATCCAGCTGCTTTATACAGCTGGGTTAGAGAAAGCACAGGCCTCCAGTGCTCTTGAGTGCGCTGAGAGAGGCCACTCCCTCCAAATCTGACGCAGCTCTCATGCTGTTTAGCAGAGCTTTGAGGAGAGAGGTTCGAGGAGAGAGGACACCGGAATAAGGAGGATGTTGCATTAAGTCAGGAAGGTAAGTGCCAGTTTTTTATTATCATTTAAATGCCACCCATATTTTGCCCGCCCCACCACTCTAACTACATGTCAGCTACCGCTGCCCATTACAGAAGTTTAGTTCTAGATTTGCATTTATATTCCGTTTCTGGAGCATTTTTGCTACAAAGCAACATTGAATCATACAAATTAAGGATGTAGTGAGTACTCTCTGTGTATCTGAGTGTATCGGTGGGGGGGGGGGACAACCTAGCCTCAACGAGTTTGCCATGATGCTTGTCAGAAATCTAGAAACCGAGATGGACAATAAAGACCGCCCAGAGAAGGGTGCTCGAGATTGCCAGATTTGCATCTGCAAAATTCATTAGGTTGTGGTAAACTTCGCATATTTCATGAAATGTCATAAAACGCGCAAAGCATGACATAAGCAGCTGTGAAAGAATGTTTGCTAAAAACAGATTTTGCTCTAGAAAACTCGGAAATTGACTTTTTTCAAATTTTCTTCAGCAAAGTATCTGAATCATCGGTATGTGTTTTTTGACTTCCTTTTTGAAAATGACACTGCAAATTGACTTTCTGTGACATAATTTTCCCTCAAAATTGGAAAAATTGTTATAAGATATTTGCCATAGCAAAGTGAAAGTCTGCACCACACTCATCTCTTCAACGGTGTTTGCTTGTTTCGTAAAGGGCCAGCATTCCAACTTCGGGTCGATTGGTCAAGTACGTTTCTGTTCTAGCTCTTGAGTTTCACATCTTAATAGCCAGTTTCTGCAATGCCCTCCTAACCTGCATGTTTCCTTCTGCAGAAGTGGCTTAAATCCTGTATAAATCTCTGCAGTCAGACGTCATCAGTGCCTACAGGGGAGGCACTAGGTTCGCAAGATCGGTACTTGTCAGTAGGATTCAATTTTCAAGATCATGGATTTCCTTTAATTTTATCAGGTCATCGCTGCAACTGGTTCAAATGAGGTAAATAAAGACTTTGTCTAATAAAATGCATTGATCTGGTAAATGCAAGCCTAGACTTGAAACTTGGGCCCATATTTATACTTTTTGACGCAAAACTGCGGCAACGCAGTTTTGCGTCAAAAAAATTAGCGCCGGCTAACGCCATTCTGAAGCGCCATGCGGGCGCTGTATTTATTGAATGACGTTAGCCGGCGTTAGCCGCCGGCGCTGTCTGGTGTGCGTTAAAAAAAACGACGTACACCAGGCAGCGCCGGCGTAGGGGGAAAATGGCGTATGGGCGTCCAGAAATGGTGCAAGTCAGGCTGAGGCAAAAAAATCGCCACAACCCGATTTGCGCCATTTTTTACGACGCCCATCCCCCATTGAAATGACTCCTGTCTTAGCAAAGACAGGAGTCATGCCCCCTTGCCCAATGGCCATGCCCAGGGGACTTCTGTCCCCTGGGCATGGTCATTGGGCATAGTGGCATGTAGGGGGGCACAAATCAGGCCCCCCTATGCCACAACAACAAAAAAAAATACTTACCTGGACTTACCTTAATGTCCCTGGGGTGGGTCCCTCCATCCTTGGGTGTCCTCCTGGGGTGGGCAAGGGTGGCAGGGGGTGTCCCTGGGGGCAGGGGAGGGCACCTCTGGGCTCATTCTGAGCCCACAGGTCCCTTAACGCCTGCCCTGACCCAGGCGCTAAAATCCGGCGCAAATGCGGGTTTTTTAGTCCCGCCCACTCCCGGGCGTCAATTTTGCCCGGGAGTATAAATACGACGCATATGCATCGCAGTCATTTTTTAAGACGGGAACGCCTACCTTGCATATCATTAACGCAAGGAAGGTGTTCACGCAAAAAAATGACGCTAACTCCATGAACTTTGGCGCTAGACGCGTCTAACGCCAAAGTATAAATATGGAGTTAGTTTTGCGTCGAATTTGCGTCGAAAAAAACGACGCAAATTCGGCGCAAACGGAGTATAAATATGCCCCCTGGTATCATGCCAACATAGCTAGAGCAATCTGGTAAAACTGGTTGAGAACTATGGAGCAGTACACCCTACCAGAATGCTAGACACAGGCGTGCAACCTAACATTGAGGAGCTCTACCTAATATAACCTCACAATGACCGCAACATACAGATGGAATGTCTTAACTGCACTCCTCCAATCAACACTAGAAGTCCCGCTGCCACTCTGCACCTGAGGACCTGCAACCTGCCCAATGACAAACAATTATGGGATTCTAACCTGGCCCCTCTCCTATACTTCACAAACGTAGTGAACTATATTTATTTCACCTTTGACCTCTAAACACAAGATAATCTAGTCTTTATGATGACTCTCCCAGTATAAATTTGATATAATCCATGTCATCATGTACTATACCGATTCGAATGTATAATGGAACGATGAATGCTGGAACCATGCATGCCTGAACAACGCGGTCATAACAACGACTGCGTTGTTACCACAAATGCCTTTACCATGCATGCCTGTACAACGATTTGTCATTGTAAAAGTATGCCTAGTAAAGGCATGTGTGGGAACTGCATGCGTGGTTCTAGCATGAGACCCCCCCCACCTGCCCTAATGCCAAGAAGTACCCCACCCCTAATACTAAAACTACCTGACCTCCTCCCCCAAAACAAAACAAACCTGGATACCTCCCACCCATCCTGAGCCCTAAACCCTTCTCCAACCTCCCCCCACCCACCCTAAAAACAACCCCACCACCCAGCCCCTAAAAACAAAACTACCCGATCCCCCACCCCCACCCCAACCCCCAAAAATAAAACTACCCCAACCCCATATCCCGCCCCTAAAAACAAAAGTACTGCGAGCCCAGACCCCTAAAAAGCAAACTACCCTGATCCTCCCACCCCCAAAAACCAAATTACCCCGATCCCCGCACCCCAAAAAACAAAAGTATCCCAATCTCCCCACCCCCAAAAACCGAACTACCCTGACCCCGCTCCCACCCCAAAAACAAAAGTACCCCGACCCCCATCCCCCACGCCCAAAACTAAACTACCCTGATCCCCCATCCCAAAAAACCAAACTACCCAGATCCCCCACCCCCAAAAACGAAATTACCCCACCACCACCCCCCAAAACAAAGGTACCCCGACCCCTCACCCCTAAAACAAACTACCCCGACCTACTGCCCCTAAAAACAGAACTGCCCAGATCCCCCACCCATAAAAACCAGAACTACCCCCATCCTCCTTCCTGCCCCTAAAAAACAAACTACCCTGGCCCCACAAATAAACCCACACCCTACCCCCACCCCAAGCACTTAATCCACCCCCACCCCTAAAATCTGCCCCCTAACTCTGCACCAGCCCCACTTAGCTCTCCCGATGCACTCTCCCTTTTTCTCTGCCTTAACCACGCATATGCGTTGTTCAGCATTTGTGTGGTTAAGGCGTGGTTCCGCTTGCGTTAACAACGTATTCGTTGTTCAGGAGTCATTGTGCCGGACATTTCCCTACCGATTCATTACCAGATTCCTCATCATGAACAGGACAGTCATATAATGAAAGGACCTGTAGAATCTTTCTGGCAATTGGATGGCACAGATACAGGCTGTGCTGACTCCAAAGAGATCTGCCATAATTGCTGGTCACCTGCAGACTTTAGCAAAGTCCACCCTACAGGTGCCAAATAGTCACATGCCCTGAGCACTGACATCCTCTAATGACACGAAAGATGATGATAGTGCAGCCCATATTAGCAAATATCTTCAACTGACATCTCATAATGGCAATCATATAAAGCAGGACTGTGATGAAGTCTATGAGGGTAGATCTCTGATCCCCTTTCTCCGTTGTCAACACCTTATCTTTTTGAAGATCCATAAGTTCACAAAGTGGATGATCTTCTGCCACAGACATCATAGGAAACTGAATAGAACATAAAAGATTCTAATGCAGTAAAAGGACTTACAGTGTTATCCAGAGCTGCCAGCACAACACCTATTACAAAGAATGTGCCTTTCCCTCACACTTGCATACTCATCACACCACTAAGCATGGTGTCTCACGACGCAACCACCACACCTCGATGGGCATCACTCACAACGCAAAAATACTTCCCACATAGGCTCAAAACCAAGACAACACTATGCCAACCACACATCCACAGGGTTTAGTTTGCTACCCACCTAGACAAGAGCTTCCTCATCCCACAGAAGAGCAGTAAACAGCATAGAAATACAATCAGACAATGAAGTACAACAGGTTCAGAAGCAGGTGGGGGTGGGAAGGACCAATACTTGTGCCTGACTCAAGGGGATTGAAATAGCCTAACAAGGGGTGCAGGGTGGCTGCTGGAGTGAGAGATGTGGAGAGCAAGGGTCAGAAAGGAGAAAAAGGACAGTTGGAAAAAGAGAGGATGAAGAAGAGATAGAGAGGCTGAGAGATGTAAAGAGCCAACTAAAAAGAGAACATAGGATGAGAAAGAATAAGAAAACAACAAGCACATGTGAGACGAGTGATGCTGAGGGAGCGCAACAGTGAGAGCGTGAGAGTGAAATATGAGCAAAATCCGAGGGCGAGATAAAGACATAGGGAATAAAAGAGGAAGAGTCATAGGACAGACAGTGAGATGGAGAGAGAGAGAGAGATTGAGAGTGAGAGAGAGCTGGAAAGAGCTAACAAAAGAAGTAAAACAGACATTGACAGAGAACAAGATGAAGACTCACTCAGAAGTTATGGATAGAGAAAGCAAGAAAGAAGGAGATAGGTCAAGAGACAGAGAGATAGAAAGAGAAATCAAGGCTTACTGGTAGAAAGATCAAATGACATGGAGTAGAGAGTGTGAGAAAAAGAGAACGAATCTTGGACGAGAGATAAATAGGAATAACAAGAGCGGGCGTCCGAGGGGGGAGAGTAGAAGAAGATAGAGAGAGGTGCACAGCTCAAGGCAAAGAGAAACAGAGGACTAGCAAAAAAAGATGTGAAAAAGACAGGAGTGAGAGACAGAGAGAGAGAGAGAGAGACAGAGAGAGAGAGAGAGACAGAGCAGAAAATAACTGAAAGAATAGATTCTGGGTTCCATTCCAATTCAGCCATTTTATAATAATGTTTAGTGTTTCCAAAAACGCTACAGCCTTGAAGTAGGAATGTGTGCTATATTTGTAATGAACCTATTTCTGCTGTGAATGGTACCCGAGGTTTGTCACATTACCTAAACTAACAAGTATGGCAAAAACAAAACTTTTGATTGTCTGTGTTACCCAGTCCTCCACTTGTGTCACGTGAGTCTTGTTTGACTCAGGTTGCAGTCCCGCATACAAAAAGATACATGTAAACTCGTAATGAGTAATTTAGAGAAATTTGGCAAATGCAAAACAGGTGTAATTAAGTTTTGCCTAGACTTATTTTAAACCAGCCTTCAGTCCTACACTGATTTATGCAAGACAGAAATATCTCCTTTTAGTTACAATAGAACATTTTCAGAGGATAAGCAGAGGTAAAGACATCGAGGAGCTACCAGCGTAATAATGGCCTGAGTAATAACATTGTCAAGTTAAGGATAAGGCAAAACTCAAGGATGACTAACTGCTGACTACGAGAGGGTGAAATCTGAAAAATATCCTCAAAGCTTGTGATGTTGCCAAACGTTGCACTTCAAAAAAGTTGCAAGGTTTTGTCAACTTTCCAAATCTTAGCCTATTGAGTGAATTTTATTGGACAAAAAAATACATTACAGAAACTAAATCTGAATTGTTTTTGCTCTATAAAATTTAGAAAGAAAGAGAAAAAAGAAAGAAGAAAGAAAGAAGGAAAGAAAGGAAGAAAGAAGAAAGAAAGAAAGAAAAAAGAAAGTTGAAAAAGAGGCATTTGTGCAAGATGAAAGGATGAAAGAAAAATAAAAAGGAATGTGAATTAAAGAAGGAACAAAGAACGTGGATTAGCATAAATAAAAGTAAATTGAGCAACACAGAAGGAGGTGCAGTGAAATGGCGCGGCCAGGGCATGTTCATCTTCCGGAGCGCCATGCTGGTTCTGAACATTAAGCGATGTTTACTACCTCCCCTGTGGGTGCGTCACTCGAATTGAGCAACATCTGCCTCCCCCGAAATGGCGGCACCCGTGGGAGTGTAATGAGCCCTGTGCACCTGCGCCCTTCTGGAGGAGCAGCTGGCCCCCTTCCTGGCACATTGGAAGGTGCTTTCTAAAGAGCAACGCTGAGTCCTCTTGGTTCACACACACACACACACACACACATACACACACACATACAACTCCCGTCAATAGCAGATCACTCAATGCAAGAAAAGGATACTCCAATGGACAGCAGGTACTATGACAGACACAGAGGCAGGTATTGACACATGAAGACCTGTGTGGAAACCAACCATCCTTTCTAGTCTTGGAAAGGGCCAGATAGGGCATTTATTCTACCTGGCATTTCCCCGGTGGGGTGGAGCCCATGGAGGTCAATTTTGAAAAACCAGGGTGCCTCTGTCACTTTCCCCCAGAAGGCCCAGAGAAGCTTCAAATGAGAGAGTGGGGCGAGGGGTAAAGAAAAAGTTCTGAGAGAAAGAGAAGAGAGAGAATTGATGGAAAGAGATTGATAGGGCAAGGAGAAGGGAAAGATAGCACAAGGAGACACAGGGAGCTGGGCTATTTTGGGCATTTTTGCCAGGGAAGCTTTTGGTTCCCCAGCTCGGTCATGGTAACGTGGCCCGTTCACCGTGGTTTTCAAGTGAGTGAGCAAACAAATAATCCTGTTGTGCAGTGTCCGGGTACAACTGACAATGTAATATAGGACATAATTATGGGAGTTTGTAATTCACATGAATTCCTTTAGTGTTATTACTTGCAATTTTGGGGAAATTATAATTATGCAAAATTTTTAAAATGCATTTGGCACAATATTTTAACGTGAAATCTGTCCCTGTGTCCATTTTGGACACAAGGACGCATTTTACACTAAATAATATAGAGAAAAACACAAGCATAGCAAACTACGGCCGCTTGCACTCTTACCATCAATGTTTTGCCTCCACACTCGTTGTAAGGTTTTCCTGCAAACTGTGCCTAAGTTCGTGACACAATAGAATAATGCCAGCATTTTGGCATAACATATAGAACATGAAATTACCAAAATTGTGTAAGATTACGCCATCACAATGGAAATTTCACCCAGTCCTAGGTATAACCACTGGACCCAAAGAGAAGAATGTGAAGGTCTCCCATCAACAGTTTGCCATGCAGCAATCTGGAATACCTTTGTTGACTATGTGTGGATGGACATTCAGCACAAATCAGGGAGTCAAGGGTATACAGTTTACTTTGTGGGAGCATCAATGATATCCTCTTCAGTTCTTTGTGGAGCCTTCAGAGAAAAGACAGATTTTCCTGCCCAATGGTATGGGTCGCAAGCCTCTTTCAATCCAATTGATACTCCTGGAAGCTAGGTGAATTTTTCCCCCAGAGCTTTCCCTGGTGATATGCTTGAGCCAAAATGAAGTACAAAGTCCAATACCTCCTGTTCAAATACCTGGAGAGTCTTACACACGCATTCCTTTGCAGCATGATTATTACATTGTGCTTGTAAACCTTGCTCCTCTCATCATCACCTGTGTAGATCCTGATCCTGAATATCAAGTGAGGCACTAATGCCTAGACAAAATAACAAAGGACCAAATATCCAAAGGGAAGACTGTATAGATTTTATCTACCTCACTCCACATCTATAACTTGAAGGTACATAGATGCAGAGTTAAGAATGGTACATTTATACTTCCCTACATGTAATTACCTTTTGATATTTTATCTCTTGATATTTTGTCCATGACATTAGAATTCTACAATATTCTTGTACTGGATTTTCCAGAGTACAGTCATCACCACCACCTCTTGCTCTCTTGGTCCGTCTCTAAATTCGGAAGAAAGTGAGACCTTGACTTCCCAGTGATTACACTGGAACTTTGGAACCCACCCCTATATTAAATCAGATCTCTTCTTCCACTTACCTTCATATTATCCTTGAACAAATGTCTTTTCTTGGAAAGTAAAGCTCTCCATCTGTCCAATTAATCACTTATTAAGTTTCAAATCACAATTAAATGTACATTTGACTTACAAAAAAATCAGGTTTTATTGTATGTTTTTGGTGTCACTCGAACACTAATCTGCAGAAAAACTGAAACTTCATAAATATGTGTTTTATGTTTCTCAAGTACATGTACTCCACCTTTAGGTGTAGATAGCCACTCCATAGGCAACATCAGTGATATTTTCATGGAAATTTCCAATTGTTGGTTATTAGTAGAGGCAAGTAACACCTACCACTAGCAATAGCGTCCCCAAACAATGTGAGATCCAGTCAAGGTCTCAAAACATTAGCCCCTGGCTCAACCTCTTGTAGCTTGGCAACAAGCGGGTGGGTTTAACTTAGGAGACAGCATTTCAATTCAGCAATACAGTTAATAAATGAGACACAACACACAATAAAAATCCCACACCAATTTATAAAAATAGTCAACATTTTTATCTTTAAAATGCCACCAAAAAGACAAGAATTCAATATAGGAAACCGGACTTATGAATTTTTACAGATTAAAAAAAAAAGTGCTTTCTAGTGCTTAGAAATCAATAGCGGCAACCGGGGACATCTGGTTGCACTTGACCAGCATAGCGTAAAAGCTTGAGGCCGACCGCGATGGAGTCCTGCTCGGTTACACTGAGTGGGAGGCCTCAGTCAAAATGTTACCTTCGCACTTAGAAATTGTTCTTTTTCGACGCTGTGCGGTCCTCCACAGGAAGCCGATTTTAATGGAACATCGTCAGACTGCTTTTCCATGAGACCCTGGTCAAATCTTGGAAGTCTGGAGCTCTGAGTTTTCAGGAGGATAAACTTGAAATCCTGGCTGGGTCGCGGTTGAAGGTAGTCAGCTTGGCTCACAACGGTGAGTCGGTCCAATCATGAAGATTTTTCACAAAAGTTTTCTAATCTTCTCCAGACTTCTGGATCTCCTTCCAGAAGTTCTCCTTTGGGTCTCAAAGCATCCACAACACAAATCCAAGGGTCTAGGAGCCCTGAGATGGTCCTTGGAAGTTTGGGAATTTAGTTCCCACAATGCACCTGGCCAAATTCTTAAAAGTCCACTAGACGTACTTCAGGTTGGGGACTTTTGTGAAAGTTAGTGCAGGAAAGCTCTGTTTATCTGTTGCTTTTAGGGAGTCAACTCCTGAGTCCTTTTTGAAGAAAGGCAAAGTCCTTTGGGATGGTGTTTCAGTGTGCAACAGGTGTTTCAGTGTGCAACAGCAGCAGTACTTCAGTGTGCAGTGCTCCGTGTTGCAGACCAGGGTTCCAGCAGGGCAGTCCTTCTTTTTCTTATGGTTTCAGGCAGCAGATCCAATACACATCAGCCACTTTTATTTAATCATCTGGGTGAGCTGGTGGGGGCAGCCCAGTCCAGTGAGCTACAGGGTTCCACCCAAAAGCATGACAGGTTCCTCCAAAGTGTGGCATTTTCTTGTACCATAAAGCACTGCTCTTTAACATTCCAAGATGGACAATTTTCCTCCAGAGGAGCAAGACTTGGTTAAACCAGCTCACTGGTGTGGTTCATTTCCATTAACACTCCCCCTGTGGACATCTGCAAATTCCTTTTCTGGGCCTGCTATCTATCTGTGGGCTACAGGAGGGGAGGGCAGCTTGCCTGGCATTCCTTTCTATGCTGCTTCCTTTTGAAGCCCAGTTGATTTAACTACCCCCCTTCCTGGCCTGGCCTCAGCATAAGCCACGCTCCCCCATCATATAACCTCTGCTCAGTACAGGCCAATTATCACCTCATCAAGCAACCTGGCTAATCCTGTTAAGGCTGACTAATCAGGAGAGTCCAATAGCAGGCTGGAATTTGGCTTACAGAAAAGAAAGTCCTATTTTCTATACTAGTTATGATTAATTCAACAGTGGCAAGTTGTTGGCATTATCATTATCATTCTTTGGAGTCCATTCATGACACATTTAGCTTACTCCTAGCCGTACTTATGCTTATCGAAAATATTCCCATTTTATTCAATGGAGCTCAGTATCTACAATGAGGAAAAATGAAAGGTACAGTCTGTTCCTCACCCAGCCATACAAAACATATTTTATAATGTATCTGCTTATAACTACATGGCACCCCACCCCTGGGGCATCTAGGGAAGACCTTGGGGATGACTTATATGTACAAATAAGGTAGATTATCACTTTGGAAGTACCTTTAATTCCAAAGTCGAATTTGCACACATTTTAATTTTAAAAGACAGTCTGCAAGGCAGGGCTGCCTTTAAAAATGGCAACAGGCAACACAGCAGTGCGCACTCCAGTGCAGGAAATCTACCAGGCCTCTAAACTTTTTTTTTATACTAGAGATTTATAGGTAGTTTGAATCTCCTTACCCTATTATCTACTAGGGACTTACAGGAGTCTGCCAATGCCAATTGTAATTTTGCCATTTTACCATATGTCTTTTTTTCAGAGCACTGGACCTGGGCCTGTTTAGCAGAGCATAGGGCACACTCTGGATCAGTAACCACCAGTTTCAGTCAGAAAACACTGGGGTGACCATGCTAAGAGAATGACTTTCTCACACCAATGAAAAAAACTAAATTAAGGGGACACAGACAGGAATTTCTGATGAAAAATATATTTCTTAGACACACATTACTATTTGATCAGATTTAGGTGCAGAGAAACCAGAGGCCAAGTTTCTCTGAGTCCAGCAGGTATCCCCACAGCTAAATGTACTCCAAATTATAATGGCTAGAATTGGTAACAAAGGTGCTGATGCTTGAATGTCCTGTGAAAATCAACTTGTTTTCCAATAGTGGCACCTCCATACTTGGAAAAAAGAGTTGCTGTTCTTTTAGTCCTTGTGTCTGCCATTCTTTGCCATGAAAAAAGGTCTACCAAGTACTAGGAATACAACAGATCCGGTAAGACACTGTTTCGACCAAAATCTGTATTTCACTTACTTTTTTAGAACTCATATTTACTCAAAAACATGCAACAAATGGCACATAAAAAAAACATCACCAACAAGATCAAAATTAATAATCTCAAATAAAATGGTTCATGGTTACTTAATTGCACTCATTTGATTGTACTACTTAAAAGTCCATTTCGTTAAACATTATACTTTTGAGAGATGAACTAAACAAACAGGCAGTAATACATTTTATTATTACTGGCACTCTAGAAAAAGAGTTTGTAGAAAATTCTTACATATTTTTAAAACTAAACTCGACTTCCCCATCAATAAAGGCATCCGAAGTTGAACTAGTGGAACCTTTAGGACCAGAATACCACCAGGAGAAAGGAGAGAAGAGGTAACAGGACGAGTGGGCTATGCTTGTTGAATGGATGATCAAATAGCCTTTGTAGATTCTCAGGGCCAGATGTAGCAAAGGTTTTTGCCCATTCTGTGTCTATGGGAAAAAGTGTTCGTACATATGGCCCTAAGTCTCAGGATGACATTTTTCACAAAAATGTGTACATAGAAAGAAAAAGTTGTGATTTTTTATATGAAATTCGAGGCTACAGACAGATGTCGCAATCATAATTTTTGACCTTATGGAGCTCTTGTTGGAAAGAGCCTTCCACCATGTCACGCTGGAGATACGTTTCCTCTTTAAAAGTTTTTAAGACCCAAAATAAAAGCTTTCAGCAGGATCAACCACCAACTTAAATGTGACAACATGCGTTCACTGGTTGGTGGTGAGATGTCAGTATATCATGTGGAGAACACTTTATTATGCACCATTTCCCAATGGGGTGCTCTTTAAAACTTTTGATCTCCACGTAGGTTTTCTTAATTTTGTGGCATGTTTTACATTACACTCTTTGCAGATTAACTGCTTCGGTTTGGAGCTCGTCAGTTCCTTGTTTCTCAAGTATATGTTGCATTGGCACGTTGTTGCACACTTACCACTTGCATTTTCTCACAGTATGGCATTGTTGCTTTAGCCAAGATCCCCAGTGTGTCATTCATTTCTTTCATAAAACCAGCTCCCCTTTGGGGGTCAGACTGTTTATGCTGTGTGCACGGTCAGTCATAGGTCACATCGAGAAAGAGGCCCCTCTTGGCCTTAGCGAGCATCAATGCTTAATTTGCAAATAAAAAGGTGCCGGTGCCCAAAACCCTCCTCTTAAACGCACGGATGCTGCAATTAAATGTGCGAACACGGAATAATGAGGCAGCGTAATCCTGAAGCCATCACGGGCCTCTTCAATCCATTTACAGCCACTACCTGACCCTTCAGCTCACTCATGCAGCTTTCTGCTTTCTCCCTTTCTGACGTTCTTTCGTTTTTCCCTTCACCCGCCTTTCCCATTTGTGTCTTTTGCTCGCAGAAAATGCTTGAGGCAGAAGAATAAGCCCCGGCCCTCAAAAATAAGTGCCTGTGCTCAGCACCGGAAACAACAAGCACAAATTAAGCACTGGCGAGCATGCCATTTAACTGCAAGAAATCAAACGCTGAAGGTGCCCTCCTTTTGGCAAATCATTGGGTGAAAGTAGGATTCCTGTGCCAAACCTAAACCGGGATGAGGGCGTTTGTTTATACGCCTGATTTTAAACAACTCCCATGTAACAAACATACCAAAATGGCTGTCAGGACCATTTGTTACACGGACCTTTGTTAACAGAGCTCTTATCGCCATGGCAACATCGGCAGACACGTGGACAGGCATCCAGAGTCGTAATATCCAAGTGAAAGTGCTGTGATTTAGAGAAGAGGCGCCCCCTGACCTCTTGCAATCACGGCCATGCACATTACAAGCCATCTTTCTTCCACTCGGAGGACTGCACTTCACAAGCTCCGGAAGGAAGACCTCTGATTGGCTAAGCCATTTTCTAATTGTACCCATTGTTGTCTCCATTACCGAGCCTGTCTCCCGTGTAACTGTAATCAAGACAGGAGCTGACAGCAGAGACCAATATTTCTGCTGCGAAATGAACTGCCTATTAAGGTCAGCAGGACAATGCAGGGGTGTAATCTAGCTGCGCTGACGCCGGAAGAGATGATGGATGCTACAGAGGGGCGGCTCTGCATTAAGCAGGTTTTTAAATTGGCTTCTGTGTGTTTTCGCTCATTCTCTCCCACAGAACATGTCTGCTTCGGAAGCGTTATGCAGCAGATGAAAGGCTTCCCTGCACAATCCATCTGAATGACCAGCGACAGTGCTTTTCCTGACTATCAGTGCAACCACCCCGCCCCACAACCTTGTCCCTACCATTAAGCAAATGTCTTCGTTGGACTCCATAGGTCTACGGACTTTAGACATCATTGTCCATCCCAAGGTCTTTCTGGCATACTTTAACCGAATCCACTTTTTATGACACCCTGTTGCTTTGGTTGGCCACCAACCTTCTTAGCTGAAGCTCACTCATTTCCCAAACCATTGCGGACATAGGTTTTGGGAAATGAGTACAGCTCTTCGATGTTTGAAAGAGCAAGGGTTAAGTTAATCTGAAGACGATTTTAAAATCCTTCCTGGGTCTGTCTCTCAAAGAAGTCTGCATCATAGACCAAGAGTTCAAGAACCTCATCTGAAGATCAGTGCAAGCCTCGGGCTCTCACTGCTTCACTCTTCCAGGGCATCAAGGACCAACAAGGACAACATGGAGCCCTCTCACAGACATGATAGGCTACCAGGAGAACCCGTCCCTCTCTGTGTTGACTGCATTGAGGCCTCTCTCTTAAACCTTCACATGGGCTACATATCACACCAGCCTGATTCAGACTGACAGTGGGTTCCGTTCTTTCGGTTTCAGTGGCTTATATCAGATGCAGGTGGTAACTTTCCCAAGATCACACAGGAAGCGGATGTGCCATCACCAAACACTCTGGGCATGGATGATATCACAGGACATGTCATCTAGTGACCTTTGACCTCGATAATAGTCTTTTGCACTTTTCTCTAAATAATCTTTATTAAATGGTGGTCCTTTAACTAGCTACATAGGCATCAATGGGGGCTCTTCTTACCCTTCAGCATGTAGGAATATTGGACTACAAAACATGGAGGGTGTGGCTTTGGCAAACGTCCAAAGGCTGTTAAACAAGGACGGCCCCTCTGTTATGGCGGAGGAGCATTGCCCCACTGACGAAAAGCAGAAAAATAAAGGGATAATAAAATACATTTATTATCCCTTTATTTTTCCACCGTCGTAGGGTGGGGCGGGGCAAGCCTCCTCGACGTCAGGTGGAAGCGGAGTGGTATGTGCGCTTCTAAGTGCGCATGTCAGTTTGGCTGGCTGTCTGAGGTTGGTCAAACTGACATACTCACTTAGAAACTTAGAAACTCTCCACCTTCCTGTATTTTAGAGCCAGGTGGAGACCAAGCTCAGTGCTCCACTCCCTCCCTGGGAGGCAGTTCTGCAGCATGAGAGAAGCGTTGTGATTGGTTGGGGAGGAAAGCACACGAGGAGAGGCGGCTGGCGGGAGCGGTGGATCACAGAGGGGCAAGTACGTATATTTATCTTTTCTAACTGCCCCCCCATACCCCCTGCTCTGTGCCTTGAACACCCCCACCCCCTCTTCCTGGCAGCAGCTCCGACTGCTGGTAAAGCATCACCCGTCACAAGGGGGCAGTGTCCACCTCAATCAAGACCTGTTCTGAACTCTCACTCCACCCAGTCCTTCAGTCTAATTGTACCAAAGGCTGATTCAGTTTCCCGAGCTGTACTAAAAGAGTTAAATACTTATTTAATTATTTCAGCAAGCACTACATTAGTGCCCGCCGAGGCCACTCAAAGTCAGACAGGGTTGTTGCAGAGTCAGTTTTATCTAAAAGTCTCCAGAGTCTGGATCGATTCGAATATAGAAAACAAATTTATAACAAGTTTTCTGTGTTACCCATTTGTCCACGGCACACGTTCTTTGGTCACTTCTAAAGGTGGGCAAAGTTTTTTTGAACGGTAAACTTCTGCAAAGTTCACGGTTTTCACCCTTCAGAATTTTACCAAGTTTGCTTTTCCCTTGTGTTCGCCCTTGCAAAGCTTTCCTCCAAGTCGTGAAATCACTCCATAGTGAGATATTTTTCACTGTAATCTAACCAAGCAAAGCTAGGAAAGGAGTGCAGAGAATTCTGTATTCTGTGAACAACAAGCTATGCTGAACCATTTTGTTAGTGTTAATTAGGTATAAAATGCACATTAATTGGTGAAAAAATCACGATTTTCACGTGAAGATGGCAGAGCAAAAATCTGTAAAATTTGCAGACAAAAGTAAAGCTGGTAAAAGGCATCAAGTAGGATCATTTCTAGCTGGTGTTTTTTTTTTTTGTCGGGGGCATTAACTATGTTGGACTAACATTGACACTTTTCCAGTTTTACATAGGCACCAACAGGTTCCAGCATGCTTAGCGTTACTAAGGGCTGGTTGAAAGTCAAGGGTGAGACATGGGAGCAGATGACATCTCTGGATCTACCTATACTTCAGATCATTTCTTGGACCATTTAAGCAGTTACAGACCTGGACCCAAGCTTGCTTGGACGCATAAGGTGAGCTAGAGTGCCATTCATCGTTCATCCATTCAACCATAAGTACACTCTAATACACTCTACATCAGAAAGTATTGTTAGGTGCCTTTATGCAGAGCATGGATGGCATCCTGCAGAAACTCTGACTACTAGCAGGAAGCGACCGGCTGCACGCTGGGCCTGGCATCTGCCTCGGTACACAGATGGGGCCATATTACTAACTGCTGCCTTCATCTCGCTGTTCAAAAACAAAACAAGTGTTTTCCTGACTCCTGTTGGAATTAATCTCCTTTGACAACTGCTGATTTGGGTTTTGTGATTCGATCCTCCATATGTCTTGCTCGATTGGTCAATTACGCTCAAAGGATGATTGGGGGAAGCAGGCCCGCTCATGCGGATTACGAGCGGAAGCATCACTGGGCACTTAGGAAATGCAAACGAGGCTTGAGCGCGCTGTATTTGCACTTCAAGGGGTGGAGCGGGGAGGTAGGCGATGAGAAAGGAGCACGCCTGTGTTTGGGATGGCGTGCAACAAGTTAGATTTGGAGCATGCGCAGTAGCATATAGCAAGTATGCCATGGTGCAAGCAAGGAAATGGCCACTTTGACTGCTGATGGAGTTGTATAATATAGAAAATATCAGGGTTCAGTGGGCCCCTCTGGCTCTGGAACCCAGTGCCACCTGGTGCACCAATGGTAGCTACACCCCTGGGTATGCGGATAGTCAATTGGTGGCCAGAAGGTCTCCTACACCAGCCATTTTCAGTAACACATGGACACATGTCCCACCATAACCTCTTCAGTGAGAAACAATTTCTGTCCTAGCATGTAGTTATAGTATTGAATACCCTCACAGCAGCAGTAAGTGAGGCAATAATGCTCACACTTAACAACTTCTCATTTTTTCTCCATGTGAGGAGGGGGTGGACTTTGGAGGGGGCTTACTTTGTTTCAAACACCTTCATTCCACCGCAGGCCTTTTAAATGCACAACAAGACACTCCCTGCCCCTTTACCTCACTGTGCAGGGCCCTGCTTTCTCCCTTTGTGTTGGCTTTCTTTCTATTCCTCCATCTTTCTACTTTGTTTGTTTTTTTCCTTTTCTAAGTGCTCAGGAAAAGTCTGATGCTGAATAATAAGAAGTGGTCTCCAGAAATGAGTGCTGGTGATCCACACAAGCAAACACCTGCTTAAATTAAGTACTGCCTGTATTAAAAGTACCAGTTCAGACCTGCATGGTTAAGCCACAGTACAAGCCTTTGGGGGGGAAGCGAGGGGAGGGGGTGCTGCAATCCAGGCCTGCATGGGTAGTTCTAAGTTTATAGGAAGGGTGGTCTGGGCAGTCCGGATCTGTGATTGAAGGTTGCAGCCCTGTAGGTTTTTCCATGAATCTTGCTCTCGCTCTCTCATGTACGCTTCCACTCACTTGACAATTAGAGAAACCATGTTATCCAGCCCTTACTAACTTGTGGCTCCCCTGGACCAACTTCATAAAACATGCACAGATCTGCCAATCTATCAATAATTTCACTATGTGAGGAGAGGGCGGGGCCTTGGAGGGGCAGGTCCTCATTCCGAGTGCTACCTAAGAGGCACTCTGGCCTCCACCAATTCCTCCCCCCCACACCTAAAGAAACAGAGTCATTAAGATGGTCGCCATGTCCTGGGGTGTTTTCACAACCCTTAATGATCACTACTGCTTACAGCCTCCAAAGATAAGCAGGAAAACCACTTTTTGCATTGGTCTCCAGCTTACCTTACCCACCACCGTGTGATTTCAGATCCCCACAGAGTGCCCGTGTGAAGGGGCCAAAATCGTGTGACACATGGTGGCACTGTGTGAGTTGACAGACCTGCACCATTTATTTTACAAGCATCTGAGAAGGTTCTGCTCCAAGCTGACACACAGATTTGTATGGAGCTGTGGTCCCCATGTGTACCATTGTGGATGCAATCCAAGAAAATCATGCACGTGTAGTTGCCGTCCAAGAACAATGTGTGAGGTGGCGTGCAGCGCTGTGTGTTGGTGAATGGCAACCAATCTCTGTCGTGCTTTTTTTTTATCATTAATGTGACGGGGAAAGTAGCATGACAATGAATGGATTATTGAATGAAAGGGCTGAACTAGACTAAATAAATTTCCGTTGCTGACTTCAGTTTTTACTATGCATATCTCCTGCTTGAAAAAGAGCCAGAATATATCTACCCAATGATGATCAATTGTAGATGAAAAAATGAATAATTCTGAGCTGATGTTTGGTAACACATCATAATTGCACAATGGACAACTTAGTCAAAATGCCGTAATTAATGTTTCAGATGGGATTAGTCAATTCATTTTACTTGAAATATTCACTTGTTTTAAAGTAATCTTAATCCATGATGACCAGGATGAGCAAAGTTTAAGTGCACCGGCAGATGTTTTCAAATTTGACAAAGTTTACAACTTCTCAGTAGTGAAAAGTTTGACACTTTCGAAAAACTGTGTCTATGGGCAAAGTTTGTAGCAGAAAACAATGGCTTTGCAAGAGATGCTTTTTACAAAAATACCCTTCTTGTATGACAATCCTCGTGGAAGAAGGGCCACTCTACATTGGCACCAGCCATTGGCAAATCAATATGGCTAACTGCATTCCATGCCGCTGATGGGTCTAGTAGGATTTCAAAGTTTTAGAAGATGCTTATTTGAAGGAAGGTGTTTCCAAAGCGAAGACATAGGAGAAGAGAGAAGAGACAAGAGTGCGATAGAAGAGAGAGAGAGATGAAGAAGAACAGAGAAGAGAAGAGGGAGAGAGAGTCGTTTTATGCATATTTTCAGCCACTGTTAAATGCAAGAAGCCTTGGCATTTCAATCAGTGTTTTGAAAAATGTGATAACCTGCCATGAGCATTGAGGTTTTGTTACGTCACTTAATATGATGTCATAAAGTGTGGGTGATGTTACTCCACCTTCCCTTGCTGATTTGCTTGAAAATGTGTTACTGCTTTGTCACAAAGTAACAGTGATAGAATGTGAGATGTGGCCGGTGTGCTCGAGTCTAGTACACGGCCTTTTAAAAGAGTGGGACTGCTGAAGCCATGGCTGGCTGGAATGAGACCCAAAGACAGCCCTAAAAAAATGTTTGCACCACCATACATTGAGCAAGCATAGTGAGTGTGCCAGATGCTCTCTAAGAGGACTAAGGGGGTTCGCACAAGAACATTTCCCCCACAAATTTAGGCCACATTGTACGTTCTAATGCACTATGTATATATTGCATGGTTCCAGAATTCATTTTTAAACAGTAATAAGTATCCACATACAATAGAATGTCACAGACAGATTGCATATGTGCAAATGTCACACTTAAGCTACTTGAAAACTAAGCAACAGACAGACTGTAATCCAAGCAGCACGACATTCCACTCTAGGCATCCTCCACAAAAAACATGCAACCAGAATAACAGAACATATCAACAAGTACTGATCACTCCTTGTATCTGAGACCATTTTATTTTACTTGTCTCTCTGTCTGTTTCCTTCACTCCTGGGTTTTGCCCACTTGCTAGCTCTGCTTCATCTGGCCCTTTCCAATAGCACATTGCATAATTACTAACAATCATTCATCTAGTGGAATTGTCCATTTGAAGAATAACCATTTAGCAAAGAGGTGCTCCTCTCTAGGACAGCAAGGAGAGCTAGAGTATTATTCGTGCTCTAATCCTGGGGTGCTAAAACCAGCCTCCAGCCCCTACCCTAACCTGACTGTTAGAAATGGGGTTTTTGATTGGCAGTCAGGTTGCCCTCTGTCCAAGCAAGAACCCTCACTCTAGTCAGGGTAAGTCACACACAATCCAAAATCAGCCTGTGCTCACCCTCTGGTAGCTTGGCACGAGCAGTCAGGCTTAACTTAGAAGGCAATGTGTAAAGCATTTGTGCAATAAATCATACAACACCATAGCATAACACCACAAAAATACACCACACAGTGTTTAGAAAAATATATAATATTTATCTGGGTATCTTCAGGTCAAAACGATCAAAGTTGCAATATGAATTTGTAAAGATATCACTGAAAAGTGATATAAAGTGTCTTAAGTCTTTAGAAAGTAAACAAAGTCTCTTTCAAACACAAAGTACCTGGTTTCTGGTGGAAAATCTCCTCAGAGGGCCACAGGAGAAGAGATACGTGGAAAACTGGTGTGTGCGTCGATTTCTCCTCAGCACACACGGACTTGCGTCGTTATTTTCCACGCGGGGAGTCGTGCGTCGTTTTCCTGCGCGCGGACAGTCTCTTTCTGTGGTTCGCGGGGAGTACCAGATGTCCCGGGTCTGTGCGTGGATTTTCCTGCTTGTTTTCTGGCTGCGCGTCGTTCTGCGGGGCTGCGCGTCGAAGTTTCGATCTCACGGCAGGCGTTGCGTCGATTTCTCCTGGGGAGTCGGGCGGCGCTGTCCTTGCGAGGCCGTGCATCAAAGTTTTGATCTCACGGCAGGCGTCGCGTCGATTTCTCCTGGGAAGTCGGGCGGCGTTGTCCTTGCGAGGCCGTGCGTCAAAGTTTCGATCTCACGGCAGGCGTTGCGTCGATTTCTCCCGGGAAGTCGGGCAGCGTTGTCCTTGCGAGGCTGTGCGTCAAAGTTTCGGTCGTCCCGAAGGCGTCAATCAGCGTCGGTGTGCAGCGTTTTTCTTGCCGCGGAACAAGCTGTGCGTCGAAAATTTCGGCGCACGGAGCGTCCAAGAGGAAGAGAGAAGTCTTTTTGGTCCTGAGACTTCAGGGAACAGGAGGCAAGCTCTATCCAAGCCCTTGGAGAGCACTTTTACAGCCAGACAAGAGTTCAGCAAGGCAGCAGGCCAACAGCAAGGCAGCAGTCCTTTGTAGAAAAGCAGACAGGTGAGTCCTTTGAGCAGCCAGGCAGTTCAGCAAGGCAGCAGGCCAACAGCAAGGCAGCAGTCCTTTGTAGAAAAGCAGACAGGTGAGTCCTTTGAGCAGCCAGGCAGTTCTTCTTGGCAGGATGTAGTTTCTGGTTCAGGTTTCTTCTCCAGCAAGTGTCTGATGAGGTAGGGCAGAGGCCCTGTTTTATACTAAGTTGTGCTTTTGAAGTGGAGGTGACTTCAAAGAGTGTCTAAGAAAGGCACCAAGCCCCCCTTCAGTTCAATCCTGTCTGCCAGAGTCCCAGTAGGGGGTGTGGCAGTCCTTTGTGTGAGGGCAGGCCCTCCACCCTCCCAGCCCAGGAAGACCCATTCAAAATGCAGATGTATGCAAGTGAGGCTGAGTACCCTGTGTTTGGGGTGTGTCTGAGTGAATGCACAAGGAGCTGTCAACTAAACCTAGCCAGACGTGGCTTGAAGGGCACAACAAGATTTTAGTGCAAAGAAATGCTCACTTTCTAAAAGTGGCATTTCTAGAATAGTAATATTAAATCCGACTTCACCAGTCAGCAGGACTTTATATTACCATTCTGGCCATACTAAATATGACCTTCCTGCTCCTTTCAGATCAGCAGCTGCCACTTCAACAGTGTATGAGGGCAGCCCCAATGTTAGCCTATGAAGGGAGCAGGCCTCACAGTAGTGTAAAAACTAATTTAGGAGTTTTACACTACCAGGACATATAACTACACAGGTACATGTCCTGCCTTTTACCTACACAGCACCCTGCTCTAGGGGTTACCTAGGGCACACATTAGGGATGACTTATATGTAGAAAAAGGGGAGTTCTAGGCTTGGCAAGTACTTTTAAATGCCAAGTCGAAGTGGCAGTGAAACTGCACACACAAGCCTTGCAATGGCAGGCCTGAGACAGGGTTAAGGGGCTACTGAAGTGGGTGGCACAACCAGTGCTGCAGGCCCACTAGCAGCATTTAATCTACAGGCCCTAGGCACATATAGTGCACTCTACTAGGGACTTATAAGTAAACTAAATAGCCAATCATGGATAAACCAATCAATAGTACCATTTACACAGAAAGCATATGCACTTTAGCACTGGTTAGCAGTGGTAAAGTGCCCAGAGGTCAAAAGCCAACAACAACAGGTCAGAAAAAATAGGAGGAAGGAGGCAAAAAGTTTGGGGATGACCCTGTCAAAAAGCCAGGTCCAACACTGACCTAGTCTGTTGCAAAGTATGAGGTTGTTGCTTATCATCATTCCTCTAATCCCCTGTTATGAGATTAAGGGCCAGATGTACGTACCTTTTTTCTTGTCGCATATGGCTCAATTCGTAGAATCGGGCAGTTTGCTACAAGAAAAAAACATTTTGGTATCTACCAACCCTATTTTGCGATTCAGTAATCTATTTACCGAATCGCAAAATAGGTTTGCAAGTCGCAATTAGGTAGGGGCGTTACCTACCTAACTGCGAATCACAGTGCGATGTAGGATTGTTATGTGACAGTGAATTCAGTCACAAAACAAAAGCAGTTAGCACCAATTTCAAACTGATGCTAACCCATTCGCAAACGGGAAGGGGTCCCCAAGGGACCCCTTCGCCTTTGTGAATAGTAGCAAAAATATTTTTTCACAGCGAGCAGTGGTCCCACGGACCACTGCCTGCTCTGAAAAATGAAAAGAAAACTTTTCATTTTCGTTTTTGAAATGCATCCCATTTTTCTTTAAGGAAAACGGGCTGCATTTAAAAAAAAAAAAAACTGTTTTTTTCAAAAGCAGTCACCGACATGGTGGTCTGCTGTCCCCAGCAGGCCACCATACCTGTGAGGGCGGCCATTTCTAATGGGGCCGCAAATTGTGACCTACCTCATGAATATTTATGGGGTAGGTCATTTGCGACCCCATTGGGAATCACAAACAGTGTCATTGACACTGTTGTACATCAGGTTTTGTGACTCGCAACCTTATATTCGTACATGTGGCCCTAAATCTCCCATTAGGGGAATGATCCTTAACCGCTGCAATCACTGGTGATGTCAGCCTGTACCTAATTCCAGAGGCAAACTGGCCTCCAGGCATCCTGCCTCCCGTGGGTTTGTCTGACTAAGAAAATGGCCTTAGGTTGAAATCCAAGGAAGGTTGCTGATAGTCAGATCTGGGTGCAACACACACCTTACAGTGCTAGTACAATTAGGATCTAAGAATGTGGTGATACCTGTAGCAGCTCTCATCAGTTTCCCCTCTCCGAAGGTGAGGTTAAGCCTCCCTTGTGACAATGAAGACTATGAGTCAGATTTACTAATATTCATGTAGGGGTGTGCCAATGCTGATAGCCCAGGTGTGCCTATGTATATGACCAGGATTTCATCTGCTTTGGGCAGAGTGGATAATTGCAGGTGTGCAAAGATGATAAAATTGTGGTCAGTCTAGCAATATGCTCAATCCTTGTCATGCCTGGACTGGAACCTTACCCTTTACCTCTTCTCCTCACATCATGCTGCTTTCTTTGAACTCCTGTGAAATCAGTTGTGGGCCATTGAATAGCAGATGATGGAGCACATTGGACCTTACATAGTATACAATAGACCAAGCTTCTACAAGATGTAACTCGTGAACCAGAGGTAGCTCTCCAGCTATCTGTATTTAGCTCTCTTTTGTGCAGCCTACCCTAGTGAACTGTAAGCTTTTGCTTGGTTGAATTTATATATGCATACCAAAATTGAGACTGTATATTCAAGACAAAAATGTGTTTATTTTCAGAACTCGTAGGCTGATATTTAGAAAAACATTGGTTTAATTACCAAAATATATATTTAAAACTTATATTTAAGTAACAAAATCATGTGATATTGGGGAGACTTTTTACAAATGTTACTACCTTGGTGTTAGAGGCATTGCATCTATGGCAGTTATGTATTACCCATGTAGAGGCATTTCATATTGACAAAGCAGTTTTTACATTACTACTGGCAACCATGCCTAATGCACTGAAGAGATCGCTGCTGGTAATCTTGGGCATAGTGGTCACTAATGTAATCTTGCCAGATGTGGTCACTATTACAACACTAATAATGTTAGTAGCTCTGGAAGAGTTTCATTGAAAAATAATCCTTTTGCCAGGCATAAACATTCCTTTTAAATACTTAAAAGTCACGTTTAAGGCACAGCCTAAAAGCCAATAGAGCAGGGTGCACAGTATTTAAAAAATGGGGAAATATATATTTAATGTTTCACGTCTTGGCAGTGAAAAGCCTACAAAGATGTTTTTTTCACTGTGGAAGGGAAAGGTCTTCCATAGTTTAACATTGGTTTACACTACTAACTTTAATATGTGCTTAGTTCAGTTCAAGAGTGCTAGAAATTATTTCAAGGACTCATTTTAATAGTAATTTGAAATCCAATGTAATAGTCAAGCCCTTTTTATATTACTACTAATGACATGTTTGGGTCATTGTCATTTTCCTGTTTAAAACCAGACAATTGTCCTGCCAGTGCTCAGCTGCTACCTGACCTCTGATGTTGTCCCTGTGGTGAGATGTGTATTGCTCCAAGACAGTAGACAAAGGACCCTAGGACTGGGGACTCCTATCTTGACAGCATTGCCGTAGGGCTGTGCCTAGCCCCTTCCTGAGCTTGTCTATTTTCTCAGATGACAATCACACCTAGGCCTGCCTTCTATTTGCTTCTCATGTCAGGCTGGCACCAAACCTAGTGGGGGTGGTTAACCTAACCAGAACTTGTTAGAGGGTGGACAAAGGCTTGCCCTCCACTCACAGGCTGGCACTGGGCATAATAATGGACTCCACAGACCTCTCCTCCAAGCACTCCTAGGTCTGTGAAGATGAGAAGGAGGACTGCCCTGCTGTCTGAAACCTAAAGAAAGACTGACCCTGCTTGCCTTTAACCTAGGACCCCAGAAGTGACTGTAAAGTTCAGTTGGCTGACTTCCTGTTTGAGCTACAGGCACACAACAACCTTGAAAGGCCCTTCTCCCTGCAACTTTCCATCTGACTTTTACCAACAGGACTTGCCCTTGACCCTTCTGCTTGTCTCTGTTGGAGTCCTAGCCCACAAGTTGTGCCCACCAGGTCTTTGGACCCATGGCTGGTGTAAGAGTGTACTCCTCTTGTCCCCAAATTGCATAAATTGGGATTTAGAAACGTCTTGCCAAATTTCTACCTGGAAAACCATTGGAGATCATGACTGCCATTAAAGCCTTGGCTGTTGACATCTAATCACTGGTCAGTCTCTATGGTTTGCCTCACCGAAGGAAATATGACTTCCAGAAAAGTTTCTAAGTCAGAAAGTAGAGGGTTTCATTAGGACCACTGCCATGCAGCATCCGGTTGATGTTGAAACCTTCCTATGCATAGACTCCAGACTCTGCCCACTCAGATCTTTCCCACCTCTGTGGATGACCAACTTACTGTTGTTGAGCCCCACTTTGGATACATCTTATACCACCAACAACACGTGGACCACTTTCTTCCCATAAAACTTTCTAAGTCAGAAGGTAAGCAGAACCTCCTTGACCCTGTATCCAACCCATGCCCTATCACAATCAGCCATAACTTTTGGTTTGGACCCGGTCTAGCGCGACCAGATAACCGCAGTTGGAGCTTTGAGCTTTTTTGAGCTATTTTTAATTCAGACTTTAAAAATTAATTTCTCTGGTTTTACTTGTTGGATTTCTGTCTTTTTGGCGTTATTTTATTTGCTAAAATTTACTCTATTTTTCTCATTTTGGGGAAATGTTTCTTCTGTTATGTTTTCACCTTATTAATGTTTTTGTGCAGCATAAATACTTTACACATTGCCTGTGATTTAAGCTTGACTGCTTTTGTGCCAAGCTACAGAGGGTTAAGCACAAGTTTATTTAGTGACTTTAGCAATTCAACCTGATGAGTATTGTGATTATTACTTGAGGTGGATTCTCACCCCCCTACCAACTAATACTCCAATTTCATACAAGGATAAACTTGATGAGGAAATAATTAATGTAAGACTACCTTCTTCCCTTTCAGTTCCATGTACTATAATGGAGAACTCGAGGGCCAGTGTCACCCAGGTCTCTCAGAACCACCCAGAAAGAATTTTTCAGAGCATGTCCATCAGTAATTCTATTTGTTACAATCTCACTCATTCACTGTCAATCAATGTTTACTAAGGGCATACAACATTATGATGCAGAGTTCCTGATTATTGGTTTATCTATAGTTCACAGAGTTACTAGTTTTTAATATGCCGATGTTCTTACATCGATTTTTGCCATGAGTGCTAGCTGGCACTGGTAACTTGCAAACATTTTGTATAGCAGTGCATACCTTGTTGAACATGCTCTCGTGAGCACTCTGAAATGCTAGTAACTCACACTTATTTTGTATGCGATTTCGTGTCTTATCTTTTCCTGACAAATGAATCAACACGTTACATTACTATACAAAATATTCAGAAATTGCAAATTTTCTCACTAAGGCTCAACTTGCATAAAACTTTATGTATTTTTCATAGTTTTTGCCAAAAGTGTAGGCTTAGGTGACATTTTAAATACCTCAGAACAATGTTCCCTCTAATTATTATGGTCTGTGTGCGGCAGCAATATCTTTGTGTGCACATTTTTCTCAGCTTTTTGCACATTCAAGGGCAATGCTTTGCTAATTCATTTGGTCAGAGTGTGGCTCAAAAGTCTTTGCTTTGCTCTGGTTCAATAATAATACGGCAGCCATTTTGGATAGGTCAAATGACATCAGAGAGCAGGATTACCATATTGGGGTTCAGGTCCCCGCAAAGAATGTAATGCATGGTGAAGGATAGATGTGCAGGTGAGCCGTTGTGTAGTAAAACAATTGTGGACCCAGATACAGGCAATGAAATAAGTGAAGGGTGTCATGGTGCTGACATGACTTCCTGTATCAGCTGCCAATGAAGGGACCTCTTAAACTTCTCTTTCTGCTACCTGTGTGAGCACTTTAGCAAGGATGGCAGAATACATAATCTCATCCACCTGTTTGGAGGTCTCGCAGTGGTTAATTTGTGCTTGTTGTTTCCAGTGCTGAGCACCAGCAGTTATTTTTGAGGGCCGGTGCTTATTCTTTTGCCTCAAACACTTGCTGCGAGCAAAAGACACACATGGGAAAGACGGAGGAGAGGAAAAACGAAAAAGTGCCACAAAGGGGGAAAGCAGAAAGCAGCTAGAGTGAGCTAAGGGGGCAGGGAGTGGCTGTAAATGGATTAAAGAGGCCTGAGGTGGCTTCAGAATTGCGCTGGCTCAGTATTCGGTGCTCACACATTGAACTGCAGCAGCAGCGTGTTTCAGAGGAGAGCTTTGGGCACCGGCACGTTTTTATTTACAAATTAAGCACCGAGATCTCGGTTTGTTTTTTGCACAGAGAGGCATGGTTGCACAGAACGCATGAACGAAGTAAGCTGAGCTCTGGGTGTGGCCCTAAAAACCAGGGTATGAGCCACACCATCAAAAGATTTAGAAAGCGACAAAGATTCACTTTGTTGTGTTTGTTTGGTTTTTAGAAAGTGACAAAGATTTAAAAATTCAGAGAAAACAGTTCTTCAACCTTTTTAAAATGTGTCAGTCTAATGCATTAGATGACATCACTGTGTTGAAACATATTTATTGAATGCATTAATTTCGAAACATGAACTTAAACTATTTAAAAAGATTTCTGTACCCTGAAAGTGTTGGAATATGTCAAACTTGAAAGATTGCAGTTTGTCATCTGCAGCATATAAATGACTAATGTTATTGTTTATTATGGGGCATTACTATTCCCTATCAAACCATGTGCAATTGACCTTCTTCATCAGCACACAACATTTTGTGACCAACCTCAGTGTATCGTGAAGTCATTTACTTCAGCACACATATTGAACCAAATTGCTTCACTGTACACTCAGAGTGGTCACACAAGGAAAATGGGGCCCTATTTGGTAAAGTGAGGAAATTCAGATTTGATCACCGGTTTCCTGGTAACAATTGTGCAAATATGCCTGTGGATGTATGTCTCCTACCAGTTAAAAACAAAATGATTTGCGTTCAGCTGTCTCATGAGCTAAAGTACATTATTTCAGGTCGAAACCCATCACATTAAATCAAGCTGACACCATATGTAAATAACTATGTTGCACAAAAGCACACTGGTAAGTGAAAGTGAGGGCAGGACACTATGTGTACATGGATATCCCAGGCTTTCACTGACTGAAGATGTTTTGAACTAATTGTAATGCATGCAACGTATTAATGTCCAGGGCAGACGATGGAGTGGGTTCATTTGCATTTATCATTATGAAAAGATGAAGTGTTGTAATGAAGGGTACTTCAGCCTTAATACTGTCAACATGGTTGTGGGTCTTTTGGGTAGCCGGCATTTGTTTATCAGGAATTCTAGGATTAGGAGCAGCAACAGAAAAGTGTTATCACTGGGCGGCTCTTTAACAAAGTGGCAATCTTTGCCAGTGCTGGTAAGAAGAGATGGGAAGGAGCCCGAGAGCAGCAGGAGATAAGGCAGAAGCCTCTAATGTGGCATGTCCTGAGCGCCTTTGTCTGATGGGTCAAATGGCCCCTCTACCCAGGAGTTTGGGTGACTGTGGGTGTACTTTCACTCCTGTAATGTGCGCAGCCTAAAGCTGTCTGTTCACAGTAGGCAGAGTGATTTTGGCAATTCCTTGATACTCTTATGACATGGAATTGCCAAAAGTTACTTGATTACTCCTGCTTGAGTAGTTAAGAGTAATTTGGGGCAAAGCTACTACCTCGAGTACATGAACAACAAACGTACCGAGCGCCAGCCGCTGCTCACTGCTGCTGTTTGTGTTCTCTTGCATTTATCCCTATTTTCTTACTTCAGATTGAATTCTCGGGTCCATTTCCAATGCATGGGTGCATTTTACGCTAAGAAAATGGCACTAAATACTGGATTACGCTCCTTGAGTAGCTCCACATAATCTTACATAATTTTACTGCATTGCCACATAATTACACTACAGCAAATTACTCGAGTTATGCCCACCCCTACTGAAGTGTGTGAGAATGCTTACAACTCCAAAGAGCACCTATGGAACAATTCTTTACAACTACACACATCACCTGTTCTTATTGGAGCATTAGATTTTGATATGTATTAAGTAGTCAGCTTAATCTCATCACCAAAAGGACTTTGACATCGAACTTACACGTGTTACTCGGACACTGAATTGACACGAAAATTTGTGATCCTCCCTACAGAAATCTATCCATTCCAGCTGCTTTAAAGACAAGTCATACCTATGCAGTTCCTGGCCTTGCATGCTTTTCCTATTGGCAGCGATAGCCATCGCCAGAGCCGAATTTGAAAAAGAATAAGCACTGGTGTCTAGGGTTTTGCTCAGAAGCCCACAGCCAGGGTTTTTGGAGGTTTGGGTGCTATATACCCAGGCTGCCTAGTCTTGAATCCACCTCATGCCTGTCTAATCTACCACCACACACTCCATTCCTCTTTATCTCACGCTTTCAGTCGATTTTTCATCCCTGCTTTCTTCCTTTGTCACTGTTTTTCCGTATTTCGCTTTCTCCCACTTTCCCCCTTTCATGTTTTCCTCTCTGTAGCTCTAGATCAAAATATGATGAGGCAAAGTAAGTGCCGGTCCCCACAAATGGGGTCCCCGCCTGTGTCTGCTGGCTCAAATTAAACACTGGCCTTAGAGTGGATCACTTGTTGGTTCTACGAAGCTATCGACTTGAATTTGATAACCCGTAAGAATTCAAAGGTCAGGAGCTAGAACACAACATCCAGATGAATCTGCTCTTGAGGGTAGGTGCTCAGGTGGAAGGAGACGCTCACTAGCTCCTGACAGAGGACACGGTTTGGAAAACACAGGGTTTAATGGCTCATAGCGGCTCGCCTGAGCTTGCGCAGCCTCTATCGTTCGTGCCCTCTTTACCAGAAAGGAGATATAAAAGGATTTAGAGCCAGTGACAAGTTCTCTGCTTGGTTTCCTTTCTGAGTGGCTGGTGGGGGGGTGTCTTGAGCGCTCCCAGAAAATTGTTATGCCGCTCTGTGTAAAATGTCATGTCATGTTTGCTTGGTTTACAGATCCAAGCAAGCGTTTCTTGTAGAGCTGCATTATCAGGCGGGAGCAAAGCTGTATCCATCCACCGCTGTTCGCGAAGACTGCAAGCTCTAATTTATAGAGTGCCATGACCAACAACTTTCCTACAACACAATACTGCAGAGTTGGTAAAATTGCTGACTTTAGACCCTTGCTTCTGATCTCTGCATCCACTTTTGTGTAAATTTTGTGGTCTCTGACAATTCTTGTTTTCTCCTCGTGTTTTGATTTTCTGTTATGTCAAACTTGGGAATATGTGAAAAATAAATACTTGAGGGAAATTTAGTACATGTAAAATGATGTACAAATTGCTTTCCACCCTATTGGTTAGTTTGTCCCCCCTCAGGAGCATGGCAGTCTCACAGTGTTCTAAATGGATGAGCTGTATCCCTCCACTGCATTCTTGAAAGGACTCTTTATTTAATATTCAACATTCCAAGGAATTGAAAGTTTCCTTTACTTTTCTACTTGCATACTTTTTTTTCACACCGTATGCTTCTTTCATTTCCCTATCCACTGCTCCTTGATGTTCACCATGCCAATCTAACCACACTAAATCATGTTCCCATCACTTATTCATTGTTTTAGATTTATCCAGGGCCTAGCAGGTGCAAAGTGCTGTTCAGCCACTTGATCCATTGCTTGCAGTTCATGCTTATTTATTTTAATGATTTATTTACCATTCTTAAATGACCGTCGTCTACCATGTCAGAACTGTAAATTAAAAGGGGTATTTGCATCCTAACACATGCACACACATCATGACGTACCCATGCACTTGCCCCACAATGCACACATTACAACAAAATCATGGCCATCGGTGGCCATCTTGGAATGGGGAACCCCCATTGGAAGCTTGCCAGATATGCGTTCGCTCATGTACTAAATGCAAAAAGTACTTGCAAAGCCAATAGCTCAACTTTATAGAGCAGAGACATATTTACTTTGGTTATGCTTGTGTTTCTTATCTTCATTCTAGATATTCATTTGTTTATCCATTCATAAGCTAGTCATAATCGCAAAATTCTTCTAAAAAAGGCATGGGTAATATTCATTTTGAGAGAAAAGGCAGACCTGGAGAGCAGGAAAGCCAACAAGGATCAATCAGACAATGGGATATGGAGACCAGGGAAGACTGATGCTCCTTACCTGTCATTATTCTTTGTGCATTTTTTTTCTTTCCATTTCAGGGTTTTTCCTTCTGCCGGTATTGATGTCCAACTCCCTCTGTTAACGTCTCTATTTTTCACTCACTTTAAAAACCTGCCCCATTTTCCACTTTTTTCTTGCTCTTTTTTGTCACTACACTGTCAAATTTTGGGCCGTTTGTATTATGTTGGCATCAACATTACTTTCACCAATGGAACATGATGGTAACTTTTGTAGTAATAGCCTTTATAAATGACTTCTTCTACATCCGCCAGCACAAGGTATGGTAAGTAAATATGCTATGCATCGCAGGCACAAGTTACAGCCCGCAACAGAGTTCTGGGTGGTACCCACAATGTGTGATCTGTGACCAAGGTGTGTGCATAGTAAGCACAAGGCATGGCCTGTAACCATGCAATGTGATAAACGTCTTTCCTGTACACTACAGTTGTGAGTTATACTTAGTACATGCTGTCTTAAAAAGTTGAACAAATTGTCCAAGATGTTGCAGGGAGCAAAATATAGGGCATTAGGGTATTTCGTGCTTTGTTTTGAGGAAAACTATTCCATAGAGCAGTGGTTCCCAACCTTTTGACTTCTGTGGACGCCCACTTTATCATTACTGGAAGCAGGGGACCCCCACTGAATCATTATTAGAATCCGGGGAACCCTCCACTGAGTCGTTACTGAAAGTTAGGGACCTAGGGCCAGATGTAGCAAAGGGTTTGCGCCTCGCAAACGGCAAAAAACGCCGTTTGCGAGGCGCAAAAGCCTCTCTGCTATGCAGAAATGCATTTTGCGAGTCGGATCCGACTCGCAAAATGCATTTCCGACTCGCAAATAGGAAGGGGTGTTCCCTTCCTATTTGCGACTCGCAATGCTATGCAATTTCATTTGCGCCCGCGAAAGCGGTCGCAAATGAAATCGCTGTTACCATCCACTTGAAGTGGATGGTAACCCATTCGCAAATGGGAAGGGGTCCCCATGGGACCCCTTCCCCTTTGTGAATGATCACAAAAACAATTTTTCAGAGCAGGTAGTGGTCCTATGGACCACTGCCTGCTCTGAAAAATACCGAAACAAAAGGTTTCGGTTTTTTTTCTAAGTGCAGCTCGTTTTCCTTTAAGGAAAACGGGCGGCAGATAGAAAAAAAAAAAACTGCTTTATTAAAAAGCAGTCACGGACATGGTGGTCTGCTGTCTCCAGCAGGCCACCATCCCTGTGAGTGCCCATACTCGCAATGGGGTCGCAAACTGCGACCCACCTCATAAATATTTATGAGGTGGGTCTTTGCGACCCCATTGCGAGTCGCAGTCGGTGTCTGAGACACCTTTCTGCATCGCAAATTGCGACTTGCAATTTGCGAGTCGCACGGACTCGCAAATTGCAAGTCGCAATTTGCTTTCTTCCTACATCTGGCCCCTAATCTGTTAATATTACTTAATTTTCGAAGCAGTTGCGGACCCCCTGAGGAGTCTTCGCGGGCCCCCTGGGGTCCCCAGACCACAGGTCTGAAACCACTGCCATAGAGCTTTGAATAAGAAATGACTTTCTGGAACCCTTCAGCTTTTGCGCCCACGATCAATTTTCTCCATCCTCAAGAAGAACATTCCCAGTTTACTAAACTTTCCTTTTCAAATCTTGAAGACTGATGAAGAAATGTTTGTGCGTCATAATACCACATACAGGGAATTGTCTAACATAAATTGTCTCCTCAACATAGATCACAATAAAAATGTACCACTTGGTGTAGATTTTGAATTAAGTCCAATGGATAATGCTTTTACGGTGACATTTAGGAGACAATATTTAAATCAGAATATATTGTGACAATAATATTCTGATGCCGCACCAAAATATTATCAGTTTATAACCTATCACCAACTGACATTTGCCATTCCTGCTTGCCTCAAGAGTGTCAAAAAATGCAATAAATTATAATCATTTCTGACTAGGAGCTGGCTGATGAGTCACAAACCTACCAGGGGGATATTTTACTTGTTTATTCCCGATTTGATGAATGCTGCACGCTGCTTTTCATCTGCTTCAGAGATCTCTGCAGATGTTTAAAGGTTGAAGACGGACCTAGCTCAAGTACCATGGATTCTGCAGGGATGCTCAAGTGATTGGATTGTCTACTCCATCTTGAAGTCCTTATTGTGAGTAAGCAAATTTAGCTGAGAAGGGCTTGTTATTGAAGAAGAAAGTGCTGTGACATCAGTGATATTATATATATATTCTCGAAAAGTATTAGATTTTGCTAATCCCAGAGCAATTTATGGCAATTACATTATCGACCTTGGAAGCGTGAACGATTGTGTTTACTCTGTCACAACTCGAAATGTGCTTTGTAGGTCACCCTAGATTTCTACAGTGAGACTCATCTCTACTATCTGAATATAGTGGAAACATGAAAACAATGGAAACGTTAAAATTGTCATAAATGATAACGTTGTTAGCAAAATAAATTTATGAAGTTATGAAGTACAAAAACTTTGATGGATAGATATTTGGGGAGTGCTGGTCCTTGCAGGACCCGTTGAGCCTCCTTGGACTTCCCCCTTTCATTTTTAGGGTCGAGCCTGCAATAGCATGCACTAGTGCATTGATATCACTTTCGAGACACTGTTGTATTTAGAAAAGGGCTTGGGCCCACCTGTTGCTTATCATTTGTTTGCTTTTCTGGCATTCATCTTTATACCCTCATAATTGGTCATGGCTGGCACAACACAATTTCCACTTCTGTCTGTGGAGCAGGGACCAAGCACTGATTGATTCAACCTAATCAGCGCCCGTCCGCTGCTCCCGATGTGTTTGAGGTACTATTTTGCCTTTTTTTTTACTTCTAGTGCCCCCCAAACAGAAGGCACATGACTGGCAAAAATGTGCTCATCAGTACAAATCCAATTTCAAAGTTGTATTATCTATAGTTAACTTTTTGTTTTATTTTGTCATGTTTCTTTTCTCACTTTTCAGTCATGTTTTGTTTTGTTTTTGCTTGTGAACGCAAAAAATTACTATTATCTTTTTCTAAATATTCAGAAGCAGCATTATTGCTTTCACATGTGCAATTTTCGAAATTATGCTTTGAAACATAATTGTGCAATAAACTCCAATCCACCGTACTCCAATCCAAACAATTTGCTGCAATCCACCACACTCTAATCCTCCGATCCAACTGCACCTCAACCTGTCCCATTCCAATCCAAAACAATCTACCCCACTCCAATCTTCCCCACTGCTAACCAAAACAAAAATGACCAATCTTAAGTACTAAACAATCTGCCACACTCCAATCTACCACTCTCTAATCTAAAACAATCTGTCCCACTCTAATTCAAAACAATCTGCCCACTCCAATCTGCCTCACTTCAATCCAAAACAATCTGCCCCACTCCAATCAAAACCAATCTGCTACACTACAATCCAAAACAATATGCTGCACTCCAGTCTGCCCCATTCCACTCCAAAACAATCTGCCACACTCTAATCTAAAACAATCTGTCCCACTCTAATCCAAAACAATCTGCCGTACTCCTATCCAAAACAACCTGCCCCACTCTAATCTATCCCTCTCCAGACTGCTGGTTCCAATCCAGTCCACCTCATCCCATCCCAGTCCACCTGACCCCAATCCAATCTACCTCACTCCATCCTAATTCACCATACTCCAGCCCATTTAACCACACTCCAATCCACCACAATCCACCTCACACCTATCCAATTCACCCCAATCCAGATCAATCCAATCCAACCCAATCCAGTCCAATCAATGCTACCCCACTCCAATCCAATGCAACCCACTCCAGTCCACCCCACCCACTCCATTACAACCCATCAAGCTCCATTCCAATACATTCCAACTCAATCCTCCCCACTCCAATCCAACCCACCTCACTCCAGTCCAACCCATACCAATCCAGTCTAATCAAATCCACCCCATTCCAACCCACCCATCTCACTTCAGTCCATCTCACTACAATTCAATCCACCTTAATCCAACCCAGTCCAATCCAGTTCTACTTAATCCTCCCCACTCCAATCCAATCCACCCCAAACCACCTTAATTGAACCCGATCCAATCCAATCCACCCCGCTCCACACCTTTTATTCAATCCACTGCACTCCACACCAATCTAATCCACCCCACTACAATCCAATTAACCCCACTCAATCCAACTCACCCCACTCCAATCCAATCCACCCACAGCAATGCATTCCACACTACTACAATCTATTTTACCACACCACAATCCAATCCAATCCAACTCACCCAAATCCAATCCACCCCACCCCACTCCAATCCAATTCTTCCCACTCCAATTCACGCCATTCAGTCCACCTCAACCCATTTCAATCAACCCCAATCCAATTCACCCCATCCACTCCACCACATTCTACTCCAATTCACCCCACTCTACTTCAACCCTCCCCAATCTAATCCAGTCCTACCCTCCCCAATCTAATCCAGTCCTACCCATTCTACTTCAGTCCTTCCCACTCTACTCCAGTCCACCCCACTCCACTCCAATCCACCCCACTCCACTCTACTCCAATCCAACCCATTCTACTTCAGTACACCCCAATATTATCCACCGCAATTGAATCCACACCACCCAGTTCCGTCCACCCACCCCACTCCAATCCACCCAAATTCACCTTAAACCACCCCACTCCTGTCCAAGATAGTTCACCTTAATCCACCCCACTCCCATCCAATCCATCCCATTACACCCCAATCCAAACCACCTTAATCCAACCCACCCCAACCCACACCAATCAAATCCACCCCAATCCAATCCACCCCACTCGATCCAATCCACCGCACTCCATTCCAATCCTCCCCTATCCAATCCACTCCCCTCCAGTCCAGTCCACCCCACTCCAGCCCAATCCATCCTACTCAAATCACGTCTACTCCAATTCAATCCAACCCCCACTCAACCCCACTCCAAAAAATCCATTACACTCCAATCTACCCAACCCCATCGCACTCCAATCCACCCTACTCCAATGCACTCCACCTCAATCCAGTGCATCCAACACCAATCCGACCCAATCCAGTACACCCCACTTAACCCAATCCACCCCACTCCAGTCAATCCACCCCACTCCAATCCACCTTACCCCAGTCCAGTCCACACCATTCCAGTTCAATTCACCTCTCTCCAGTCCAGTTCACCCCACTCCAATCCACCCCACCTCAGTGCAATCCACCCGCCCCTATACAACCCACCCCACCTCACCCCAATCCAACCCAAGCCATCACAATCCAACCCACCCCACTCAAATCCAATCCACCCCACTCCTCCCCAATTCAATCCAGTCAACTCCACTCCAACACACCCCACCCCAATCCAACCACTCCACTCTAGTCCAATTGACCCCACTCCAGCCCTATCCACCCACTCTACCTCAATCCAATTGAACCCACCACAGTTCAATCCATCCCACTACAATCCACCCATGCCACCCCACTACAATCCACCCCACCCCACTGAAATCCATCTGCTCCACTCCAGCCCAATCCACTCCATTCCACCCCACTCCAGTCCAATCCACCCCAATCCAATGAATCCAATCCATCCCACTCTATTCTGCTCCAATCCACCCTTCTCCATTCAATCAACCTCAGTCTACTCAAATCGACCCCACTCTATTCCTATCCACCCCACTGTCTCAATCCACTTCAACCCACTTCACCCTATTCCACCCCATGCCACTCCACAAAACTCTCTGGCACTGAACCATTGAACTCTACTCTCCTCCACTAAACCCTATGGCACTTTACTCCCCCTACTCCACTCTGCAACATTCTACTCTCCCACTCCACTCTATGAGACTCCATGCCACTAGCTTTTAGCCATGCCGAACAGCATTGACACACTGATTTACAACATGGCAAAACACGTTTCCAAAGCCATTAGCTCTTGTATAAACAAGACCTATTGGCTTTGCCAATACTTGTCACACTAGCTATTGAACCTCAAGCTCCAGCCTCCAGCTTTTGTCATGCACAGTGGGAGGGGACTCCTGCCTTATAAAAGAATATCTGGACTGCTGGTTCACTAGCCTTGGCAGGGATGTGAGGAGGAGTCTGGGGCCTTCTTCCATTGAGTCTGGATTACAGGCCTTGCAGCTCAGCACTGCCGGGCACATTTAGCAAAAAATCCCACGGTGCAGCAAGCTACCTTGCTTCTCTGTGTGACAGGGAAAGTGCAAGAATATGCCGCGCTGGTGCATTTTCATCCTTTGAAGGAATCACTGCTCTATTTCAGGTCAACAGATCTTTGGATCATAAAAAGTATATGGTAGAACCATACAACTCAATTTCATTAAAACTCAATTAAATTAAACAGTATGAACAATTTGGCCATTCAAGGAAAATTCCAGTCAGGAATAAAGTTAAGAAATGTATTACAAACTCAAGCTCAAAGTCATATAGACAACTCTCAAGACAAAATTATAAGGATACAGGATCCCCCAGGGTTGCCCAAGGCGACAAAATAAGTTCAGGCGAACTAACATTAATGAAACTAAGCATTCAATAAAAAGAGTACAAAACAATAATACGATTATTTGAGATACAGAAATCTAGCATTTCTCAGGTTTGACAAGCATCAGTCAATTTAAATTCAGTAGAGTTATAATTTAACTGAGCACATGGGATACCCTACTATTGCCAACTTAAGGAATAATGCACAGGGAGAAACACATGCAGGCAAAGACAAAAAGGACTAAAAGGGCAAAAAGAATTTAGAAGAAGGTAATCTTGGGAAACAAGGTACTAACTAAGGTGGGCAAAAGATAGATAAAAAGCAAAAGCGTCAGCATGTCAGAAGCTCGATCAAGAGTCTTCTGCAGGGGTTAGGGAGAAAATCTCTAAGACTCAGCACGCCCTCTCAAAGGGGCAAGGCAGACAGGAAGATACCTCTACAGAGGGCTCAGCATGGTGGGTTTTTCATCAGCAAGGCATCTGGTCAAGGGACATCTGGAAATCTTCTGATGGAGTGACCAAACTCCAAATGATCAAAGACATACTGAAGTTCATATGCCAATCTGATTCACTCTGAGAGACAGTCTACAGTAAGTTGCAGGGGCATCATCCAATAGCAATCGATCAAATGACTCCAGGTTGCAACATCAGTACATCTTCCCAGGTCTGTCATGGAAACCTCATCCATCCATGTAGCTCCACACAAGTTTGAAATAATTGTATGCAATACCAGTTCATGTTTCAGGATGTTCTACATTCATGGACACTGTTTCAATTCTTTCTATGTCGTAAAACAATAGGGGTCTATTACCAAAGCTAGTCTTCTCATGGGAACAAAGTCTGAAAGAAAGTTAATCTTATTTAAATGAATCAGCATTTCCTGCGATGTCACAAAATACAGGCCTAGCAGGCCTCAATTAGGCTAATACAAGTGAGTTAAAGCAATACATTTAATTAATATGTTCTAATAAACACATTTTTATATGCAAGCTTATAAATTTAACATTTAATAATGCTTCATTAATATTCATGTTTCAATCACTTGAAATGAAAAGACTGATAGCACATTTCAATCAATATAACACAGAACTGCATTCCTCTATTTTTTCAAACATATTTAAATCACTAACCATTAGAAATTCAATATTGTTTCAATGTATCTTGTTAGTGGAAGGTCTGACTTAAAACATAATGTCAGTTAAGCCTTTCAAACATTTGATTTATCAGCAATACCACAGGGTTTCTAAGACTAGTCTAAACAAATGCACACAAAAAATTGGCTTCTCTGTGCATCTTTCTACATTCAAACTATTAGTACTTTGATGAACATATTGATGACTTCTGTGACACGAGGGACAGCACTAAACTATTGACTACATCAGCTGTATCTAAATTCTACAGCGCATTCCTGCCTTTACTCTGCACTGGTGCAAAATGGGATGCCTAGCTCCAACGCAGACACTCTTGCACCATGGTGCAAGGGTGCCTGTGTTGTAAGCAGGATTATTTTTGTGCAGGAAGGCGCACCTTCCTGCTGAAAAAAAACTATCCTCTCAGCCATATTCTTCTTTCTATGTGTGCTGCAGAATGAAGCACACACAGAAAGAAGAAAAAATGAGGAGAAATAAACATTACGCCTCACCTTGGGAGGCGTAGCAGTTTTAGTGCATTCCCAAGTCTACCACTTCTGGTAGAACCGAGATTGCGTACACAATTATGGGTGTTGCATAGAAACACCCATGCACCACCCATGGAATGCCTCCCTGTGGCAGAGTTAGGCAATGCAGGGATTTGCCTTGCGTGACTTGATAAATCGCACTTTAAGGGTTGTGTCACGCTTGCACCCAGTTGTGTGGTGCAAAAGTGACCCAACCTATACATTAACATTAACATAATAAACACTGAACAAACTATTACTCTAAGGTAAAAAGGTAAAACAAATGTTAATTCATCCATTTAATATTTCTGCAGTGCTTGGGACCCAGTAGCTGCAGTTTGACTTTCACCCTTCGTTGCCTGAAAAAGGAGAGTCACTGAAATGGTAGAACATTTTTTTCTTTCCTTCATAATAATTCAACGCTGCAATAGAGTCACATTAAACGCTATGTAAATTCTACATTCCTGTAATTATGTGAGATATGTGTATCATAAAGAATGCCTTCATTTCATTAACAACACAGCTATATTCCCCTGAACACACATTTACAGATATCATTTTCACTTCACCTGTTTCAGATACATTAAGGCTGCAAATGACTAGACTGAGATTGGAGCAGGTGATGTCTAAATTTATAAAGTCAATACTTCTTAGGAAGCATTGGCAACCAAGCTCAGCTACATTAGAGTTTAGTTTGGTGCAGTGAAAATTTATGCTTCAATCTAGATTTCTTTCTTACTGTAATAAGCTTAAAATGTGCACTTTAACACCTTAGAGAACACCTCATGAGCTGCAACAAACAAAAGAAACTTGCTGTGGAAATGGACACAGAGGAGATCTGGTATACAAAAAGAACAGACGATGGAATGCTGAACAATGTCAAACATCTGGGCCTAAATCCATTCTTTTTTTTTTGCTCACCATGCCATTCCAATTTGGACCCAGCCATATGGAAATCAGTCTTGACCCTGCTCCCCAGGAGAAGAGTCCAGCCAGAACTGCCAGGCCAGGTCCTCCCTGGACCATAAAACGAGCATCCTGGGACCAGTTTTGGAGTATCCCTCCTTATCAGCCAGGCCAGCTTGAATCTGGTGGCATAGTGAGCACAGGACCCACGTCTGGGCATATACCCTTACCACCTAGGTTGAAAATGCAAAAAGATCTGGAATAAAGAACTTCTGTGCCAGTTAACATCTAAACTACTGTATAAACAAGCTAATCTGATATCACGTGTGCAGGACATGGGCAACTTAAGGAAAAAATCCCATTCTTAACTACCACTTGCACTTTATATCTCGCCTGCCCCCGACAATATTTGAAACAACCGTGTCCACCGGAACGAACGAGACAATTGCCGAGATATTGTTTTGGCCTTATTCCTCTAAGAGACTTGGTACAGCAGGATAACAAGCTGAGTGGTTTGATCATGTCGCCTATATATGTGGGCACAAGGATCGTCAATTCGTATTGTTTGAGTCTGTCCTATCTTAAATTAGCTGCAGAAATATTGCCTCCTGCCGCATTTTAGATGTTTAGACGTTCATATGTGCATTGCAGTGGTAGAAACCGGTTTAAAAGGAGATTCCAGCAAGCTCACCTCTCAACCTGTAAAGTTCACAAAGATAGCCATTGAAGTACTAGGTAGCTGGAACGCAGAGGCAAGGCACAGCCAGATGTCGTGAATGTTGTAGGCAATTAAGGTTGTACTTCAGTCTTATGTAAATCTGAGTATAGAATTTTGGATTAATGAACATTTAAATATTTTTTATGGAGCAGCTGATTATTGTATGACATATTTTAACTGAATCTTTTTGCAATGTTATGAGTTACACTGGCTTACCATTTTATTGTTAAATTAATGCTCACCAGTTTTTGGATGGGTTTTAAAATTGTAATGATTTCAAGCAATCATTCATTCATTCATTCATTCATCAATTCTAATAAAGGTGGGGCCTGCAAATCAGGTTCGACTTCTAAACTCCAAGGTTTGAAAGCAGTAGAAATTAACTTTCAAAACTTTTACATTTCCAACAATTCTCTGAAACTGCCAACTCAACTTTTACATAAGATGTTTTTTGGGCACCAGTTAACAGAGGCCACAACCAATTAACTGTCGTTTTACTCTACTCTGTGTCTCAGGGCTGGATTCATCCTTAATATCAATCTCGCGTGCTCTATGTACAGATGTTACACATTTTATTTTTGCCCTGTTTTGATAATATTCATTTTTGAACAGCTACTCAAAGAAGGAAGGAATAGTCATTATTTTGAAAGATTTTATTTTTTAAGCTTTCATTCGCACATTGAAAAAAAGGTATAGTGTCAGACGAGTCTATTTCATCTTTACCTTTTTGAAAAAGCTTGTTTCCTATTCGTGCAAAATAAGATTACAAAGATATTCAATGGTGTTTTCTATTCCTTCAGGATCCATCATTTTTAGAGACACCGCTCGGGTAAAAATCAGGGCAGATGTGTGCCCTTTCGTGGTGATGTCTAGAGCTCCAAAATCCCAGAGACTGATGGAATCTAAGATCCCAAGAACTCCGTGCCCTATCAGATTTTTTAGAATTATTTGGAAATAATGTGGAAAGAATTCAGACAATTGTCCTTTTCTATGATCCACTCCCACACCCCAGTTAATGCAATTCTCACAAAAGGATCTATGGCCTAATTTAGAGTTTGGCAGATGCAGAACGTCTGTAGAAAAGGCAGCACGTTTCACGTTCACTCCATTTTGATTGTATATGGCCTCTGTGCTGTCTATATAAGGCACACAGGGTGTCCACCGCTACTTGGAGTGGGTACCGCATCTGCTAACCTCTAAGTAAGGCCCTTAGTACACTTTGGCTGACCAACTCCAGAATCAAATCAGGACCATAATAGATCCCACAATCTTTCTGAGGCCACTGGAAATAGGTTAAAGACATCTTTCAAGCAAGTCATTTTTTCTAGCAGTCCCACATAGGACTAAAGTACAAGAATAGATGGAGACCAAAGGGAACTGATTAGGATCTATTTAATCTTTGTTACTGTGCTCTGAACCACACTTCAGTTCCGTAGAGACCACATTCATGTCAGAAGGAACCTTCAAAGCAGGACAATGGTGAAATGCTAGATGATGGGGGCTCTCTGCAGAATCACTTTAAAGGGCCCGAGACTCGATAACTCAGACATTTTTAGGCTTTCGGGTTGTGAGGGAGGTGCCCCAGAAGGGTGGACCCTGTTCAACAGGGGCCTGTGTTTCACACCTGGAGAGGGATAAAAACCTTACATTTTGGTAAATATACCTTACTATTTAGGTGTAGCTGAATGAGAAGATCCATCCATTTGTTGAGTGCTCACATAAGTAGACAAAAACATCCCTGTCTCAGTGAATCTTGGATTTAGAACTAAGTACGCCTACTCACCGTTTATGCTAGACCACGTGTTTTCGATCCTCCCACACGCAGAGCGCTACATAGCGGGGAAGCCTACAGGGCTCCGCGGAAGCATGTGCAGAACCGGAGGTGGTGCTGGAGCTGAGCCCAGAGGTAGAAACAAGCTTCTCTGTTTTGCCTTTTAAGGCCCCACAGTTTTGCAAAGAACATTTCATTCTGAGACACAGTTTTCAGTGGAGATGTGAGTCGCATTTTGGCAAGAAGTTTACCATGAATATTTTAGGACAGATTCCCACTAGCCCGACAGAAGGCGGTGCTGGGTGTAGCTAATATTGGTGCAGCAGGTACAGTGGCTTCAGGGCCCAGAGCTCTTAGGGGCCCTTTGAGCCCTGACAATTGACACATTTTACTACTTCAACTGCAGTAAAAGGAGGCATTCCCCATGTGTGCACCAGTGCACATAGCATCCTTGATACACTACTGAGCAGGTTTGCACTATGAGAGGGTGCAACAACCATTGGACTGGCAGGGCTTCAGCCCCGCCCCACATTTCCCCCCTACATAGCCCCACCCCCCTTACTGTCGAGTTCCATGACCTGGACTGATCAGGAAGGGAGTCCCGCCTCACTGTCAGCAACATGGTTAGGATTAAGCGTGCCTTCAGAAGGTGAAATACAGCCTTGGCGATCCCCCATTTGTATTTTATTTACATTGATGTCCCTGATCACTGAATCTAATCCTATTTTCATTTAATTTGAATTTAAAGAGAATTGACTTGATCTTTTCATAGTATCCAGCTGGGCTACTGAAAAGTCAGTAGGAATTCATGCTGCCTTTATCAAATCTCACCACATCACAACATCATCATAGATGCAAACGAAAAACAAAATTCAAATTTGCATAATGCTCAGACTTCCTGCATGGTGCAAATGGGATGCGTACATTTTCCAGTACAAACTCTCTCGTGCAGCACTGCACAAGCGTAAGCCTTGTAAAACGTGTGAGTTCTCATTAATCTCACATTACATGTGGGTCTAAGGTAACATCACACAATATACTGCACAATACAAGCCTTTTTTCCTTGGTGCATAGACTGGGGCACAGCCAGGCCAGGTTATTATTAGTTGGTCTGGGTTTGCATCAAATCCAAGCCGTGTTTGGACTAGTCCACCTCAAATAAATACCATTTACATAAATGACTGAGAGGTTTCTACTGCAAGAGGCACACCAATTTAGGTGCTGCTTGGAAGTTCAACAATTTGGTCTGGAATCCTTTAAAACATGAAAGTTAGTTAATGCTTTCATTTGTGCCTGAATATTCTGCTTAATTCTCCTGATATGCAGCTCAGTGTAGGTGCGCACGTGGGACAGCATTCTGCACTATACAGCTATCTCTATGTAACCAGCAGTGGTTTTGAATTCCAACAAGTTTTCACATTTACACGAGCATTTGTCAGTGACAGTGGTGCAAAATCCGCTGTAGGAGGTGCTGCATTGTGAACAATATCATATATTTACCAAAATAGTGCATTTCCTAAGCTTTGTGGCGTTCATCAGGGCAAATTGTCCATGTGTGTATTCTTGTTGCTGGTTCCAAGGAGTTTGCTGCAGTTTTTGATTGAGGATGACCGTGGACCAGTGAATGCCGAGTGACATGAGTGGATGGTTGGTTGTTTGTTTCGGGCAGATTGTCAAGGGGCTTACTGAGTATGTGTCAGAGCCAACAGTGGATCTCTTAAGGTGCTAGAGAACTAACTTGTGGTTAGCTGATCACGCAAGGCTGAGAGTCAGCAGCAATCTGTGATGATAGACTCAGTGCCCTTATAAAAATATCTAATATTCTGTCAGGCATAAGACGGGCACAGAGGGATGTCACAGACGAAAGAGATGCCAGGAAGAGGTCCATGAGAGAGCCAACCAATCAGGCCTCTACTTGCACCCTCCACCAATCATGCACTGATGGTCTTGGAAGACCTCCAAAAGTTCATCAGGCACTAGCCCCTCACAGGGGTCATGAGGTCTGACATTTTGCTACCCCTGATACTCCTGTTCTCTTTGTGAACCTAGCATATTTTGCTTTTGTTAATAAGATACTTCTTTAGTAAGAAAAGCTTGCACTGACGCTACCTGTGCTCTGCCTCAGTGTGTGCGAGGGAAGGTTGCACGACTGCGTCTGTCTGTTCGGATGGATGGGTGTTATGCTAGCTTCGATTTTAGCTCAGAAAAAGTATTCCTAGTCCTCTAACATGCCATTCTAGCAATGTTCATTGTTAAACATTTTAGCAGGTTATGTAACATATGGTCCTAATTACTTAAAGCATAGACATTCGCCTAAAAACCACAGAGTGTGTGTCCTTGTCCAATTTAAACCCATTCTAAGTCACATGTTTTTGCAGCAGCATTGTCACGGAGGTAGCCAGCCTGCTGACAGGCTCCATGGACTCTGACCCCAACCTCCAAGCTGGGAGGCATGGAGACCATCTGACAACCTGCAACACACTAGCTTGGTTGGCATCATTTATGACTTTGTGGGACTTATGTTGGATACAATAAACAATTGCAACTCTCCCAACAGGTCCTCTCTCCCAGGGTTTATTTAGGATTACAGGCAGTGCGACGTGTTGGAGTTTTGGTGGAGAAGACTTCATGTAGTAAGATAAAGAGAGGAAGGGCTCCTTCCACATGCTTCTCGCTACTTAAGGTGCTTGGCAAGGTTAATCACTTCATCCAGAATACCATCACTTAGCTATGGAAGTTCTTATTACCCCACTTTGACAATGGGAATGATCTGTTGTGTTAGAGGTCCACAAAGTTCATAGTTATAGTTTATACAGAATGTGATGGGTCACCTTCTTCTTGGTCTCCATCCAGATCTCTAAGTGGATTCTAGTTGATGGTGCAGTCAAGAGCCAGTCGCTGTGTCTGGTTCATTGGGCAGTCAAAAGCATTGGCCCCCAGGTACTTCCAGGGTAAATGTTGTCAATATGTCTCCACACACACTATGGGGGTCATTACGACCCTGGCGGAACAAGTCCGCCAGGGCCGTGGGACGCGGTGGCACCGCCGACAGGCCGGCGGTGCCCCGCGGGGCATTCTGACTGCGGCGGCTCAGCCGCGGTCAGAGAAGGGAAACCGGCGGTCTCCCGCCGGTTTCCCGCTGCCCCAAAGGAATCCTCCAAGCCGGCGCAGCATGCTGCGCCGGCATGGGGATTCCGACTCCCCCTCCCGCCATCCAGTTCCTGGCGGTTCTCCCGCCGGGAACCGGATGGCGGGAGGGGGAGTCGCGGGGCCCCGTAAGAGGGCCCCTAAAAGTATTTCAGTGTCTGCAAAGCAGACACTGAAATACGCGACGGGTGCAACTGCACCCGTCGCACCTTCCCACTCCGCCGGCTCTATTACGAGCCGGCGTCATCGTGGGAAGGGAGTTTTCCCCTGGGCTGGCGGGCGGTCTTGTGAAGACCGCCCGCCAGCCCAGGGGAAAACTCGGAATACCCTCCGCGGTCTTACGACCGCGGAGCGGTATTTCGGAGGGGGGAAGCCTGGCGGGCGGCCTCCGCCGCCCGCCAGGCTCGGAATGAGGGCCTATGTAAGCACTCTCAAAAGGCTCTTCTCACTGTTAGGTGCATTCATTGGATGCAGCTGGGTTACTTTTCTTTTTACTACTGTTCAGCCTCTCGCACATATTCACGATCTATGACCCTAAGTACCATAGCTGACCATCTTGCATTCACAACGATGCTCAAAACCTATCTGCTCCTCTTAAGGTTGTCTTTGGACATAGAGTACCTGGACACTCTCAGTAACTCTATACATTCATTTAATCATTCATCAAGGGTTGATGAAGAAAGAAGACAGTGAAATGGCTGTGGGGTGGAGGATGGGGTGAGAAGGTGATCTAACATGAGAAGGTTGTTGGAAGGCAGTGCAGTATGAGAAAGTGTTGGAAGGGGGAGGTTGTAAACAGGGAATGGATGAGCAGGGTATGGGACAGTCAGCCTGAAGGCAGGAGAACTAATGAGCCAAGAGCAAAGATGAGCTAGGTGAGAGGAGGGAAAGTGCTGAGCAGTTGTTGGCTGATGGGTAGAGGATGGTCCAAGAGAGGCATGCAGTGTGTGAAAGGACTGGGTAGTGTAGGACAAATGAATAATACACACTGTAACAGAGAGATGGGGACTTTGGTGGAGGATGACAGAAATCTCCTGAATGACTCATTCCTTTTCCATCATGTCACTATGCACACACCAACATGGATGGTTGAGAGAGGGATGTAGAAAAAGAGTTCCAGAAAGAGAGAGTCAGAGTGAGACAGAGAGAGAGAAGGAAGGATGAGTGGAAAGAGAGTCCAGGGTAGAGACAGAGAGAGAAGAGGCATTATAATACAAAAAGGAACATACACAGAGAGTGACAGAGAGAAACCCATTAGTGTTTCAAAGTAAAACAGTGTTAATTTTGAATTGTAGTGCAAATAGACTGCTATTGTTGGCTTTAGGTGTTTTTAGATGGTATATTGGTTATTTGTCATCTCATTGTTAGGCCACCATAAAATTGCCCCAAAGTACCCAAAGAGTGTAAGAGAGAAAAGAGGTGCATGAGATATGAAGGCCGTATACAAGGAAAAGGCATTGAAGAAAGAGCGATGTGAGTGATGTTGGCACACCATTAGACACTGGTATGTCTCTGAACACAACAGTATTGGCATATGAATGACCAGCCCAGGCACCTGCCCAACAGATAGTATGGGACAAAAGAGAAATGAAGAGTGACTGAAGGGATCAGGAGAAGGGTTCTTGTCACAGGTGACAGTAAGAAGAATTAGGGATGGACAGCATTAGTAATCATGGTACACTATTCAAGCTACCCAACATAGTCATCTAAAGTCAGACCACTTATGATCCTCTTCCTCACAATTACATTTTGCGGTCTACCCACTGATGAAGGTGCAGGCCAGGAGAGAGATATAAGCTTCTTCGATGACAGAGGCTATGAGGGTTAGAGATGTTAGCTCTCTAGCAATTGTTTAAGGGGTTGAGAAGAAGCTGGATTGGTTAGAAGGAAGGCCATTGTTTGAAATGGACATAACTAAGTGCAGGTTCTTATTATCTCAGAAAAGCTGCTTCTTGGTTAGAAGTAGTGACAATACTCAGCAAATGTGTCTTTTTCTCACACTATGATTACTCCAGTGTATCCTAACCCTTTTTTCAATCTAGCTGCATTACTGCTGTTAGATGCCTGCCTACCGTTCTTTCTGGAGGTATTTTGGTACATACACATTACATACACATAAAAAATGGTGTGGCATGAGCCAGATGTGCATATACAATGAGTGTAGCATGTTGTTCATAACTATTCCCGGGGGGGAGGCACCTCTTTTTCCAACTGAGGCTTCACCTCTCACCACTCGCGACCCCTCCTCACACTCAAGAATAGTATAAATCGCTCATTACACACTGCACAAATAAAACATATCTATGTATATCTTTATGATTCAGACTTATGTGATGTTGCTTGTTTTTCTAACCCTTTTATGGCGAAGTTCAGTTCAGGAGAGCAGCCACCCCACAGCATTTTTATAATAGGCGATTGTTTCACTTTCATTATGCTTGTAAAGTCTGCAGCGCCCATTTTTATGGGCATAGGTTTTTTTCATGCGACTGAATCTTTATAGGCACAAATAAACCAAAGCAAATTAAATGGTTTGCGATGTTTGCTGACAGTGTTTACTTGCACAAAACACAGGCTACAAGTTGATTATGTCTACGGTTATTATGCAGATGTGGAGCTGGCAGAGCTCTTGGGTGAAAGGTGGCATGACAAAAAGAATTGAAAGTTTAGGGGCTATGTTTGTTGTGTTAGGAACAGCACAGTGCTTAATAACTGTATTGCAATGTAGGGCCTTTTTTAGATTTTGGTGTTGGGAGGATATCCTTTTTGTAGATTACAAGAGCCATAGGCTATAATGCTCTTGCAATATGGCAGATGGGATGTCCACCACATTTGTGGCTGACTATCCCACCTGCCTAACTCATAATCAGGCACTTTGGCCCAGATGTAGCAAAATCCGATTTTGCGACTTGCAAATTGCGAGTCTGAGCGACTCGCAATTTGCAAGTCGCAAAATCGGATGCAGAATGGTGTCTCAGAATCTTCTGCGACTCGCTATGGGGTCGCAAAGACCCACCTCATCAATATTCATGAGGTGGGTCGCATTTTGCGACCCCATAGTGAGTCCCTGCACTCACAGGGATGGTGGCCTGCTGAAGTCAGCAGACCTCCATGTCTGTGACTGCTTTGTAAATAAAGCAGTTTTTTTTTCGTCAGTTTGCAGCCCGTTTTCCTTAAAGGAAAACGAGTTGCAAAATGAAAAAAATACCGAAACCATTTGGTTTCGTTTTTTCAGAGTAGGCAGTGGTCCATAGGACCACTGCCTGCTCTGAAAAAATATTTTTGGCGACATTCACAAAGGGGAAGGGGTCCCATGGGGACCCCTTCCCTTTTGCGAATGAGTTACCACCAGTGTGACACTGGTGGTAACTGCGAGTTGCTTTGCGACTGCATTCGCGGTCACAAAGCAATTCTGAATTGCGATGCGAGTCGCAAATAGGAAGGGAACACCCCTTCCTATTTGCGAGTCGCATTCACAAATTGCGAGTCGGTACCGACTCACAATTTGTGAATGAGCATCGCGTTTGGCCGTTTGCATGGCGCAAACTGCGATTTTTGCAGTTTGCACAATGCAAACGGCTACCTACATCTGGCCCTTAGTCTCATTCATCTATATCAAAGGTGTCCACCATAGAGGGGGTCCTGAATGGTCAGATCTATTCCAGACTTCCAGGAGTACAACAGATGATTTAAATTAATTTAATTCTGATTAAATGGATGTAAATGCTTCCAAAATATGTAATGTACATATCGTGGAAACCTTACCCTCCTGGGCCCATGTCAGACACCCCTGCCTTACACGGTAACTAAGCTGTTCTGCTCTATTTTGTCACTGAAGTCTTCTGTGATTTACAGTATTTTTATAAAATACAGGATGTGTAGATTATTCCATATGGAAGACTTCCCATCATTCATATTACCTAGAGCTGGGCCTTATAGTTAAATTTGTCCCATCAACCCAAGGTGCGAACTAGCGAAAGCAAGCTATTCCCTGCAGAACATTGTTCTGCAATGGGCTGTAGCTGTGAAATATGGTTTGCCGGGTATATCAATTCAAGCAGCTTAAAATTCTCTCTCCCTAAACAAGGTCATCAGCGAACCAGCACCACCATTGAGCACTTGGTTTATGAGCAGCAAAGCAGTCTAAATCATAGAATTTATGGGCTGCATAAACGGCGGCGCTGGTGGGACGTGTCATCTTGTACCAACGCATGTGCATTCCTTGCTTTTCATAGGCACTCTGCTGTAAATTGTCTCCGGTACTATCTTCCCTCTCTACGCACTCAAAGAAGCAGATCTCATGGCTTTCTTAAGCATTAGAGCAGGAGGTACAGGATCTCCATTGGGAGGACTTTTAAGCTCAATCATAAGATTACCTGACATGAGTCATGTTCATAATTCTTTGCTTCCATGGCTGGGAAATGTAACACACCTACTATCCATACAGAGTCGAATGCAAAGTGTTTTTTACTTATCAACTGTATTTATTAACACAATTGGAGGCATTCAATCAAAGGCAGGATGATGGAGGAGTATGCAATGGGTTCAATGCTGAAACTCTCTTTCTGAGCAAATTTTTTAATGTTGACTTTCGCAGATCTTCAATAGTTACTTGTCACCTTAGGGGTAATTTTTCAAGTTGGCCATGAAGGCTTTCACGTCACTTGCAGATCTACTGATATACAAAAACATTGAAAATTATATCTGCATCATATTCTGGCAGGTGGTGCATGGAAATGTCTAGCTACATAGTCTCTATTTTGTTAGACTGGACTATAGACTTACAAATTGAAAAGGGCTCTGTGCATTTGGATGGAGTACATTTTGGCTGGGTGAGTTAAAACATATTTCTAGATTATAAATAAGTGATCCCTATGCAACCGTTAAGGATTGCAGTTGGATGCAGGATTAATGATCCTATACCTCACAGATATAAACCAAGAGATTTCCCTTTTGGCTTTGTTTTGCAGACCATATGTGTGCCTGTAGCCTCCACTTTAGGATATTTATATATTTGTAAACTAAATACTATGACTGTACGGATGTCCACTATCACCATTCACAAATACAAAGCTGAGCCTAAAATACCCACTGCCGCTCACATAGTTCTAGTGCTACTAATAGCTGCACTTCTTCTTTGCAGATTGTCCCATGCAATTACTGTGCTGCTTTCCATATTTTCTGAAATCCATGTAGGGTAACTTCATAGTACATCCTTACCCGATTAGCCTCTTGCCTCTGAAAGTTTAACTAGCTGAATATGTGTATTTTGAAGATTCCCAAGCTCAGCCCCCTGCAAAGTCTGCTCAAATTATCTAATGTCAAAGTGTACACTGCTGGGGAGGTCGCAGTCTGCCATCACATAATAATTGCACAAGACCTGGCAATGACTGTAGGCTATGCCTCAGAATATTGTATACAGAAATATTGTCTGACATAAATATCATGTCCTTAACATCATTTATTTGATTTGATTGGCAGTCGTCCTCTTCTAAGAAGTGGACGTCTGTGCTTAGAAGTCCATTTTGTTTCTATATATACTGGAGTTGTCTGGCTCCAAGGGAACAGGCACTGCACAGACGTAGTCAGGGTACTGCTTTTAATCTTTGTGTGAGTTGAATCATTCTCACAACCTACGTATAGTTTTTCCTAGTAGATGCTGTCAATCAGGTAGCATTAGTGGCAGCAATAGGAGAATCTAAGCTGAAGCGTACCTCAGCGTGTCCTTGGACATGCCCCCTGGTCTCTATGAACACGTAATTAACGAGGACAGCTGTGTGCTCTGACAGGATCTGACTGTCAGTCTTCCCTTCCATTGCAGGTGATTTCAAGTCCTTTTTGCTTCCTGGCATGTATTTAAGGGTCCTGGTTGTAAGGGAACAACTTTTATTCTTTTTATGAGTGCAATTGTTACCATTTATTTAATTATTTTACTCTCCTAGTACGTGTTGTAGCTAAGGCTTCTTAGCAGCAGCAATCACAACAGCTGTGCCCCAGTTTTGGTTTTATTTTTCTCCACCTGTTTCAGCGCACCGCAGAGTGTCCCTGGTCACTCCTTCTAGTCTCTATGGACACATACTTAACAAACACAGCTGCGCATGCATGCAGCAGCTGCATGCAGGGACCGCGTTGCTTGCACGCTGAAGAAACACCTAAAGTAAGACTGACTGCACCCATCTGTGCCATAAACTCTTGTCCTACCCCACATAACCCTCAAGATGCCTTACATACTTGTTGCCAATATCTCTTTACCACCTTCACATACCCCGCAGTTACACATTGTACATCTATCTCTGATAATCAAATTAATTCAACTGCTCCCGTTTAACGTTCAGTCTCTACCGAGACATCATTCGGATGTCTTTGCCTTTATTCTTTCCCAGGCTGCAGGTGTCTTTTCTTAAATCAAAATGGTTGTGAGAATCCTCTAACATGAATTTCGCAGCCTCTTGGACACCAGATTTCTGTTGAAGACCACTGTGAGAAAAGTGGCGGTGGACTTGCCATCTGTTACACCTGACAGCATTAGGGTGGTCACTCCCAACTTTTTGCCTGCCTCCCTCCACTTTTTTTACACTGTTTTTGCTGGTTTTAGGACTTTGCACACGTTACCACTGCTAGCCAGTGCTAAAGTGCATTGGCTCCCTCTCTTAAAACATGGTGACATTGGCTCATACACAATTGGCATATTTAATTTACTTGTAAGTCCCTAGTAAAGTGCATTGCATGTGTCCAGGGCCTGCAAATTAAATGCTACTAGTGGGCCTGCAGCACTGATTGTGCCACCCACATAAGTAGCCCCCTTAACCACATCTCAGGCCTGCAATTGAAAGGCCTGTGTGTGCAGTTTCATTGCCACATCGACTTGGCATTTTAAATTAATTGCCAAGCCTGAAACTCCCCTTTTTCTACATATAAGTCACCCCTAAGTTATGCCCTGGATAACCCACAGGGCAGGGTGCTTTGTAGGTAAAAAGCAGGACATATACCTGTGTGTTTTATATGTCCTGCTAGTGGAAAACTCTGAAATTCGCTTTCCACTGCTGTGAGGCCTGTTCTTTTCATAGGCTAACATTAGGGCTACCCTTATATACTGTTTGAGTGGTAGGTTCTGATCAGAAAAGGGTAGACAGGTCATATTTAGTATGGCCAGAATGGTAATACAAAAGCCTGCTGACTGGTGAGGTTGGATTTTATATTACTATTTTAGAAGTGTCACTTTTAGAAAGTGAGCATTTATCTGCACTTAAAGTCCTTCTGTGCCTTACAGCCTGTCTCCAATCCACGTTCTGGTCTGGTCTGGGCTGGTTGACAGCTCCCTCGTGCATTTCACCCAAACAACCACAAACACAGGATGCTCAGTCACACCTGCACACATCTGACTACTGAATGGGTCTTCCTGGGCTGGAAGAGTGGAGGGCCTGACACTTACATTTCAAAGGACAGTGGCCTGTCCTCACACAATGGGTTGCCAAACCCCCTACTCGGACCGTGGCAGACAGGGTTGTACTGAAAGGGGACCCTGTGCACTTCAAAACAACTTTTTGAAGTATCCTCTACTTCAAAGGCACTTTTGGGTATATAAAGTGGGTCCCTGACCCTACCAACTTAGACACTTCCTGGGACAGATACTCTGAAACAGAGCCTGCAACCTGCCAAGAGGAGCTGCCTGGCTACCCAAAGGACTCACTATATTGCAGCTTGAGGCCCTGTAGTATAGCTTTCAGTGAATCAAAGGTGTACCCCTGCTTCTGAACCTCTCTGCAGGGAATATAAGGAATCTGGAGTTTTAATGATGCACCTCTATAAACCTGCGCTGGTCTGTAAGGATCATGGGCCAGATGTAGCAAAGGTTTTAACCCATTCTGTGTCAATGGTAAAAAGTGTTCGTACATATGGCCCCATATCCCTGTCCTAAAAATTCAGGAGTTGAGCAATCACGGTTCTAGAGGGGGACTGCCCCCAATGTACTTTGTGCCCTTTCTACACCAAAGCAAGGGGAGAATTTGCGCTGAAGGATGATAGTATGCAGCCACCTGTTCAGGAATTGCACCATCTCGTGCCCTCAACCCCTTCAGGGACCCCTACAAAGTATAAGTTGTTTCACCGGGCACGATTTTCGGCATCTTCTAGTCTCCATAGAACATCCTTAGTAGTGGCCCAGACCTCAGTTACTTCCTTCTGGAGGCCTGTGACCGATTCTCAAGTTCTGAAATCCTGGACTCAGCAGAGGAGACTATCTCTGTCATGTTACGGAGATCTTGGTGTAACAGTGAGACTTCCAAGTGTACTTTGCCCTCTCTCCCCTCCAATGCCTCCCGGGAGGTCTGTATTGCCAGAAGAAAGGAAGCGTTATCAGGCATGGGCTGCAGGGCAATGTCCAGAGGAATTGTCACCATTTTTGTGTACTGGTCCAGTCTCCTGTGACGGGTGGGTTTTGGATCTTTGTCTTTAGCAGTTGGCTCAGTTGTAGCCCTTTTTCCAATTGTGGCACGGCATCGTGGGGCACTCACCAAGGCAGGTAAGGATGCAAGAAAGCACTAGGTGGGGCAATCAATGCCCAAGCCTGGGTTTTGCCAGCAGGGGTAAAGCCAACGTTCCAATGACACAACAGGGTCAACACATCCTTAACCCTTGAACTGCTGGGATGTCATGGCTATTCTTCAATCATCTCCCAGACAAGTAAGATAGACCGTGGACCCACCAGCAGTCAGCAGAGTGAGAGAAGGGGTCCCTTCTGCAGATCACGTTTGTTCACCCCACAGGTCAGGCAGTCTCAGTTTTTATCAGCCCACCTCGGGCCCCAGCAGGAGATTGCACGGGCAGGGTGGGAGGTGGGAGCAGAGGGAGGAGCAAGACCCCCAAGTTGCTGAAACACTGGCTGGTAATTGCAACTGTCGCAGCCACAGGGGCCGCTGGGCCACACAGTCCAACCGTTCGGGTACACCGCTTCAGCTATTTCCCCATTCAGTGTCACAGTCCAGGCCTCACTGGATCGACATTGGTGGGGCAGGCATGGGTATCTCACATTATTTAGCGCCCACCGTAGCTCCTAACAGCGTATCCATGTGGCACCTAGGCATTATTCAGACCCCACACCCACTGGGTCTTAAGCCGCCAGTCAGGGGGAGGGTGGAGTGGGGGCCTGAACCAAGGGAGCATGGCCCATATCTTCCCGACAGGCTTCCAAATCAGTTTAGATTGTGATGTTTCCTCATTTCTCGCAGCAGCCACATAAGTTATGTGGCATTAGACTCGCCCTCAGCCCAAATGCCGGCATTCCACCTCCAGAGCAGTAGGCCAGGTCCCTGGCTCTGTTCACTCTCTCAAGGTCATGATTTGCCCTCAATGGTGCATCCGCTGTCCTCCTTGGGATAGAGCGCCCACCACGACTTCCGCCTACCTGTGTATGCGTGAACTGTTCTGAGTAGCGCCCCATATCGATCACCGGTCTCAGGGGACACTTTCCTCTGTCAAATGGCGGTCCGGCTGCTCCTCAGCCCATCAGGGCTACCCCAGTTTCTGAGCAGCCAGTGAAATCGACTCCGGCTCAGCCAGCATGGCAATGGCTAGGCTAAATCAAAGAGCGTCTGGCTCCATCGCCATCTTGGCCATGCCCCCCAAACTGCCCATTCTTTGCTGAACTTTGAAGAAAATTATTTTGAAGATATCTCTCCCAAAATAAAAATGGAATATACAGTAAAAATCACACTTCTCAGAATTGTCATACCCGCACAATCACACAATCTTCCAGGGCACTTGAAATCTAGCCGCTGAGTCACCTGCCTGGAGAAGGAGAGTAGCCTATATTTAATTTTCTGCATTTTCAATGTTTAACTCTTTTATGGGAATTGCACTGCACTCCTTCATAAACTAGAAAATGCCTTCTAAATTCCAGTTGTGCATGCTGCACATTATGAATACGATTTACATTTACAGTGGTAAATCTGTTACTTGATGAAAAAATGAAAACATGCTGACATGTGCAACATCAGGGTGTATTTAATTCACTCCCTGGGTTCACATCACGCACGAAGGATGAGACCCGTGAGGTCTGGTGCTTTATGGCTGATGAGCCATGTGTGAAATATATCCTGATAAAGCAATGCAGTGCATCCATTATTCTCTGTATTACATGCACGCATATTTCAACTGCATGTTGACTAAACAAAGAGAGAATAAGATATAGTAAGGGACATGCCTATTTACAAATGGTAAAACTAGAGATACAATAAATGGAATGCAATATTGTGTTAGTGAGAGAAAGAAACTGTAGTAGGGGGTTATTTGGACCCTGACAATCAGTGATGATGGCAAGAGGGCAGAGGTCATTGTCTCTGCTACTCTGGCAAGGACCGTATCCTTCGGCCAGTAACTGACCTGGGAAGAATGCTTGCTGAGCAGACGCCGTGTTTAAACATTGTTTCTTAATACAACTTACAAATAACCTAGTCATGCAGGGAGTTTGCTTCCTGAGAATGGGGGAGGCAGCAGTTTCTCCGGAAAAGAAAAATCAACGAGGATCGGCCAGCATTCAAATGGGAAGGGTGACCGTGGTTGTGAACTGGAGCATCTTTGGCACATGGGCATCTGGTCAGAGTTTCACTGCCAAAGCAAGCACATACTCTGCCAGTGTGAACCTGCTGTTTCTCCTGCTACTGCACACAGCACAGGAATTGTGAGTTGGCAGGAGGTGGGATCCCTGTCAATTTATGGAGGTGTTTGAGCTCCACCAAAATATAAATTCTGTCTCTAGGGCTGGACATAGTTATGCTAAAGTCTACTGTAATGAATTTAGGTGACCCTGGCTGGAATCATAGTAGTGTAATCACACTCTGGAAAAACAGAGCATCTCACACCCATAGGTCTGGAGATGATCAATTCAATGCCAGTGACTGACTCCCACAGAGCAGCGGCACTTTTCCAACAAAAGACAGGCTTCCGGAGATGAGTAGCGCACATCTAAACATACCCACAACACCACATAGACAACCTTCTCCTTCAGACATCTGGAAGAAGGATCCTGAGACTATCTATGCAGCATGCCAGAATATCTACCAGCCTTTCTGTCCAATCTGAGATTGGGTAATTCACAGGCTAGTAGGACCTTGTCTTTACAGCCTAGAAACGATTTAAGGCTGAGGGTAAAGGAGAAATCCTTTACTGTGGACCTCGTGATATTTTTAGAGAAAGGTTACTCCTGGCTTTTGCTGAAGTTTTACACCAGCAGCACGAGACTGGAGTACCTATTTAAAGAAGTATCAGCACAGACTAGAGGTAACCTCAGATCCATTTGTTAGCATTCACAGGATATCAGAATCAAGAGTGAGACCTGCAAGTTATGTGGGCTCTACTGATCCGAGTGATATTTTTTTTAACTCCAGCATAATCTCGCATAATTTCCAATTTCACGTTACACGAAATGTGAGATATTTGGCATGTCATCTGACACAAAATTTCACATGTTTTTCACTCACATCAGACTAGAGCAGGAAGAAAATATCTTGCTCAAAGACATTTTATCTTCCAACAAGACAGTTTCTCTTCAAACCAGTCTGCTGCTGTAATCGTACGACTCTTTTTTTCCAGGTGTACCCTCATGAAGAACTTATTCTTTTTTGCCCGGTGGTCCTTCACAAAGAACTTATTCTTTTTTTGACAGGTGTACCTTCACAAAGAACTTATTCTTTTTTGCCCCGTCTATCCTCACAAAGAATGTATTCTTTTTTGCTAGGTGTACCCTCATGAAGAAGTTACTCTCGATATTGGTAAAAATATGTTTCACATAATGAAGATGAAAATTAAACATATTTCGCAGAAACAAAGTTGCATGTGGGCCCTCTCTGGTTTTCGATCACAAATACTGGCCGAAAAAGAAGTTTAATGTAGGCAAAATCTTTTACTGACATGCGGTACTAATCTTCTGATTAAGTGGGAAATTTTAACTTCAATCAGAAGCAGTAGACGAGTGAGATGTTTTGATTCTGTTTGTGTACACCCCAAAAATGGTTAGAAAATGTTGGCGCCGATTTTATTAACATTTGCTGTTGTTTTGTCTTATATGTAGTATTCTCATTAAGTCATCTTAATATTATATTGCATCGGTTTTAACAAACCATGATACTTACTTTCTATATTGATACACTATTTCTGTCGCCTTAAAAGAATTCCTTAGTATATGTTTCTATTAACTTTACAGTATTCGTAGTGTGTGCAGTTTTCCTTTTAATATCGAATCCCAGAGAAAGAAACACCAGACTTGTTTTCTATAGGACACTAGGATTGGTCACGTTCCTGATTCCGACAATCGTAGAAACCAAATAACTGAGCAAAAAAACATGGCATGGGCTTTCTTGAAATAGATGGTGTGCACTAAAATGTAAAATAAAGTGAATTAATTGCACCAGCAAGGTCACCAATACATTTGTTCTAGCAAAAACACTTCTGCTCTGTCCCTCTCTGGGACAGGGGCGGTTTTAGCGCTGGTGGCGCCCGGTGTGACATTCTTTTTTCCCCCTCACCCATAACCTCCTCCTTGGATTCCCTCACTACCATCCTGCAAAAGTTCCCCTCATCTCTGCATAGCCACCTTCTCACATACATTTCATTTGTTTTAAAGCACAGGTAAAGGCTGGCTTTACTAATCCACTCACCATCCACATAAAATACAGATCTGTTTTTGGCAGCAGGCATAGCACCCTCTGTGCTACTTTATGGCCAGTCAAAACTGCCACTAGACAAAGTTCCAATATCTCTCTCTAGCAGGAAGATTAACCACAAGAGTTATATTGACATTTTTGTTGCTGCCTGAAAGCTGGGCCCACAAGGAACTCTGCAGCAGGTGTTTTAAATTTGAAAGTTATTGCTCAACACAGCGCACCCTTAAGGACAGTGCCCCCCTTCCAGGTCAGCACCCTGTGCGGCTGCATCAGTAACATCCCCCTAAAGCCAGCTCTACTCTGGGATACAATATTAATGAAAATACCTCTGTGAATTTTGCATTGCAATGTATGTGACAACAGCCACATAAGTGCTTAGTGAAAGGTGGATATGTGGTCTAGTAGCTCACCAGAAGACAGTGGAATCAATGGACCAGGCTTCTAATTGTTGGCTCCTGACATATCACAGTTGTATGATGTTGTACATCACCACATTCCAGATTACTATTTGACTTGCGTGCCAACACTGGGAGCGCCTTGAAACATGCTAAATTCAGTGGTAGGTAAAAAATATAAATGTACATTTAGTACATCATCTGTCCCTCTGTTCATAACTGATTGTAGCAATTCTCAATGTGTTGCTCTTGTAAACATTCTGTCTCATGCCATTCCTCCAGGTGTAGTTGCTTCCTACCATTATGCTTGTCTTTAATACAAGAATATAGTATTACCAAACTGTGCCATTGACTTTTTAATACAATTTAACTTGTTTGCAAGATCCATTGCTCCAACCAACAATCTAGCAATATACAGCACATGCCCCTGTCTTATGCAAGATCAAAGAGTTTCAACTTTAAATACATTTAGCAATAACCCAGACCCTTCAATAGTTGTGATCAATAGCAGAGCACTCCCTCCTCCTCCATCCTCTTCACCCCTGTCCAAAGTTAATGCAATCGTGTGCGGAATCAATCCCCGGAGGCACCTTCTTCCTAAATTAACCTTGTTCGGTAATTACGGTAGCCGCGGGCCTGCAGGAGCCGGTGAGCTTTTTCTTATTTTAGACCCATTTGCTGCTCTCAGCATTAAAGGCATTTGGTAGAATCAATATGAAGGTGTTCAAGAGCATGAAATAGAGACATCCATGCCCCTTGTTCTCTCCTTGGTCACCTTCAAGCTCAACAGCTCAGCGTTCATGTAGAAAGGTAGAAAGGTAGAAAAGTGAAAAGATGTGTGCAGCTTCCATTGGAGGAGACCAGGTTTGGACAGACATTTTGGACAGTGGAACTAGAAGGCCCAAGATGTACTATTAGCTTCTAGTTCTGAGCAATTTATTTGATCTTTGCCAAATCTTTTAATCTAATAGTGCCACATCTACTCTGTTTGTTACATTTGGATTTTCTAGAAAATCTGCTTAAACACAGAATAAAACTGGAGTTAACTGGGTATGCAGTTTACAAAGTGTTATCCAGTAAATTTACCCTCACTGTCTGTCTCCTTTTTTCCTGCCTCAGTCCTTTATCAATAGCATAATACAAATATAATGATATGGATCAATGGTGGGATAGGACCATCCTTCAGTCCTAAATTTATTTCTTTGTTTTTGCTTTGTTTTTGCTAAATTTACATCATACCTGTAAAGTTGCTAATTTCGTTTGCATTGCACAATTGTCAATGCCTTTCCCAGAACAATAGGAGATTTCTATTTGTTTTAGCATTACTATTGTGAGGTTGACCCTGTTCTTGATTCTCAGATGGCTATAAAACCACCTTGACATGCTGTCTTGAAGACTATGCCATGGCTCACCTCAAACTGGTGTATACAAGGGCAAACTTACTATCAACACCCAGCTCAGCATACACTGTGAGAATATGGCTTCTAGACGGGCATGGAAATGTGTAGGAAGGCCAATCGAACAACACTGTTAAGTCCCTGAAAGGTATTGAGGCAGAATGAGCTAGATAAGATCCCACTGCTCCTAGTATCTTCCTCCTGGAGCTATCTCTTGGAAGGGCTTTCTTCTTTGGTGCCAGGTGCTGGGACAAGCAAAGTGGGGGAGAAGCAATAATAAGGCAGGAAGTGGGATCACAGAAGATGTAGTCTTCAAATAGAGGATGTGTCTGCAGTGTAGACATGCATCTGTTTCCGCCAAAAGTACATTTCTTCTGGTTGGGGGTCACAGCTGTAATCACACCCTAACTTCTGAACACTTCAGACACCATTGTTTTTACATTGTAATATATTTTAAGATTTTTTTATTTAATGTACTTTTCTTGCAGGTTGTTGCGAATGGGGTGTTTTTTTGAAATATTTCTATTTTAATTGATGAACATGTCTTAATAAGTTTAATGTGTTAATTGTATAATTAATTATTTAATTTCTCAGGTATTTAATAGTTCATTTTTAAGATATGATATTTTATTATGTGTTAATTAGTTAATTAGATAGTGTTAATTCTTTAATTGTTTTAGTACGTTGGATATTAAATTCTTATATTTGGTTTAAGTTTTTCCCTAATAAAAACTTTTATAGAGTTTCTATTTTAAAAAGTAATCTGTGTTTTGATTTTTTAATGTTATTTATTTAATAAGTTTTTCTGATTGTTGGAATGTGAGGGCAATGGGATGGGAATTATTTTAAATCTATATTTACATGTTTTTATAGTTGTTATAACTGTTTACTGTAATTGTGTGCATAATCATATATGTTCATGTCATGTTTTTAATTTAAAATAATTTAAATGCATTATACAATGCTATTTTCTATATATTTATGGAAATATTTTTTATTTATGTGAATCTGCGTTTTCTAAAGTTCAATATTTTCCCTTAAACTGGAGTGGAAATAGTCATTCTGACCATCCATAATACACTTTGTGTACTGTTGCTTACTTTGGCATGGGGTAGTAAGTCTCACCCCTCCAAAGTCTAAACATTTCCCTACTGAATCTCAGGTTGGAGTAGGAATGGTAAATCTAACCCTCCAATGTCCAACACTTTAATAACTGTTGCTCATGTCGCAGTGGGAGTAGTGAATCTGACTCCTCCAAGTCTAATTTTTGTATCTGATTCAATATATTTAGATATTTATTTATCAGTATAGTCTTCAATATTTTTGTTGTTGATATTTTTTATTTTACAAACAAAATATTTAAAGTCGATATTTGTGTATTCAATATTTCTGTAGTGATATTTTTGTTATTGATATGTTTGTCTTTCAGATTTCATCATACAAAACTATGTTTAAAGGTAGATTAGGAGAAAGGAAGGGTGAGAGTATTAACTACCCTGTTCATAGTGGAGGTAGTTGTCGTACACGATTCACTGATGAAGATATTATATTTTAAAAACATGGTGCTGGCTTGTGTTAAAGGATTCTCTGTTGTAGCAAACTGTTGCAACAAATTATTTGTCATATTATTTGTCATCTCATACATGAGATTGGGACATCTCATAAACAGGATTGGGACCCAATTTTCATCTCAATGACCTCTGAGTCCCACCACTAGAAAAAACCTGAAACAAAGTACCATTTATAATGCACACTACATGACCAAGCTGCCTCTGGGATCTGGAAACCTGTTAGCTACAACACAAAAGTCTCAAAGATACATGTAGCTCCAAACAGGCGTGAACTGAGTACTGTTATTTTCTTAATCTATGAGTGTGCTGCATTGTATTTTATATACAGTTATCCAGACAACTTATGGGCACCCATTGAGAATAACATGAAATGGTCCAATCCAGAATACTGATCAGAAGGTCTGAGAGCTGGCTGTTCAATACAATGGCATTTTAAGACATTAATATTTGAATGCTAGACTGACGTATACTTGCAGTGCCCTGCCTTTAATTAGAAATGCAAATTGGAAATTAAGGGTTCAACAGCCAATGTGGTTGTTTTGAATGCAGTTCAGAATAATTGCTAAAACCCTCCATCAGAGGATAGTCTTGCAGCAGATAGAAGGCACTCCTGGAATAAAAGGATACTGACCTATCCAGGAGTAAGTCAATAATGTCAGTTATAATCTCATACCCTCCTTGTAGTCACTCACCTTTAGCTTTAATCAGAAAGTCAGGCGAGAGCCTATAACTTGAGTTATTGACTAGCATCAATGTTAATAATGCTGTCTTAAGTCAAATAATTTCAAATACTCATCTATGGTTCCATTCACATTAATTGCTTCTCAAAGTCTCTTGCTATTGGTTCAACTACTTCCTTAATGGTCAAGAACACTTGGTTCTGATCAAGGTATTAGCCAATGCATTATACTGCATGCACATATGATCATGCGGAAGGGTCTATTTTGAAAAGTGTATACCATTTATGTTCAACGTGGTGCTGTCTAGTAGAAAGTGGGGCACTAATGCCTGTCAGCAGCATCTAAGAGTGTATGATATGCATTCATATTATTACACACATTATTTTTGTCCCATTATAACCCATTTAAAATAAGCCAGTTCATTAATTAAAGTGTTTTGTTCTGTGCTCACTAAGTGCAAGATAATCAATGGCTCTGGAACAAAGATTATAGGGCTAAATTAAACTCTGCTTTCATTTACAGGATGATACTGAGACACTCTCACTAAATAGACTGCTGCCAGATGTAGGCCTGAATGCCTTTTACTGCATAAGTATTACTGTTTGGTACATACACACAGGAACTAAACAGCCACTTGTGCCAAGTAGTGTTCTATATGTTCTCAGAATATTAGCACAAATTAAAAAATCCAATAACGGGGGTTCTTCTAGCACTATGACTGCAATACAATCTTTGCATTTGTTTCAGAATAACAACCAATCCTAGGCACTTAAATCTAAGTTTCAACAGAAAATACAAAAGAGGCCACTGCCTCAGGATGCTCTCTTCTGGTAGTAAATAGTTAGTGTTGGACTTAGCATCCTTGGCGTGCTCTCCCCTAACTTTTTGCTTCTGTTTCCGAGGTTGTTGATGCGTGCTGGACTCTGTTTTTACTGTTTTTGATACTCTGGGCACTTTACCACTGCTATCCAGTGCAAAAGTGCAAGTGCTCCTATGTAAAATGCGTGTGTAAATTGGCTTATCCGTGATTGGCATATTTGATTTACTAGTAAGTTTCTAATAAAGTGCACTAGAGGTGCCCAGGGCCTGTAAATCAAATGCTACTAGTGGGCCTGCAGCACTGGTTGTGCCACCCACATAAGTAGCCCTGTAAACATGGCTCAGACCTGGCACTGCAGTGTCTGTGTGTGCAGTTTAAACTGCCAATTCGACTTGGCAAGTGTACCCACATTCCAGGCCCAATCCTTCCCTTTTTATATATGTAAGGTACCCCTAAAGTAGGCCCTAGGTAGCACCATGGGCAGGGTGCAGTGTATGTTAAAGATGGGTGCATATACTTATGTGCTTTACATGTCCTGACAGTGACATAATGCCAAATGTGGTTTTCACTGTTGGTTGCAAGGCCTATCTCTCTCATAGTTTAACACAGGGGCTGCCTTTAAACATTATTGAAGTGCAGATTCCCTTTGAGAGCAGATAGAAATGTGGAATTTGGGGTCTCTGAGCTCACAATTTAAAAATACATCTTATTGTCAAGTTGGTTTTTAGATTGTGAGTTTGAAAATACCACTTCTAGAAAGTAGGCATTTTCTTGCTTAAACCATTCTGTGACTCTGCCTGTTTGTGGATTCCCTGCCTCGGTCAGTTTGACAGTTGGGCTGTTTGCACCTCTCCTCTAGCCAGTGACACAAAGGGAGCTGGGGTGTAGCCTGCATATCCTGATGAGCCATCTGTGCTAGGAGGGGAGGGATGAGTGGTCACTCACACCTGAAAGGGCTGTGCCCGCGCCTCACACAATGCAGTCTCCAACTCCATGGTGTGTGTCTGGGAACTGACCTGGGCAAGGCAGGATCTTGCAAACAAGAGAGACTTTGCTTTGAACTTTGACAACTTCAAAAGCAGAAAGGGGTATATGTACTGGACCCCAAACCCTTGCAAATCAGATTACTTCAAGGATTCAAGAGGAACCTCTGCCTGGAGAAGAGCTGAAGAACTGAGGAGAAGTGCTGCCCTGCTCTGTTACTGTGCTGTGTTGGGCTATCCTGCAGTTGCTGCTTCTGCCTGTGCAAGGGAACAGAGACTGGACTTTGCTGTGCATTCCTGCTTGACAGGTATCTCCAAGGGCTTGAAGTAGAGCTTGCCTTATGTTTTGAAGCCTTAGGGACAGCAAAGGCTTCACCATCCAGTTCTGAGTCTGCCTGCTGTGGAGTCTAGCTTGCCATAGGGTGCCATTCTAGTTCCAGGGCCCCTGGAAGTTAATTTCTGGAGAAAAACCTATCTTAACGACACTTGACAATGCTGTGCGACTTTGCAAAGGACGCCACTGCCCGGAACTACGATGCCGCCTGCCCCGAGGCCGTGTACCTCGCAGAAGTGCTATGCCCCAATGACCCTGTAGGCTTCGCATCGCTGCAGCCGCTGATCCTGCCAGACTTCGCTGACTTCGGAGTGTCGTAATTCCGACGTCAGTGACTTCTGACGCCATCGCAGTGCCTGTGGCCTTGTGACATCATTGCGACCCCGTGAGGTCGCCCCACAGCATCGTGACTTCTTCGGACTTCATACCTGCCGGAACCAAGGGGTGGTCTTCACAACCGAGGCCGCTTCACCTCCACCACTCTGCAGTAAGGACCCTACACCACTGCATGGCGCCTTTGCCCTTCTGCCCCGTAGCACTGAAACCTATGCCGCATCGGATCCAGCGACGTCTCACTCCCCGACTCCGTGCTCTGGCCTGTTTGCTACTTGTTTGCTATGGTACTGTACCTGGGGGTCGAACAACTCTGTAAATGACGCCATTGGCGTCGCATTGTAGGAAACAACTCCATCACGACGCTGCTTAGTATTAACTTGCAGCATTTGTGCCTCTAGGCACTATTTTGTGCTTTTAAGTGCTAAATTCATATTTTTAACTGTGTATTGTGGGTTTTTATCGTATTTGGTCTTGTTTATTTAGATAAAATAATAACTATTTTTCTAAACCTGTGTTGAGTCATTTTGTAGTGGTTCACTGTATTATTGTGTGTGTTTGTACAAATACTTAACACATTAGCTCTGAAGTTAAGCCTGCCTGCTCCTGCCATGCTACCAAGGGGGCGAGCGGGGGTTAACTGAGTGTGATTCTCCTTTACCCTGACTAGGTAAATTAAAAGAGTTGCCTCATTACAGGAATCTTCGGCTAATAAGCCTGTACCTTAGGTAAATGCTAAATCAAAGCACATGCACCAAAAATTCTTCACATCCACACTAAACTCCGCTGTGGACCACCACACCACCTCAGAGGTAGCGGCTGCACGACTGTCTATGGAGTACAATGCCTGCCAAGTCAAGCACATGATGCAGTGAGAGCAACACATGCCCAGAATTGCAACTATATCAAAGATACCTCACTTGTTGGAGCGCATCTATGGCGGATGAGGTTAACCCTCTAACGCATCATAAATCTTAAATAACTTTGACTCAGAACAAACAGTATCGGATCTGCCAGGTCCCTGCTGGAATGGTATCTCGCTACAAATCGTCCATGTGATTTCAAGCGTCTGTGCTATAGATTTTCCTCTGAATAATTCAGTCAGCATTTAGTTCAAGCAGACGTCAGTGGGCTGCCTGTACTTCCTGGCTGCACTTTACATACGCAGGCGTAATTAGCGCGTGACGGTTGTGGATGCTTTTTTTAGAGCTGTGCCGGCCCCTGCCCACAAGCCTGCAGAATGTTTTGTTCTTTTTCAATGCACAGTCATTATTGCTGTGTGTTGAGGGCATTAACAGCTTCCAACTAACAATAGCATGGTGATGTAAGGCTACAAAGATATTGATTAGTCAAAATATCTAATAAGTGCCATCAAACGCCCTTTGACACACATGCACATCACAGAGTTGACCCATTGCATCAACCACAGGGGATGCACTGTGTATACGACTTGGTGGAAAGTTGAAGAGTATAATCTGCAGATTGTAAATAGGCAAGGGAAGACTGGTCTTAGAGCAACCAGGCAGTGACCAATGTGTTGGTCTCTCATATCAATGTGTGGGACGGTTTTCTGTCTGTTTGTGGGCCTGTTTTATGATCTGCTGGCTGGTTTTTAATGTTAGTTCCTCTTAAAAAACAAGCATTGCCTGCAGCAAGCTCAGAACTATGCTGTCAACCATATTTACAAAAGATCTTTACAAGTTCAAAACTCCCCCAATTTGTGAACATGGACCACTTTTTAGATCTAATTCACTCATCAGGGCCACTTTTATTTTGGTGCCCGGTCTATTTTCTGAGCCAACTGACCTTGTAAACATGGCTTAGACAGCCCCGCTTTCTTTCTCATCCTGGCACTCTCTTTGTGACTCCTAAAACAAGGGATAGCACGAGCACTACTGGAGATACCAAAGAGCAACCCAGGGGTAGTAGCTGAACCCCTGAAAACCCCCACATTTAGTAAATGATATTAGTTCAAAAGGGAGTATGCTTTGATATTTAGGGCCCCCAAGAAGAAGTTGTCATGGGTGAAGTGTGAGGCCCAGTGATGTGCACAAGGAGTTGTGTGTCCAATCTCAACAGCTTTTGGAATGGATGTGACATGTAGTCACTGTGTGATATGCCTGATTTGAGGAATTTTACAGTAGTTGAAATAAGACCACAACCAACACTCAATTATAAGTGAAGACAGTACGCACTAAAGCATAATTTCTTGGCTATATTGCCCTCAAACCCACATTTGAACTAAACACAAGGCATTATATGCAGCACAACACTACTGCCATGCAACTAATGGCAACAAACAGTAGGTCAAAGAAACAAGACTCTTCACATTCACTCAAAATGCCACAATGAGTATCAGCAGCACCCCAAAAATAGGCAGTGGACTTGCCATATCAGCCACCCTCCGGCAGTCCAACAAGTTGCCGAACCATGAGTAGCAAAATCATCTTATTTCAGCTGCTCAATATGTATGATGACTTTAATCCCAGGTCAGGAAGTTGGGAGAAACCATTCGGGACATTCTAGAAGTCCCAGTCTGCTGAGATTGGTGCTGCTATTAAGGACTCAAGGAATGCACCAATCCCAGTGTCCCATTTTGTTATCAGTAGGTGGGCGTGGGAAGATTTCCCAAAATCTGCTTGTAGATGCATATCGGTTGAACAGTTCCGAAAAGCCTTCAAAGCATCTCTGATGGAATTCTACAGTAGGATAAATCCCTCATATGATGGAACCTGATGGAATATTTATGGTCACACATGAATACTCCTCCAGATCCAAGGCCCACTCATCCACCTTTCTATGGAAAGACTTGTTTACCACTATTGCTTACAGGAGAGGGGAGGGCTTATTACCTCCCCCCACACCATACAGATGCAACTTGTTTAAGCGCTACCTGTACTTGGAGCTGATTATGGGTCTTGATGCAATGCGGTAGAGACACAACTTGGCATAGTAGAAATACAGTAGTAGGCACAAGGTGAAAACCCGTGTCCAGCAACACTGAAGTAGGGACAACTGGGCAACAAATACCATAGTGAAGAACAACATGAAACAGAATAAAAAGTGAACAGCAACACATGAGATGTGCTCACAACAAGGAGATTGTCATGATTACATCATTAGCAAAGTGACTCTCATACTATGACAAAGAGTACAGCAGCATGATGTTGGCAATACCCCCTTTGAAGAACACGTGTGACCTAATTCAGTAGCCTGCTCTTATTTCTTTTTATATTTATTAATCTACATCATGCGCTCAACATGCTAAAATCTCTGTAGGCACCTAACAATATTACTTAAGAGAACAAACAGTCATTTATTTTACTTTATTTTATTTTTTATGCCCCCACGCCCTGCCACCTCCATTGAGAAGTAGCCCCCAGTGCAAACACATATGATATCAGACCTCTTAAGGTTGAGAATCAACCTGACATTTTAAAACCTTGGGTACCAGGTTGTTTTGTACTTTGGTGCAAGGAGTTATCATAACCCATTTAAGAACTAATGCACAACTCCCCCGTCACCCTCCATGAAAGGTAACAAACATCAAGTATCAAACAAAGAAAAATAAGTGCTTTGATCTTTGAGATAAAAAAAAAAATCATAAAATATTCATAGTAGTAGTTCTGGTAAAAACAAAGACTGCAATAGGATTTCCACTTAGGTGGCGCGATCAGCAATATACTCTTTTGAATGCACGTATAGATCTTTACTCTCACCTTCGACAATGAATGCATTCCTACTCTTTTAATGTCAGAAGCCATTGTACTTCACATGTCTTGCGTGAACTGCCATCATCATCTTCGTGCGAAGGCATATTTGTGTAAAGGCTCTTTTATAAGAAGGTGAGTGTTAGAAATGGGGTCTTTGGTTGACAGTCAGGTTACCCCCTGTTCAAGCAAGGACCCTCACTCTAGTTAGGATAAAAGAGAATCACCCTCAGCTAACCCCTGCTTACCCCCTTGGTAGCTTGGCAGAGCAGTAGGCTTAACCTCAGAGTGCTGGGCGTAAAGTATTTGTACCAACACACACACAGTAACTTAATGAAAACACTACAAAATGACACAACACCAGTTTAGAAAAATAGGAAATATTTATCTAGACAAAACAAGACCAAAACGACAAAAATCCAACATACACCAGTCAAGTTATGATTTTTTAAAGGTTTAAAATAAAAAGAGTCTTTAGGTAGTTGTAACAACACACTAGCGCTGCTAGCGTGTAAATGTACCTGGTTTGCGGCAAAAATAACCCCGCACGGGCGGTGTGCGTCGAAAATAACCCTGCACGGGTATATGCGTCGAAAACAGCTCGGCACGGCGAGGCGCGTCGAAAAAGCCAGCCACGCGACGGTCCGAAAGTCCCGCGGCGCTGGTTGCGATCTCTCAGCCTTCGTCAGCGATGCTGCGCGTCGTTTCTCCTGCTCCGGGCGTCGATTCTCCGGTCGCGTTTCCTGCGGCGTCGTTTCTCAGCTGCGGAGCCGGCGTCGCGTCGTTTTCTCAGCCGCGATCGGATTCGCGTCGATCTTTTCTCCGCACGGTGCTCGGTGCGTGTATTTTTGTCCTTAGGCTGCCAGCCTCTCCTTTCAGGGTCCCAGGAACTGGAAGGGCACCACAGAGCAGAGTAGGGGTCTCTCCAGAGACTCCAGGTGCTGGCAGGAAGAAGTCTTTGCTATCCCTGAGACTTCAATAACAGGAGGCAAGCTCTACATCAAGCCCTTGGAGATTTCTTCTTCAAGATGGAAGGCACACAAAGTCCAGTCTTTGCCCTCTTACTCAGGCAGAAGCAGCACTGCAGGAAAGCTCCACAAAGCACAGTCACAGGCAGGGCAGCACTTGTTCCTCAGCGATCAGCTCCTCTCCAGGCAGAGGTTCCTCTTGATTCCAGAAGTGTTTCTAAAGTTTGTAAGTTTGGGTGCCCTTCTTATACCCATTTTAGTCTTTGAAGTCACCTTCCTTCAAAGGGGACTCACACCTTCTTGTGAAATCCTGCCTTGCCCAGGCAAGGCCTCAGACACACACCAGGGGGCTGGAGACAGCATTGTCAGAGGCAGGCACAGTCCTTTCAGATGAGAGTGACCACTCCACCCCTCCCTCCTAGCAGAGATGGCTAATCAGGAAATGCAGATCACACCCCAGCTCCCTTTGTGTCACTGTCTGGTGTGAGGTGAAAAACAACCCAACTGTCAAACTGACCCAGACAGGGAATCCACAAACCAGGCAGAGTCACAGAATGGTTTAAGCAAGAAAATGCTCACTTTCTAAAAGTGGCATTTCCAAACTCACAATCTTAAAATCAACTTTACTAAAAGATGTATTTTTAAATTGTGAGTTCAGGGATCCCAAACTCCACATGTCCATCTACTCTCTAGGGGAATCTACACTTTAATCATATTTAAAGGTAGCCCCCATATTATCCTATGAGAGAGAGACAGACCTTGCAACAGTGAAAACGAAATTGGCAGTATTTCACTGTCAGGACATATAAACCACATTACTATATGTCCTACCTTATCCATACACTGCACCCTGCCCTTGGGGCTACCTAGGGCCTACCTTAGGGGTGCCTTACATGTAAGGAAAGGGAAGGTTTAGGCCTGGCAAGTGGGTACACTTGCCAAGTCGAATTTACAGTGTAAAACTACACATACAGACACTGCAGTGGCAGGTCTGAGACATGATTACAGAGCTACTTATGTGGGTGGCACAACCAGTGCTGCAGGCCCACTAGTAGCATTTGATTTACAGGCCCTGGCACCTCTAGTGCACCTTACTAGGGACTTACTAGTAAATCAAATATGCCAATCATGGATAAACCACTTACATACAATTTAAACAGGAGAGCATATGCACTTTAGCACTGGTTAGCAGTGGTAAAGTGCTCAGAGTTGAAAAGCCAACAGCAACATGTCAGAAAAATATAGGAGGCAGGAGGCAAAAAAGTCTGGGGATGACCCTGCATAAGCAAAAGTCCAACACGACCCCCTACCAGCCTAAAGCCAGGGGAGAACAATCAATACCTTGATGTACTTCCCTGATTGGGGCGATAGAACAGGGACCCAGGCCCACAACAGCAGGGGCATGTTCCAGTTCTACGCCTTCCTGACTCCAGTTGGATCCCTCTGTCCATACTCTCAGGGCCCACTAAGCTAACCCATGGGGAACCCTTCTCCACATCTACAGACACCATCTGTGCAGCACCTAACTTTACTTTGCTCACAGATGAATTGCAATGGGCAGATAGTACCACCAGGGCCAACACAGTGGTGTTGCCCACTCCACCCCCGGGGTGTGACTCTCGTCCTCCCCCCCCCAGGGGCAACTCTGTCCACCAGGACAGCAAGCCACAGTGGCCCCAGACAACTGTCAGGGATGAGAGCCCGACCTCAGGCCTCTCTAACCACTGTGACTGTGGAGAGTGGGGGGTGGTAGCCCCAGGTGCCTGGCACCCTTTGACCACTCTCTCTTCCACCAGGTCAGGGATGACAACCTGACCCTGGTCCTCCCCTCTGGGGCTCTGTACCCTCCCTGCAGAAGCGGCACCCCCAGAGTCAAAAACTGTCAGGGTGCTTGTAGAAGCAGTCCTGCACAATTCTTCCATCAGTGCAGGGATGTTAACCTGCAACTGATCCTCCAACCTGGGGTCTGTACCTTCAGGTTGGACCAGGGCCAGGGGTGAGGCTTCCCTCCCCCTGCCCTCTCTTCTGGGGTCCTGAACCACCCAACTAGGAGCGTCCCCCCCAGAAGACAACATGGTAGGGGCACTGTTAGCAGTAGCCCCTTCCTCCAGGTCAGGGGGGACACCCTTAACCTGGCCTCCCAATCCAGGGCCTGTACCCACAGACTGGATCACTGCCTGGCAAACCAGGACTTCTTGGGGGGCATACCTACCCCCTACCAGGTCAGAGTTTACCCTCTGAACCTGGTCATCCAACCCAGGGTCACCACCCTGCGGTTGAACCACTGCCTGGCACACCAGGACTTCCTTGGGAGCACACTTACCCCCCATCAGGTCAGAGTTTACCCCCTGAACCTGATCATTCAACCCAGAGTCACCACCCTGCGGTTGAACCATTGCCTGGCACACCAGGACTTCCAGGGGAGCACACCTACCCCCTACCAGATCAGAGCTTACCCCCTGAATCTGGCAATCCAACCCAGAGTCACTACCCTGCGGTTGAACCACTGCCTGGCGCACCAGGACTTCCTTGGGAGCACACGTACTCCCCATCAGGTCAGAGTTTACCCCCTGAACCTGATCATCCAACCCAGAGTCACCATCCTGCGGTTGAATCATTGCCTGGCGCACCAGGACTTCCTGGGGGGCACACCTACCCCCCACAAGGGAAACACTTTCCCCAAGGGCCCTACAAGAGTCTGGCTGGCGCAGGTCTCCTGACCTCTGCCCATCTGACAGAGTCTGGATTCCCCCCAGCCCAGAAATGGTCTCACCAAGGTCATTCCTGGGGGGCTCTGCACTCAGAGCTGACCCCTGACCCTCCAGGTTCTCCACTGGGGTCCGCAACCCCCTCTCAACCCTCTGTCTGGACTTCTGCAACCCCTCACTAGGAGTGGTACTGCCAGACACCAGAACTGGTGGGACGCTGGCTACAGCCGCCCCCCCAAGTTCTCCTGACACTGTGGGGTCTCCCTCAACAGATGGCCCTATGGTACAGGCTAGGCTCCCCTCCTGGGGTTCCCGCAGGGAACCCTCCAGGACCTGGGACCGGATCTCGGGCACCTTGGGCCTCAACCCATCCCCATTCCCTCTCCTCTGAGACTGGACATGGGGTCCCTCACCCATCCCACTACACTGGGACCTACCTGGGACACTACAATCCTTCCCTACCTCACCTGGTTGGGAACTACCTAGACCACTCCTCTCAGGAGCACCCCCAAATGCCTCTTCAGACTCTCTGGTACTCACCCAGAAGTCTGCCTCCATTGTAAGCTCCCTGGGGTCAGAGAACTCACACTCCACCTGGTGTTGGCATAGCTCTGGAAAATAAGGACTAGACATATGCTCTCCAGCAATTACATCACTCAGCCCCTCACATGAATTAACCAAAGTACCCTTCACCCAACCATCCAGTGACTCTGCTTTGAAAAAGCACCCCACATCACCCTCCTGAGACTGGTGAGACAGTACCTGACTGTCCCTGACACTCAACCCACACTCTTCTGGGATGTTTTCACACTCCATAACCAGGACTTCTACCTGGGGGGAACCCCTCTCCCTGTCACTCTCAACTAGAGTCAGTAGAGTGTCCCTCCCACCAGTAGGAATATGACTCCCCATGCCAGTTCCCCAATCCACCTCGGGGACCCTGTGCATCACTGGAGCTACCTCATACCCCTGAACCTCCTGGCGTGTGTTAACTCCCTCCTTCAAGTAGGGCACCACATCTCTGGGCATGTGCACTTCTTCAGCAGTACTGGATACAAGATTTTTGCTGCCACCATCTGAACTGGACTCAGCCCTCATGGCCTCCAGCTTCAGCTCTTCACAGCTCAGCTCTTGAGCTGCAATCCTTTCTTTTTCTAGGACTAAGGCTCTCTCCTCCTCAGCCCTCTCAAGCTCTGCATCTAGCTCTTCCAGACTCCGGATTCGAGCTAGGAGCCACTCATCTCTTTCTGTTTCCTCCTCTTCGGAGTAGTCATCCTCCTCAGACTCATTTGGTGGTGTTGCCTGACAACGTTTCAATTCATACTGAAACAGGGCTGACTCAAGATCCTCCCTTCTGGATTTCTTGTTCACAGCCAGTCCCCTTTCCATGCAAAATGCTTTAAGCTGCCACTTTTTATACATAAATAGGTGCCAGAAATTGACTTCCATTCTGCAAAGGCTTCACAACCAAAAAACAAAGTCCAAAAATATTATCAATACTTCCAGGAGGACATCAGAGAACAAAAAGCAGAATCACAAGACAAGTAGTATGTGGTCACGTAGTGGTCTGAGATCAAAACAGTAGTGTACACTTAATTATTGTATGTCAAGTACAAACACAAGTCCAATCCCGACCGCTGGTCACCAATGTTAGAAATGGGGTCTTTGGTTGACAGTCAGGTTACCCCCTGTTCAAGCAAGGACCCTCACTCTAGTTAGGATAAAAGAGAATCACCCTCAGCTAACCCCTGCTTACCCCCTTGGTAGCTTGGCAGAGCAGTAGGCTTAACCTCAGAGTGCTGGGCGTAAAGTATTTGTACCAACACACACACAGTAACTTAATGAAAACACTACAAAATGACACAACACCAGTTTAGAAAAATAGGAAATATTTATCTAGACAAAACAAGACCAAAACGACAAAAATCCAACATACACCAGTCAAGTTATGATTTTTTAAAGGTTTAAAATAAAAAGAGTCTTTAGGTAGTTGTAACAACACACTAGCGCTGCTAGCGTGTAAATGTACCTGGTTTGCGGCAAAAATAACCCCGCACGGGCGGTGTGCGTCGAAAATAACCCTGCACGGGTATATGCGTCGAAAACAGCTCGGCACGGCGAGGCGCGTCGAAAAAGCCAGCCACGCGACGGTCCGAAAGTCCCGCGGCGCTGGTTGCGATCTCTCAGCCTTCGTCAGCGATGCTGCGCGTCGTTTCTCCTGCTCCGGGCGTCGATTCTCCGGTCGCGTTTCCTGCGGCGTCGTTTCTCAGCTGCGGAGCCGGCGTCGCGTCGTTTTCTCAGCCGCGATCGGATTCGCGTCGATCTTTTCTCCGCACGGTGCTCGGTGCGTGTATTTTTGTCCTTAGGCTGCCAGCCTCTCCTTTCAGGGTCCCAGGAACTGGAAGGGCACCACAGAGCAGAGTAGGGGTCTCTCCAGAGACTCCAGGTGCTGGCAGGAAGAAGTCTTTGCTATCCCTGAGACTTCAATAACAGGAGGCAAGCTCTACATCAAGCCCTTGGAGATTTCTTCTTCAAGATGGAAGGCACACAAAGTCCAGTCTTTGCCCTCTTACTCAGGCAGAAGCAGCACTGCAGGAAAGCTCCACAAAGCACAGTCACAGGCAGGGCAGCACTTGTTCCTCAGCGATCAGCTCCTCTCCAGGCAGAGGTTCCTCTTGATTCCAGAAGTGTTTCTAAAGTTTGTAAGTTTGGGTGCCCTTCTTATACCCATTTTAGTCTTTGAAGTCACCTTCCTTCAAAGGGGACTCACACCTTCTTGTGAAATCCTGCCTTGCCCAGGCAAGGCCTCAGACACACACCAGGGGGCTGGAGACAGCATTGTCAGAGGCAGGCACAGTCCTTTCAGATGAGAGTGACCACTCCACCCCTCCCTCCTAGCAGAGATGGCTAATCAGGAAATGCAGATCACACCCCAGCTCCCTTTGTGTCACTGTCTGGTGTGAGGTGAAAAACAACCCAACTGTCAAACTGACCCAGACAGGGAATCCACAAACCAGGCAGAGTCACAGAATGGTTTAAGCAAGAAAATGCTCACTTTCTAAAAGTGGCATTTCCAAACTCACAATCTTAAAATCAACTTTACTAAAAGATGTATTTTTAAATTGTGAGTTCAGGGATCCCAAACTCCACATGTCCATCTACTCTCTAGGGGAATCTACACTTTAATCATATTTAAAGGTAGCCCCCATATTATCCTATGAGAGAGAGACAGACCTTGCAACAGTGAAAACGAAATTGGCAGTATTTCACTGTCAGGACATATAAACCACATTACTATATGTCCTACCTTATCCATACACTGCACCCTGCCCTTGGGGCTACCTAGGGCCTACCTTAGGGGTGCCTTACATGTAAGGAAAGGGAAGGTTTAGGCCTGGCAAGTGGGTACACTTGCCAAGTCGAATTTACAGTGTAAAACTACACATACAGACACTGCAGTGGCAGGTCTGAGACATGATTACAGAGCTACTTATGTGGGTGGCACAACCAGTGCTGCAGGCCCACTAGTAGCATTTGATTTACAGGCCCTGGCACCTCTAGTGCACCTTACTAGGGACTTACTAGTAAATCAAATATGCCAATCATGGATAAACCACTTACATACAATTTAAACAGGAGAGCATATGCACTTTAGCAGTGGTTAGCAGTGGTAAAGTGCTCAGAGTTGAAAAGCCAACAGCAACATGTCAGAAAAATATAGGAGGCAGGAGGCAAAAAAGTCTGGGGATGACCCTGCATAAGCAAAAGTCCAACAGTGAGCATCTCAGCAATTATTTGCAGCAAAGGCGTTCAGAATCTTTCAGAGTAAACCTTTAGTAGTTGCGCAGTGGCTAAGCACCGTTGTCACTATATACACTGAAGTGTACCAGGAAGAGATTCGCAGATATTTCATACGTATCCAGTGTACCATAGCCTTCTTCTGGGGATATGAATGTATGGCCCATGTTCGCTCTCCCATCCCAGAAACGCTGATCAGTACTGCTCATCCCTAGCGACTTCTATTTCACTTTTGCAACCACTCAACATTGGATTACAATATTTGTGGCTTAATCAGACTGACAGGTCATGTCTTAAAAACAACCATATATTCACCTTGATCGTTTTTAGTAAATGCCTTCTTGTGCCTGTTGCCAACCTTTGCATACTAGTACTCTGCAGCTTTAGGTTACAAGACAGGTTTCTTTAGGAAGCACATAATGGCCTTGCACTATGGTTGAGTATCAAATGATGTCACTTCCTGTGATGTCACTGGAATGTAAAAGGATTTGTGACGTCCCTTTGATACATGTTGTCTTCTTACTTTCACCAAGCCCCATTTACTATTAAATCCCAAACGAACCACATTCAGTGTTTGTGCATGAATCGGCAGGGCTTTAGGTGGGCCGGGTCCTGCCGGTGCTCATCACCGGCAGTTCTAAAAAGCAGATGCTGAGACGGGTTCCTATCGGGCTCTCCATTTTTGCCCTCACTCTCAGCATTATACAAAAAGATGACAGTGTCCGTCTGACGGTCTGGTCGCCTCCTCCGGGCATCAACATGAAAGTAGAGAACAGGCAGTGCTCCAAAATATGTGTTGATATAGTTATGAGAGGTTTATTTCAGTTGCAACAATGGGGAACTCATTTGTGTAAGTCGTGAAATGACTGGGGAATAAAAGGAATGTGAAGCGCGTTTGCATAGTTCTACATGTTTCAATGACGTTTTTACAGGACGCAGCATAGTTACTTTATCTAAAAAAATGCCCTACGAAACTGCTTTTTAGGGTCAGCCTGCGTTGCATGCGCGCGCGCATGCGTCTCGTAGCGAGACGCTTTAGTGTTTAGAAAAGGGCTCGGAGCCCTGTCAACATCACGTCAGTGTTTTTTATTGGTTCGTGGGCTTGCCTAATAAAATCTGCTTGCTTTCATTAGTCAAAGGCACGCATATGTCATGCCTTTTACGGTGGCTAGCCCTCCTCGAGCGCAGCGACCAAGTACAGAAAACATGCGAGGCTCGCTGTTTTCCATCGGGCGCGTGGACTTCTTTTTCTCTAATTTACGAGCGCGATCTCGCTTGGCAGAAGTCGAGCGATTTACATAGTTAATTGCACTTTTTTGTATATAAATGCACTTTTGCGTGATACGTGAAAAGTCGGGTTAGGAGTTTCAACGCTATCAGCTATAAAATGAGCAAACGCGAGACCCGTTGCATTGCAAATGCTTGTTCTGGTTGAAGTAATGAAACTAACATTGTAGGTGGTTAGAGAAGTGGGGGAGGGTCGGGTCAAGGCTCCACACGCTAATGCGTGGAAGAATGTAACAAGATAACGAGTAATAACAGAGTGGGGAATATATGTGAACATTTGCGACCATCAATACTGAAGAAAGGAATTGACACAGAAGAAAAATGCATCACAATGATAATATTTTATCACAAGGCAACTTTTCATGCGCATCTCCAACCTGCATTTCCTGTACAATCTCCTGAAGCCCTATGGCATGGTGTTCATTTATTTTGGAAATTTAAAAGACGCAGGGCTTTTATATTGGGAATTGAAAAGACGCAGAACTCGTTGCCAGGTGTCCACTTTGCAGGGTGAGCATCTTATTGTCACTTGTATTATATATCTGGATGCAATGACAGAAGCATCAAAATGCCAGTCAGGTAGCATATTATGCCAAACACGAATGTTTATCTTACCTGTTTTTAAGCCACACCCTTAATTACATTGGCCACGCCCATCTGACAGACCCCCCCAGCTTCTTCATTCAAGTTAAAGCCCTGTGAATCGGACTTATTTACATATTTCAGAGGAATATCCCGAGAAGGCTTCGATTTAAAAAAAAATCTTAAAATGTTTAACTTCATGATCGTGTATCATGCTCTATCACATTTAAGCTGGAATACATTCTGGCTCAAAAGAAGTCATAATTCCACCAAAAGTTGCTTATGAAAGTAAATGAATGCCTTCGCATTACCATTCAGCTTTCGCATGACTTTTTTATGCATCAGCAGCCGTTTGCGATTCATAAAACAGCTTAACTAATTAAACAATTATAACATGTTTGTAAAATCTAAATATTAAAGTATATTGTACTCGTGGCGCAGCACATGCTTGCTTAATTATGTGTCATTAAAGATACAAGTTTCTCCTTCAACAGAGAACAGTGTGTCCTCTTTTTAGCAGCCTTTGAAGCTGTAAAATCTCAATGTGTCATGCTTCTGTGGCAGCTGTCAAGGGAAGGTTGAAAATTGTAAAGATGCTCTCACACTTAGTTGTTTAACTTATCCAAACTTTATTAACTTCTGTAATGTGGTGTGATTCTAAAAGGAGTGTTTGAAATGTTTTTGTTGGCAATAACAAAACATACTTTTAGAGGGGTTGCCCTCCCAAAAATATAAAATTCACCCTGGATGCATTAGTACAAACAACTTAAGTACACTATGGACCCACTCCCTGGATACGTTAGCACAAAACCCTATGTAACAACAGAAAGAGGGCATCTGCGCCCTGGACACTGCACAACACAGCCCATACATCAGTAAAACTGCGCCAAGGAGCCAGTACATACAGACCTCATACTAAGGCCCATATTTATAATTTTTTGCATCTCATTTGCATCATTTTTTGACGCAAAAGCGGCGCAAACGTACAAAATACAATTATATTTTGTAAGTGCTCTGCTTTGGCGTAAAAAAATGACGCAAATGCGGCGCTAAAAAAGCTAACATGATAGAGCAAAAACAATAGTTCGTACATGAGTATATCTGACCACAGACAGCCCTCCATTAAATCCTAGTGCCCCCAGCTTGAATGCACAAGAGGGTCTCCACCTCTCATCAAAGATGCCAACTTGATACACCAAAATCAACAACACACACATCAGTATAATTTCACCACAGGCACCGCACAGACAACCCTCCATGCATTCGTAGATCCTGGATAAGCACAAGAGGCGCTCAACTCCTCACAAAGATGCCAACTTGACACATCACAAACAACAACATATGCATCAGTATAACTGCAACCTAGACACAGCACGGACAGCCCTCAATGCATTGCTATATCCTATAACCTGGATACAGCACAAGAGGCCCTCCACCTCTCATCAAAGATGACACCTTGATACAGCACAAACAACAACACATGCATCATTATAACTGCGCCACAGACACAGCACAGACAACCCTCCATGCGTTCGTAGAGCCTGGATACAGCACAAGAGGAGCTCAACTCCTCACATAGATCCAACTTGATATATCACAAACAACAAAACATGCATAAGTATAACTGCACCATAGACGCAGCACAAACAGCCCTCCATTAATTCCTAGTGCCCCCAGCCTATACACAGCACAGGAGGCCCTCCAGTCTTCTTCAAAGATGATAACTTGATACAGCACAAACAGCACATACATCAGTGCAACTTCACCACACACAACACAGACAGTTCACCATGCATTCCTAGATCCTACAACCTGGATCCAGCACACACATCGGTACAGCAGCATTCTGGACAAAGCACAGGCAGCTCTCCATAAATCCCCACAGGCTGCAAGCTACATGCACACAAGCGGCCTACCATGCAGAAGCCCAGCTGCACCCTAAACACAGCACAAGCATTCAAGTCACAGCAGGTTGCTGTATATCAGCAGAACGGTGCCCTAACAACACAAACCATACCTCGGTGAACCTGCACCATAAATGCAGTACACGCAACCCTTGCCCATCGGTTCATCTACATAATGAAAACAGCGCGAGTTGCAATTATCACAGCAGAAAATCTGCATCCCGAATGAATCATAAACAGCCGTCCAGAGCAATGGCAGCAGGAAAAAAGCACGGGAAGCGTAAACGTATCCTGCACACCAGTACCCGGGATACCACGCAGGCAGGTGCCCTTACGTCAGTGCAACCTTCGACCTGGGTGCACCAGCAGCAGTCAGTACAGTGAGTGCAACGTACGGCTGCACACGGAGTAGAGAGCATGCAATGTCCCAAGCGCTATTTTGGCTATTGAATGTGACGTTCAGCACCATGGCCAGGGCACGCACCCGCGAAGAGCGAACGGCAACTCCCAGTAACAGCCTCTCGCCTCCATGTCGAGAGCAGGCGCCATCTTTAGCTTCCATGTGATGGAGCCCTGTCCATGGTGCTGAACGGCACAGTCAAAAACCGTGATAAAACATGAGGCGTTGCTTATAGTTTGCACAATGTACGGCCTTAGGATGCACTGACAACTGTTGGCGTTCCAGCTTCGTGTTAAGAAACATTGTCACCTCTACACGAGGGTCAGCAGTGCTGAAGTTGGGGGCTGCAGTACTGCTCCCCGCCACACCGCATTATCAGTGGCACGGCCGGCTTTAGCGCTGGTGGCGCCATGTGCGACAGTCTTTTTTTGGTGCCCCCCCCCCACATGATCACCTCCTCAGATCCCTCACTAACACCCGGCAAATGTGCCACTCATCTCTCTATAGCCCCTCCTTTCACATGCATTCATTTGTTTTAAAGCACTTGTAAAGGCTGGCTTTACTAATCCACTCAGCTGTATACATAAAATATCATTTTGTTCTTTGCAGCAGGCACATTAACCCTCTACACTTCTTTATGGCGAGTCAAAGCTGCCGCTAGACAAACTTCCGATCTCTCTCTGTAGCAACAACATTAATAACAAGAGGCATCTTGACATTTTAACCCCTTCCCCGCCAGGGACGTAATGGTTACGTCCATGGCAGCGCCCGTGTGGCGCCATGGACGTAACCATTACGTCCTGGGACTGGCAGTCGGGGGAAGCGCTAGCGCTTTCCCCAAGGGCCGCCCCCCAACACCCCCAGGCCAGGGCCGAAAGGGGAATCCCTTCCCCTTTCACGCCCCCCCCCATGACATCAGCGCGCAATCGCGCGCTGATTTCATGGAAAGGGGGAAAGACGCGCTGGAAGCCATTTGCTTCCAGCGCGTCAAGGGAGAAGGTGAGTATTTCACCTTCGTGCGGGGTGGGGGTGCTCTGAGAGAGGCATCGAGGGAAAGGAAAGGGTTTTCCTTTCCCTCGATGTCTCTTTGAGCATTCCTGCTGCCCGATCGCGATGCGATCGGGCAGCAGGAATGCCCACTAGACACCAGGGATTTCTTTTTTGAGTGCTTACTAGTGTAGGGGAGCGACCCCTTGGGCAAGGGTCGCTCCCCTTTGGGGGCAAATGTATTTTACGTTGTTTCTGCCCCTCCTGGGGGCGGATTGGCCCTATTTTTAGGCCGATCTGCCCCCAAGGGGGGCAGAAAGCCACTAGACACCAGGGATTTTATTGTTGATTTTTATTTTTTGTGTTGGGGGGGCGGCCCCTTGGGCAAGGGTCGCCCCCAGGGGCCCTCATGTATTTTTGGGCAGTTCTGCCCCCCTTGGGGGCAGAGAGGCCTATTTTTTTTAGGCCTTTCTGCCCCCAAGGGGGGCAGAATCCCAATAGCGCCAGAAATAGTATGTATGTATGTGTGCTTTGTGTTGGGGCGTGGCCCCTTGGGCAAGGGTCGCTCCCCCCGGGGGCGCAATGTATTTATTGTCGTTTCTGCCCCCTTTGGGGGCAGATTGGCCCTATTTGTAGGCCGATCTAGACACCAGGGATTTTATTGTTGATTTTTATTTTTTGTGTTGGGGAGCGGCCCCTTGGGCAAGGGTCGCCCCCAGGGGCCCACATGTATTTTTGGGCAGTTCTGCCCCCCTTGGGGGCAGAGAGGCCTATTTTTTTTAGGCCTTTCTGCCCCCAAGGGGGGCAGAATCCCAATAGCGCCAGAAAGATATGTTTGTATGTGTGCTTTGTGTTGGGGGGTGGCCCCTTGGGCAAGGGTCGCTCCCCCCGGGGGCGCAATGTATTTATCGTCGTTTCTGCCCTCTTGGGGGCAGATTGGCCCTATTTTTACGCCGATCTGCCCCCAAGGGGGGCAGAAAGCCACTAGACACCAGGGATTTTATTGTTGGTTTTTATTGTTTGTGTTGGGGGGGCGGCCCCTTGGGCAAGGGTCGCCCCCAGGGGCCCACATGTATTTTTGGGCAGTTCTGCCCCCCTTGGGGGCAGATATGCCTATTTTTTAGGCCTTTCTGTCCCCAAGGGGGGCAGAATCCCCATAGCGCCAGGGATACTATATGTGTGTGTGTGTGTGCTTTGTGTGGGGGTGTGGCCCCTTGGGCAAGGGTCGCCCCCCCCCAAAGGGTGCAATGTAATCTGGGCGATTTCTGCCCCCTCCCCTTGGGGGTAGATTGGCCTATTTTTTTTTAGGCCCATCTTCCCCCAAGCAGAGAAGACTAGACACAAGGGAAAATGAAAAAATGGTTAGTGGCGGAGTGTTTGTCAACTGGCGAAGTATTTGCTTTTATGATAATAACAGTTTTTCTCCTTTTTGTTCTAGTTCAAAGCTTTTGCTGACTTTGCTGTGGCTTGTTGCAGTTTTGGCAGTAGTTGTCCTGCGGTTTGCGTAGTTGCATGTTTTAGGTAAGTAAATCAATTTACTCCAAGTGAGTATTGTTGCAATGCATGAATGACATGTTTGTAGGTGGTGTACTGAATGCAGGTTTGTGTGTGAAATTGTTCTTAGAGTTATGCACAATGATTATTGTGTTGTCTTATGTCTAATTTGCTTTTTTTTTCTCTTTTTAGTGGGATATCGTTGGTGATTGCTGTGGCTGTGCAGAGTAGTTGCTGGTGAGTCAAGCTTTTTCAGGCAAGTGAGCAGTATAGTTTTTGAGTTTATAATTCTTAGTGATAAACCTATACTTTGTTACTTATCTTACACAGTGCTGGTTGTTGGTGGTGTATTTGTCCAGTTAATTTTTGTAGGAAGGATCATGGCCAGCCGTAGGATGACCGCTCAGCAGGTTGTTAGTGTGCTTTTTGAGTCATCTTCTGACCATGAATATGAGACTGACTCTGCATCTGAGGCAGAGGAGGAAGTGCAGGATTCTGGAAGTGAATTTTCTGTCAGAGATGAATCATCTCATGATGAAGCCACTCTCAGTGCTGATGAAGGGCCTGTTTTAGAGGAGGACAGTGATGTGCCAATGGTGCAGGAGCCAGCGGCTGAAAGGCTTCCCATTGGAAGAACTGACGCATGGGTTGCACCAAACATGGAGCAGCCACAGTTGCCTGCGTTTACTGGTTTTCCAGGGTGTCGAGTTAATACGGAAAACTTTTTGCCCGTCAACTTTTTTGAGTTGTTTATGGACGATATATTTTTGGAAGAGATTGTTGAGCAGACTAATTTGTATGCAGAGCAGTTTTTGAGGGACAACGCTGCCAGACTTAGGCCACACTCTAGAGCTAGCCGGTGGATTCCCACAAATCTGGAAGAGTTGAAAAAGTTCTTGGGTTTAACTTTTTTGATGGGGCTGATAAGGAAGCCGTCGCTCTCTTCATATTGGTCTACTAGTCCCTTGATGGCAACTGCTATATTTCCTGCCATCATGAGTCGTAACCGGTATGAGCTTCTTCTTCGGATGTTGCATTTTGTAGATAATGCTTTAGCCTTGCCACAAGATCATCCTGATTCTGACCGTCTTTTTAAGATTAGACCTGTCCTTGATCATTTGGTAGATCGGTTTTCAGAGATCTATGTTCCAGGGAAAGAAATATCTGTAGATGAGTCTTTGGTCCTGTTCAAGGGTCGTTTGGTTTTTAGGCAGTACATTCCTAGCAAGAGGGCACGGTATGGAATTAAATTGTATATGCTGTCAGAAAGTAGTACAGGATATGTTTATAATTTCCGGGTCTACACTGGTAGGGATTCCAATATTGACCCCCCTGGTTGTCCTCCCACTTTTGGAGTTAGTGAGAAAATTGTGTGGGAACTTGGTAGACGACTGTTTAACAAAGGTCACCATTTATATGTAGATAACTTCTACACTGGAGTTCGGTTGTTCAAGGAGTTGTTCAGAGTGGACACTGTTGCTTGTGGCACAATCCGCTCTAATCGGAAAGGCTATCCAAAAGAGCTTGTCTGTAAAAAACTTGAGAAGGGACAGTGCAGTGCCTTGCGGAATGATGAGCTGCTAGCTCTGAAATTTGTAGACAAGAGGGATGTATACATGCTAAGCACCATCCATGATGAGAGTACTTCACCTGTGGCTGTTTGGGGTCAGGTTGCCGAAGTGCGCAAACCTGTGTGCATCTTAGACTATAATAAGCACATGGGTGGTGTTGATAGAGTAGATCAGAGGTTAGAACCTTACACTGCTGCTCGTAAATCTTATGTGTGGTATAAGAAATTAGCGCTTCACTTGTTCCACTTGGCAACTTTTAATGCTTTTGTTGTGTTTAAGGATAGTTCTCCAGAGTCAAGGATGACATTTGTGAAATTTCAGGAGTCTATCATAGCTAGCCTTGTTGTGCTGGAACAGGCAAGAGTTCCTAGAGAAGCAGTGGTGGAGGATGTGGCTAGATTGAAAGATCGTCACTTTGCTGAGCACATTCCTCCCACGGCCAAAAAAAACTTTCCTGCTAAGAGATGTAGAGTCTGTGCTCGAAGAGGTATCAGGAAGGAGACTAGGATGTACTGCCCTGATTGTCCTTCAAAGCCTGGGCTGTGTGTGGGTGGCTGTTTCAGGAGCTACCACACACAGAAGAATTATTGGGAAATTCCGTGAGCGTAAACTGGTGTTTTATATTTTTATATGTTCGGTTTCACGGTTGGCATTAGTCATGTATTCAGTTAGAGCTTTTGTGTTTGTAGTTTTGTACTAATTTATGATTAGTGGTTTCTTTGTTGTTTAAAAACAAAAAAAAGGGGATGGCATGTGTAGAGTGGCGCTTGGCTGGCGGCGTGGGTGGGGTGGCGCTTGGCTGGCAGTGTGTGTGGGGTGGCGCTTGGCTGGCGGTGTGTGTGGGGTGGCGCTTGGCTGGCGGTGTGTGTGGGGTGGTGCTTGGCTGGCGGTGTGTGTGGGGTGGCGCTGGGCTGGCGGTGTGTGTGGGGTGGCGCTTGGCTGGTGGTGTGGGTGGGGTGGCGCTTGGCTGGCAGTGCCGGCCAAACGCCAGTCCACACACTCATCAGCTGGTGTGATTGCTGTATAAGGCATGTGGGCATATGAAAGTGATGGGCCCTTGACTGGCGCTGTCTGTGGATGCGAGACTTGTAATGTGCTGGGCCCGTGGCTGGCGGCGTGAATGGTCTAGTGCATGTCATGTATGAAAGGTGTGTGAATGGACTGTAAAGCGGTTGGTGCCTTGTCGTGGCTTTACAGCTCACGAGCTGTGAGTCATTGGTTCAGTTTTTTGGCCTTTCAGTTATTACCAGTGCATTTCACTTTTGTGAAATCTCTTGTTAATAAAATTTGATCTACTGAACCATCACTCACCCTCGTGCCAAATCCAACCAGTATGTGTGGTACAAATGACAAAACCTGCTCCGCTGTAATCAGGCGTCGCAGCACACTTGAGACACGCTAGGTGCCTCGGGTGGGACCCCGATGATGAAGCATGCCACCAACTTGGTTGGTGGGTGAGGGGTCTTCTTCACATAACCTAAGTGTGTTTCTTTTCACAATTTTAGTGTTTTGCACATCACGAACGTATGTGCACACATCAAAGTGATATATTCCAAAAATACCTGTGTTTGGGGGGGAGGGCCCACCTATGTTTTTGGTCCTGGGTGCGGCCGTCATGTAGGGAAACCTACAAAACCCAGAAACTTTTTAAAACTAGGCACCCCAAGGAGTCTAGGGAGGTGTGGCTTGTGTGGCTCCCCCAACATTTTCTTACCCAGACTCCTCTGTAAACCTCAAAATTTGCATAAAAAAGCATATTTTCCTGATTTTTCTTAGTAGGATCACCGCTCCAGCACAAAATTCCTACTCCCCAGTTTTCCCCTCAGTCTCCCAAGTAAAATGACACCTCACTTATGTGGGTCCCCAAAGCAGAGTCCGTCTAAAGATGTATAAAAGAATATGCCCTTATAAACTTGCTGTGCTATCCCTTCTATCCCTTCAGGTTTTGGGCCTTATTCTGTTGCAGGCACCTAGCCCACCCACACAAGTGAGGTATCATTTTTATCGGGAGACTTGGGGGAACGCTGGGTGGTAGGAAATTTGCGGCTCCTATCAGATTCCAGAACTTTCTGCCACAGAAATGTGAGGAACATGTGTTTTTTTAGCCAAATTTTGAGGTTTGCAAAGGATTCTGGGTAACAGAACCTGGTCCGAGCCCCGCAAGTCACCCCTCCTTGGATTCCCCTAGGTCTCTAGTTTTCAGAAATGCACAGGTTTGGTAGGTTTCCGTAGGTGCCGTCTGAGCTACAGGCCAAAATCCACAGGTAGGCACTGTTTTCTTTCAAAAAATGGGATGTGTCCACGTTGCGCTTTGGGGTGTTTCCTGTCGCGGGCGCTAGACCTACCCACGCAAGTGAGGTATCATTTTTATCGGGAGACTTGGGGGAACGCTGGGTGGAAGGACATTTGTGGCTCCTCTCAGATTCCAGAACTTTCTGCCACAGAAATGTGAGGAACATGTGTTTTTTTAGCCAAATTTTGAGGTTTGCAAAGAATTCTGGGTAACAGAACCTGGTCCGAGCCCCGCAAGTCACCCCTCCTTGGATTCCCCTAGGTCTCTAGTTTTCAGAAATGCACAGGATTGTTAGGTTTCCCTAGGTGCCGGGTGAGCTACAGGCCAAAATCCACAGGTAGGCACTGTTTTCTCCCAAAATTTAGGATGTGTCCACGTTGCGCTTTGGGGTGTTTCCTGTCGCAGGCGCTAGGCCTACCCACGCAAGTGAGGTATCATTTTTATCGGGAGACTTGGGGGAACGCTGGGTGGAAGGAGATTTGTAGCTCCTCTCAGATTCCAGAACTTTCTGCCACAGAAATGTGAGGAACATGTGTTTTTTTAGCCAAATTTTGAGGTTTGCAAAGGATTCTGGGTAACAGAACCTGGTCCGAGCCCCGCAAGTCACCCCTCCTTGGACTCCCCTAGGTCTCTAGTTTTCAGAAATGCACAGGTTTGGTAGGTTTCCCTAGGTGCCGGCTGAGCTACAGGCCAAAATCTACAGGTAGGCACTTCGCAAAAAACACCTCTGTTTTTTTCAAAAATGTAGGATGTGTCCACGTTGCGCTTTGGGGTGTTTCCTGTCGCCGGCGCTAGGCCTACCCACGCAAGTGAGGTATAATTTTTATCGGGAGACTTGGGGGAATGCTGGGTGGAAGGAGATTTGTAGCTCCTCTCAGATTCCAGAACTTTCTGCCACAGAAATGTGAGGAACATGTGTTTTTTTAGCCAAATTTTGAGGTTTGCAAAGGATTCTGGGTAACAGAACCTGGTCCGAGCCCCGCAAGTCACCCCTCCTTGGATTCCCCTAGGTCTCTAGTTTTCAGAAATGCACAGGTTTGATAGGTTTCCCTAGGTGCCGTCTGAGCTATAGGCCAAAATCCACAGGTAGGCACTGTTTTCTTTCAAAAAATGGGATGTGTCCACATTGCGCTTTGGGGTGTTTCCTGTCACAGGGCGCTAGACCTACCCACGCAAGTGAGGTATCATTTTTATCGGGAGACTTGGGGGAACGCTGGGTGGAAGGAAATTTGTGGCTCCTCTCAGATTCCAGAACTTTCTGCCACAGAAATGTGAGGAACATGTGTTTTTTTAGCCAAATTTTGAGGTTTACAAAGGATTCTGGGTAACAGAACCTGGTCCGAGCCCCGCAAGTCACCCCTCCTTGGATTCCCCTAGGTCTCTAGTTTTCAGAAATGCACAGGTTTGTTAGGTTTCCCTAGGTGCCGGGTGAGCTACAGGCCAAAATCCACAGGTAGGCACTGTTTTCTCCCAAAATTTTGGATGTGTCCACGTTGCGCTTTGGGGTGTTTCCTGTCGCAGGCGCTAGGCCTACCCACGCAAGTGAGGTATCATTTTTATCGGGAGACTTGGGAGAACGCTGGGTGGAAGGAGATTTGTAGCTCCTCTCAGATTCCAGAACTTTCTGCCACAGAAATGTGAGGAACATGTGTTTTTTTAGCCAAATTTTGAGGTTTGCAAAGGATTCTGGGTAACAGAACCTGGTCCGAGCCCCGCAAGTCACCCCTCCTTGGATTCCCCTAGGTCTCTAGTTTTCAGAAATGCACAGGTTTGGTAGGTTTCCCTAGGTGCCGGCTGAGCTAGAGGAAAAAATCTACAGGTAGGCACTTTGCAAAAAACACCTCTGTTTTTTTCCAAAATTTAGGATGTGTCCACGTTGCGCTTTGGGGTGTTTCCTGTCGCCGGCGCTAGGCCTACCCATGCAAGTGAGGTATCATTTTTATCTGGAGACTTGGGGGAACGCTGGGTGGAAGGAAATTTGTAGCTCCTCTCAGATTCCAGAACTTTCTGCCACAGAAATGGGAGGAACATGTGTTTTTTTAGCCAAATTTTGAGGTTTGCAAAGGATTCTGGGTAACAGAACCTGGTCCGAGCCCCGCAAGTCACCCCTCCTTGGATTCCCCTAGGTCTCTAGTTTTCAGAAATGCACAGGTTTGGTAGGTTTCCCTAGGTGCCGGCTGAACTAGAGGCCAAAATCTACAGGTAGGCACTTCGCAAAAAACACCTCTGTTTTTTTCCAAAATTTAGGATGTGTCCACGTTGCGCTTTGGGGTGTTTCCTGTCGCCGGCGCTAGGCCTACCCACGCAAGTGAGGTATCATTTTTATCGGGAGACTTGGGGGAACGCTGGGTGGAAGGAAATTTGTAGCTCCTCTCAGATTCCAGAACTTTCTGCCACAGAAATGTGAGGAACATGTGTTTTCTTAGCCAAATTTTGAGGTTTGCAAAGGATTCTGGGTAACAGAACCTGGTCCGAGCCCCGCAAGTCACCCCTCCTTGGATTCCCCTACGTCTCTAGTTTTCAGAAATGCACAGGTTTGGTAGGTTTCCCTAGGTGCCGGCTGAGCTAGAGGCCAAAATCTACAGGTAGGCACTTCGCAAAAAACACCTCTGTTTTTTTCCAAAATTTAGGATGTGTCCACGTTGCGCTTTGGGGTGTTTCCTGTCGCCGGCGCTAGGCCTACCCACGCAAGTGAGGTATCATTTTTATCGGGAGACTTGGGGGAACGCTGGGTGGAAGGAAATTTGTAGCTCCTCTCAGATTCCAGAACTTTCTGCCACAGAAATGTGAGGAACATGTGTTTTTTTAGCCAAATTTTGAGGTTTGCAAAGGATTCTGGGTAACAGAACCTGGTCCGAGCCCCGCAAGTCACCCCTCCTTGGATTCCCCTAGGTCTCTAGTTTTCAGAAATGCACAGGTTTGGTAGGTTTCCCTAGGTGCCGGCTGAGCTAGAGGCCAAAATCTACAGGTAGGCACTTCGCAAAAAACACCTCTGTTTTTGTCCAAAATTTAGGATGTGTCCACGTTGCGCTTTGGGGTGTTTCCTGTCGCCGGCGCTAGGCCTACCCACACAAGTGAGGTATCATTTTTATCGGGAGACTTGGGGGAACATAGATTAGCAAAACAAGTGCTATTGCCCCTTGTCTTTCTCTACATTTTTTCCTTCCAAATATAGGAGAGTGTGTAAAAAAGACATCTATTTGAGAAATTCCCTATAATTCACATGCTTGTATGGTCACCCCGGAATTCAGAGATATGCAAATAACCACTGCTCCTCAGCACCTTATCTTGTGCCCTTTTTGGAAATGCAAAGGTTTTCTTGATAGCAATTTTTTACTCTTTACAGTATATTTCAGCAAATGAATTGCTGTATACCCGGTATAGAATGAAAACGCACTGCAGGGTGCAGCTCATTTATTGGCTCTGGGTTCCTCGGGTTCTTGATGATCCTACAAGCCCTATATATCCCCGCAACCAGAGGAGTCCACCAGACGTAACGGTATATTGCTTTCCATAATCTGACATTGCAGGGAAAAGTTACAGAGTAAAATGTAGAGAAAAATGTATGTTTTTTTCACCTCAATTTCAATATTTTTCTTTTTCAGCTGTTATTTTCTGTAGGAAACCCTTGTAGGATCTACACAAATGACCCCTTGCTGAATTCAGAATTTTGTCTACTTTTCAGAAATGGTTAGGTTTCTGGGATCCAGCATTGGTTTCATGCCCATTCCTGTCACTGACTGGAAGGAGGCTGAAAGCACAAAAAATTGCAAAAATGGGGTATGCCCCAGTAAAATGCCAAAATTGTGTTGAAAAATTGGGTTTTCTGATTCAAGTCTCCCTGTTCCCGAAAGCTAGGAAGCTGCTGAGTTTAGCACTGCAAACCCTTTGTTGATGCCATTTTCAGGGGGAAATCCACAAGCCTTCTTCTGCAGCCACTTTTTCCATTTTTTTAAAAAAAAACGAAATTTTCACTGTATTTTGGCCAATTTCTTGGCCTCCTTCAAGGGAACCCACAAAGTCTGGGTACCTCTAGAATCCCTAGGATGTTGGAAAAAAAGGACGCAAAATTTGGCTTGGTTAGCTTATGTGGACAAAAAGTTATGAGGGCCTAAGCGCGAACTGCACCAAATAGGCAAAAAAAGGCCTGGCACAGGAGGGGGAAAAGGCCTGGCAGCGAAGGGGTTAATTGCTTCCTGAAGGTTGGACGCACAAGAAACTTTTCAGCAGATGCTTTTAAATCGCAAGTTTCGTAAGTTATTGCTAAACACAGCGCCCCCCTGAGGTCAGCACCCGGTGCAGCCGAACCCGCTAGCAAAGCCGGCCCTGATCAGTGACACCACTGCTGTGTTTCTCTATGTACTTCTTACGTATGATGACATTTAGAATGTCACTGGGGAGAGAAAATTAAGAATTTTTACGAGCAAGCGGCAGTTGCTGCATTATCCTTTTGAAAACGTATATATATGTATATATCTATACACTCTGAAAAACAAAGGTTTAAGTAACGTTATAGGAAGGTAAAAATGCAAGTGATCCGATAATAATGTTTTACATGTGAAAAAGACCACCAAAATTCACCAGTTATAGTTATCTAAAGTGACTACAACGCGTGTCCTAGGGTAAGTACAGCTGGGGGCCCCAGCCATGCAGTTTTCTCATTAAGAATTTCATTGTAAATGTTGCAGTGATATTGTCAATGATATCATAAGAATATCATGAGTTTTGCAATATGTGGGGCAATTAGCAGGTCATGGCAAGGGCACAAGTTATAGTTACCTTAGGGCACGAGTTATAGTTACTTAAGATAACTATGGTGAATTCCATTGGTTTTGTACATTTAGAATGTTACGTTACAACTGACATTTTCACCTAACTTTACGATAAAATGTGTTTTTTCTCAGTCAATTTTTAGGGTTTTCTTTCATGTAAAGTAATATTTTATTACCATATGTAAAGTCAACACCCTGTCATGCCTGTGGCCTCACCCTCAATCCAACCACCCACAGGCAGCCAACCCAATGGCAGACAATCAACAACCCACTGGTGCAGACCCCTCTCCAACCCAATCAGGGCACTGGGAAAACCATCCCCTGGGGTAATTTTCTTTTATTTAAGGTAGGGGGCACACAGCCCTCCTCCTTGAGCCAATACTGGCCTGCGAACTCCGTTCCCTGGGCCGAATACCATTATTAAAGTCAGGGTGCACAGGGCCCTTCTCTCTGAGTCTTTGTAGGTCCCAGGGACCCCATCCCCAGGGGCCAATTTCAATTAATGAGGGGAGGGGTTACAGCCCCCCTCTTCGAGCCTTGATAGGCCCTGGGGACCCAATGACCCATGGGTGACTCCATCCCCTGGGGTCAAAATCCATTAATAAAGGGAGGGGAACGTGCACCCCCCCCCCTTTAGGAGTCATACTAGGCCCAGGGAACCCCATCCCTGGGACAGCACATCTTAAAGGGGCTGAGGAGCCTGGTCGCCATTCCAACCCTATAGTGGCCCTGGGAAGCCCATCCCACGAAGCCTGCCTTATTTCTATGAGGGTACCTTGGGGCCAACCCAGGATACCCACAAAATAGCAAGTTGGTGCCTGGGGGGATTCTCAGGGCCCTTGCGCCCCCTGCTAGCTCTCCGCAAATTTCCCTCCATGCATTAGCATGCCATTTTTATGTTCCTGCCCAGTAGAAGAAGCTGTATTTGTATGCTCCCAGGAGCACAGGCAGGGAAACAAAAGACTGCTTCTACCTGGGGTGAGAATTTATAAAGCTTCCACCAAGTGAGAGCAGACATGTCTTACCTGCCTTTGTTCCTGCAGGGAGGGAAGGCATGTCCGCTGCAGGGGTGGGTGATATATTCAACTCTGGCCACAGAGTTGCCAAACCTTTGACCATAGTTTCCGGCCAAATTCCAGCAACCTCCGGTGGAGTTTTTTCTCAGATGCGGCTCACTAATAGTAAGCTGGCGAGAGCGGGCACGATTTTTTTCCCCTAGTATGATTTTCAGTTGCTAAGAGGGCACCTGGCAAGATTTCTCCAACGTGGCCGGTCACTGTCAGCAAGCTGCTGCTCAGGTAAAAAATCTACTTGAGCAGCAGCAAAATCAACTCGAAAAGCTGCATCTTCTGGGCCATCGTTTGTGTCATTTGCATTGATTTTTCACTGCCGAATAAGCACCCGGAAATAAATCACAGCGTGAGCAATGCAACATGCCTATTTCTGCCCGATCAGGGAATTCCACTGAATCTTGAGTTCGGCACAGGCCTAGCCTGCTCCCACCCAGCAGGAGGTAAAAAAAATGCAGTGCTAATGTGGGCAGGACCACTACTGTGCTCCAGGGGTGGGTTCCCCGGGACACAGTAATTGAGCTGACCCTGGAGGATGGGGACTTTATAGGCTGATGGTAGAGGGGCTTGAACAAATCAACAGCAAAATAAAAGACAAATGTTTTTGTTCCCAGGACACAACCTAGGTAAAAATGCAACACAAAGAAACAATGGGAAGGACAGGAGAAATGCAGAGAGGCACAAAAACGGCAAACACAGATACATTCAGTCACGCAGTGGTTAGTGATGGTAGTGCCCTGGGGTCTGCTTACTTTACAAATTTCATCCATGACCAATATGCTTGCCAAATGGGTAAACATGGATTATTTAATAAATAAAGGCATGACATGTCATCAGACTGGCCAGTGTGCAAGCATGGATCAATTATTAAGGACATGGTGTCAGGCTCTACCTAGACACATAAGCATGCATCGTTTAATAAGGGCACGGTGGGAAATCAGGCTAGCCAGACATGTAAGCATGGATTGTTCATTAAGGACCTGGCATAACATGAGGCTTGCTGGACATATATGTATGGATCGTTTAATAAAGGCTTGGCATTAAGTCAGGCTAGCAGGACATGTAAGCATAAATCATTTAATAAGGGCCTGACATGACCTGAGGCTAGCCAAATGTATAAGCATGAATCATTTAATAAGGGTCTGGCATGACATTAGGCTAGCCGGACGTGTGATAATGAATTGTTTAATAAGAGCACGGCATGTCATAACTAAACAATAACAAACTATCATAGCACAAAAGAGTGCAACATGCAATACAAGATTGGTTGAATATTTTAGGGTTAATGTCTTTTTGTTTTCCGCGTTGAGTTCTAAGTATTGCCCGTTGTGTCTTATAATGAAGCTGTGCCATGTTTTTGTTAACCATGTTCTGCCATGCATTGTGGTATGTGTTGCTGTGTTTTGATTTGTTGCACCATATAGTGCTTACTTAAAATGCATACACCACTATCCGAGGTCCATTTGCTTAACAAACTCTAAGGGCCACACCCGAAGCAGGTCAGGCCAAAGCTTTAAGCAAAGCACGGTGCTCGAGGGACATTACCAGACCGTGCTCACAGTGTACCATAGCGAAAGCAGCAATAAATAAAATGGCCAAGATTCCGCATCACTTTAGGGTAGTCCACGTTTTCTTTAACTATGGCCATAACTCTTCCTACACAGAGTCACAAATGTGCCCTGAAAACAGTGTCCTTCCATTGGCAGGTAATGTAAATATTAGCTAAGTGCAGAGCTCTACTTCCGCAGCACAAGAGCATCCATACTCTCATAGTTTGATTAAACATTTTCCTGTAGATTATGGATTGGGCTCTCCCTCTCATTAAGGTGATAGATGGTTTGGACCGCTGGAGCTGATGCGTTTCGTTGGCGCATGTTGGCTCACAGGCCAACACACAGCGATGGAGAATGGATTCAGTAAAGGAATACAATACCAGAACCTCTCTAATCTCCAAGCATTGACCTTGGTGAGCGTGCTGACTGCAGAATCTTCAAAAAGCAAAAACCACCCCCAAATAAAAAAAGTGGTGCAGCCCTTGCACTTCCCCGTTCTCCCTTTGTCGGGAGCAACTAAACCTATTTGAAAGGGGATTGGGAGAACCATTTTTCCAGTAATTTAGTTCAGCCTTTTTTTTCTTGCATTCATCTTCTTTTAATTAGGTCCTGAATCGTTTTTCAACCAGGCGTATTATATAAACGATGATATTAGCGCAGTGTTTCCTTATATATGATAAATACACTAGATTATAAAATGCAAATTGAATAAAAGGATAAAACAAATTACAGAGCACCCAAGCCCCTCGAGAGAGCATAAATGATTAGGGAGGGAATGGGGGATACAGGATTCGTCTACACCTCATTGGAGTCATGTGCCTGCTTCAGAAGTCGCAGTGTAAATTGAGACCAGCATGATTTATTTTGCAGGTGCCCAGGCAGAATTTGGTCCATATGAGTCGAATTTTCTTTGTGGAGTAAAGATCACTTCAGATCACCTCAAAACCCAATACTGCAGCAGTAACTGCTACACGATAGCAACCATTATTACTTTCTAGGTTGTTTCAAGATTTACTGCAATGAACTATATCAGACTTCCTAGGTACGCTGTACAACGTCGTTGAAAGATGGAATGACTAGCCTGTGGAACACACAAAGGCACCTCCAATTGTGTCTTTTTAATTTGGAATAAAGTTGATGAATTGATACGTGCCCTACCAAATCACTGGCTTAGGTTCAGTTCCTGCTACTTGCAGTCCTCGTTGATGGATGAGCACAAAATGGCCGCCTTGGTGCATGGTCGCGAGCTGCGACCCAGGTTTCATTGCGGATAAAAATCCTTCCTTCCAAAGGCAACAACGATGTAAGTTTTGTACAAAATGATACATAATTGTACATGATTGTTTTTGTAGCATCAAAGAAAGGGAAGCTTGCTTTCAGAAAGAGTGTATATTCATTGTATAAATGTAGTGTACCAAAAAGGGATTTAATTTTGTGCTCCCAAGAGCAACTAAAGGGGTAGTTTGACTGCAGACTGTTCGAAATCTACAGAGTACATGCAGTTTATACACTGAGATCCCAATAAATCCGATGTTTCCAGATTGTAATGGGATTGTTCAGTTCTCCGGGATGGTTTCATGGTGTCATTGAGGCGACAAAGGATTCCTAAGTTGAACGTACAGGAAGTCTAGCCGAAAAGATAATCAAGTGCTCTTGATATTCTTAAGCAAACAGTTTTGATACTCATTAGTCAGATCAGTGCCTGCAGTGGATGGCAGGCGTTTTGGATTATGCACAGCATGAACCCCTATACACAGACCTATGCAAGAAACTAGACAGAAGAAACAGTGGTCTAAAGTGCCTATCCAACATTTAGAGTCACACTAAAATTGAACATGGACCAGGACTATCAAGTGCGGCAGGGCTTAATTTGTAAATAAAAACGGCATACTAAAGCTGCATAATCCTGAAGCCATCATGGAACTCTTTAATCCATTTACAGGCACTCCCTGCTGCTTCAGCTCACTCTTGCAGCTTGCTGCTTTCTCCCTTTGTGACACTTTTTCGTTTTTCTCTTCCTACATCTTTCCCATATGTCTTTTGCTCAAAGTAAATGCTTGAGGCAGAAAAATAAGTGCAGGCCCTCAAAAATAGGTGCTTGTGCTCTGCACCAGAAACCACCGGCTCAAATTAAGCACTGAAGTGCAGAATTTCAACTACCAAGATAAGTGTATTTGGGTGGGTGTAAAAATACTTTTCATAACTCCACATAGACCAATGTGAGTCTATCTTGTAGACCCACATTGTCAATTTACATAGATGTGGAGCTAAGGAAAGTCCGATGACTGCATAAAACAAAACGTATTTCACTGCTAAATGTTGTAAGTAGTATTTTACAACAACCTTATTGGTGAAGTATTGCACCTTTCAAAAATGCACCATTGTTTCATAAATAGAGACACCTTTGAAAATATCAATTAACCAACAGGTTTATCCAGTCACCCTGGGAAATACAGGGCCACTTGGCAGGTATTAGCTGCTTATGCAGATTTCGATACCCGAGCTAGCCTGTGGTCAGTCCTACTATGAGCATATATAAATCCGAGGTACATGGGTATCGCTCCTGATTTCACAGTTACCTATTTAGTCTATCATCTCATATATCCATGCTACCATCAAATCTAGCATATGCCACTTTCATTTTAGGGTTGAGTTTTAGCAGAGCAGCTGTCAAAAGGCATATCAAAATAAACAGAGTGGGCTTGGGACATCCCCTTTCAGCCATTGGCTTTCTTCAACCAGCCTCTATTAGCTATTAGCTAACATTATACATCATGAAGTGGGTCAACCCAGTAGAGTATTCACCTCTCTCCTAATCCTAATGGCAGATTGGGTGTATCCCTCCACCTCAACTTGAGTGCTTACATTGGACTGCACAAGGGCCATTTTACAACTGTCACCTTCTCTGTTCGCTTATGCTGGCTCCCTCCCTCTTGTCCCACTCTAATGTGCTAACGCTACATGCACAGAACTGAAAGAATGGGAGCATTGCACCATGGGCCTTTATCAGACTCTCAAAGCCTATCACACCTGATATTACTTCACATTAATCACCGCTCCATGCTTCCAAGTTCCACCAGGGTTGTTTTTCATGGCTAGGATTTTAATCAGCCATCCATGTGTCGCCATAGATCACAAAAACCTGTGTCACCACTGATGTATCATCTGATACTATCAAGCTAGTGCTCTATTGGCTGGGTCTTCCTCTGCGTTTGCCATGTCCAACTTGCAGCATCGGGCCACACTTCCACTTATCGTACAACACTCATGTAGTATGAAGTCTAATTTCTCTTAGCCAGAGAGTTATTTTGCTTTCTTTTTCCTATTTTCACCCCTCCTTAGCTCATTCTCCTCTCCTGAATCACACTCGCTCTTTTTTCAAGTAATTCACTGTCTCCATCATCTTAACTTTTCACTGTGGGGACCGACCCTGTTACATGGATAATTGCACTTTTGCCGATACGTTTGACTGCGAGTGAACTTCTTTTTCCTTTTGTGCCTCTCCTTCGCGCTCACAATCATGGCAGACGTGGCACTTTGAATTGACTTGCTTATGTCAACTGTTTTACTTTTCATTTTCAATTTATGTGGCAAGAAAAGACCAGTTAGGAATTTACAACACTAATAGCTCTAACTCCAGCAACCGCGAGACCCATTGCATTGCAAATGCTTGTTTGCTTTCCTTTTTTTTTTTTTTCACCCCTCCTTTGCAAGCCTAGCTCGTTCGCCTCTCCTGAAACTCGCTGGCTTTTTTCCGAATAATTCACCGTCGTTATCATCTCGACTTTCCCGCCTATTTTCGTTTTGTTTATGCAGTAATTGCAGTGCTCAGGCTCTGTTGTGCTTTTATAAGGTTTATAACTCTCTATTGCAAGGCACTCTACCTACATGCATATTGATGGAGCTAATCTGTTCCGTTCGGAGCTATTTGACTATTGAAGCCGAAACCTGGACCGGCACGATGCGTCAGGGGCTGTTCAGGCCTCTACTTTTCACCACTGCGCTAAATACAGTAGCAAATAAATATATAAATCAGCTTGCCTTTAACAAATTAAAACGAAATGGGCGGCAGTTTATTTTAAGAGGCCATTAAGTACTGTAAAGCTTAACTAATTCTGTGTTACGACACAGCTCCCAGGAAGAATTTGCGCGTCTACACAGACATGGCGGAGTGAATTCATTCCAATCATCCGGCGCACAATAAACAGCAAATTACTCCAGGAGCGATGGGCCACTTAAAGTTCCTTTTTCATAATGAAAAAAAAAAGTGTCTTGAAGACTCAGAGACTGAACCTGCAGGGCAATTGTGCTATTGCAAGTATTTCTGTGAGAAAATTACCAAGAAGCCCTCAATTGCACCACGTGAGGAACTGGGAGCGGGGGCGCTTTTCGACAGGCAGCTGTGAGCATGTTTCGGCATCTCCTTAGGAGGTCCTGGTGGGCCTTACTGAAGGCGCATTGCTTATGGAATGGTTTGCCCTTATTGGGCAGTTGGGTGCCCTATCAGGAGCACGCTCTGTGCCTGTGCTCAGTTGGGATCTACACACCAGTTCTTCTTGTAATTTTAGACTCTTCCTAGTTAATACATAAACTGCAAACATAAGTGTTACAATAGTTCAGCAGCTGCACTGACACGGAGGCTGAGGGATGTGAGGGGCCCAGTGCACCCCTAATATGGGTAGCCATTTGGTTGTCTCACACTCTGGGGAAGTGTAGTGAGTAGACGAAGAAAACTGTGGGCCAGATTTAAGAAAAGTGTCACTGCATTTTAATCAGAGCTAATTTGTTTAGACCCCTTAGCGCCCCCCTAATGCCACCCTGTGTGCATCGTATTTAAGATACAACGCACCACGGCGGTATTTAGGGAACTAGCGTCAACATTTCTGATGCTATTTTGGCGCTTTCCATTATTAGCGCCAAAAAGTTTGATGCCAATCCTGCAAAACACATTGAGGCCCACTGAAAACACTGGTGTGCCTCCTTTTAATGCCTGCTCTGTGCAGGAGTTAAAAATGCCTCTGAAAACGGCGCAAAGAAATCTTTTAGATTTCATCGCAGCATTTTTTCGCCCCCCACCAAAGGGGAAACACTCCACTTGCATACATTATGCCTGGCGCAGGCATATTGATGCACAACGGGTTACAAAGTGGCACAATGCATGAATTGCACCACTTTGTAAATATGGTGCTGGGAAAAGGTCACTTTAGCGCTGTCTTAGCATCAAAAAAAGTACTCTGAGGCAGCGCTCAAGTGGTGCACGGGGCTCCTAAATCTGCCCCTGTGTTTCTGTGCTGTGCTGTGTGCAGCTCATGCAATGACTCCTAGATTTTTATAGTTTGTTGAGGCACTGTAAACAGTGTAATTTTGTCATGAATCGGGGGCATGGACCATGCATCTCTGCATGGGTGCAGACTGTGTTTAGGATAGGCCTCTGTAGATTTGTTCACCATTATCTTACAACACTGTTGGAAACTAACGTTTTGATTTCCTCATCAAAAACCTGACAGTGAGTCTGTGATTATGAACAGAAGTGGGATGAAGGGTGAAGTTGAAGGATAGGTGAAGGCTACACATTCCACCATCTGGGGAATCTGCCTCTGTGATGCCACCCAGTAAAATCCCTTCTAATAAAACAGATAAATCTTTTAGACCATATACTGTATAGGTTTCATTGAAGTTTGGGTTCCATGATTGTCCAAAATGTTTTACAATGTGTTCACCATGCAGTAGTTTATCTGGCATTGACAAAGCCGATAGGCTTGGCTTTTGTAAGCGTATATAACAAGCATACACACATATTATCATTGCTCTCACAAACACATGCACAGACATATGTGTGCATTTATACAGAGTAAACTGACGGTTACATATGAGCACAAATGACACGATCTACATGCACCCATGCATGTGAATAACCAGACATGAAGCCACCTATGTACCCAGAGCAAGAATCAAAGGTGAAACACCCTCAAGTGCAATGACCAAGAGGCATGCAGTCACTTGTGCACACAGGCCAATACTCGTGCATGTACCCTTGCTCATACATCAATATAGAGGCACTCACAGACAGAGACATCACACATTCAGACATGCACTCCATCCAACACAACTCAAGTACAGTCAGACAGCAACACAGCAGGAAGTCGTAGACAGGCAGGAGTCTGACAGAAAAACTGAAAAACAGAAGGACAGTTGGACAGATGGATGGGTGACAGGTTATGTCCTTTAAAAGCCTGATTTATTGCCTGGTTGTTTTTTGTCTGTGATGGTGGTGGACAACATTAAGTCTACCAACACTAAGGGCCTGATTATGAGTATGACGGACGGTTTACATCGTCCACCGACCTTTCAACAGGGAGGTTGCCACCATATGGGCTACCTCACCACTGGACCCATTAAGAGTTTCCTGCTAGGTCAGCAGGTGGAAACCTGAGTTTCCACCCGCTAATCTAGGGGGAAACAGCCTACATCATTGTCTTCGGCTCGTAATCGAGCCAGCGGCAATGCTGTAGGATGCAGGGTGCTGGCCAGGGGGGGCCCTGCACTGCCAATGCCAACTGCATGGTTAGTTCAGGGGCTCCACTGGGGTCCTCTGCACCCGTTCTCTGCCAGCCTTTTCATGGCGGTGCTACCGCCATGACATGTCTGGCGGCGAAAGATGTCGCAATCTCCAGGGCAGTACTGCCCTGGTGGATAAGGACCGCAAATCTACCGCTAGACTGCCAGGATCCCTGAGCCTGGCAGAGTTGGCAGTCCCACCGCGGCCCGACTACCAGGGTTGAAATATGGCACTCAGACCACCGCGTTGGCGGCGGTCCTACCGCCATCTGTGAATCTGGCGGTCTAGTGACGGTCAGACTCATAATGAGGGACTAATTCTACCACCCTGATAGACAGAAGACTGCCATATTTAGAGATCACCTCTGGCCCAGTGGTGATCATTGTACTTTCAGATTAAGTACCATTTTTGCTTTTTAAAAAACAAACCAATTAAGTGGAAGTTTGTTTTTGAAAAACAAATAACAATTACCTTCACACCCACGGAGACTATTTACATTTTTTTGATCATCACCGCTAGGTTTTTTCTGGCAGTGGCTGACTGATACATCTGTTATCAGACCAGGAGCCCTAAATAGGGCCGGCAGTGTGTTGTCCTTACTCCAACAGTCAGCGCTCGATTGAGCCATTTGGCTAACCTTTCTGTTGATGGGGCCAACTGGCCCACAGCCGACAGAAAGCTGACAGTCTTCTCAACTCTACACAGAGAGGGGTGAGCTGAGCGTTTAATGGGCAGGGTCACATTTCTTGTTCTTTTGTTTGTTGTTGTTAGAAGCCATTTTTTAGGGTCGAGCCTGCGTTGCATGTGCTCGCGCATGCGTATCGCAGCGAGACGCTTTAGTATTTAGAAAAGGGCTCGGAGCCCTGTTAACTTCATGTCAGTGTTTTTTATTGGTTCGTGGGCTTTCCTAATAAAATCTGCTTGCTTTGATTAGTCGAAGGCACGCATACGTCATGCCTTTTCCGGTGGCTAGCCCTCCTCGAGCGTAGCGACCAAGTACAGAAAACATGCAAGGCTCGCTGTTTTCCATCGGGCTCATGGACTTCTTTTTCTCAAATTTTTTACGACAGCGATCTCGCTTGGCAGAAGTCGAGCGCTTTAAATAGTTAATTTCACTTTTTCGGGTTACGTACATAAATGCACTTTTGCCCGATACGTGAAAGGTCGGGTTAGGAGTTTACAACGCGATCAGCTCTAACATGAGCAAACGCGAGACCCGTTGCATTGTAAATGCTTGTTCTTAAGACTAGGGTGGACTTCGTAGAACTGAATCAGCTGGGCCTGTTTGCTTGCAAACAGATGTGTAACTCGATCTGCACTGGGCCTTTGATACAGATCCCTGGCTACACTCCACTGAAAGAATGAAAAAATGCTGTACTCTTCAAGAATAGAAGAGTAAGATGAATTCTACCAATTATTTTTTTTATAGGAATGGTTAAGGACAATAATTGGGGGAAAAATGGCGAGATTGGTAAAATTTTGGTGACCATCTCAGTGTTTAATGACAGAAGAAGCGCTGTGTAGGACAAGCACTTTCCTTGAAACGCTCTTTAGATTTTTATTGTTTTTCCTTTCTTTTGGACATATGTTACAGGAAAAGCTCGGGTAACATGGATGATGCAAAATTATAATAATTATGATTGTTATTTTTATCACTATTTTATTTTTTTCCTTTCCTATTTTCGTTATAAAAATAGCACTTTATAGAATCAATAACCACAGTGTAATCTCATTCAGCACTCCTCAAAATGGCGGACTAAGATAGACCATGTAATGCTTTAGAGTTAACTTTCATTTTAAATAGCGTTAAATATGAATTTAGCAACAAATGCTGTTTACTGGTACGCCGCTGCTAATTAATTGAAAACATGTAAACTCAAGACTAGAGCACTTTATCACACTTATACTCTTCAGATAAATTTCAGACACTATCTTCTGTACCAGGCACACCCTAGTAACCTGTCATTTAGAGAGAATCATATTCTTGGCCCATTTTCTTCCACTTATATATGTTATTGTTTGCAATTTTTTGAGATTTGTAGTTTGTGAGTGGAGGATGCATTTTCCTCTTCTTCCTCTTCATTTCCTCATTTTCTTTCCCGGTACTTAGTTCAAAGTTTCTTTCCCTATAACTTACTTAAATATTTATGTCTCGATAAATCACTTACTTTTTTCTTTTTTTGCATTTTAGAACAATAATTATCGCAATATATATTGAAAAAAGTTGAAAACGTTATTTTCGTAGGTTCTGCGTGTAAAAGTTTGTATGTATTATGGAAAAGTAACTCAATAAAAAAGCATTGGCTAAGTCAATAGATCAGACATTGTCCAGGAGTCTTTCTGCAATTCTAGTTTTGTTATGTTTTTTGCAAAACTTCATTGTTCACAAAATGTCTGGGTCCTTATTAAATCTAAAAAAAAGTGGCTAAAGGCATAAGTGTTTTTCTGGTCTCAAGAAAGTACACATTACCATGATACACCCGGCACTGAGGGGCACAACCTTGTGTGTGGATGTGCGTCTAGTGAAAGGGCAGCATGCTGTGATTCATAGGGAAGTCAGTCAATAGCTGAAATGGACTAACATTTACCCTTGATGCATGCTGGGGTGGGTGGGAAGAAAATGTGAATGACACAACCACAGACTAATAGAAGAAGTCTGGCAGAAAAACGCTATAAACTACACTTCTAGTAAAATCAAAAGGTCTTGGCTAAGACACACTTAAAAAAAGCCATTGGTCTGGCACTAGCTGCTAGCCTCGCCTTTGAGAAAAAAGGCAAGAAATAAGAGAAGAAAGTAGGGAAATAAAGAAAAAAAGGGGAAAGGCAGACAAAAAGGAAGGAAGGCAGACATAAAAAGAAGGAAGGCAGACCAAGAGGGAGAGAAAAAGGGCAAAAAAGGAAGTAAGGAAGGCAAAAAGGAAAGGAAAGGAGGGAGGCAGAAAGGTAAGGAAGGTAACAAGGACAAAAGGTTGGAAGAAAGAAAGAAGGACAAAAAGAAGGAAGAGGGTTAGTAAAAAGAAATAAGGCAAAAAATAAATGAGAAACTAAAGAAAGAATGTGAAAAAGACAGAAGTAAACACGACAAGAAAGAAAGAAGGAAAAGTAAAAAAGAAACAAATGAAAGAATGATGGCAAAACAGAAAGAAAGAAGGATAGAATGAAAGAAAGAAAGAGAGAAGGAAGGAAGGAAGGAAGAAAGAAAGAACAAGGAAATATGGCAGAAAAAGAAAAAAGAAAGAAAGAGTGAAAGAAGGCAAAAGAGAAAGAAAACAGGAAAAACGAATGAAAAAGAAAGAATGAAGAAGGAAGGAAGAAAACAGTAAAAGGAAAAGGGAGCAGTCCGTTTCAAAAGGAATTTACAACAGCAGAATTTACTACAACATTCGAAGGAACTAATATAGCTGGAATGTGTCTTGTGCTCACTTTATATGTCCTACCATCACATGTGGCAACACTGACACTGAAGGAAACTCCTTGTGTGTGGAAGTGCACCTTGTGAAAGAGGAAAATGCGGTCCCTCAGAGTGACGCTAAACAGAGATTAGGTAGACTGAACCATTGCCCCATGATGTATGCTGTTGAATGCAGAAGCAAAATGGGAATGAAACAACAGACCAATAGGTGAAGAGAATAGGCTGAAAGCCACTTCAAGTAAAGTATACTTATTATTACAGTAACATCAAAAGGTCTTGGCTAACGCCAGACCTCCAAGGAAAGATGAAAGCAGGTCTAATTCCATAAAAACCTGGACTGATAAAGCAAAAATCCTTTAACCTATTATCCTGGAAGGTTAAGTTAGATGACATTGCCAAATTCCAAATGTGACAACCCACATGCCCCCTACTGTAGAGGTGGAGGTGGTGGGGTCAACAGAAGGATTGTCTCAGCATTTTAGTTGAAGGAAGCTCATTGGCCAAACTCTTTGAATTTAGGCAGAATGGACAAAAAACAGGCAAACAGAACACCCAAATGTTAGGTAACCGCAACCTCAATTGGAGGAGGACCCATTTACGAGGGCCACAGGCCTGAAACTTGTGAAGACAGTGAGTATTGCCTCCCCACAGAAGAAATAAGCAAAACAGTCAGTGTTAAATTTGTGAAAGAATAAGCGCCAGAGCACAGAGTACTTTTCAGAAGTCCACTGCTGCTGAATGCTGGTGTTACTAACTACCAAGGCTGTCTATTCTTGACTCCATCCCAGGCCTCTTTCACACGGTCCCCACCTCTTTATTTCACTCTCACTGGGTATTTCTCATCCCCGGGTTTCCCCCTCTGTCACTGTTTTTCCATCTCTCTCTTCCTCCTCCTTTCTCCACATTTTTTGCCTTTATCTCTCACTCACTGGTTCAACTATGATGATGAAAAGTAGGTCTCAGCCCCCAAGAAACTGTGTTATGGGACATCTCCAGCTCAACTGGAGGCAACATTTCCAAGATCATGTAATGTGCCACAGAAGGAGTAAAATCCTACCCCCTACTTGTGACTCACAAGCTACGGTTCCAGGTTACCCACTATTCTGCACCCGCTCCAAGGTTGGCAATTCACCCTGTGCTAGGGTGACCAGGCGTCCCGGATTTCCCCGGACAGTCCCAGTTTTTAGAGGACTGTCCCGGTGTCCCGACTCTTCTCTTAATTTTAAATAAATGTCCAGTTTTTTTGGACAAAGGTCAGATTATTAAATAAATATCCCGGTTTTTGGGACAAACGTCAGATCATCTAGGGAAGCATAAGTGAAAGACGTCTACAAAGTATGAAATAATTAAAGTAATTTATCTGTTACTGTCAGGCAACGCAGTCCCCTATCTGCTCCCAGCAGAGAGACGGGTTGGGGGTGCAGGATGGTAGGTCAAGCGATACCATAGCTAATTTTATATATGTAGTCTTGTAATTCTATGTATGTGCGCGTGTTTATATATATATATATATATATATATATATATATATATATATATATATATATATATGGTCATATATATATATACAAACACACAACTGAATAGGCACACACTCACAAAGCTACGCAAAAAAACGGGACAGTCCAGATATGAAAATGAGACAAGTCTTTTATGTCCTTCTTTTATGCCTGACCTGGCCCGGTTTTTGCTCCTCAAAATCTGGTCACCCTACCCTGTGCAGACCTTGGTATGAGCATCTCGAGTGTAGCGTCGTCGTCTCTTAGTGCAGTGCAGGAACAGCGCATTAATGTAATATATGACATTTTCAAGAGCGAGAGAGTAAAGAAGCGTAATCACAAATCGAGCTTAGAAAACGGAGATGGCTGACAAAATGGAACAGGGACAATTACATCGTTGGAAATTATTTTTATCTGTACAGCGAATTAGTTTCGATTTTTCTGGTGCCGCTGCCGAGGCACAAAGCAAACAGAGTCAGGCGGCGCAGTGTTCGGTGACACAATAATGCCAGGGAAGTTAATTCAAATCCTACAAAAGATGCCCCCGAAAGATCAGAGACAAAAGGCAGGAAAGCGCCCTTCCAGGTCTCCCATCTTGCATGTGGTATTTAAATGACCTAAACTGGTCCAATTTGCAGCCGCAGATGAAAGGAAAGCTACACTTACTGGCTGCCCTTTCAGAAATGAAATGCTAACACTCCCAGGGAAGGATGAAGGTACCAGTTCTTTGAATTAAACAAAGACCCTTCTTTCACCTTCTCTGCTACGGATCAGGCTAAACTCCCAGCCTATGATAGATGCTCAATTAACTCTTGGACTACCATGACCAGTTATTTTTGCAATTTTATGTGTGAATTTGGCGTAAGGGCATTGGAGCCTTTACATGAGCTCTAGTGACATTACACAAGGTCAGATTCACTTTTTTTTTTTTCGGCAAAGGTGGGATTAAGTGATTTGCACAGAATCACAGGATATTGACTGCTGCCAGGACTGGAACCTAGCTCCATATTTCCAATGTCGGCAGCTCTGGCCCTAACGCCACTGGGCCAGAAAAATCATAAAAGTGCACTAAAACCAGTATAGAGTCCCTATTTATAGCTCAATATTGTGCCTCTTATGCTGATCACCACTGGCTTTTGCTTACATTTCTGTATCAGAGGAACACTTCAGAAGAAATTCGGGGCCGAGGATTCTGTTCTTTACAAAGTTTCAACAGATCATCAAATATCCAAAAATCCTTCTGAATGCTGACATCTGTTTCTCATATTCATAAATGATTATGGGCCACCTGTATGAAGATCCGGTTTTGCAACTTGCAAACTGTGGGTCTTAGCGACTCGCAATTTGCAACTCGCAAAACCGGATGTACAACAGTGTCAATTACATTGTCTGCGATTTTCAATGGGTCGCAAATGACCTACCTCATGAATATTCATGGGGTAGGTCGCAATTTGCGACCCCATTGTGAATAGCGGCACTCACAGGGATGGTGCCCTGCTGGAGACAGCAGACCACCATGTCTGTGACTGCTTTTAAATAAAGCAGTATTTTTTTTAAATGTAGCCCGTTTTCCTTAAAGGAAAATGGAATGCATTTCGAAAACAAAAATGAAAAGCTTTCTTTTCATTTTTTCCAAAGGAGCCTGCTCTGAAAAAATGTTTTCGCATGCATTTGCAAAAGGGAAGTGGTCCCATGGGGACCCCTTCTCCTTTGCGAATGGGTTAGCACCGATTTGAAATTGGTGCTAACTGTGATTGTTTTGCGACCGCATTCGCGGTCACAAAACAATCATACATACCATTTAGATTCAATATTAGGGACGCTCTTGACACACCCCTTCCTAATACCGAATCGCAAAACCCAAACTGCGGTTCGGTAACAGGTACATCCCAAAAAAGTATTTTTGTAGTCGCAAACGGGCTGATTCTTCGTACATCTGGCCCTATAATCTCAATAGACAATTATAGTTCTAAGGTACCACCATTTTCATTTTTTGAAAGTTCAGGCTCTTATTCTACATATACTGTGAAATTTTTGAGTCACTACTGCCATTGAGATAATACAGCCATCATGTAGCTTGTGAAAATCTGCTAAATCATAAGATTTCATGTTTTAGGACCATCCTCACAGGACTGGAAAAGAGTGAGTTATTTAGTTCACTTGGGGTGAAGTATTTACCGCATGCTGTAAATACCACTGTTAGAAATGGGGTTTTTGGTTGGCAGTCAGGTTGCCCTCTGTCCAAGCAAGAACCCTCACTCTAGTCAGGGTAAGTCACACACAATCCAAAATCAGCCTGTGCTCACCCTCCGGTAGCTTGGCACGAGCAGTCAGGCTTAACTTAGAAGGCAATGTGTAAAGCATTTGTGCAATAAATCATACAACACCATAGTATAACACCACAAAAATACACCACACAGTGTGTAGAAAAATATAGAATATTTATCTGGGTAATTGTAGGTCAAAACGATCAAAGTTGCAGTACGAATTTGTAAAGATATCACTGAAAAGTGATATTAAGTGTCTTTAAGTCTTTAAAAAGCAATAAAGTGTCTTTCAAGCACAGAGTACCTGGTTTCTGGTGGGAAATCTCCTCAGAGGGCCACAGGAGAAGAGATGCGTGGAAACAGGGGTGTGTGCGTCGATTTCTCCTCAGCACACACAGACTTGCGTCGTTCTTTTCCACGCGGGGAAGTCGGGCGTCGTTTTCCGGCGCGCAGACAGTCTCTTTTTGTGGATCGCGGGGATTACTAGATGTCCCGGGTCTGTGCGTGGATTCTCCTGCTTATTTTCCGGCTGCGCGTCGTTCTGCGGGGCTGCGCGTCGAAGTTTCGATCTCACGGTAGGCGTTGCGTCGATTTCTCCTTGGAAGTCGGGCGGCGTTGTCCTTGCGAGGCCGTGCGTCGAAATTTTGGTCTCACGGCAGGCGTCGCGTCGATTTCTCCTTGGAAGTCGGGCGGCGTTGTCCTTGCGAGGCCGTGCGTCAAAGTTTCGCACTCACGGTAGGCGTCGCGTCGATTTCTCCTGGAAAGTCGGGCGGCTTTGTCCTTGCGAGGTTGTGCGTCGAAGTCTCGATCGTCCCGAGGGCGTCGCGTTGATCAGCGTCGGTGTGCGGCGTTTTTCTCGCCGCGAAACAAGCTGTGCGTCGAAATTTTCGGCGCACGGAGCGTCCAAGTGAAAGGAAGAAGTCTTTTTGGTCCTGAGACTTCAAGGAACAGGAGGCAAGCTCTATCCAAGCCCTTGGAGAGCACTTTCACAGCCAGACAAGAGTTCAGCAAGGCAGCAGGGCAACAGCAAGACAGCAGTCCTTTGTAGAAAGCAGACAGGTGAGTCCTTTGAGCAGCCAGGCAGTTCTTCTTGGCAGGATCTAGTTTCTGGTTCAGGTTTCTTCTCCAGCAAGTGTCTGATGAGGTAGGGCAGAGGCCCTGTTTTATACTAAGTTGTGCCTTTGAAGTGGGGGTGACTTCAAAGAGTCTCTAAGAAATGCACCAAGTTCCCTTTCAGCTCAATCCTGTCTGCCAGAGTCCCAGTAGGGGGTGTGGCAGTCCTTTGTGTGAGGGCAGGCCCTCCACCCTCCCAGCCCAGGAAGACCCATTCAAAATGCAGATGTATGCAAGTGAGGCTGAGTACCCTGTGTTTGGGGTGTGTCTGAGTGAATGCACAAGGAGCTGTCAACTAAACCTAGCCAGACGTGGATTGAAGGGCACAACAAGATTTTAGTGCAAAGAAATGCTCACTTTCTAAAAGTGGCATTTCTAGAATAGTAATATTAAATCCGACTTCACCAGTCAGCAGGATTTTGTATTACCATTCTGGCCATACTAAATATGACCTTCCTGCTCCTTTCAGATCAGCAGCTGCCACTTCAACAGTGTATGAGGGCAGCCCCAATGTTAGCCTATGAAAGGAGCAGGCCTCACAGTAGTGTAAAAACGAATTTAGGAGTTTCACACTACCAGGACATATAACTACACAGGTACATGTCCTGCCTTTTACCTACACCGCACCCCGCTCTAGGGGTTACCTAGGGCACACATTAGGGATGACTTATATGTAGTAAAAGGGGAGTTCTAGGCTTGGCAAGTACTTTTAAATGCCAAGTCGAAGTGGCAGTGAAACTGCACACACAGGCCTTGCAATGGCAGGCCCGAGACAGGGTTAAGGGGCTACTGAGGTGGGTGGCACAACCATTGCTGCAGGCCCACTAGTAGCATTTAATCTACCAGCCCTAGGCACATGTAGTGCACTCTACCAGGGACTTACAAGTAAATTAAATAGTCAATCATGGATAAACCAATCAGTAGTACAATTTACCCAGAGAGCATATGCACTTTAGCACTGGTTAGCAGTGGTAAAGTGCCCAGAGGTCAAAAGCCAACAACAACAGGTCAGAAAAAATAGGAGGAAGGAGGCAAAAAGTTTGGGGATGTCCCTGTCAAAAAGCCAGGTCCAACAACCACAAGTTGCACGTTTTCACTTGGAAACGAGTCACAACAGTTGGGGTCGGTATTTGACACCACATTCTGCATTTGTTGCCTTTTGTTCTGGCCTTTTCACCAGAAAACTTGCACCAGGTTTGATCTGCTGAAATCCCAGACCCAGCTGTCCCTCATGCTGCCAGCCCAGCCGCTGCATCTCTCTTCTGCCCTTGCTTCACGTGCTGCCTTCTGTTCTCCTGTTGCCCTCTCTGCTGACGTTTCTCCTGTTTTCTCCTGTCTTCTCCTGTTTTCTCCTGTCTTCTCCTGTTTTCTACTATATTGCATTATTGTTTCTCTTTTATATTGCTGTTCCTCCTGCTCTCCTGCTGCCTTCTCCCCTGACCCCTGTTTCTCCTGTTTTCTATTGTTTTCTCCTGTTTTCCCAACTCCTGCTCCTGTCCCGATCACTGCTGCCTGTTTCCCGACTCCCGCCAAGATCTGCTCACTGCCTCCCAGTGTCCTCCCAGGACTTACTTAATGAAGGCCACAGGCATGCTAAAGGCAAGCCTTTCTGTGCCCGTCTGCATATGGACCGCGCCCAGGGCCAGGACCCCTGGCTCCCGGCCCACCTGCTGCTACGACTGCACTATCCTCCGCATCCTGGACACCGGACGCCCTTGTGAACACTGCTGTCACGCCATACCGCACTCTAGAGTAGGACCATTTTTCTCCATCACCTGCACCTTCTCCTGCACAAGCAAACCTACCATCATGCCGCAGAGCACCATGCTGTCCTCTTGCTGCACTACAGCAGAAGCGACCCCCAGATTCCATTGCTTACTCCTCAATATGAGCTCTTTATGCAAGCACTCCATAGAGTTATGGGACCTCATTGTCACCCTTCCACTTCCAATAGGTCTAAAACTGAATTTTCTTTGTCCTTCTACAAATCCACTGTTCTCTTATGTATTGAGTTGGTAATTGTTAAAGTGTGCAAAGAGTATCCGGATACCACCAGCCAGCAACAGAAATGAGTGCGATTCATCTAGATCCAAGACCCGGCAGCTAATATTGAGCCAGATCTTAGCTCTGGGTGGGCCTCTGTGTAGTGTTCTGACTTTGTTCCAGTACAGTTTTAAAAACCGGGACAACTTTAATGTGCCTGCACACTCCTTGATATTCTGTGTTCAGATCAACAACCTGCAGGTGGTAAGGGAGCAGGTGCGGCTCCTCTGTTAGGGCGGAGGAGAGTCAACCACCCCCCCACCAGCAGCAGCTGCTGCAAACCATTTAATAGAAAACAATAATAAACTGTGTTAATTATTGTTTTGTATTAAAGGGGATGGGGCCAGGGACTGTGACGAGCACTGAGGGGAGTGCACTGTGCACTCCCCTCAGAGCGCATGTGTGTTTGGCAGGCCGTCTCAGGCTGGCCAGACATACATGTGCAGTGTGCTCTCTCCAGTCTGGCAACCGGGTTGCTGGGCTGGAGAGAGCATGCAAAGGCCCCCAGTCTGCCTGGGAGCACCATGGCTGGGCGCTCCCAGCCAATCCCAACGGTACTCTAAGAAGCGTCAGGATTGGTCGCAGGGCAGGCAGGGAGCCTGTGCATGTACTCAACTCAAGGACGAAGGAGCGGAGCAGTGCGGTGCGGAATTAAGGTAAGTTTAAAAAAATATATATTTTATTTTATTTCTTCCCTCCTTGCCACGCGGCTCCCAGCCCTTCTCCCTCCCACAAGCAGCCACTGTAAGGGAGGTCTGTTGCTTTCAGTTCCACCTATTTCTGGCACAAATGCCTGACTTCATGGACCACCAGCACTCTTTTTGTTCTACTCTCATCGTGGCTGGGGGTTCGCTGGAGCTTTAATGCCTAGATGTCAATGCAAAGGCAAGCCCGTCTGCGCCCGTCCGTGCCTGGACCGCGCCCAGCACCAGACCCCCTGGCCCCTGCCGCTGCCAGCCTACCCGCCGGACCTACGACGCCGGCACCCTCCTCGCACTCAACACCAGCCGGATCCCCGGGTGCTGCCGTGCCGACCCAAGACGCACCCACGGACCCTTCACCTGCCAATCCTGCAAGTTCTCCTGCATCCAGACGCGCACCGCGCCTGCCAAACCAAGCACCAGCAGCAACCACCTGAAGTGCATCCTGCTCAACACCCGCTCCATTCACAGACACGCCGTGGAACTCTGGAACCTGCTCAACACCACATCTCCAGACGTACCCTTCCTCACAGAAACCTGGATGAACGCCTCCTCAGCGCCCGACATCGCCATCGCCATCCCGGACGGATACAAGATCACCCAGAGGGACCGCGTCAACCAGACAGGAGGAGGCATCGCCATCGTCCACAAGAACACCATCCGCATCACGACCAACTCCGACGACACCCTCACAGCTGCCGAACATCTCCACTTCCAGATTCACACCGACCCCAAGACCACACTCAGAGGCACCCTCATCTACAGACCCCCAGGACCCCGCACACAATTCAGCGAAGACATCGCAGACTTCATCAGCCCTCACGCCCTCTCCTCCGCTGACTACATCCTCCTAGGGGACCTCAACTTCCACCTGGAGAACAACAACGACAACAACACCACCACCCTGCTGGACAACCTCGCCAACCTCGGACTCAAGCAACTGGTGAACACCCCCACCCACTACGCCGGACACACGCTTGACCCAGTCTTCTCCTCCAGCAAGTACATCTCCTTCAGCCACTCCACCGGACTCCACTGGACAGACCGCAGCTGCGTCCACTTCAGCTTCAGAAGAACCACGACTCACCACCACCCACAACAGGCTCCCCGCAGAAGCTGGAACAAGATCACCACCGACCAGCTCTCCACATCACTGAGCCAGAACCCTCCCGCCAGCTCAGCGGACCCCAACCAAGCAGCCAACAACCTCACACAGTGGATCACCAACTGCGCTGACAACCTCGCACCTCTGAAAACACACCCCATCAGGCCCAACAGCAAGAAAGCCTCCTGGTTCAACAACGACCTCAAGAACTCCAAGAAGAACTGCTGCACCCTCGAAAAAGCCTGGCGAAAAAACCCGACCACAGACAACATGACCGCCCTCAAGCACGCCTCCCGCAAACACCACCAGCTGATCCACACCACCAAGAAGACAGCATTCAAAGAACGACTAGACAACAACGCACACAACAGCAAGGAACTCTTCAGCATCGTCAAAGAGCTCTCCAACCCCAGCGCCGGAAACAACGACATCACCCCCTCACAAGACCTCTGCGACTCACTTGCCTCGTTCTTTCACCGCAAGATCGCCAACATACACAACAGCTTCGGCGCACAGACCACGCACCCAACCACCACACCGACGCCCCCCAACACCACCCTCCGCGCCTGGACCCCGGTCAGCACCGAAGACACCATCCATACGATGAACACCATCCATTCCGGATCATCAACCGACCCATGCCCCCACCACGTCTTCAACAAGGCCGACTCCGTCATCGCACCCCATCTCCGGGACATCATCAATTGCTCCTTCAACACCGCTACCTTCCCGGAGAGCTGGAAGCATGCCGAACTCAGCGCCCTCCTGAAGAAACCATCAGCAGACCCTACCGACCTCAAGAACTACCGCCCCATCTCGCTCCTCCCGTTTCCTGCCAAAGTCATCGAGAAGACCGTCAACAGACAGCTAGCCGCCTTCCTCAAGACTAATGGATCCCTCGACTACTCGCAGTCCGGCTTCCAAGCCAACCACAGCACCGAGACCGCCCTCATCGCAGCCACTGACGACATCCGAACCCTGCTCGACAACGGGGAAACAGCAGCCCTCATCCTCCTGGACCTCTCCGCAGCGTTCGACACTGTCTGCCACCGCACCCTCGTGCAGCGCCTCAGCAACATCGGAATCCAAGAGAAGGCACTAGAGTGGATCATCTCGTTCCTCGCCGGAAGAACCCAGAGAGTCCGCCTCCCCCCGTTCAGATCCGAGGCCACCGAAGTCATCTGCGGTGTACCACAAGGATCATCACTCAGCCCCACCCTCTTCAACGTCTACATGAGCCCCCTCGCAGCCATCGCACGCCATCACAACCTCAACATCATCTCCTACGCCGACGACACCCAGCTGATCCTCTCCCTCACCAACGACCCAGCCACCGCCAGAACCAACCTGCACGAAGGGATGAAAGATGTAGCCGAGTGGATGATGAACAGCCGCCTGAAACTGAACTCAGACAAGACGGAAGTCCTCATCCTTGGATCATCACCCTCTGCCTGGGACGACTCCTGGTGGCCCCCTGCCCTGGGCAGCGCTCCCAAACCAACAGACCACGCACGCAACCTGGGCTTCATCCTGGACTCCTCCCTCTCGATGACCAGACAAGTCAACGCCGTCTCATCATCATGCTTCAACATCCTACGCATGCTCCGAAAGATCTTCCGATGGATCCCCACCGAAACCAGGAAGACGGTCACCCAGGCACTCGTCACCAGCCGACTGGACTACGGTAACACCCTCTACACTGGAACCACGGCCAAACTACAGAGAAGACTCCAACGCATCCAGAACGCCTTCGCACGCCTCATCCTTGACATCCCCCGACACAGCCACATCTCCGGACACCTGAGAGACTTGCACTGGCTCCCCATCAGCAAGAGAATCACGTTCCGCCTCCTCACCCACGCACACAAGGCCCTCCACGACCTGGGCCCCAGGTACCTCAACAACCGCCTGACCTTCTACACTCCCACCCGCCAGCTACGATCGACCAGCCACGCCCTCGCCGCCGTGCCACGCATTAGAAAAGCCACCATGGGAGGAAGATCCTTCTCCTACCTGGCAGCCAAGACTTGGAACTCCCTCCCCATCCACCTCCGTCTGACCCAAGACCACCTCTCCTTCAGGAAGCAACTCAAGACCTGGCTGTTCGAGCAGTAGCGGTCCCCCCTCCCCCAGCGCCTTGAGACCCTCCGGGTGAGTAGCGCGCTATACAAATTTCTTGATTGATTGATTGATTGAATTGAGGAAAGTGCTTGAGCAAAACTATAATTTGGATGCAAGGTGTTGAGGTTTCAAAACTCTGTATGTAAGAGATATGCATGCACTGTATGAGGTCAGATAAATATCTATATGAGGAATTATACTAATATGCAATTGTACAGCACTTACTAATTCGTCTTTATTACCACCAAATGGAACCTTTTATATTAACTTTAGAATAATGAATAATTTAGAAAAATCAGAAAGGTCAGCATTTATGCCTTGTAGCTTGTGTGGAGCTCTTTTATACTTGTTTCTAACTCACTGACGTATACTACACAGTTTTTAACTTGTGTCCTGCAGGTCACATTAGGATCTCCACAGCAAAAGCAGTAACCCACTGACCTGTCTACATAAAATACAAATCTTTGACCTTCATGTTACATGCTCTGTTTTCCAAAAGGCGCACTAATCCTCTTTGGTATTTCATGATGAGTCCAACTTGTGATTAGACTGCCCATAGATTTTTACAACAAATGCATTAACCAAGATATCCTAATGTTAATTAACCCTGGACATTGCTGGGTACCCAAACTTGTCTACAGCAAGTGACTTAACCCATAATCTACTGCTTAATGCAGTTTGTTTGTCTACAATTGATTAAGCCATAGTATTTATTATCATATTTGTCCTTGCTGCCAATTTATTTGGGGCAGAGTTTTTTTTTAAATAATATATAACTTTACTTTCATCTATTAATTCTCATGACTCCACTCAATTTCTTCTGGCAACCAAGAATCCCTACATTTTTGGGCTATCAGAGTCCTGATCGATCCTCGAGAATTAGTCAATCACGGTCACTCGTACTCTTCAAGCCCTCTGAAGATGCTTGTGGTAGCACATTACACTTTTGAAATAAAACAAAACTTAACAGTTGGCATACTTCATTGAGTCCTTCTTCTATTGCAGCTCAGAAGAAAGACTACATCCTATGAATATGCAAAAAGTGTGACAGAAAGAACCTAAATGATGTTTACTGAGTCAGCGTATACAATATGGGAAACCAGGAGAGAAGTGGTAACACATCCACAATTCTCTCCACCCCCTTGATTTGCAGGGATTCATAGGTAAATTTTATTTTGATGTTTCCAAGACAAATGAGAATCAATAAGCAAGATGTCATATCCTGTTGAGTCGTCAACTTTGTTCAGCCTTTCAGACTAAGAAACATACATCTACATATAAAACCCATACAGAAGACAAGAGAAGAGATTAGAAAGCACCGAATGTTCTTGAAGAAGAAAAAAAACTTGCAAAGGATACAGCTAACCAAGTCGTGTCTCATCTGCATTTGAAGCCGCCTCTGTGGCTGGGTGAAGAGTCTATTCAGTGTGTTCCACACAGGCGGAAGGCGTTGGCGGTTCTGCAGTCTCACATCACAAGCTATTTGAAAGGCGAACTACTTGCTTTTATGCAATATTACAAAGTGTAATGCTCTTGCGGCTTCCCAAAGCTGAGACCCTCGATGTCCCATTTTTGCAGTTGAATACCTAATATAAAGTCTGCGCAGCGGGGAGGATAACGAGGGAGTTTCAAGAAATAATTAGGCTGGGAGCCTAATAACTGAGGGTTTATTAGCCCTGCTGTGTATTTTCTTTACTTTTCTTGCTGTTTTTTTTAGATAAAGACGCTCCGCGGAACAGCTTGCGACCATGCAATGAAACTACTGCCAGCACCTCTTTTTTATAAGCATTTTTTTGGGCTGATAAAGGTATATGGCAGCAGAATAAAGCTTTCTTATTATTTGCTTAAAGCAAAAGGATTCCACGTTTGGTGCATTAGAATCCAGGGCACTGAGGTTCATGTTGTCAAAAGAAGAAGTGCACCGATGTTATTGGAAGCAGAGGAAAGACTGAGCGCATTCAAATATGTACAAAGTAGTGCAAATTTCCATAATGATGCAGCAGCTCGGATTCTCTTGCTCCCAACTAGTGATTCATGCAGCAAAGAGTTACTTTTCCTTCCACCCTCCATCTTCCTCCCCCAGTGCCTTGAGACCCTCACGGGTGAATAGCCGTGCTCTACAAATCCCTGATTGATCGATTGAATTTCCCAGTGACTTTTTTGAGAGAGTGAGATTTTGAACATGACGTGGAGGGAGTAAGCAAGAGATACAGAGAGGAGAAACAGCTATTACAGCGCAGCTGTTTCCCCAACTAGCCTTTACCACGAAGGATCCATTATAGCCTTAGAACCCGCCGTAGCGTGCTCTACCGGCTATTAAAGGCCCGCTCCTGTGTTAAAGGCCCGAGCCGAAGGCGAGGGCCTTTAACAAGGCAGAGGGCCTTTAATAGCCGGTAGAGCCTGCTACGGCGGGTTCTAAGGCTATTAGAACATTCTGCCACTCAGGCCAGAATGTTCTATTAAATAAAACAAATTCCTCACTGAGCCCGAGGGGATTAAAATCCCCTTGGGCTCCGTGAGGCTTTGTTCACAGTTGTTGCTGTGAACAAAGCGAACATTGGAATGTTGGCGCTGCTGGCTTTTACCGGCCAGTAAAAGCCTGGAGCACTCCATTGTTTTCAATAGAGCTGACAAAGTTCCAATGTTCTAATATGCATTAATCTTTACGATGGAAGCCTTTACAATGCAAAAATTTACAACATATATGCATTTATCATGGATACCTTAACAACGAATTTCGTTGTAAAAGCATGGATGACAAAGGCATATGTGTTTTAAACAAGCCTAGGCTATGTGTTTTCTGCGAATGAGATATCATTTCAGTGGCTATTTAAACAAGCCTAGGCTATGGGTTTTCTGCGAATGCGATATCATTACATTGGCTACGCACAAAGAACTGTTAGCTTTAAGGGCTTGGGATTAGTGTTTAGGGTTGGTTTCTAGGGTTAGTATTTGTAGAGTTTTGGGTTTTGGGCTTGTTTTTATGGCTTAGGGTTGTTGTGGGTTAGGGTTCCTGAGTTTTAGGACTCAGGGTATGTGTTTGGATGAGCCGGAAAGGTGTTGCAGCTGTAGGAGGGTGCTGGGGAGAAGTGAAGCTTGCACTGACGCTTTCACAATGCACGCGCTCTTTGTAAACAAAACTTCATTCCAGTATTTCGGCGTTGGTGTTCCTTGGAATTGGATGAGCAAAGTTGTACCCTCTGTGCAATGTAGCGTTTCAATGATTTTGATGTGCATTTTCAGCCGTTTCCTGCTTTTTGGAGATTGGCTCACGTGTGTGCATCAGGATGCCCATTGGATACTACTGGGCAAATCACAGTCAACAAGTGTACGCACAGTTTATGGCAGGATGGCCAGCAGTTTTCATCGTAATGACACATACTCAAGTATGAATTTATCACAGCACTAGGTCTGTGCCTGCGGTATTATTGAAAGTTATTTGTGTTTCTTAACTGCTCTAGTTTCTTTAGAAAAAAATATCTCTTGAAATTAAACTTTTACCAAGCATAAGTCTTTACCGAGCATGCGTTTACAATTACATTTTCAGTGTAAAAGCAGGTGTGCTAAAGGCATATGCTTGTTAATCGTTTTCATTCTAAAGGCATGCGTGTTAAAGACGCACAAGTTCTAATGACAGTGTTATAACCGTATGTGTTGTAATGGCATATGTTATTCCATCATACAGCCTACAGAGAGTGGTGCAGTGAGTCTTCTGAGACTATAAGAAATCAATGGCAGACAGCAGTAGTATTGCCAAGTCTGAAATATAAAACAAGCACAACTGACCTCAGAAAAAACAGAACCAGTGTAAGTCCCACCAAATTAATCAAAACACAAGCTCTTCAACAAAATAAAAAATAAAAAATAAAAAATAAAAGTTAAAAAATCGATTTGATATGAATTATTTAAAAAAAAAATGCAATAAGAGCATGGACACTGTTCTTTGAAAATACAACTTCAATGAGAGAGTCAAAAAGGCAAAGACTATGGGGGTCATTCTGACCCTTGCGGTAATTACCGCCATGGCGGAGGTCGGCGGTAGCACCGCCAACAGGCTGGCGGTGCACTGCTGGGCATTCTGACCGCGGCGGTTCAGCCGTGGCCAGAAACGGAAAGTCGGCGGTGTACCGCCGACTTCCCGCTGCCCTTGAGAATCCTCCATGGCGGCGGAGCGCGCTCCGCCGACATGGGGATTCTGACACCCCCTACCGCCATCCTGTTCCTGGCGGGTCTCCCGCCAGGAACAGGATGGCGGTAGGGGGTGCCGCGGGGCCCCTGGGGGCCCCTGCAGTGCCCATGCCTGTGGCATGGGCACTGCAGGGGCCCCCGTAAGAGGGCCCCACGAAGAATTTCAGTGTCTGCTTTGCAGACACTGAAATTCGCGACGGGTGCAACTGCACCCGTCGCACCTTCCCACTCCGCCGGCTCCATTCTGAGCCGGCGTCCTCGTGGGAAGGGTGTTTCCCGCTGGGCTGGCGGGCGGACTTTCGGCGGTCGCCTGCCAGCCCAGTGGGAAACCCAGAATGACCGCCGCGGTCTTTTGACCGCGGTACGGTCTTCTGGCGGTTCCCGCTTGGCAGGCGGCTTAGAATCACCCCCTATGTATTAAGAGTGGAGTTTTTCACAGTGTGTCCTCTCAGAAGGGGGTAAGGGCGTAATAGAGATGACTCAAGAACCACTTTTCCGCGCCCCCTACATCATGGGCTTGTGGACATAAACTAATCATAACTTTGGCCATACCTTTCAAACTCTTCTGACAGCTTGAAGGTGGGATTTAAATATACAATACATTTCATTGCCATGCCACAAATATAAATGCTATCCCCTAAGCCACTCCAACCTACTGCACACATTTCTACGTAGCTACTATAATTCCTCCTGTCACAAAGGACACAACCGAGTAACCCTGGCTTTTTAGTTAATTTCACTTTGCACCGCTGGATTTATTAAAGCAAAACCAGTCATTAGAAGCCTGTCACTGCACCCCCAAGATTCAAAATGTTGGTACCTTAAAAGGGAAGGCATTGTGCCACGTAAAGTTCAAATTGGTGACGTGAAGGGGGGTGAGAGGAAGTCCCCTTAAATAATATTAACTAGAAAAGGAGACACGTTTGTCAGACTGGTCCTTCATGTGTGGACCCCTCACACTTTAACTAAGCAGGCTACCAAGTTCTCATTCATTAAGTGCAGTACTTTTTTTTTATGGCTTCCTTCTATCAGTCTGTGATTGGCTTATTTGGTTGTTAATAGTCTCCCTTTAATTTGAATGCCTCCTGTCAGTCTTTTATTCCGGATTGCCTCCATTCCGTTTGTTCCATTTTGATTGCATTTTGCCTTTCTCTTATTCTGGTTGTCTGATGTTCACATTTGTATTTAAAATGTGAGCTTGTTTTTCATTTACCAATGTTTCCGCTCTCTTTGGTTTCCTCACCTTCACATCCTTCCCCCAGGCTGTGTAATCAGAAGGTGAAAGAGGCCATATATCCCTTTCAAAGGGAGGGGCCTGTCTCTCACCTTGCCTTCAGGACAGGCTCAAACTGTCAGTGTGCACATGCCCATGGGAGAATACTCCCTTAATGTTCCCAACATTAAAAATATTGCTTTGGTAGTCAAAGACCAACACTAGCGGTGGGCAAAAAATTCTGCTCCGCTGGTGGAGTTCACAGAGCTTTAGCCATTCCTCGTACCACTTGGAGCGTGGAGTTTCAACAAAACTTAGCCAACCGCCGCTGCGTGGCAGAGTTTGTTTTCGTGCGTGGCTCACCAATGTTAAGTTGGCGAGTGTGAGCAAGAATTTGCACCCCCTAGCAAGTTTTTCAGGCCATCCAATGCCTCTGGATTTCTTAGCGCAGGTGGTCGCGGCAGGTCGCTACCGCTCACGTCGAGAAAGCAGCCGCTTGCATCGAGAAAGCTGCCACTCGAGCAGAAAATCTACTTGAGTACCAGGAGGAAGCAGCACCCTATGGCGTGCCACGTGGTGCCATTTGCACTGATTTTACAGTGCGGGACAAGCTCCTGGTGCAAAAATCAGTGTGCACAATGCGATGTACCGAAATTCTGCTGCTCTCAGAACTTTTCAGAGTCTTGCAGAGTTTTTAGGTAACTCCACTTTAACACCACAGAGTGAAACTACACAAGTTCTGCCCAGGTCTAATCAAAACCTCCAAGAGATATCTAGGAATCATAGTCTAAATTATCTTGAGTATGATGGGACCCTAGAAAAATGATTCTTAAATATTGTACATCCCTGAAAACTCAGCTACTAGGCGGAACACTCTTGATTTTGTAAGCTAAAATGATGTTTTATATTTTCTCTTTTCTAATTCTGCCTGTACTTAATTGTAAGATAATGAAGATATTAAATGGCCCAAATGTTGTTCTCTAAATCTTCTCCTGACATTCTACTGGAAGGGTAGAATATGAGTGCTATACAATAAAGTTATAAGAATAACAGGAGCCAAGGGTAGGAGTACAATGTATGTATGACTTAACGTTCCACGTCCCTCCACAGAATAGATGCACTGTCTCGCCCCATCTGCCAACATTCCCCAACATTCTAAATATACCATGGGGGTCAGGGATAGGGAAAAGACCACAATAAAGAAGCCATGATTTTTGAGGTGATAATTAAAAAAGTAATGGTGACTCAATAAATAATTGGGGAAAAAACAGAGATACAATGAATAGTTGAGATATTACAAATGTTCTAAGGCCAACAGTTACAGTGGGTTCCGTCTCTGTGAAGAAACGTGTCATGATGCTGAATAAAAGACCCAATGTCTGTAATATGTGAGAAGTAACTAGTCGTGCAACACTTCCTCTTACGGATTCCCAGACATTGACACGTATTGAGCCTGCTGTGAGGTTTAAGACAAAAATTTGGGCTATGGCCCACTCTATAAAGTCAAAACCTGGCTAGATTAAAATCTGGCCTTTTTACTCATGGATCAAAACCATCCCTTTACCCAAGTCGACCCTACTTAAGAATTGATCTTCAATGCTAGCCCCATGTAGTTCACTGAAACAAGAGAGGAAACATTTGAGACTAATGTCAACCATTCTTGTGTCAAAAAACAGAATGTAGGTCATTTCTTACTTGGAGCCACAGTTGCAAACTATATCCACTAACCAAATAACCTTTGCTTTGTGTATTGCCCCCCTCCCACACATCCCATCACTTCCCACATCCTCCAATTCCAGCATTAATGTTCCTATTGGGAAGACCATCTCCCTAGGAAAAGAGATGCAGAACTACATTGCTGTATAATGTGCTGGGGCCATTCTAAGCAGATTAAGCAGCTGATTCCATGTTCCTTAATTTATTTCTCTCTCAGTACTAGCTTGCCTCCACAGTTTGTGGGTGTGAAGGGCTGCATCCGTGTGGATTAATATTACCTGCAACTGATTTTTTTTTTCTGTGTTGCACTGCCCGTTAAAGGGGACGGAAAGAAGAAACATACACAAGAAAACTACATTGATGATGAACATTCCAAATAATATTAGTACACTTAAAAACTTTAAATATTTCTTCCTCCTTAAAAAGCTAGCAAGATTATATTATGTGAGACATACGCAATAAAGCTACTTAATTTATTAGATTGATTTTGCATGAGGCGGGTCTCTGGCACAGTGGGGGAAAACAATGGTCTGAAATGCAGCCCTGAGTGACTACCAACAGCGGAGATTAATTAAAGCATTCCTTCTATCAACTTGTTTTTTTTTTCTATAGACACCTTAAGTACTATGGGTATACTCAGACATGGGCTCTGTGCTCATGATGCCTGAGAACTCAAGTTATACTTCACTGATGAGACCTAAGTAAGGATAAACCAGTCTAGGGTTGCTTCTGTTCCCTTCTAGAGGGGACCTGGCCTGGCAATTCAGGATGGACTGTTCCAATTGGAGCAGGATGAAGGCTGATTTGCATAATTGGGGGTCTCAGGTTAGAATGCCACGAATGGTGAAATATGTTGGCCTGTGATGTGGCCTGAGTGATTGACAATAGCAGAGATTAATTCAAGCATTCCATCCTTCAGCTTGCTCTTTTTGCAGTAGATACCCTAAGTGTGACAGGTACGCCCAGACGTGGTTCTCGTGCTCTTAGTGCCATGGGATTCAAACTGTACTTCACTAAAGAGACCTAAACAAGTCATAACTGGTTTGGGGTTGCTTGTCTGTCCACCTCAAGGTAACCTGGCCTGGCAGTTCAGACTGGACTGCTATTGGAAAAGAAGGGCTTTGCATAAGGCGGCTCTCATTCTAGAATAGCACAGTGAGTGAAAGCTGATGGTCTGGAATGTGACCTGAGTGACTGAAGGTGGCTGAGATGAATTCAAGCATTCCTTCCATATCCTTATTATTTTTGCTATGGTAATTCAAAGCATTAAATACATATGTATTTATTGTAAGGTGGTACCATAGTTTAACTTACTTTACTTTGGCACAGACTCCATCCTGCTCTCTGTACTCTCATCTCTCAGATGCAAAACTTTGTCTACAGGCAGACAGGTCACAGCTGTGGTGTTCAGTGACTGGACCTTGGAACCTCAGCCACAGTCTCTAGCACACACTAGCAAGGTGGATGAAGAAGGGAGGGTGGCGGGTGAGAGGGGGTGACACCCCTTGGGCGTATGCTACTACCAAGAGGGAGTGAAGAAGAGCTGGATGGTGGGTGAGATGGGGTGACAGCTATTGGACAGAAGTCAGCTGCCAAGAGTTTGTAACTGAGACATGTGGCTTTGGTAGAACTGACGAGTTCATCCTGAGACAGAAAGCTGTTGCAAGTTTCTGAAATTTTACACTGATCAAGGAATAGTCTGAAATCTGAATTAAAATATATAATCTTTTGTTCTTCATAACCTCTTTTGGAGCCAAAGACCACCTAATAAAGCCCAGAAGAGGCTCTACCACAACGCCATTGGGAATTCACACCTTTTATCCAAGTGAGTTGCTGGTGGCAGAAGCCAGGTAAACGAGGGGCACCAGTTTACATTCCCCCACCCCAATTCAACTACTGTCTGGGAGGAGGGGCTTCCAGGGGCTGGAAATGCATATTTCAGCAGGGTGATTAGCATCTACCATCTCTGATATTGGATGCTGGCCTCAGACATGCGCAGCTGGTGCTTCAAAAGGGCCACAGGTAAACAAAACATCCCCTGCGTGCCTCATGCGGCGACCACCGCAGTATCTGTGATGTCCCAGGCTAAAGCAAACTGTTTTATGAGCCTGCTGGGCATCTGCACTCCCTCCAGGCGATCTCTGAGGGCTAACGCAGGCAAGGCCCTTCCCCTCCAACGAGTAGGTGAATTGTTCCACATCATCTAGAATGCTCTTCCGCTATGAGGGAACCGAAAAATAAACAATTTATTTTACAACATTTTACAACATCGAAGGACAGGTGGCTTCATTGCAGTTTAAGATTAAAAGAAACACGATGTGACTTATTTTCAAGACCTTTTGTGAAACGGGGGAAGGGGGCCAGTGAGGTAGGACTTCGACTCCCAGAGTACATTAGTTTGTTGACAGAAATCTGGAAACACGGTGTCAACGAAAGTGTCAGTTGGATTCCACGGACCTCAGTGTGTAGGGAAGTAAAGTGGGGGGCACAGGAGAGTATGTATTTTAAACGAGACAAGCACTGGCAAAGCTAATAAGTTCGGATTTAATGTACTAATGTATGTAGCATAAATACATTAAAGCTAGGTAGGCAGACTGTATTGAAGACTTCTTAGTTGTAAAATGTCCCATCTGCAATTCAGTGAAAGACAGGGGCGTTATATAGGTCTCTACAGCCCCTCTGGTGCAGGGGCCCCCAGCCCTTCAAGGTAGGACCCCATTCAGCCCAAGGACAATGAATATATGTGATATATGGGAGACTCGGTGGCTCCTTATCACATTCTGCATGGGGGGTATCATATTGTTACATGCCACTGCACTTAGTGAAGACGGAAGGATACACTCAAACAGCCAATAGCATTAGGTGAGAGATGAATACTCCACTGTGCAAACCAAAATGTGATTGACAAAGTCTCAAGCAAAAAGCTGAAAAGGGCTTGTCGAACTAAATAAGGAGTGGATAAACTCATCATACCGGATGTGACGAGGGGGTGTGAGTGCAATTAGGGGTGAACGGTTGAGGCTAAGAAGTGTGGTATTTGATGCAATCTGCAAACTGCACAAGGGTGTGCTCAGAAAATTGCAAACCTTCTTCCCTGCAGGTACAGGTGCAAAGCATCCACTAAATATACTTTTTAACATTACCTCATTAACACAAGGGATCCACATTCGAGCACCCCTCATAATTCTCCATGCTGCATCCTACTTCACAGATGCTGTCCTGACCAACATTGCCTCATCCCTTTCCCTGTCACCCATTCCCATTAAACACCTTCAAATCTGTTCCATGCCAAGCATTCTGGTACTTGCTGAATCTTTTAAAAAATCATGAGTATGGGTGGCAAATGCAAAGAGTACTCCTGGACAGGCTAAGTCACTCACACCTAACATCGGATGACCTGTAAAGACAAACAGAACTCCTATCTATCCCTTGCTGCTCCATCCTTTCAACAGAGCGAGGTCATCCCCACCCTGCTAACAGTCCAGTGGCATGCACGGTGAAAAATCAATCCAGAAGTTTTGACTACTCAACCAACCCCAATATGCCAATACCAAGATTACGACAAAGCTCCTACAACAAATTGCTATTTTTGACATGCATGGCACTTGCCCCATTCACAACAAACACATTGGGTCTCATTTTGAGCAAACTCTTTGGGCTGGAAGACCTCCACTCTGGTTTTCCACCCACTGGCCCTATTACGAGTTTCCAGCTGGACCAGCGGGTGGAACCGCCAGGTAAAAGCTGGCAGACACTGGGGTTGTAATCCCTGAGGAAGCGCTGCTAGCAGCACTGCCCTAGCGGATTAAGACCACCAGCACCGCCAGGCTGTCGGCCAGCCTAAAAGTGGTGGTGCTGGCAGTCCGACCGTGGCACTTTCACCACGGTCATAATGTGGAGGACAGACTGGCCCTTTTGGCGCAGTCCGACTGCCACTGTGAGTGCGGCGATCTTAAGACCACCACACTCATAATGAGGGCCATTGTGTTTTAAACTTGATTGGGCTTTGGTCAGCCTCTTTCAGCCACTGTATTCTTTTTCTTAGGAACCTTAGCATTGGTTTGAGACATTGTCAATCACATCTTCTATAAAACAATAGGAATATACTTTAGATTCACATTTCTTCTATGGGCTGTTTGGTGTGCTTTCCAACTCTAATGAAATGAATGGGTGACTATTGTGCATCTGAAATCAGTTGGAGAGGAGCCTGGAAGCATCGGGAAGGGAATGGATGCTTCATAAAATAAAACAACCCTTTTCCTGTACCGTCCACTTTTGTCAGAACAAATGGATGCTACAGAAAACAGTGGATGCAAAAGAAAATAAAGCAACCCAATGCTGCTGGCAGAAAGCCTTTGGCAAAGCCAATAGGTTTGATATTTGTATGGCGTAAGGATGCTTGATCCACATGCCATACAAAATGTCTCACCTTTTGGCTTTGCCAGTATTTGCTCAATTTGCATCATTCTCTTGCTCAAGTCCATAGAGATCCAAAGTTCTTACAAGCACATATATATGTCCTCCACAGGATTTATTTGTACCACAATATTGATACATTCATACTCATACTCTACCACAATCTGCACTGCACTTTTGTATCGCAGTACGTATCACAATACTGAAGATTCCAAAACACTGTGACATTGCACCTCTATCGTGACATACATCATGTAGTAGCACATTAGTACGGACACATCTGCAGAGCTATTGCAAAGCATTCCTGTTCAGACTTGACACGAGAGCTGCGATTGATGTGCAAGGAAAGTGCCCTTGAAAATGATTGTGCCACAGCACTTCCAGAGGGGAATTGCACTTTTCTTATACGTTGGACTTGATCTTATATTTCTATGTATTGTATAAAAAGAGTTGCATATATGGTCACCGGCTGCAGCTCCTGTTGAACACCTCTGACTGGTGAGCCTCTGTTACAGAGATCTATGGGTTACCAACAGGGGTATGCACAAGATTTCCATAATTTGCTTTTGCATAATTATGCATATTTTAAGCAAGAGGGTGCATTTTGCACTCAAAGAATCATGCCAAAAAGCTACACGAGTTTCAGGAATTTTGCCATAACAAGTGTAACACAAAATTTACAAAATGATGTGAATTAATGTGGTGTAATCTGAATTTCATCCAGGCCTAGTTCCCATCATATCTAAAGCGCTATTGAGCTGGGTGGAAGAAATCACAGTATATAGGTAACAAATATACATTGTTAAAGGGGGTTTATTAACCCAACCTGCTTGATAACATGTCATGCTGGCAACTTAAAATGGTTGAAACTTAAATTAATTACCAATATGAGAAAGTGGGTTTTGCATCAGATTTCAAGATTTTGTGTAACCTGCTAGTGGTCATTTCTAATCTGAGTGAGATAGCTGGGAACATACACACATATGGACACAGCAGAAGAGCCCCTTTAACAGCTCAAAGATCACTCCACAGTAGTAGTCAGCAAGGTTGTAATGAAATGCATTAGTTGTGTTCTCCCTTTCCTTGTTGATCCAAAGGTCATTCACTGGTGGGCTTTGAGGTCTGTACATACAGCATACTTCAGAGGTCCATCTGGACACAGATCTATTTTCAGAGATGATGATCAGTTGAAATGGTTTCCTGAGATGTGCTGGGGTAAGGCACACATTCGCTGTGAGTGACAGATGTTTAAACATTTCCATGACTTCTCATTGAAGAACTAGTGCTTTCTATAGGTAAAAAAATGGTTAAAAGGAAACATATGGGTACCAGCAACCAATTAGTACTGGTCTGTTTAGAACAGAGCGGGAGGTAGTGCTAGACATCTCACATTTTGGGGAAGAACAGCAGTAGCAGTCAGGAGTATAGAAAGGGAGAAAAGTGGTCACTAGTCTGAAGAAGTCCAAAGGAGGTTTTGGAAGTAAGATGCACATGCTTGGCTCTTTACAAACAAAGAAGCAGCCATGAGGCCTTGAAAACTGAAGCTGAGATTCATAGATCAGTGGCAAAGAAGCTGGGATGTTTTATCCACTAAACATAAGAAAAGATAGGCCCCCATGAAGTTTTGAAATAAAGATGTCATCATATGATCAGAGACAATGACAACGAGAGCCCTAGGTCTTTAGCAATCAAGATGAAATGTCTAGGACTGTATATGGGAAAATGGGATCCCAAGAACTGAAGAAGTGAAGGTTTGTCCCTATAGGCCTTTGAAATGAAGATGGGATCTTTAAGAAGTTTAAGGTTGTGAAAAAAATTAGATTTCATTGCCTTATTGAAGGGAAGACAGAAGAGATAAAAAGGAATCATCAACACCTGGCAATGCCAGCATTGGATATTTGAAGTTGAAGACTTAAGCAAGAAACCTTCAAAATCAAAGAAGAAACTCTTAAGGCCTGTGAAAGCAGAGGTAGTATCAGTATGTCTACAAAGCGAAGATGGCAGTTCAAGTTCTTTGGAACTGAAGATGGGTTCTTAGGTCTACCAAAATGAAGATGGACTCCTATGATCTGTGGAAAGGAAGTTAAATACTGAGCTCCTTGGCAGGGGCATAACAAAACTGCAAAGCCCCCCTACACAGAACATTCAGGGGGTTCCTCTCTGGACTGACTCAGGCCAGGTGCTGCGTTGAGGGGATTGCAGGGGCCTTTGTTATGCCCCTGCTCTCTGGGAGTAAATAGTCAGTTATGGGGCCTTCAGAAACAAATGAGCTGACTTTTTGGAAGTGAAAATGGGATGCTTAGGTGTGTAGAAGTAAAAATTTGATTTTTAGTCTTTAGAAATGAAGATGAGATCCGAAGTTTTTGGGGAATGAAGAAGGAAATGTTTGGGCTTGTTGTTAAGGAAAGCACTGCCCATAAATGTGCAGTGAAAAGTGAAGTTTGGACCCTTAGATGTGCAGTGAAGATGATACTGTTACATCTGTTAAGGTAAATCAGAATCTGGAGGTTTCAGAAAAGAAGAAGTGGGCCTTTATATCTCTGGACATTAAGTTTATATCCTTTGTCTGTAGAAGTGAAGAGGAGGGCTATAAGATCTGTGGAAGTAAAGAATAAACCTTATGGCCTGTTATGGATATTAATATCTCTGGGGGTCTATATTTAGCCAGCTAGTCGTTAGAATTGAAAGAAGGTCCCTTTTTGAAAAACAGATGGGAATGTTTAGGTTTGCAGAAGTGTAGATGGGATTTTCAGTCTATACAACTAAAAATAGATTCCCTCTGGAAGCAAAAGTGTGGTCAGTGAGTCTATATAAGTTAAAGTTGACTCCTCAGGTCTGTGAAAGTGAAGCTGGAAATGCAAGTCTGTGGAAAAGATCACACCACCAGGCCCTTGGAGGTGATTCTCAGATGCAAAAAGGGGGGCTTTTTGACTATGAAGTCAAGATTAGATCGGTAAATATGGTAATTAAAGGTCTGAAAATGCCATTATAAAGTATATTGAGGTGAATATTTAAACAGCATGTCTTCAGGAGTAAAAATAAAATAAAACATTTAGGTATTTGGGCATGGAGATGGGCTCAGAGGGTAAGTGAGAGTGAAGGTGGGATCAGTAGATATGTGGAAGTGAAGATGGGACCAGTAAGTATGTGGAAGTGAAGGTGGGATCAGTAAGTATGTGGAAGTGAAGGTGGGATCAGTAAGTATGTGGAAGTGAAGGTGTGATCGCTAAGTATGTGGAAGTGAAGATAGGGTCAGTAGATATGTGGAAGCGAAGATGGGATCAGTAAGTATGTGAAAGTTAAGATAAGATTAGTAGATATCTGGAAGTGAAGGTCTGACCAGTAGATATGTGGAAGTGAAGGTGGGACCAGTAGATATGTGGAAGTGAAGGTGGGTTCAGTAGATATGTGGAAGTGAAGGTGGGACCAGTAGATATGTGGAAATGAAAGTGTGATCGCTAAGTATGTGTAAGTGAAGATGGGATCAGTAGGTAAGTGGAAGTGAAGGTGGGATCAGCAGGTATGTGGAAGTGAAGATAGGATGAGTAGATATGTGGAAGTGAAGGTGGGATCAGTCGGTATTTGGAAGTGAAGGTGGGATCAGCAGGTATGTGGAAGTGAAGATAGGATGAGTAGATTTGTGGAAGTGAAGGTGGGATCAGTCGGTATTTGGAAGTGAAGGTGGGATCACTAAGTATGTTGAAGTGAAGATAGGATCAGTAGATATGTGGAAGTGAGGGTGGGATCACTAAGTATGTGGAAGTGAAAGTGTGATCACTAAGTATGTGGAAGTGAAGATAGGATCAGTAGATATGTGGAAGTGAGGGTGGGATCACTAAGTATGTGGAAGTGAAAGTGTGATCACTAAGTATGTGGAAGTGAAGATAGGATCAGTAGATATGTGGAAGTGAGGGTGGGATCAGTAGGTATGTGGAAGTGAAGGTGATATAGGTAAGTATGTGGAAGTGAAAATGTGATCGCTAATTATGTGGAAGTGAAGATGGGATCAGTAGGTAAGTGGAAGTGAAATTAGGATGAGTAGATATGTGGAAGTGAAGGTGGGATAAGTAAGTATGTGGAAGTGAAGGTGGGACCAATAGAGTTGTGGAAGTGAAGATGGCATGCTGGGTAAGGGTGGTGTAAAGTGCATAGTTTCCCCCCTTTGTGAAGTACATGTAATTCTCACAAGGTAGGACTCTTATCCAGGGTATCTGAGGTTCGGCGGGCGGGTGCTTCAATCTGAAAATCAAGACTTCTATCAACATTTTTATGTGTTGAGACACTGAAGGCAGACATTTGCACACAAAATGCGTGAAAATTTCTGAGTTCGTGCAGGAAAAAAGTTAAGCAAGGTATGCAAGTTTCACGTTATGAGCCTGAGCTCAAAGTATTAACAAGAAAACCCTCAGCATGGAATGCACTTGCACGAAAAAAGCTCACGAGTTGCTGGTGGGAGTTAAACAGGTGGTCAGTGGAAGTAAAGAAATCATCTGGGGCGGTATCATATATCGGGTGCACTGTTTATGTTTGATTCACAGAACACCTTTAAGCAGGTGCACCAGGTGGAAACAGGGACAGTGTACCCAATTACAATGAATGTGCAGCCCTCAGGGCAGCTGCAAATTTGGTACTGCCCTGGGGGCTGCACCTTCAATGAAATGAGGAGTGTATGCTTTAATCAGCCACTCCATGATTCCCTGTGCAGGAGCACCTCCCTGCACTTTAGAGACTGGAGAGAGGATCCCCTGCAGGTGGGTGCAAAGTGTGATTGCACCCACCTGCATGAGAAGTCTTGAGGGGGACTCATGGGATCCCCGTCTCCATTACAGTGGGCTGCCCTCACGGGGCATGATCTCAGTGCACCACCTTTTTGTGGTGCACTTTCAGTGCGCCGCCTGACAGCTTGTTTGCCTTTACACCTGGGGTACTAATACTGCGCTGGTGCAGAGGCAACAATATTCCTTCATTTGCATTTGGCCATGCCCTAATGAAAATGAGGGAACTCTCTCTCACAATAGCCCCTGTTCAACATGTGTGCCAGTGCTATCAGTATTACAGAAGGGTCCGTACAAGCGTCTATGGCCCCTTCTTTAATATCAAAGTGCCCCGGAGGGCACAAAGCAGGCTCACATATCCATTGCGGCATCAGGGAACTTTGTGTAATACAACCTGCTTGTCTGGTGAAGTGAAGAAGCATCCACAAATTGAAAGAGGAAGAAAAGGAGGCCTTTAGGTGTGAGGAAGTAATTATAGAAAACCCTTACACCTATCAACACTCTTACTGATATTCCTATAACACAATAACACGTGGTTTGTTCCCAGCTCTCCTTCTTTGTGACTTTGAACAAACTAAGGTGCACTTGGTCAAACTGGACATTACATTTTACAGGAATAAGTATTCACCTTGTTATTCAGGAAGGATCGTTGTTCTTGATCCCTTTTCAGTCCCTATGCCTCTGCTCCACAGTTTCACACATCTCAGCTAAGAGAATATTCTTATTTACTGTGCTACCAGGTACTGCTTCGAAAGCAAAGAATTAATTCAGTGCCATGTCTGTCATCTATGCACTCAACTCTAACAGTGGAGGTCAGGATGAAAAATGTCAAAGCATGCATAGGTTGCAAGTGAGCCTCAAAATACATACCACAGGTCAGGCGGATTGCACGGACCAACCTAGGTCCTTCTGAATGGTTTAATAATGGAGCCAGTCTCATCAAGCTGGTACTATAAGATCTCCACTAGTAAGAACATAAAATATCGACATGAGTGTTTTGAAGGTTATTAAAAACTGAATGGACATCCAGACACAGAGACTCCCCATGGACAAACCTAGAGGCATATTAATGAGAGACTTGTGTCACCTTTGCACCATGCAAAGTGGTACATGTGTGACGCATGGTTCTGAGTCAGATTCATGAAGTTACGCAAAGTCACATTACGTGGCTTTGAGTCGCCTCATAAATCCAGACTAATGCAAACTGCTGCGTCACCTTACTCTGCGCTAGGGAGGCATTCCATGTGAGTTACAGTGGGTGTTCCCATGCAACTCCAATGGATTTTGATGTATTCCCAGACTTACAAGGACTTGTAAACCGGGGAATGCGTAAAAATCTTACGCCTCTCCAGGGCAGGTGTAACTAGGAGAAATATCTTCATTTCTTCTTGTTTTTCCTCTTTCTATGTGCGCTGCATTTTTCAGCACACATAGAAAGAGGAAAATGCCTCTATGGATTGGTTCTGTACAGGAAGGTGGCCCTTCCTGCACTTACACCAGCCATCTCCAATGAGTAGCTTGTGAGCCTCTGGTAGCTCTCCTGCTACCTGTAAGTAGTTCTCCTGTATAGTCCAGGGAACTAAGTTATAAGCTTTTTCTATTTAAATTAATATATGAATACAAAAATTGAAAAGTCTGTATTTGACATGAAAATGTATGTATTTTCAGAATTCATAAGCTAATGTTTGGAGAAAATTGGCTGAATTTACAAAATATATTTTTTTATCACTCAAATAAAATCTGATATTTGAGTGATGAAAAATGAAACATTGTGGGGGAGACTATTACTAATATTAGCGTGGTGCTAGGGGCACTGCAGTTATTGCTGTTATGAATTACCCATGTAGAGGCATTCCACATTGACTAAGCATTTGTAACATTACTGCTGGCAACCATGCCTGATGCATGGAGGTATTCACTGCAAGTAACCATGCAAATAGTTGTCACTAATGTAATCTTTGTCTGATGTGGTTACTACTACAGCTTTAATAATATTAGTAGCTCAGGAGGATTTCTATTAAACATAAGTAGCTCTTATTACATACAAGGTTGGAGACACCTAATTAAACAATTCTACATTCGATGCAGACACCCTTGCACCATGGTACAAGAGTGCCTGCGTTGGCGGTAGGCAGCCAAAAGGACACTAGCGCAGGGGGAAAAGACCAGAATGTGCCATATGCCAGAGATACAGCGCGTTCCTGTCCTTTCACTTCGAAGCAGGGCAGCACAGTGAGGTGACTTGCTGCACTGCCCCGTGACAAATCCCCATAAAAAAAGCCCTCTAGTCCCTGCCAACGTGGACGGTATATCTCTGATAGCCCACTAGAAGGCTGCATTATGTTTTCACCCCAAAAATCTGCATAATACACACAATATCCCCAAAATCCATATTTTTGTGCATATAATACATTTTATTTATCTGGTCCGGAGTGCAGCAATAAAACCAATCACATGCTTCACAGCGCTAAAAAATACCACTAAAATAAATTAGCACAAATTCTGGAATAAAAAGTCCGCTTTCTGTACTTAAGGGGGATATGACATATGCTCTTTGACCTTCGTCCGCATAAGGAAAAAAGGATGAATGTTGAGTAAATCTAAAATAATTGTGGCAACATATGTTTAGCTTTTTTTAGCCCAACTCTGGCGAAATGACACAGAGTGCCTCCTCAGCTTCCTTGGGAGGTGATAACGCCAGATGTGCTACAGATGGATGGGTTTAATATTAGGACTGAGGCTGCATGGCCGCCTGAGGCTCTTACTCCATCGGCCTCTGCCTCGTCACTCGACTTCCTGGTTAAATATTCACAGTGGCTTCTATGTCATGCGGGACATGCCCTGTCGGTGGCATTTCGCTTGCATGTGAAAGTGGGAGGAGCTTAATAGCATCCAAGTGGTAAGGATGACTGAGGGAGCTCAGATTGAACAATTGATTAGATGCATAGAGTGGACAAAAACGATCCTGCTGAACGTACTCTGTGCACAGGCACCTCTCACATAACCCACGCACCTTTCTATCCACCTCAGCACACAGAGGTGTCAGTAGCACCCGCGAGGCGCTGTTTCTTAAAGGGAGTGTCGAGATGGGTGTGCGAAGTTACAAAGTGCTTGAACATGTAATATGCGAAAATGTCATGAGAATCACAGGATTCTTGCTATGCACAACTGGGAACCAAAAAAGCCCACAAACAACCCTAGCAAAAATGCTCAACTCAACCTCTTGAACTTTGTCTCCTCGCACATTCTCTCTCTTTCCATCTTTCTGTTCTCTCTCTCAATCTCTCCCTCTCTAATCACTTTCTCTCTGCTTTCCCATGTTTGTCCTCTCTTGAATCTTCCCTGTGCCTGCTGCAATTAACATTGGGGAGCTGAGAAAGTACCACAGGGACTAGGAGGGGCCCTGCACTTTCAAAACCAGTCCTCCAGGGTTTCGAGCCCACTTGGAAATGCTGGGTGGAATGAAAGGCCAGTCCAGCACTGGTGTCTTATGAATTATGCATGGGAAACCACCGGCTTGCAACCAGGGGCATAGCTTCAGGTGGGGTCTGGGGTGTTACACCCCCCCCAAAAAATGTATTTTGTGATAAATAGTTGGGTGCATGTGCTTTAAGTCGGGTATGGTGAGGTGTCGGTCGGATTTCACACACAGAGACAAAGGAACACACACACTCTCTCACTCTCTGTTTGGAAAGACTTCAGTTGGTTATTTCAGAAAATAATGTGCTTCCTCTCACAAAGTACACCCACCAATCCACAATTCCTCTTCCTTTCCACTGCCTCCAAAGGCCCTCTCATGCGTCCTGCTAGTCTGATAATGTAGTTTATCATCGTGTGTCAGCGAGATTGTCGGGGAAATCTGAAGCTCGCACACCCCTAGTCATACTGACCAAGCTACGTCCCTGCTTGCAACTGTACCTGTCATACGCAGCCCGTCCTTTAGGGCGGAGGGGCCTCGCCCCCCACCTTTTGCCCCTCATGAAGAGTGGCTATCAGGCTGAGCAAAGGTCAGCCTGACAGACACCCTTCATGTCCAGGTCAGGCAGCCAGGAGCGAGACATGCACGATTTGCGCAGACTCCTGGCTGCCTGAGCTGAACTTTGCTGGGCTGAAGAGGTCACAGCTCCGATGGGCGTGACTGCCTCAGCTCAGCAAAGGTGCCTCGAGGCCCTCCCCCTCGGGGATGAGGGGAAGCGTCACCCATTAACTCTGACCTGGGCGCTTCAGGTTTAAGCCCTGAAGCGCCCAGGGCGAGTGTAAATCACTGACAGCTCGTCAAAGAGTGGGGAGGGGTCAGCATCCCACTCTCTGACGAAGTTGGGACTGCCACCTCCCTCATTGGAAAGGCAACAGTCCCAACCCTCCTGTACCTCTGAGCTGAAGGTAAGCGTGTGTGTGTTTTTTAAATGAATGTTTGGTGTGTGCGTGTATGTTTGAATGTTGATGAGTGTTGTGAATGGATGTGCAGGCGTGTGTGAATGAATGACTGTGAGTGTGCTTCCCGCCCGCCCCCCCTCCCTCCTAAAATACCGGCCGCCACTGGTACCTGCAGTATGCGTAAGTAGTTACGCTATATGCCAGATCGTTGTGTATATGAAATTCAGCCTATAAAGTCACAAGGGGGACGTTGGTCGCGCAGTGCATGCAGCTGTGTCACACATCCGCTTCAACAGTTCCCATGAGACAGTTTCTGCTCTAATCCAACCACGCGTGTGTGAAAATTACACAAACAGTGTAAGAAGAAGAAATGAAACGAAATACGGGTAACAACAATTGGGGTTCACAGAAAATTATGCTCACGTGCTAAAATGTAGTGCAGACTTAGTAATAAGCAGGGAATCCCAAACTGGTAAATAAAATGAAGGAATATAAAGTTTGTTCACGTGAAAAACTGTCCCAGGCACTCAATTTCTACATCAATGGAAGAGGCAAGCACACACCACAAGCAACAGTGAGGCAACTCCCCTGTTTTGGTTCATTCTCCTTACAATGTCCACGTGTATCCAATATTATTCGGCTTTTTTAGGTAAAAAAATCATACTACATGCCTGAGTAAATCACAAGCAACTCACAAAAGAAAAAAAACTGTTTACTGTTACTTTGATTAGAAAGCTGCACATACTCACACTGTGACAGAATTGCAGAATCCTTGCTATCCACATATTCTTATGAGTGCAGTTTTTCACACTTACTCCGACACCTGATTTACACCCAAATGTATTTGTAAGTGATGCACAAAGTGTGGGTAAGCACTCCGGTGTGCCCAGATTCAACGAGACGACTGCAGGCAGGGGTGTTTTGTGTGTGAAAAATAAGCTAACTTTAAGACAAAAATAGAACAGAAATATAACAATCTTAAAAAAAACAAAAAACACTGCATCTGCATACTCAGCATACCAGGAAGGTGTCTAAAAACTACACAGATAATCATGCGTAAATCTTCAAGCATTCTTTTCCGCATGAGTCACAAAGGAAAATTCTCGAATATGCAAATTGTGGTAAACCACAAGTAAGGTCATTAGTATACCATTATATAGCTCACATGTCTCACTTTACATTTTTGTGAACTGTGTCCATTGTTATACTGCTCAATAGTTCTTCGTGTGCTGGACTGCTCTAGTCATAGACATTACATGTCTGTAAATTAGACAGATAAAACTCACAATTGTTTCAGGGAGTGGAAAATTAGGCCTGCTTCAGGAGAAGCCATGTTGGACAGTTGGACTGTCATCTAAATTCCTAAATTCAGTAAGACATATAGCCCAGTTCATCATGTCCTTAACTGCTCAGTGTGACAGTAGATCAAGACAGTGCTTATTTTGTAAATAAAAAGGTGCCGGTGCTCAAGGCCCTCCTCTTTAAAAACGCAGCTGCTGCAATTAAATGTGTGAACATGGAATACTGAGGCGGCGTAATCCTGAAGCCATCTCGGCCTCTTCCATCCATATAAAGCCACTCCCTGCCCCTTCAGCTCACTCTTGCAGCTTTCTACTTTCTCCCTTTGTGACGCTTTTTCGTTTTTCCCTTCATCCATCTTTCCCATATGTGTCTTTTGCTCGCAGCAAATGCTTGAGGCAGAAGAATATGCCCCGGCCCTCAAAAATAGGTGCCGGTGCTCAGCACCGGACACAACAAGCACAAATTAAGCACTGGATCCAGGCATTCTATATTTCCAGATTTCAGCCTCTTGCTTTGCTCCTTCTTCCTTCTGATGGACTCAGCTGAAGAGCTTTCCTCTTCATTGCTCATTCGACCCCCAGACTTAATAGCCCAACAGTCTGTATCCATAAGTAGCACTCTAATCAATTTACAGTGATATATCTTCACAAACGGTGACCAGATAGAAATTTTCAACTTGTTGGACACTGAGTCACCGGATATACTGCAGTAGACCAAAACATGGCTCATGGATGAATCTTCTCCAGACATTCTAAACACCCTCCTAACAGGCTATTATACTTTACTAGCAAACAGAGCGCCAGGGAAGATGGGCTGTGGAGTAGCTGCAGGAATTAGGAAACAAATCAAATTTACCATATTTACTTCGTTAAGTTTCCAGATGGTCTAAAACCTTGTGATCAAACTTGACTCCTCTAAATCTCCTCTAACGTGCGTCCTCATGTACACACCACGAGCCATATGCAAAGCTTTCCACAGCTCCTAGGAGAGTTAATTTCTCCCTTGATCTTTGACTAAAATAATAGACAATTTGAACTATTGGGCACACGTGGAAAAGGGAGGGCAACAATCATCTGACCTCACTGACATCCTCAATAACCCAAATCTAGAACAGTAAGTATATCTGCCCATGCACATTAAAGTCCATTCCATTGACTAAGTCTGGACCATCAATCTTTCCGTGAGAAAGCTGACAATTCTCCCTTGCTTATGGTCTGACCATTATATGATTACACTTTTATTATCAGATCTTACCCCTTGTAAACGTCACTCGTTGGTCAATATTCTCTCAAGGTACTGGTCTCAAGCTGACCTAAATTCATTTTGCAAATCCCTGGAAAAACCCTTTTGCCAACCCAAGGATAATACAGGTTGTTACAAGGAAGCAATTACGGAGTAGCAAGTCAAAGCCAGTAATACACATGCCTCCCTCCTTATAACTAAACAGATTAGGCACGATGATTGCTCGAAATTGTTTTCAGTGGAGTTGAAAATAGCCAATTTGGAAATGCGTTACTGTGATGCAAATGGCTTAATAACTACTCATCGGACGCCAAGGAAATTTATGTAAAACAACTTAATGAGTATAAACTTCTGATTGGGCAAGCCAAAGCTACCTTTTCCACCAAATAAATGTTGGACTTTACCAATAAATCAAAAGAGATATTCAAAATCGTTACAGAACGCCCTAATCCCAATAGGATCACCCTAGCCATTCTACCTACCCAAAATCTTTGTGATTCACTCAATTCCTATTTCATCAATAAAATTGAGACTATCAAAAAGTGCGTCCCCCCCAGTTCTCCTCTCAAAATAATGTCATCTGAGGGCAAAAACCCAGGGCACATTCTTGAAGTAACCCAAAATCAGTAAGGATGGCCTATTGGACCTTCTGATTCAAGTTACATCGGGCTCCCCCAATGATACCTGCCCGCTGAGGGTATTAAAAACAGAATTTACTCTCTTCCCTGACCCAGTGTTATCACTTCTCAACTTCTCCCTCAATCAGTGTTCCTAGTTCCTTCAAAGAGGCAAAAGAAAGCAAGTAATAATCCTCCCAATGTAAACAATTACCATCCTATTCCCCTACTTTCCTACTTGGCAAAAATACTAGAGGCCCATAGGCCTTGTAATCTTAGTTCCTTTATTGAGGACTCAGATTTCTTTGACCCTTGCCAAGCTGGCTTTCGTCTGGCCAATTCCACTGAAGCAGCCTTCCTCCTGGTTGTGGACGATATGCAGGAGGAGGTGGACAGAGGCACTACTCAAGCCCACGTCCTCCTTGATTTCTCAGCAGCCTTTGACACAGTCGACCACAATCTTCTAGTGGACCATATCAGGGCTGTAGGAGTCTGCAATCAAATGGATCATCTCCTTTTTAAAAGATAGGTCCTAGTCAGTCTGACTAACCCCCTTCAGTTCTGCTAAGGTACAACTGAACTGTGGGGTGCCACATGGTTCTTCCCTTGCCCCACATCTCTTCAACCTCTACATACACCAATTGGTGCATTCTCTTAAAAAAGTAAAGGTTAAAATATATAAATATGCAGATGATATGTAACTTCTTTTCACAATCGACAACACCCCATAATCCAAGAAGTTCTTCAAAGACACTATGCTGCTCATTCTGGATTGGATGAGCAGCAATCACTTGAAACTAAACTCTGACAAAACAGAGATAGTCATCACAAAAACAAACTTGACCTCTGGAGTCCTTCTTTTTGGCCCACTGCGATGGGTGCTCCCCCCTCCCCTCAAGAAGTCGGTAAAGAGTCTTGAAGTCCTTGTCAATGAGGAACTCGTTCTGAAAATGCAACTTGGATCTGTGATATTGTCCTACTTACTTCAATTCCGTAGAATCAAGAAAATAAGACAATTTATGACTGTAATGGCACTGGTGCATTTTATATTTGCCCTGGTTATGCCAAGATTAGACTATGCCAATTCCATCTACTTGGGTCTTCCCAACTGCCTCACCCGTAGGCTTCAGTTGGTTCAAAACTAGGCAGCATGATTGATTCACAACTTCCCAGACATTGCCACATCTCCCAAGTCTCTGCTGGCTCCAGTTGCTCAGAGACCCACTTCTAAAACACGCTGCATCTTATTCAAATGTCTCCATAAAAAACTGCATCCTAAAGTACACTCCACATAGAAAGATTGACCCATCTGCTCTATCTAGTGATCCAGATTCTCAGTTATTGTCCCCTGTGTCTGGGACTCCCTGCCCTTGGACAGTAGAACAGCCTCCAAGGATTGGAAATTCAGACAACTGTTGAAAACATGGCACTTTAAACAAGCCTATAATTAACATCCTGAGCTTCCATTTGTGTTAGTTTACCTTCGCACCAAAAACCCGTCTGGTGCATGTGTTTTCTATAAATGATGGCAAAATAACATAGCACTCTCTCTTTAGATATGTGGCGCTATCCTGGTGCCACAATAACTCCTTCTGCGAGTTTTAAAAACATTTTATTACGTTATCTTGATATACCTAACAACAGTATATGTGGTCGTGTATAATCCACAGCGTAGGAAATTCCAACAGAGCTTTTTTGAAAGGTTTAGTGCAAAAATGTTCTAGTACTCTTGCATATGTCAAAAGTACCAGAGTCACAGGATATTACTTTTAAATATCCTGCAATTAATCTTATTTCCAATGCAACCAGGAAAACATCGACTTATATTATTTATTTACACTAAAGACTAAAGTGTGTGTCTCCTACTCTAATAATTAAGACACCATTTTCCTGGAAGGGCTGTCTAGGGCCCTTCAATTTAAGAAGGCTCTTTCAGGCACCACAATAAAAGAAGTCATTTTTCAAGCAATCCTTATCAGCTTCCTTCATTTACAGCCTGTACAAACAAAGAAAATGCAGTGCTTTACTGAAAACATTCTTCAGTACCATGTGCAGTGCCCCCAGAGTAAATGCTGTATAATTTAAATGCCACAAACAATTAAAGCCATGGCCATCATATTAATAATGGCCCAGGGTGAGATAGCGAAGATGCGCTGTTGTAATTAAGCCATTCTCCAGCAATCAGCTTTACTTAAATCAGCATTGGCGCACAATAGTCATGTGGCATCCAAAAGATCACACTTTTGAATTTATTTTTAGGCTTCTGGCTTACATTTGGCAGCAAATCTATCGATTCCAGTGAATTGTGAGCTACAATCGTGAATTGCATTTTTATTAGCATGACATTTTCAATGTCAGACATTGTGAGGGTGGTGTGTAATCAGTTGTCAGGCTGCATGTGTCCATGTGTGCAACTGTACCTGCCTTTGTGTGTCACTATATGTTGTGTCTGTGTGTGTGTGTTTTTGTATTTGTGTATCTATTTGTACTCATACACTCATCTGAGTACTATCTGAATGCTTATGGGTACGCGTATGGCTGATTAGTGCATCCAAACACAAATTGTTAAAACATGAACACATACACTTACAACAAACACAACTTATTGGATTTGTCAATGCATGTTAAATAAAAACTTTGAAGTTGATTGTTGAAGGTGACCACAATCCATTATTTTGCGTCCAATGGGAACTAGCACCTTGTCAATGTGCCACGTTTGAGTCTAGTTGTTGAGTGAGATTAATATATAGGTCGGTGAGTGAGTCTAAAATCATGCAGTTTATGTAAAATGTCAGGCCATACACTTCCAAGTAATATATTTTCTGAAAGCTGAATGCTAATAAAACAAATTTATTGTTGAAAAAGTGTAGCCAGCAAAAATATGACTGTCTGACTCAGAATGGAGGATATTCCCTTGGTTCTTCCAGAAAAAAAAATAGGAAGAACATATCTGAAGGGCATTCAAGGACAGTCTTGCCAAGACCGGAAAGATAACTTTTCCATCAATGCAACATGGTCACATCTCCCATGCAAAAGTCACTCTATGAACCATCAGTCGTGGTACACCACCTTATCAATAGGTTGTATATCGTAGCGGTCTTACAATGGAGAGTATCATTTCTAGCCAGAAAATATCGAAAGGGCTACTCAATATTTGCTTGAATAGTGATATTTTGGGACCAGTCCTAACAGCAGTAAGAGAAAACAGACTACAGCACTTACGCACCACACGCAACCCGCCTGGGTCTTTTGGTGCCAGCTTTACAAATTCTGCTCTTCAGCTTTCCCCTGAAGACAGCCTAATACTCAAAGCAAGAGACTTCCAGATGAAAGGAACTTGTACTGAGAAACCTCTGCGACCTGGGGTAACTAGATGAAACTTTGGCACTACTGATGGTGCCTTATCTTTACTCCACAAATAAAGACTGGGAAGATCTTCTAATAGGACTGGTGGATGAGACATTAAAAGGTGAGTAATGACACCTCGAAGTAGATGAAGTCAGTGGCCAGTTGCTAGTGTAATACAGGGTGAATGGAAGAGAAAGGGTATGATCACAGGGGAACCCAATCTAGAGCCAGGAGGGGCACATTTGTGCCAGATTTACAAGATATCCATAGAAAAGTCATGTACATATAAATACTCTAAATAGAACTCATTAACAAATTCAGTGGTCACTCTGGAAATCTTGCATCCGTCCATCCCTCCTGGACCTACACTGGACACGCCTCTTCTGGGATGACTACCCCGCCTGTCTGAGAACGTGTTGTACATTATGTATACCATAGCAACTCTAATCAGTGCAGCGGCTCACACAGGACCCTTAGGGTGCTCGTTGAAGGTTTCTCCTGCCCATTAGCTTCAGATTTCCAGGCCCAGAGAGACCTCAAAGCTCGCCCATAGCTGCCTTTGAAGTGTTAATGTATTCTCTAATGCAAGTCATCTTGCCGCCCACCTCCACATCCCTCGCTTTCAGCTCTGGCACGTCCCAGACAAGGCTCTTCAGCTGCTGTCTGCGGCCAGAGGTGGCTCAGCATTCCCAAAGCCTTATGCTGAGCAGCTGGGAAATGCAGAACTAAAGGGGCGATGTGAAGATGGAGCAGGAGAGAGAGGGGGGACTTGCATGTGGCAGATGAAGAGATGCAAAGTGAGAGATAAAGAAAGAAGAATGGAAGAGACAGAGGGAAAGGAAGACAGGTTGGGGGTACGGCAGAGAGACATGAAACAGAAAGGAAGAGCTTATGTGTGGAGTTGTTTTTCGGTTTCTTGCTATATTTTGCTTGCGAGCTTACTTGTGGGCAGAAGGCATCACTTATGCCAAGGGCTGAAGCTCCAGCTCTATTATGGGCCTGTTCTTGGCATCAGATGCCTGGTTTTTAACTGGCTTGTGGGAAGGGAAGAGGGTGGAGACATGTCAGGGGGTTGTGAGTACCACAGCCAACTGCATGATGCTGTTGCATTAATGGTGTGCAGTGGGAGCTAGTTATGGCAGGAGTGCAGCTGATGTACCTTGACTTTGCAGTTTGGATGTTAGATTTTTATGAATTCTTTAGCTTTTAGTGGTCTAATTTACCTAGGTCATCACGGGCATGTTGATCACTGTAAATAAAAAAAGTATTAACCCAAAGAGATTTAAAAAAGTGCATTTGCACAACTGCCCTCGTTGCCCCTCAACCGAAAACCAGACATATTTCTGCATATGAGAAAAATAGCCCAGATCTCAGAGGAGAGGTCACATCGCATTACATGTACTACATGTGGAAAGCTTCACCAGGTAAAGATTTCCAGGCGCACTTTTGGAAATGAAGTTAAGTGCCAATGGAAATCTCCCTTTGTTTTGTTAAATTGCAGGATGACCACCTGACTCCAGGTCTCTACCAGCAATCTCCAGTCCCCCTTTTCACACACAAGTCATTGATTTCCAAGTGTGTTTGTCTAATTGATTTAAAGGAAGCAAAAATAAACTAAAGCACCCAAAATGCACTAGGCAATCACACAAAGATCCAGGAATGGAAACACTGTCTGTAATGATGTGAAGTGAGGTGGTCACCCTAGTGTATCAGGGCCTTACTGTTCATCTATTCTAGCAGTCAAGTATCCCAATAGAAAGCATCTAATATCCCTGAGATGAGTACTTTTTCCTGGCAATAGCAAAGTGACCGCGCATTTCTATTGCAAGATTGTTCTTTTTCAATTCTTGGACTTTTCATAATTCGGGAGGCAAAAGCAAGAATGATCATGACTGGTTGGTTCACAAGCAGGAACCCCACTCTACTTTTCAGTCTTCTTGTATGATCGTGGGTTGTCACAAAGTTATCCTTTAGGTGGGTTTCTCTATTGACTTTTTAAATCTGACTTGACAGCACATCTGCCTAAATACCAATTCTTTAAAGGATACATAAAGGGTTTTTTGGCTATGCCCAGATGACTATTTCTCTTTCAAATACACAGAAAGAGAGCAAGGGAAGCAAGGCTAACCCACACCGCTTCCCAAAAGAAACTATATAATCACAAAAGGTGTGGGGTAGTAGGAACAGGGGGTAAGACTGGGTTAGTCTTTTAACCAGTGTCTGGTTATTTAAGGTTGCTGGATAAGGGGTGCTGTGTTGACCTACAGGAATGACGGGGGATTTTCCTTTACGGACTAGGTGGTCTCACACACATAGTAGTGTCATGCTTCATCATATGACCACCTAGCCCCACCTAAGTAAGATGATACTACTCAGGCGGACTCGACCTCTGGTTAAAAGAACCAGAGGGAGTGCTGAAATTAAATTGACTGGATAATTACAGTGATCCAGAGGGGGTGAATAATAAAATTACCTAACATGTCACCGGTGGCTCTTATTAATTTTAATAGTGGTGCATGTTGGTAAGACTAAAACTAAGGGGAAAGGCTCGTTAGAGGATAATGTCTCTTGGAGTCTAAAAGGGGTTGTACATGACCAACATGTTTCTGCCCTCACTAAGTGCTGGTAGGTCAGGGGCATTCGTCAGGGTCGGAGCACGTGTAATCAATACGGTGCTCAAAGTAAACGTGTGTGTCCTACCTGAACAGGTAGTTCACGGTGGGCTAGGCCCCGGAGCTGGGGGCGTGTTGCCTCTGGTCTGGCTAGAACCGGGGGGGGGGGGTTTTCCCTTGTAGTCACACTCACGCCAAAGGGAATACCATGGGGATTACCTACGTGCCGGAGCCAGGCCGCTTCATATGATGAAGCATGACACTACTATGTGTGTGAGACCACCTAGTCCATAAAGGAAAATCCCCCGTCATTCCTGTAGGTCAACACAGCACCCCTTATCCAGCAACCTTAAATAACCAGACACTGGTTAAAAGACTAACCCAGTCTTACCCCCTGTTCCTACTACCCCACACCTTTTGTGATTATATTATTTCTCTTTCAATCCATCATATTACCAGCTTGGTGTATCATTCTGCTTCCACGGAGTCCTTGCACTGAAATGTATGAGGAAATATTTCACCTCACACTTTTACATTAATTATCTAATAGAAACATTCTGTATAGACAGCCATTGATTTTTGTTTCGTATTTTTACTGCGCCAGACATTTAAAATATTTTATAACTTTGGTAATTTTTTAAGATGGGTTAAATATTGGATTTTAGAGTCTAGAGGCAAACCAATTCACAGTATGTGCTGCACATGACTTGCACTGTCTATAATTCCACAGTTGTACACCTTCTTCACACGTTCTCCAATAGAATCATATCAACAATTGGCACATAAGTGACCATTGCTCTGTGTTCTCAGCAGATGGGCCAAGGATTGGGTGAGCGGATAGCCAGGACTCCATTAGGACAGAGTAACAGGTAAAGAACAGAGAGGTGAACCAGGGAGAGAGGTTGAGTAAGCAGTTTTGTGAGGACGGAGGAGCCAACTTGTGGATATGCTGTGGGAAGAGACTATGGTGTGTGTGTTCCCACAGTGCTAATGCTGCTTTCCCATCCCGACCACACCACAGGCCTAGTGCCCGCCCTTTTACAGATTCTGTAGCATCCAGTTGACCCTCCGTGGAGTGGTACCACCTTTGTGTGCATTCCCAGGTGTTTAGCAGGCAACTGACACTGCTGGTCTGCATCAATGGAAAGTCCAGCATCTAGAAGCGAGCCTTTAATATAGCTTTTGAGGACAGTGGTGAGCAGCAGGCACTGGTGTGGGGGGAAGAAGTATGTATGGGAACCATACTGGTGCCCGGGCCGTGGCCGAGCCAAGCAATTGCTCGGATGGCTCGGCCTGCCCCCTGCAGGGCCACAGAGCCAACTGATGCTACTGCCCAAAGTAGTTGCAGTTTTAGCAACCCAGCAGAAGCTAGAGGTCATTGCATGGGACTTCTTTTAAAAACAACATGATTTCCTTTCTCCACTGTTTGACTTTCTCACTGATAACTTCTGAACGATGTCACATCTCCCAGCCATTTAGGAAAGTCAGGAGCAAAGATGTGACTTCCTTGCCTGGCCCTGGGAGGTACAGATTCGATAGGGAAGGCGTTGGTATTCTTCAGGACATCATTCATATTTTCTTCAGAAGTGTGCACAAATTAGCAAAAAGAGCCTCACGGACAGAAAAAAGTAACAGTTGCGTCCACCGACAACCATCAGCTCAAATTAAGTACTGCTCTGATCCAGATAACCACACATACTCCTTCTGAACCTATCTTGCCCTCTGATTACTTCATATTCCAACATTATCTGCTGGCCCCAGCACAAGATATCTTTCCCTGTTTTGTACAGGCAATCTCTTTAAATGTTCTCATATAGCAAGCAGACACACGCCTTAAGACAAACAATACTAATACAATTTTTCCAGGCATAACAGAAAGGTTTAAATAAGTTTTCAGTGCAAGTGGAGTGATTGCTCGTCCACTGAACATGTGTGTTCTGATGGACATTAACTGATTGCCCTGTCTATTAATCCTACTGGTCGTACCTTTCTTTGATGGAGCTGTTTGGTTTGGCCCAGGGGGGAGATGGTGGACAGTGTGCTGGTGAAATTGGCACTGGCCTCCATGCTCTGCTACTGGGCAGCCAACTAGGAAAGTGTGGGAAATGGCTGAGTCAGGACTGGTTTTGGTTGCCTCTTCCTTGCCTGCTAATCCGTGCTGACATATGGTCTGTGTGTCAACTTGCAACAGTACTTTACAACCATTGTTGTTTTAAAGTCAATATACAGCTCTAGGTAGGGAAAGAGGATGTATTTGGGTTAAAAACTGTGAAATTGAGATACACTTACCAGGCGTTGCTAACCCCCACCTTGATATTATGTCAATGAAGAATAAAGCAAAGAAAAATGAAGGTGACTAACAAAAAATATACTTCGTTAATGGATGGATCTCAGAAAACGTAGATTTCCCTACAATCCTTGTGAGCTTTTTTTGACCTCAGTACATGTCCAGCACAAACAAAATTACATCATAAAATTAATGCATATAAATCTCAGCCAATTCACAATTTCACAAAATATAGATCCCTAAATATGAGGTGGTTCATTTTACCCAGCAGTTTGTCATTTTTAGGTCTCTTCTAAGCCAGACGCATATGCTGTCTGTTGCGAGATATATTGTTAGCTTACAGTGGGCTTAGAGCTCGCTTAGTTCTTATCATTAGTTGGCTTCATTGTCACTCTCACTTCCTTACATCAACTTTGTTAGCATGCGTGGGCTTCACTTCCTCGTCCTGCCCTGGAGTATGGATCCATTACGTGTGTCCTTCCATGACCCTATTTTCAGCGGATACTTTTTTTTTTTTTACTTTACGCACTCTGCGGTCTGCCTCCCTCACGTAGTCTACCCGTCCAGCTACGCTTGCTCATGTTGCCCTTTCACTGCTCATGTGCTTCCCTCTTGCCCTTGTGTGTTAATTTCACCACATGTGTTGCTTCTTCACCTGTGGGCCTCCCACCACCTCCATGTTGTGCTCTTTCTCGTGCGTTTGAGCTCCACAGTCCTTTCGCTCTCCATTTGACCTCCGTGTTCATTTCCCACTCCCTCTGCGTTGTTCCGCCCACCTGAGTCCTGTATTGCTTTGCACACCTCCTCCTGTTGCTTCCACCCTCCCCGTGTTTCTTCTCCCTACCCAGCTACTTTTGTTTGTGTACCAATCCAACTCGGCTCATCAAACAGAAAAAAAGTATTTGCATCAATTTGTAGGTAAGTGTTGGACTTGTTTAGCTTTTTTATTTTTTAAACGCCATACTGCACAGCATTGGATATACTCTACAGCATGGATAGAACTATTGGCAAAGCCAACAGGTCCCAAAGGGAAACCTAATTGCTTTTCCAATGCTTGATTTTATAGCTGTTCTTTGTAGCACTCGAAAATAGAGTTTTTCCAGCTAAAAAAAGAACTATTTAAAATGCCAGTGTAGGGCTGCTGAGACGACATATTTGAGGGAAATATACCACAAGGAAGAATGAATAGAAAAATCAATGGCACCCATTATAAAGCATAGATGTAAAAGAAAACGTTAACAAAATAGCCTTGAAAATGTGACAAACCATCTAAGAATGTTGTCCCTGCCACTTGCAAGTTATGTACATATTAAATGTGGCTACAGCCTTCTTTTCCATGTACTGATCTTTAAAGGGGGTCAGCCACTGAATGATGCCACAATGGATCTCATAACCCACGCAGACGTCATCAGTAATTTCAAGGTTGTGGAATACCTATTGTTGGTGATTATTAGAGGAGGGACTAACTAAGCCCAACTCATTGCATGGCCCCTTTAAGGCCATGGTGGCCCTTCTGCGTCGCCATGCATCTAATACTTTTCGTTGCGCCTGTGTATCTTGTATGTTCCTGAGAATGTCGTCCACGTGTAGGGAGCACCACCAGAGCAGGAGTCAGTGCTTTGGAGCCGAACTTGCAATGATTTCTACACGCGGTGGGGGTTTAACTTGCATTGCAGAATGTGGCTGGTCTATCATGAATGAACTCCCACACTGCAGTGTTTGTGCTGGCTTCTCACCGAAGCGATGTGGAAAGCAGAGTAACTAAGGCGAGGACCATAAACATCAAACGGATAGCAACGTCTAGCCGCTACTACTCCGTCTTTATCTTTGATACACCAAGCAGTGCCCTTGCAATTGATGATTTAAGGACCCTTAAGGAAGCAGCAGGGACAGAGGCTTTTAGAGCACTATGTACTGATCTTAGTTCTCACTCCTCGCCCTTCCTTAGACCTTCTGAAAAAAACAGGCAGCTGTTGAAGAGCTAAGGGAGTGATAAGAAGCCATCCTTGTGACATCATCAGAGGGACAAATGCTGTATGATGTCACTTTCGCTCTCTGGCTTTTTATTGAATAGATAACATTATATAATCAATCAACCAGCATTTGTATGGTGCAGCAGTTTCACCCCTAGGGGTATCTGGGCGCTGACGAAGGGTATCTGAGAGACAATGTGAGATAGGAAGTAGGGGTGCAGTGAGACTGACACTACATCTGCCTCCTTTTCTATCTACACTACATTTATCAGGGGGTGCACAAGAAATGTGACAAAAGCACCTTTTAATAAATGAGCATGGATGGGCTTCAAAAAGTACTACTCCTTAATTCTTGATAGGACAGGCCTAATAAAATCAGAAGTAAAGACCTAATTACTAGGAATTTTACTTCTGAAACTTTGTCTCTCTCCAGAAGAGACCCGAGATGCTGACTACTGCATCCCTGAAACGGGTTCTGCAAACAGAATGAGCGAAGGATGCGAACAGCCATGTCAGGAGAGAGGAGGACAATCAAGCTGATGAGGGGGGAGAGTGAGTTGAAATGAGAAAGCCAATCACAAAGAACGAGCAGGAGAAAACAGTGAGAGAAAGGAGGCGATTACTGTGCACGGAAATGTATCTCTAATTACAGCCAGCAAGCAGGAAGTTGTTGCATTTCCAAAGCAGGCTGCGCCCTTCTCCCAGCAAATCATGCAACATTGAAAAATAAAAATAAATTGTACACCGTCTACTGCTTGGGCTGAATTTGTTCCCATGTGAATTCCTCGTGAATGGAATCTTCAGCAATGAGTGAGCTGCAGCAGGGGAGTGAGGGAAGGCAATCTGTGTGGTTGTGATACAGCCTGGGTTCAGAGAGATCTGAGAATCTCACCCACTCACTCGGTGGCTGTCTGCCACGCTTGCCACCCTGCACCAAATATTTATTTACAGCACCCAAACGTGAATCATTGAGAGGAAACTAAAGGAAGTCAATTTGTGCAATTTATGTGCTATTGACAAAGTGCCAGGGAGACCGAATTAGACGCTGAAATCCAGCAGGTTTACTAGAGTTAGGTGAAAATGCAGTGGGTGACATGCTACGCAGCATTTGTAAAATAAATAAAATTCGTTGCTACGAATAGAGGGAGGAAGCCACTCGACGAGATGTGGTCTGTGACTGAGCTCTCCCAGACCCATATAATCTGACTCCTCAAAAAGGTGAACTGGTTTCTTTGAGGACTTGCCATCGTATAGTAAGTGACTGACTGACTTGGTGCCTTTGTATAGCGCCCATAGATCGGAAATGGGTCTCTAGGTGCTGGCAACCTAAAAACTACATATTAAAATGAATGTGCTTTGAGCAGGAGTGGAAAAAATATTAATTCTTCTTCTGCAACTTGGCACACACAGCAAGATCTTCCTCAGGAAAAATGCAAGCGGTGTCTGTGTATCAACTAATCAAACGAAAGTACAGTCAAAATATAAAGAACAAAAACAATAAAGTAGGGACGGGGTGATCAGGAGTTTTAAAAAAGTCAAACAAATCCACAATGGAAACAGTTGTAAAAATGTGTTGAATGTTACCGTATGGAAAAAGTAGTTGACTAGAACCTAAGCTTCCTCTGAGGCTCCCCAATGAGTAAATGGTCATATAGAAGTTTGAAAGTAGTACAGCTAAACCAGCTTACATCAAACTTAGAAACTTTTCTGGAGGTGGACAATATTTAGAGAGCCAAGCCTGGGAACTGTAGCCCGAAAGTGATCAACGAAGTGTGATACATTTGTTGAGCGCCTCTTGTTGACACAAAAGTGCCACTTAAAGAAATCGGAGTGGGAAAACCACGAATATAAAGGAGCATATATTGCTTGTGTTTTGGGAAGCCTTGAAAGGTTGTCCTTGTCTACAAGGGAGAAATAGTAGCAGTGCTCCTTTTAAGTTGGGCCACTGGAATCCTTTCCCAGAAGAATTGACTCCCTCTGCCTCCAATCTTCTGCATCCAGGGGCGTAGCTTCAAGGGGGTGTTTGTGGTGTAAAAATGTATTCTGTAGTAAATGGTCGGGTACAAGTGCTTTCAGTCGGCAATGGTGACGTGTCAGATTTCACTTGGGATTTTTACATGCCCACACTGACAAAAATATATGCGCACACACTCACTCTTTTCTCTGTTTCTAGGACCTTAAAAATGTTGATTAGTTTAAAGAATATTGGGCCTCATTCTGAGGCCGGCGGGCGGCGGTCGCCGCCCGCCTGGCGGGAACCGCCATATGGCCGCTCCGCGGTCGAAAGACCGCGGAGGCCATTCTGGCTTTCCCGCTGGGCTGGAGGGCGACCGCCAGAAGGCCGCCCGCCAGCCCAGCGGGAAACCCCTTCCCACGAGGAAGCCGGCTCCGAATGGAGCCGGCGGAGTGGGAAGGGTGCGACGGGTGCAGTAGCACCCGTCGCGAATTTCAGTGTCTGCTAAGCAGACACAGAAATTCAAAGTGGGGCCCTCTTACGGGGGCCCCTGCAGTGCCCATGCCATTGGCATGGGCACTGCAGGGGCCCCCAGGGGCCCCACGACACCCCTCACCGCCACCCTGTTCCTGGCGGTCAGAACCGAGGGAGTCGGAATCCCCCATGGCGGCGCAGCAAGCTGCGCCGCCATGGGGGATTCCTCAGGGCAGCGGAAAACCGGCGGGACACCGCCGATTTTCCTGTTCTGACCGCGGCCATACCGCCGCGGTCAGAATGCCCTGCGGAGCACCGCCAGCCTGTTGGCGGTGCTCCCGCCGACCCTGGCGGTCCTTGACCGCCGGGGTCGGAATGACCCCAATGGTGTTTTAATTACCCCTAACAATCGGCCCTCCTCTCTCTTTCCACTGCCATGTAAGCCGCCCTCAGATCTTGCTTCTCATATAATGTAAGTTTTTACAAGATATCCTACCATTAGCTTCCACTCCCTCCCCAATCTTGCTGGCCAGACTACGCCCCTGTCTGCATCATCATCCCATAGATGGTGCTTCCAGTAAAATTCTAGAGGATGAGGTCAGGACAGAGCTGGTGACACTTTTCGCCACTGCTGGGGCAAGGAGGAAGAATGTATTCAGTGCACCAGCAGGCCAGGGTGTCTTCTTTCTTCTTCAGTATCAGGAAGATTTGTCATTTTAAGTGTGTCAAACAGGATATGTTAAAGAGTAAACCGGACAAATATTATCAGTGAGGCTTGGCCTATCCAAAAAAAACTCATAGGCTTCTTCTTCCCAATTTTTCAAAAACTCCCTTTTTTCTGAGGTGATTTTATGGCAACAAAGTCATCCTGGAGCTCCATAAACACAAAAGCCAATACCATGATTCTCTGTTTCCATTGTGAGAACCTCTCTTCTGTCCCCCAAGTCAACTTCAGCTTTCCCAGTTCAGGCCACTTCACTTTTAAAAAATCTCCCTCATGAGTCACGAAGTGATCCAGGCCTCCTCTAGCACTTTGTTCCAGTAAGGATGAGATCAACACCTATTGTGAATAGCAAAGATACTGCAAAGGCTACTTTTTCAAAGAAAAACGTCTTCTTTGGCAGCTACAAGACTTCTCTTCTCTCCCACCTTGTCTACTCTGTGGTTAGCACTTGTAAGAAGCAACTGGCAGGAAGAGGTCAACAAAATGTATGAACTAGGTATGATTCCAAAATGAAATTGGAATGCACTTTGGAAAACACTTAGTCAGAACACATTTCTCATTCCTGAACTGATTTAAAGATGATTTGAACTCCAATTTGATGAATATATTTGCTGTGTACTGTAATCCAAGTTACAGATTTCAGGGAAGACTGCAATTCACTAAGAAAGTACATGTACTGCAGCTCAGGCTATTTATAAAAAACATAACATACAATGTGCTCTTATGTTAGGTTATGTTATGTGATGTTATGTTATGTGATCTAATATTATGCTATGTTAAGTAATGTTATGTGGTTTTCTAAAGCCACAAATACCAAAAGGGTGTCCTGGTGGTAGTATACTGAGCACAGCTATCCTAATCCCAAGCAGAGGGGCCATCAGCAACAGAACCATGAAAGGATTAGCCAGCAAGAGGACAGCAGGGCCTTCAATGTTTTCCTCAACTTAATCAGGACCAATATCTTACGAAGAGAGAGAGAGACACACAGTTTCACAATTTAGCGACAGCCATAGAAAAGACTCTACCTCATGAGTGAACGTGTTTAACTCTAGGAATAAAAAGAAGAAAGGCCAATGAAAAGAAGGACTTGGAACATACAACTTAAATTTATTGCTCAAATAAATTGTACCAGTTGGATAAACAGCCTTGTGAATAATGCACATACGTGTTACATTTTAGGGCAAGGTGGCAAAATAGGTCCATCTCTCCTGTACCCTGATCCAGTAGCTTGTGCATCTGAGAGGCCCTGCACGCATACAGTTGACTTGCTTAAATCGAGAATGGAAATCTGTAAAGTACGTAGTTGCTGATGTACGAGACGGTATTGTACCTGCCCTGTTTAGATGTCCATCACCAAAGCAGAAGTGAAAACACAGGATGTCAAGACCAAAGGAATGGACAGAACACAGAACAAAGTTGAATGCCCGACAGTAGTGTTGGAGGTAGCCATGCTGGCTGTTGGGTAGATTTTGTTACACGCCAGAAGCAAATGGGGTTCAGCCTCAGGCTCCAATCATAGGCAGGTGTAAAGAGTTACCTTCCCATACATTTTTGGACAATGATGCAGTCTAATCCCAGGGTGTGAGAATGTTGTGTCCCCTGCCCTCTCAGTTCTGTACTCATGTTTTGAAAGTTTGTATTATTTGTGGGTGATGGACTTTGAGTTGGACAGTATTCAATACCAATTTGAGACAGTTTGCCAACATGTTTCCTCTTATAACATTGCATATTTTTCCAGAATGTCTCAGGTCAACATAATTTTAAATTGTTCTGGCCTCGACTTGTGGTTAACCCATTGCTTTAAAGAATGATTTGATGGGATCTCATTTCCAGGTTAGAGTGCTTCTCTTCATTTGATTACTTTGCCCCTGTAGTCTCTCGATAAGGTTTTTTTGGAAGGCCACAGTGTAATATATAACATCATTGATAATATCACTGTAACATCTGCAGTAAAATTATTGATCAGATAACTGTGCATGTCGGGGGCACGAGTTAAAGATACCTTAGGGCGTGAGCTATAGTTACTTGAAATAACTCTAACAGGTGAATTTCTATGGTTTCGTAAATTGAAAATGTGAGTCTAACTATAACATCCCTGTAACATTTGTTTTTTTAAGAAAGAAAAATTGTTTATATATATATATATATATCCCAGTGGCGGTCCCCACTGTGTAGATAGGTAGGTCAGCTGTTCCATAGGAAAAGTGTTTTTGTGTTGGTAATAACTTTGACTCTGTTTCATGAATCTCCACAAAACTTTCCAAAAAATTGCTATTTTTTTTACTAGTTTGTGCATGGAAAGTTTCAGGATCATCCGTTAAGTCAGAGCTGAGAAAAAAGGGGGGGTTTCAAAACACAAAATCGCCATGCATTTTCCATAGACTTCTTTAGACAAGGCTACAGCAAAAAACTGTTGAGTGGAATTAGACCAAATTTGGAGGAGGCTAGATTTTGATATGGCTATCGTGCTTTTTGTGATTCCGTGTAAATCTGTTCAGTAGTGTTTGAGAAATTAAAGTTAAACAAAATATATAGATATCTGGATGGTTGGGTCCCCGTGAAGTTCAAGGGACTCTTCGGGGAGTGCTAGTTTAAAAATTGAGAATTCTGATTGGCCCACGGAGCTCTTTTTCCCCTTGGGCCAATTTGCTGCTGTGACTCTTGGGGGTTTAAGCACTCTGAGCGGCTGTCAGCAACATCAGAAAAATGCTGCTGCCATCCATTACAGGACTAAGGGACTTAATTTGCTGTCCTGAGCTTGTCGAAAACTATATAAGGGAACAGGGTAGGCATACCCTGCCCACCTAGGCAACACCAGGGGGACCCTAGGGGCCCCAAAAAAAATCAGCAACAAGTGCTGATATCCACAGGACTCCCATGGGCAAAAAAAAATGATGTCTGCATTCGTTAATATGAGCCCCAATAAGCCCACCCAAAGGCCATATTCAGTAACAAGAGGGGGCTGCGCACCTTTGCTTGCACCATTGAAGGCTCCTGGGGATACCACCCCAGGGCCGAACTCATTTAAAAGGGGAATAGCGGCCTGTGCTGCCCCACTATTGAGCCAATAATTGCCCTCGGGAGCCCACCCCTGAGGCCAAAATGTATGTAGCCCCCTCCTCAACCCTCCAGATATTATCTCAGATGTCATCAGTGATGTCATAAATGATGCCATACAACATGACATAAGTGATGTAATATGTGAGCTCATAAGCAGTGCATGGCAGGGACGCCAGTTACAGTTAGCTCTGCCTTCTATAACTGGTGAATTTCTGTGTTAGTTCAAAATATTAATGTTGTCACTGACATATTAATTTTATTTTGACCATTGTTCATCACCCCCCATGACTTAACCAGATTTAAAGATTGAACTTTTTGGGCATCAGGCATAGAATGGAACAACTGGCTGGTGAGGTAAAACAATGGATTAAGCAAGTTCTACTTATGTCCAGACAAGACATCAGGGAGCACTGATGGGTGAGGTACAGATTGTTTACTGAAAGGGGCATCCTGAGTCAACATCTTAATCTCCTTTACCAAACTAAAAGGATTTTGGCAGATCATTTGCAGTGGTTTGATTGACACTGTTATAATCTGCTGAGACAAGGAAATAGTGCAGTGTCCTGTCTGGGGATATTGATTCTTTGCTGAAAAAGAAATCCTTGAGTTTGGCAAATGTTTTTCGATGTAAACGTAGAAGTAGTTTTTGAATGAGAAGGATTTGCACAATTGGTCGTCAGGCCCGACAAGCGGTGCTGGCTGGCTGGGGTCCTCAGGGATCTACAGTGCTTCTCTGTGCTGCTTTAATAGCTGTATGATAAAACTAAAAATACTTCTCTAAAGCCCGGATTTCTCGGGGGTCCTTCTTGCTTCTAGCTTGATTCTCAACAGTGAGCTTTTAGCTGAAAAGACAGCAAATACTAAAGTGTGTGCTTCATGAAAAACTGTGACTGTCATTTTAACTTGTTCTGTAATATTTGTAAAAGTAATAGAAAGGCTTATGGAATTCGAATTTGTTAACAGTGTTGCTGGCCAGGGTGGAAAGCTTTATAAGATATTATATTCCCAATGCAGTGTGAGCTTCAGCCCAGATGTTATGCTTTTCCTTCCTCTCTTAAAGATGCAGTGATAGCCAAGCCTTAATGAAGCTCATGTTCCCTGATTAGCAGGATACTTGGTACTCAGTTTGCAATGCAAAGTTGGCAATGGAAGCCTTCTTGAATCTTTAGATAACCAAGGATCAAAATTCAAGACCTAGCCTAGCGCAAAGAAGGTTATGTAGGCTTGAGTCTAGGATACAGCATGGAAAGTTATCCTAGTTGCAATAAAGTGCAAATGTTCACCCAAAGTACTACATTTTATAACAGCTTCATAATATTAAAAAACACATGCTTACAGTAGATGTAAGAAATGGGTTATTAGTTGTGAAGGATGTGGGTTCTTCACAAGTAACAAGTCCACAATCTTCTACTGGGAGCCAAGAACCCCTTTGTAGCATGGGCCTCTCTCAGGGTAGAGGAGCAGAGCAGTCTATAGCCTATTCAGTGGAGGGCTGTGGGCTAGTAGCAAGTAACCAACCAACTACACCAAATATGTCAGGCTGAATCACTGAATTACTTGTTATTCATGCACACTACTCAATACTATGCATTAATTTACAAATAGGTAAAGTAGGTCGGAGAAGATATCTATGGTGACTCCCTCCTAACATTTCACAACCATAGCAAGCCCTGATCCCCAAGACCACAATACCTCCCAGTCTATCCTAAATATAATACAATGGGGGTTAGTTATCTAAAGACAAGCTGTCTTGGTTTTGTAAATGCGTCACCACAAAAATATGAAGAAGAATTATGGTAAAAAAACTGAAGCTACACCAATAAAATCATTATGGATGGTACCATCTTACAGTGACATTCATTAAGGCTTGTCATGACTCACTGTTAATCTTATAATATAATGATTGATTGCTAACTCTGTGCCTATCATGTAAACCTTTTCCTGGCCTTGATTAAACCATATTACATATTCTAATCAATTATGTCATTATCAATAAAGCATTTGCAATTCAACTTAATGTGCATGCTAGAGTTTCTTCCCCTTTCAACTTGTGACCAACACAGCCCTAGGACCCAGCAACAGGTTTGTCACACTGTGGAGCTTTTAAGCAGAAGTTCAAGCTCCGGAGGCGGGGGAAGGAATGATGTGCGGGGTAGTGCTGGATAGCCCATAGCAAGATGGCAGCACCTTAGAGCAGCTCTGCTGGCTTTTAGCCTTAATCCTTCATCTATCCTGCCATCCAGACTCTATCCTACCTCCAGACGAAGACCCAGGCACACACAAGTCTGGGCTATAAGCTGCAAAATTGGCTGCAAGAGTCTGCACATAACCAGCGTTTTGCTTGCACCTGGCAGACTGGGCAGAATGCCACTGGGCCCAAAATGGAAGCCGTGCGGAGGGCCAAGGTGATTGCCTGCCCACTGTGAAGCTGTCGCTCTGCAGTCGATAAGACAGGTACTGCTGCTGTGAGTCTCACTGGTGAGCATGAACTAAGCCACCAGAGCTCGCTGTGGGGGCGCCCCGTTGCAGGTGTGGCTTTTTGGGGCTGCCGCTGCTCGTACGTGGTGTAGCAGAGAGACAGAGGGTGAGTGAGGACATACGTTCGCATGCATAGGCCTTGGTAAATGAGAAGACCCTGCAATGCAAGGCTGCCTGGGAAAAACAGACAAGGTGACTGTGGACAGCAACAGTTTGTAACAACAACATGGTGCGCTGAGGGCCAAAAGACGGCCTGAGGAGGGTGAGCCCGACATGCGGGTTAATGGCCGACCAGAGGGGCCCTTAAGAGGGGTTCTGCCTGTGGCCATGGCAAATGGCATTCATCCTAATTTGAGGCCTGGGGAGTGGGCTGCCTTGCCAAAACCAACGGGTGGGTGACTGTAGCCCTAAAGAAACGACTAGCAATAGATGCTGAGGGCCACGAGAATCCATATGCGACGTGCAGCAGCGCAGTGCAGCACCAACAGCTTGACAATTGGGTGAGTGAGTATGTGACCACTCTCCCAGGCGAAACAGTGATTCTGGTAACAGGTGCCGGAGGGCCTCCATGGAAGAAGTGATGGCACAGCATAGCAAAATGGGACTACTCAAAAGGTGAGCGCCACCGACTGTTTCCCATACAAAGTTGTGATACAGCCAAGGTCCACAATGCCTCGTGGTGGATTGTGACAGTGTAAGGCAATGTAATCAGACTGGCAGACATGACTAAGTGCATGAATATTTGCCCCAAGCAACATATCACCACTGACAGCTGGGGGCCATGAGACTTGGCGGGCAGAGTAAGGCAGCGTGAGTAGACTGGTAAAGAACCCAGTTGCTCCCGGCAATAAGGGGTGTACCTGTGGTACAGACAGCAGGCCTGGGGCAAACGTTTAAAGTTACATGTAGGACACTGGCTGACTAAAATCCCCTTGACTGGTCCAGCGTCCCCTGACAGCATTTCATGCATGTGGGTGCAACCAAAGTCTACCCAAAATGTTGCACACTGCAAGCACTGCAAAACGTGATTGAAGGACCCTCTGTGTCAGAGGAGGTGACCTCACTTCTGCTGCTGACTAAAGTTTGGCAGGTATACTTCACTGCAGGGACCCATTGCTCCCTTGCATGCCCTGAACATTGCTCACGAGTAGTCCAGGCCACCTGCATAGAGAAAACTAATAAAACATGCTGAACTCTACACTATTGGGGGTGGACCAAGAGCAAACAGCAGAGACTGGCATCTACACCGGGGATCATTGGGGCGATAGTTGTTGCATGACTCTTGCTGTCCCCAGTGGGGAAAACAAACAAGACCCAGCCACGGCCACTGATCAAGATATGGACATACCAAGCCTAGCTACTCCGGTACTTGAAGCCACTCTAGTCACCATGCAGCAGAGTCTACGGTCCATTGACGGCAAAATCGACACGCTGAACCTGCGCATGGATGACCTAACCGCAAAGCTGGAACAACACATATCAACAACCAATGATGACAAAGCACTGCAACCTGTGGTCACGGATCAAGATATGGACACACTGAGCCAAACAACTCAACCACTTGAAGCCACTCTAGTCTCCATTCAGCAGAGTTTACAGTCCATTGACGGCAAAATCAATACCCTGAATCTGTGCATGGATAACCTAACTGCAAAGTTTAACAAGCAAACGGTGTGCATAACAGCAGAACAACGCATTTCAACAGTCGAGGATGACAAACAAATAATGAGCATGAAATGCTTGAATATGGAAAAGGTGGTGGCGGTAATCCAAGCCAGGAATGAAGACTTTGAAGCCTGCTTTAAACACAATAATCTTCGCATCATGGGAGTCCCCGAGTCGACTAACACTAGCAAGATGGAACTCTATTAGAAACACTGCTAACCAACGACTTTGGCACCAAAACCTTTCGCCCATGCTGGTGGGGGAGAGGGAAAACAGATCTTTTGCACCAAGGCGGCCACCAAGGGCCCCCTACTCTCAAAACTAGCCAAGATGCTCAAGTACAAGGAGAGTGATACAGTACTTCTACTAGCACATGAAAAGTGAGACATCAACTACCATGGAAAATGAGTGGCATTCTTCCCAGATTTTATAGTTTTGGTGCAGGCGATCCACAAAGAATTCCTTACGGTTAAAAAGAAACTACAAAAGGCAGAAATTCCCATCCAATGCTGAATCTGGCCCATCTACATATAGAACATTAGGGATCCACAAAGATTTTTACAACACCTAAAGCAGCAAGGGAGTTCCTCAAAAGGTTTTCCACACGGCACTGTGAGTGGCTTGACACTGCACACAACTCTGAAAATGTTGACCTGCGATGACTCGGGATAATCCTGTGACCATAGACTGTTATTTACCCTGTGACAAGGCTCATCGGATGCTCCAACCAGAAACATTGCGACTTGAGTTCCCACAAAACAAGGCCCTGTCCAAAAGATGAAGCAGGGGGATACAGTGAAAATGGCTGTGATCCCACCTTCCCAGCCGAGGCCCTGTATGCTACACCTTTACTGGCCTGATATTAACAGCAGCCCCAGGTCACGAATCACAAACTTCCTTCACAGATGGCCTGACCCCAAAATCCAAAAGACAAACCTGTAATGGCTGATATCTCATGTGTCTCCTGCCCACCCCTGTCCAATGGGAGAGTACTGTGCATCTGGCCATCCCCAAGAGGTTGCACCCCACATGTATTCACATTGTGGAGAGACTGTTAGCTTTCTCTTACAGCTAAATGTGTTTTTCTTTCAGGTTTTGGGACAGCCTTTGGCATAATTGGGATGCCAAAGTGGAAGGGGTTAAAGTTCTAAATTACTGCTGCCACAGAAACACCGGTATTGACTATAGAAATTTTCACTGATATGCATCACACAATATACTGTAAGGTACGATGTGTACTCACATCTTACAACAATAGTCCTAACTTGGAATGTACGTGTGCTCAATAACACTGGTAAAACACATCAGGTATAGACTACCTGGATAGGCACCGCATTCCAATTACCCTTCTCCAGAAGACACATTTAACACAACAAAAGGAAAACATGGTGGGCCCCCGTTGGGTGGTGATATGGCTGGCCTCCTCGTACTACAGAAGTGTGATGATAATGGTTAAAAGAGGGGTGCCTTTCACTGCTACGTATTGTGAAACTAATGACCAGGGCTTCAATATATGCAATAATACAGGGAAACCTCTGTGACACACTAGTGACCCTAATGAACACCTATGGGCCCAGCACGGATGATCCTGACTTTTACACACAGTTATGGAACAGATACACTACCTGCATCCTTCTACCATCATATGGGGTGGTGTCCTAAACACATATTTAGACCCCTCACAGGATAGATCAGCAGTTGTGAATTGGCAAGGGAAACAATCGCCAAGTTTGTTGGCGAGTGAATGGAAGTATCTGGACTTGTGGACCTGTTAAGTTCACACAACCCCGACAAGCGAGAGGTCACATTCACCTTCTCGGTATATAGCTCTTTGTCCCGCTTGGATTACTGGCTGGCGACCCAGCAGGTGTACTCCTGGACAGAAGACGTGCAACATCTTGCTGAAACTTTATCGGACCACGCACCGTTTGGCTGGTAGTGTTGATACCCACACATATCCCCACACAATTTGCATAGAAATTTCAGGCATCATAACTGCTAGACCAAGAATAAAGGGGGGGCTTGGATCAGCTATTATAGGATATTTTGAGAAAAATGTAGGATCAGTGAAGGGGGCGGAAACAATCTGGGAGGCACTTAAGGTCACCATAAGAGGGATATGTGTAAGTATGCGACCAGGTCCAAATCTCTATGCAATCTACAGAGGGGCATAAAATAGACAGCTGCTTACCCCTACCTCTGCAAAGCCCTCACCATTACTTTATTGGAGCCCAACAAATAACCTGATTATTGCACATTTTGCTGAGCAATATGTATACCAAAACAGTGGTGAAAATACTGCCCACTAGACTCCAACCATTAATGACGAATCTGATACTGCTGTACAGATTTGGCTTCATACCCCCCGATCCACAACACATAATTTGCAAACACAATTCCTGCTTCTGCACCAGCTTGACCCATCCATAGAGGCAGGGCCAGTGCTATTAAATGATGCAAAAGCCTTTGACTCTATTGAATGGACATACATGTTCACTATAATGAGTTGTAAGGAGATGCCTGAGGCCTTTCTCGGATGGGTGTGCTTATTATATACCGACCCGGTGGCATGATTGATTGTGAATGGGCACTTGTTGGGACTGCTGCCAATACACAGGGGCACATGTAAGGGTTGTCTCCTATTCCCAATCCTGGTCACACTTTCTCTCGGACCCCTGGAGTGCATGCTAAGTCAGAGGCATACAGACCCTGCGCTGAGCTTTCAACAATGCCCCATAAATGTTTCCCTCTATGTGGACGATATGGTGCTGAATGTCCACAACCCCACCTGGTACCTAGCGCCAATACTCTGGGAATGCACATGCTTTAAATGGCACTCTGTCCTCTGTATAAACTGGCCAAAGTCAATTGTCTTTCCTTTGAGCCTGAACACACAACCACACTCATTATATTCCCTGGAATGGAGTACTGACTCTGCTAAAAATCTAGGGGTCTGGATCCCCACAGACCTCAATGAGGCGATCCATGAGAACTACGCAAAGGCTGTGAGGAAGCTTGAAGAACAGGTGACAAGATGGTCTAGGCTGCCATTCGCTCTGGCAGACAGAGTGGTGCTCATGAAAATGATAGTCCTCCCTAGATTACTATCCCTTTTTACTAACATTCCCGTAGAGCTACCACATCACTTCTTCAAGATTATCTGCTTGCACATGATCACATTGGCCTGTGCCAGAAAACAGCCCAGGATCATCTGGGGTATATTGACCCTCTCAGACATACAAGGTGGTTTTGGTGCACTAAACTGATATTTCTACTACCAGTATTCCCAGGTGCAGTTTGCACATTACTGGTATAGCCCACATGCATACACACGACACTTGGCAGTTGAGGCTGATGACGCACTCCCCATCCTACCTAACGGCATCTACCCAATCCAGATGCTGCTCTCATGCTGTCACCCAGCATGAAAGAAGTGCAGAGATTGGTCTGAGTGGGCTGATATGTCACTCAGTTGGGGACTGGGAGACTGCACTGGTTCTCCACTCAGCTGTGCAACACAGCGCAGGTGGAGAGTTCTAAGTCTGCATCTCGTTTTGGCCTTCCTAAGACGGCTCACGTAAGCTATGGGAGAGAAGTGGGAGGCCTCGGACAAAGAGCCGAAAGCTGACTCAGCACTACAGGTTCTGCTGACATGAAGCCCAAAACATCATTGCATAACTAATGTGTACACCTCAACAGACAGGGCGGTGGCCCGGCGCTGCTCGATCTGAAGGACAAAGGAAGTCACAATTTACAAATTGCAGTGACAGAAGCTGACTGGGAGTAGATCCTGGGGCACACCCCATGGGTCTCTCAAAATGTGTGTTTACAAATACTGCAAATTATCTACGTACACCACACATATCTTATACTGCATGCCAACATAAGATGTTTGGTGCTTTGTCTCACCACTGTCCAAGATGAGGAACTCAGCACAGCAGAACTATCACATGACAAGGCAGTGCTTGACGTTACGCCCCTTCTGGATGGAAGTATGCACAGAGCTCACACAGCTGATGGGCAGACAGCAAATACATGCCTAATGGGACTGATACCTTGTCTTAAGATGGACAAATCAGTAAATAGCCTCATAGATCTTCCCTAGTGCTGGTGCACCATGTAATAGTCATGTACTGGATGGTGTCTGCTCCGCTGCTGGTGGGGACGTGGAGGAAAGATGATAGGTGGTGGACAATTGCCCAGAAATTCACTTTGCAGAGTCTCTACTGGCAGGCTAGGCGAGACGCGCAGATTATGGCATGGGATGCATTATTATCAGCACTGGAAGACATATCCGATCTACAGCCACCCTCAGGTGGGACGCGTCTGGCACCACTAGCCACTGGTAGCTGCTGCTAACAACCCTTGGTGGGGGAGCGTGCAGGGGAAGGGGGAATTAAAAAAATTAAACTCACCTGCTGCGGCTGGACGCTGCCTCTGTCCTCCTCTGCTCCTGCCACCGCGGTGCTTCTCTGCTCCCCTCCCCACCCAATCCAGACGCTGCTCTCATGCTGTTACCCAGCATGAAAAAAGTAACAGGATTGGTCTGAGTGGGCTGAAATGCTGTTTAGTTGGGGACTGGGAGCCTGAGCTGGATCTCCACCCGGTTGTGCAATACAGTCGGGTGGAGGGTTCTAAGTGCGTATCTCGGTTTGGCCATCCTAAGACGGCCGGCCAAACCGACATGCATACTTACAGTGCACTTACAACTCCTCCCTGGCTGCTGCTGATGCAGAGAATGGCCCTACCTGGCCCTAGACTCGGTGGACTGGCTGAGTAAGCGAAAAATTAAATTATAATTAATTATTTTTATTGTCATTTTATTTTTCTGCTGCCCTTCAGCAGTGTGGTGACGCTCTTCTGCCATAATGGAGGGGTCTGCCCCTGCAACTACCAGCTCCTTTGGACAGGCATGTGCCTCCAAGCCTCACAAACCCGCTCCACCCACACCACAGCTCCTACACACTTATTTCTGGAAGTCATGTATGTTGCCTGTACTGATGTCTGTAAAAGATGTAGTAGAAAATGTATGCTGTACAAATTTACTAGTGAAAAAGCAATATAGAACTTTTTTCAACAAATGCCCAGACAGGTGTATCAGTGACATGAGGGAAAGTATTTGGGGGACCTTGAGGTTGGGGTCTGATAAAAGCTAGAACTCAAAGTTTGCCTTTTTCATTAGTGGCTTTCCACTACTTGAAGTGTGGCTGCACCTGCCTTCTCTCCCTTTCCACAGACTCTGTGCCCAGCCTGCGTCCTGTTCTGAGACACTTGCCCTTTCCTAGAATAGCGACAGACGCCCCTCTCGCGTGGTCTCCTGCCCCTGCAGAGAACCTGCTGTCTTTGTGATCCGCATTTCAGATCACCACTATTGTACTCCAAAAAGGAAAGGCATGTCATGTTGGCACTCAGGAGCCAGCTCTAATGAGCACATACTGGGCCACTTTGTAGAGCTCCTTTTCACCTGTTCCGCTCTCCTGAAATGGCTCAGAAAGTGATTCTGAAAATGGCCGCCAGGGTTCCTGCTTCCCCAGTGCTTTTGCTTTCATTTTGGAAAGCAAATGATCTGTGTCCATCCATGTTGCAGTGAGATGCTATCAGTGCCAGCATGGGGCAGACTGCGCATCATTTAGCCTCCGCATCAATGGCACACAAGAAGCGTGAGTCAGACCTCAGCGTGAAGTGTGGCTCACAGAACCTCTGTAATGAGAAAGAGGAGAGCACATCATCTTGTGATCTTTGACCTGAGCATGGAACATTTAAGCTGTATGGTCAACCGGTTTAGTTTTTGGGAACTTTTCCACGGAACTGAAATTCAGTAAATTTATTGCGCAATCTTAGATTTTCCACTGGAAATCTAGATTGTTAGCTGCAAAAAGCTCAGGAGAAAGGATTCCCCTATCTAGATATGATTTCAAGATATTTCTGAGAACACTTAGGATTACGTACATAACTTTCTCAATTTCATAATTTTTTTCTAATAAGATGGAAGGGTCGATGTGAAGCCCTACTGCTTTATATTATATGCCACTTGTAGTACGGCGGATGGGGTATCAGGTCATGTTTGCGATGGAGCACTCATCTCCCAAATTCTAAATCGGGCCCTCAATATTTTGCTCCAGGAAAGCATTTTGAGATAACTTGAAAAGGATTTAAGCTGGAAAGGCAGCAAGGAATAAGACTAACCTAATAAAAAAAGTCCCAGATTGGTTCACCGGGTACTAACATGCTAGCACTATCAAGTGCTGTACTGTGCATTCAGATGGCTGGTTGCCAATATGACTTATTTTAGCAGTTTTCCAAAATTGTGTAATTGTGGTATATGAATTTGAAATACTTTCCAAAACTATGTACCATTGTCACTGCATGGACTAGAAATTGATCTGTTTTGATAGTCCATCTGAAGGACAGCCGTGAGGGGTACTGGGTCATGAGAGTGAGAAGAGGAGTGATAATGCACCTCGTTCCAGTCTAGTATAATTGACCAGATTTACGCACATGATGGTGGCCCGAGGCTTTGACCTAACCTAAGACGGCATTGTCTGGAGTTGTGGGGAGATGGTACTCCCTTTGCCTACAGAGCCTGATGAGTGTTCTGAAGCAAGGATATCATTGGATAGCTTTCCATTGATTGGTAGAAAGGGTGCAAGTAGTCACAACACTTCGCATAGGATGTTTTTCATGCCGTTATAAGGACCACACAGATTTTTGGAAAGTGTAGGCTACATACTTTTGTGGGTATCTCCTATAAAGTTTGTAGTCCTGATGATGCCCCTGATATAAATCATCTCATGGGTCGAAACGTCAACATTTTTATAGTGGGTTTGTACCCCAAAAGATTTATTTAAGGACTCCAACATCCATATCCTCGGATGCTGTTGGATTTGTTTATATGTGGTTTCCAGTCATTTGTAGATTTTGTTTAGCAATATTTTACTTGATCACTTGCACTGCCCCCCTACACCATATGGAGCACCTATGTTTTACTAAATTATTTCATACCAAATTGAGCATGTGTTTCGAAGAAAATGTTTGTTGCTAATAAATGTATTCAAATTTGTAACCTATCATATGTGGGCTTAAGTATAAACATTACCATCGAAGTTTAGTGTTATAATTCCTCCTTCAGGACTATTTGTGTTCTATACATGATCATAAAGATGTTGTCTAAGGTAACAATTACTATTTTAGTGCTGTGGTTTGGTCTGAAGCCAGACTGTGTGATGTCGAGGAGTTGTTGTTGCTTCAGATGGTTGATAAGAATGAATTGATGAGTTTCTGTAGAGCTCTGGAGGGGCTACACTAGCAGGGAAATAGGTCTTTAGTTGGCAAGCACTGAAGGGTCTGCAGAAGACTTTTTCAGCAGTGGGAAAGCTGTGGGGTGTTTCTGTGTTTCCTGGAAGGCGTTGGTGGCAATGGATGTATTCAGGATCTGAGTGAGTGCTGTGCTGATGGGTAGAAGACCTCTGGGGCACTGTCGGGGCAAGGGTCTGACAGGTTTCAGAGTGTATGGAGTGCATTGTGGTGCCGGTGTCTTTAGTGGGGATGTCTCACCAAGTGGACGTAGTTGCTTCCTCGAATATGATGGGAAGCCTTGCTAGATGGTCTGTGAGGTCCAGTTGAAGGTTGAAGTTGTAGTTTAAGGAGATTATCTTGCTACTGAAGAACTGCAAGAATTGGCTGCAGAAGCCCTGTGAGGAGGTGATGATGTTGGTGGCAGCCATTGGGGAAGGGACATCTTTCACGATGGCAAAAAAATCATTGCTGCTGGTGTCAGTGCTGTCATCACAAAGGCATTTTAGTACTCCAGTAGCAATACTTCATAAATGCCCTTGTTAATTGCCCTCAAATGTTGTGTTATGTTTTGTGTGTTATGTTATGTTATGTGTTATGTTATCTGGTGTTTAAAGTGGTCTGTTTCTCTAAAAGAGCGTCCTGGTGCTCATAAAGGAAGTCAGTCATGCTAACCTTCAAAATCAGCAGGGAGAAAGCTCCACCATTAGCTGCCAGGAAGAAAGGCAGATATCTTCCTAATCTACATTTCTGGATAAAAGGCATTCTCAGCAGATTAGGGCCCATTGGTATTAAGGCTTGGGCTGATGGAGAGAAAATTTGCGCCTCAGATAAAGTAGGCCCATCGTGTGGACCGCTGGGATGTCATTTGCATGGCTTAAAACATTGAGCGCTTCCTAATTGGAAGCCAGTGAACACCGCTGAGGTGAGAGGCAACTGGCTGATGTAAAAGCAATCTAGGAATACGATGTGCTAATGCATTCTGAACAATGTGTAGTTGATTACTAACAAAGACAGGTAGACCCAGGTAAAGTCAATTGTCATAATCCAGAGGCAAAATAATAACAGATTTAATAACCGATCACCTGCCGTGGTCAAGGAAGGAAAATACAAATATATTCAGCATTTTTGGAGAAGAGAAGAATGGCAGCTATTTGATGCATGCGAGAGATTGTGGTTAAAGACAATAGCACTTTTATATTTTGCAAAATCAGAATGGACAGGAATGGAACACAACTCAGAGGGACACCAAGTATCAGTCCAAATGTAGGTTTGACTAGAAAAAAGCAGCACCTCAGTATTTTGTCCATTAAGTTTCAGTCATCTTTCTTCCACACCCCAACCCCTCACGTACAAGATTTACATTATTCCTGGTGTGAGGCGATGTTATCTGAGAATGGGACACAATTTGGATGCTGTCATCATAGAACAACTGGAACCCGAAATATATAATCTGTGTGCCCAGAGGGTAGATGTAAAGACTGACCAGAGTGGGGCTCAAAAATGTCCAACTTTCTTTAAGCGCAAAGAGGGCAAAGTCCTTTCTGTCTGTACTAGTTGTATATGAATAATCCCTGAATAGTCCCATTTAGTTTTGAGACCAACTCACAAAGCATTTATGAGTACTTAAAGTAGTAATGTCGCAGTGCTGCTGAATGTATCATAGAAACCTTCGTAACTGACCCCAAGGTTAGCTAAAATAATACTTCAGTAGAAGATTGATCACAGAAATAAAAAGTTAACACAGAGATCATGAGTAGTACAGTAATGAAGCCATTCTATGAGAAACCAATGGAAAATGGTGTTCAGTGTTGTGTCGGAAATGCCAAACATGCTTACAGGAAAAATGCTCGATACAATACATGGTTTATCCCATTGAACATTTCGTATGTTCAAATGAAGAGACGTTTCTGGAGAAAGAAAACTTTTACCAGGTTGCGGCCAACAAGCCCACAAGCATTATTAGAGTGTTCCTGTGGCAGCCTTGAACTTCCTACAATAAGTCTTCGACTGGAAAAGCCTGCCCTATTGCAGTTGATGTATGTGGTTGTGATTTATTCAGAAAGGGTTATTAGGTGCCTCTGGTCTTCCAGTGCACCCTTTCTTTAAATAAACTTAAAAGTTTTTTTTTCACAGCAGTATTCATACTTCAATAATGACATCATCCCAGAGCTGGGACAGAAACTGGAATAATAAATCAGTCCTTCTAGTGCAGTCTAGAATCCACAGTCCACAGATATGGAACAGCCCAACCAACACACAACTTTCCATGCCCAGATAAGATATGGGGTTATGAACAGTTGACCTCTGTATTACATAGTTATGTCAATTTACATATAACCCTTCTGGCACACTAATTCTAACACCATATCACTCAGTGGTTGAGCGGCCAAGTGTAGTTCATTGTAACTTCTTTGTACTACTTGATTCGCTTACCTCTACCTCTATGGACTGTGTCCATCCCCCATAATCTACCAGTCAATGGCCATAAATCACTCATCAGCAACTGAACTGGCATGGAATAACAGTGGAGATCTGTCACAAATCGGTGGCCACAAAAGGACTCTAACCTAATCCACAACCGCGTTGGATCTCAACTACCTAAGACCTACGAGTGCTTATTGACATCTCACCATGACAATCATATAAGGGATTATAGTAACAAAATCCATCCAAGCAGGCCTCCCTATCATTTCTCTCTCCCCAGGCCATGAGTGAACAGGACAATAAACTTCAAACTAAAATTCTCAGAATGAACAGACCAGTGTGGTTATCAGCTTATTAGACCATGCTGACAAATACCATAAAGGGACCTGCAGAGCTGTTCAAAACTGCCAAGCTAGAGAAAACCTTAAACTGCATACCTATCTCTTACACTTATTCATCCATCACTCCGCTAAACCCTGTGTCCCTTAATAAGATAACTGGCCGTCTGTGGTCATCACACATGGCATGGAAACCCTTCCTACATAGGACCAAAACAGAAGCAACACCCCTCCAATGACACAGCCTACACAGTTTAGGATGCTATCCTTGTAGGTAGGTGCTTCAAATGTTACAGTGCAATAAAAGTTCTGCAATTAATGCTATCTAGCAGACAAGACCTCAGATATTCACATCTGGGTCCACAGGCTCTGGTCTACATGTTCTAGTTGCAGAGGGTTCCCACATATCCATTGACAGATCCCAATGAAATGTTCAATCACAAGTGCTCAGCTAGAATTCTGCCATCTGGGAAACAGCTTCCTCTGTCTCAGGACATTCTGTACCCTTAAACCTCAGGAACAACGTTCCACAGGAGTGAACATTCTTCACTGGTATGATGGTATATCTTTATTGTCCTTTGGGACAGCAGGGCACTGCACAATGTTCTTTGAGAAAAATGCTGGGATCAGAACGTGAGACAAAGTAGACATCTCTTTTTATTGGTCTTTGGCATGCAAAGTAATTCTTCAGAGCTGTAGGCCATGAAACGGGTTCTCCTCTGCAGATCCAAGCAGAATCTCTCATGGTAGTGTAGCAAGCTTTGCGTGTTAAATTGCAAGCCAGTCCCTCAGTCTTTGGGAGATCTTGTTTACCCTGATAACATTAACAGGATTCCTAACCACATTTCTGTAGTAAAGTGATACACTTCCGCTGCCAGGCACATTTGTTTGGCATTAAATATGTCACATATCTCCAGGCACTTTAACTCCAAAATGATAAGTGCCTGGTTCAGTTGTGCAAAACTCTTTTTTGTTTCTCAACTTCACACGTTTAGTATGCTCAAGAAAAGTTTCTCCTCTGGGACAATACTTGCTCTAGGCATCCTGCAGTGTCTAGCTACACTGAGGCCCTCTTTACAAGGTTGGTGGTCTTAAACGGCTGTCCGACTGCAACTTTACGACAGTAGTAAATGTACCACAAAAGGACCACCACGTTTCCACTGGCCAATGGCCTGGCGGTGCCGGCGGTCTAAATCCGCCAGGGCAGCACTGCAAGCAGAGCTGCCCTGGGGATTACGACCCCTCTCTCTGCAGGCGTTTACATGGCAGTTGCACAGCCATGTAAATGCTGGTGGAGATGGGGTGGCGGGGGCCCCCACTGCCCAGGCACTTGGCAGGGGCAGTGCGGGGCCCCACAGGCCAGACCCATTGTGCAATTTGCCCAATGGGTGCTGGTGCACCCAACACACAACAGCATTGCCGCTGGCCGTATTACGAGCCAGCGTCAATGTTGTTGTGCATTTCCCACTTGGCCAGCGGGCAGAAACTGTGTTTCTGCCAGCTGACCAACCGCAAAACTCATAATAGGCCCAGTGGGAAGAAGACCACACTGGCGGTCTCCTGAACGCAGGAGTTCGGTATGCGGTGTTTTCCGCCTGTCAAACTCGTAATGAGGCCCTGTGTCTCCATGGCCTCTCCTCTGAACTGGGAAGGTGCTTCTGATTCTATTTAAACACACATCCCAACCTTGCCAGGCCCTGCCAGATTAATCCCACCTATTCTGGTCATTGTGAGGTCAGTCTTTTAAAGCTGGACAGCAGGCTGATTAAAGGTGTGGATGGATGTTTAACCATGGCTAGAAGTGTATGCCTTTTGAAATGCATTTAGGAACAGTTGAAGCAAAATGTATTTCCTATCTCATACCTGCTGTATAAATAACTATAATCTAGCTCCACCAATGTTCTTCTCAGCTCAGATAAGTGATAACATGCAAATGTGGTTTTGATACAATTTACAAATCAAACGCTTTCTAGCCAATGTCTCATTACAATCAATATAGCATGAGCAGAGGCTGCCAGGAAAGCAGAGAAAATGGAACTGCATATTATGGTTATGACATGCTAGAAAATTCGCAGCCTTTGATACCCTTTTCAGTCCTCTTATAAAATAGAGTGTTTCTTTCTTCTTTGGATGCAAAAAAGGAAGACAAAGAAAGAGAGTAAATGGGCCAATCGTGTGCTTGGTATGAAATCTTGAGGTGCCCACTCATTCCCTGCATAATACGTTTGGGACTACAGCCTAGTTAGATGAATTCCAGTTTTGTAATGGAAGATAAATCCATATGTCAATGTAATTATTGAAATAGAAAACAAAAGAACTAAGCTAGTGTTGCGATTCACACATAACACTCTTCAGAGTAATGGCAATAGCAGATCATGTTTCAAGGTTTTAAATTGCTCACTGGGCCCAAGATTTCCTTTTGCATCCTTTGAGCGAGCGACAGAGTTCCTGCCCTCTGAACGTTGCAGTTTGCAGTGCTGTCCTGGCATTCTTCAAAGAGTCAATGCTTGGTGAGCTGACATTTTATAAAACAGAGTAAGGGAGTGATACGAGGCCAAGAGACATTGCCCTTCGTGGCCGTCTCTGCATCGTATGTGGTGGTAGCTTTCTGCTTCTCGGACTGTGATTGGCTGCAAGGCAGACATTTCAGTGATGCACACAAGAACTTGCAGAGGTTATTAAAAAAGCCTCCTTCGCACACGCTTGTCTTTTTCCTTGCTGCGGCCCAAGAGGTAAGAGATTTAGGGGAAGGGTGAGCGTCAGTCTTGCCATCCAGGTCTCTAAACTATTTGCTCATAGTTTCAGGTTTATTTTGGGTTTCTAACATCTCCCCAATCCAGATACCCTGCACCCTGATTTTTGCCGACACATACATGTGCCCCCACCACGGATATTTTTACGGGCCTCATTATGAGCTAGCCAGTTAATTGATATGTGCAGTAAATCCTATTACTGCACATGTCGCAGTTATGGGTTCTGTAATGAATATCAGCCCGACAAACCTACAAATACTCATCAGAAGAGAGATACCGGATGTTGTTGTACCAAAACCTGTATGTTATTTCCAGGGCCGGCTTTAGCGCTTGTGGTGTCATGACCACCTCCTCAGATTCCCTCACTACCACCTGACAAATGTGCCACTCATCTCTCCATGGCACCCCTTTCACATACATTCATTTGTTTTAAAGCACTTGTAAAGGCCGGCTTTACTAATCCACTCAGCTATGCGCATAAAATATCATTCTGTTCTTTGCAGCAGGCATATTAACCCTCTACGCTACTTAATGGCAAGTCAAAACTGCTGGTAGACAAACCTCTGATCTCTCTTTCTAGCAAGAACATTAATCACAAGAGGTATCTTGACATTATAATTGCTTCCTGAAGACTGGACCACAAGAAACTTTTCAGCAGGTGCTTTTAAATTGCAAGTTTAGTAAGTTACTGCTAAACACAGCGCCCCTCCCTTAGGTCAGCACCCGGTGCGGCTGCACCGCTCTCACCGCCCTAATGCCCGCCCTGGTTATTTCCTTCCCAAATTGTCCTTGGTTGCTATTTATCGCACCCGATGCATTACATCTTGGCTGAGTCGTATTTTATCAGGTGTGATCAATATCTTTCCATTTACGCAGTGGCTCGCAGTGAACTCTTTGGTAAACTTTGCCGCTTCTAACCGCGCTTGATTTGTTACATTTTGTCAAGTGTGGCCTTGCTCACTTGCAGAATGACACCTTGATATTGATTGACTGGCCCGCCCTGGCTGAGAAGACACTCTTTTTGAAAACATTATAGCCTAGATTAAAATATTCACTCGAGTTAAAGCGTATGCCTCTTCATTTAGATTTTAAGAAATATTTATTTCTCGTGAGTTTCCTGCCTGCTGAGTTAAGTATATCAATGTATTTCACAGACAAATGGGTGCGTACTTACCTTTGTAGATGTGTAACGACTGAATATCACATGTGGCATGGCCATTACACAGTTAAGCGCGATACTTTGTAAATCACCATCTGACGGGCGGCATCAGTTTCGGGCCCACGGCCTTGTGTACTTGTTTGAAGCGCTAGAAATACTCGGTCGAGCAGAGCTTCGCTAGCCTAACTGAATCACCATTACTTATCATTTGTGTTACTTATGAAGTGATTTACACCACAGACTGATTCTGAGTAGTGATAGCTCCATATACAATACACAAATCCAAGTAGGTCCCCATGCGCCATATTTCGGGCTCTGTTGCCAATCTCTTTCGTCTGGCTTGCACATTTACACTTTTCGCGCACTGTGTCACCCGTGCGCATCTGCAGATAGCCCTAGGCCAGTGGTCTTCAAACGTTTTAATGCTGCATCCCCCTAGAGGAAAAATACATTTTTGGGGGCCCCCCTTTACATTTTTCACATTTTTTAAATTAAACTGGCAATGTGTAAAAATGTCTAGACTTGTTTAAACATTGTAGTTAAGTTCTGTTACTGCTTTAAAAATGCAATCAAATACATGATGCCAAGCATCCTGTTCTGGTCAGGCAGGCCTTACTAAAGTGTAAAAGTCTCCACAGTGTGATTATTAAAAGTGGGGGTGAGGTGGGGGTTTTGAAGAGTATTTTGAGTCCCTTCCCTTTTGACACATACTCCCAGCTTGAATATAAATGATCAAACATGTTAGTGATGGCCCAATACGGAGCACTTTACTGCTGCTCATGTTTTTCAGCTTAAAACAAAGCCCTGTTTCCAGCATAAGGCTTCTTTTGGCCATAGCCTGGAGTCCCCCGGTATCATTTGAGGCCCCCCAGTTTGAAGACCCCTGTCCTAGGCGATGGATGTACTAGAGAAGACTAGTGTCCCAAGACTTCACTTCCTTTTCGAATGACTTCACAGCCACTTGTAATGGTTTATTAACAGGTGCAACAAATGACAGATTTTGGATTATAATTCTGTCCGGTTATTTTAATATTGTGGCATCAGAACTCTATCTTAATGTGTTGATCACCAAACGCTTACTCTTCTACCTCTCTGCGGGTAACAATTACCATAATTGTGTTTTTATGACTGTTAGTGGCGTCCATATGTCACTATTTGCACACCCATGGTTGCTTATTACGCCCCATCATTTAATAAACCGTCCAGATATTTTAAGGGGGAAAACCCGCTTTCTTTAAAAGTACAAATGTCTAAAAGTAGAAAACATTTTGCTACACTTTCATATATATATATATATATATATATATATATATATATATATATATATTCATCCAAAGGGTCTGAATAGACATTTCAGTTGTCTGGAGTGCCAGCGTTTGAACTTTGTTTTCTGGAATATAGAATGGGTCCTGCGCCCATAATGGAGCACCAACCTCGCTAGGCGAGCGCAGGAAAAACAGCAGGAGGTTTTCAAGATATATATATATATATATATATATATATATATATATATATATATATATATAGTAAATAGGCTCTTTCGTACGTAGCTATGTAAGTATTTATATTGTTTTTACCTCTATAGATTTGCAAGAAACACAAGTAGTTTCACAAATATGGCTCGCCAAATAAACATATTTTTTAAATACCATGGGCCTGATTACAACTTTGGAGGACGGTGTTAATCCGTCCCAAATGTGACAGATATACCACCTACCGTATTACGAGTCCATTATATCCTAAGGGAACTCATAATACGTTAGGTGGTATATCCGTCACATTTGGGACGGATTAACACCGTCCTCCAAAGTTGTAATCAGGCCCCATGTGTTTCATGTCTGCCATGTGTTTGCTTCCATCCTTTCATCGGTGAACAGCTCCAATAATCATCTGCAGCAAACGGTGATCCGTGTCATAGTGGGGTAAAGTAAGAGGCGAAAGCCACATGGAAGCCGTTTTTTTATTTATTCGCCATACTCGGAAAGACTATGCAAGAAGCTTCAGTTATTGATGCACCTATATGACCTGGCATGCTATATATATCGATTAACCCACTATGATCTTTTTGCTTGTGAGGTGTGCAACATAACATGTCCCGTGTTTCCCATCACTCCATAATCCGACCCTTGGTGCTCACATACATTCTACAAATTAGTTATGCATGCCTCCGTTCCATTGGCGTCGCGCTGCCAACCTCGGCCAACAATGCCTCCGTTTAGAATGACGGTGTAGGGGCACCGGTGGTAATACTTGATAGACCTATACTCAGTGCTTAATTTGTGCTTATTGTTTCCGGTGCTGAGCACCGGCACTTATTTTTGAAGGCCGGCGCTTATTCTTCGACCTCAAGCATTTGCTGCGAGCAAAAGGCACATATGGGACAGACAGAGGAAGGGAAAAACAAAAAGGCGTCACAAAGGGAGAAAGTAGAAAGCGGCAAGAGTGAGGAGAAGGGGCAGGGAGTGGCTTTATATGGATTTAAGAGTCCCGAGATGGCTTCAGGATTAAACTGCCGCAGTTCTCCGTGTTCGCACATTTAATTGCAGCAGCCGCGTGTTTAAAACGAGGTCTTTGGGCACCGGCACCTTTTTATTTACAAATTAAGCACTGCCTATACTTGTGCTGGGCTTGTAATGTAGCCTGGTTGCAGTAAAGAGACAGATAGTCACTGATGTTTTCAGAAACTTTAGCTCGCTCAGTTCACTTTATTCAGTTGCCATAATGCACATGACAGTAGTACTACATATGTATATGTTACTGTGCCAGTAATACTTTTATTATTTTATTATTTTCAGTTGAGTTGAGTCTTCTCAATATGACATAAAAAAACACACATGAAACCCCTCTGTCACATAGCAACAATCCACATAGATACACGCCAGGCCATGCCCCAAAATTCCAATCAGCATAATTCCACTCAATGCCACACACTTTCACGCCACACAATTCCTCTCCACACATTTCCATTCCACATCACATAATTCAACACCAAACCAGATCATTCAGCTCAACAACACAATTACGCAATACACCACATACGTCCAATACACACCACAGAATTCCACATCATGCCACAAAATCCAGCAGCACACCACATAATTAAACGCCAGTACATACCGCTCCACAACACAAAATACCATTCCACATAATTATACTCCATGACACATTCCACATAATTCTACTGCACATCATGCCACATAATTCCACTACAGAAATACACTCCACACCACACAATTCCATGTCACACAATTCCACAACAATTCCAATCCAACCCACATATTTCCACTCCACACCGCATACATCCACTGCACTCCATAACACATTGGTCAAGCACATTATCTATTTACAATGCCAATAGCTCTAACTCCCGCAAAAGTGAGACCAATTGGCTTTGCCAATGCTCGTCTACATCTCTGTAATGAAGTCGCACCCCACACTTTCTTAGCGTTAAAATTCGATGGAGGACTGAAGAGCAAGAGACAGAGCACAGATCTTATTTTTTACTGAAGATGTGAATTTTCAGTGCTGAAATGGAGCGGTTCTGGATTTCCTGTGCTGTGTTGCCATAGCAACCGATGGAGGTCTCGTGGGGAGAAGCTCTGAGGAAAGGAAACTGCTTAAAATCACTGTGCGCTTCCAAGAGAGACCCAGGTCTCATTGCATCTCTGCAGCGTATCGCAGAGAAGGGCAAAGGGCAGGCGGGTGACAGAAAAAAGGCGCCAAAAGTAAGATGAATGTAGTTTAGCCGGTTACGTGTAGCTCATTAGCTTGTAGATGGCAGACGAGGCTTCTCCGCTCGGAGTGGGTATTCAACCCAGGGGGACTGGCACACCCTGGTACCAGAGAGGGTAACTCTGGTAGCCATGTTTCTAAACCGGAAGTATGCTGAATACCATGAACCATGGACCAGCCAGTGGAACTTGTAGGCAGGGGCATCTTAAGGATTTTGGGGGGCCCTGGGCAAAACGTGTTTTAGGGGTACCTGTTCGGAGCAGCTTTTAATTTATGAATCAATTTCAGCTCTTTCATGGCCTCTTTGGCCAGGTCACTGCCAGTGCAGAGGGGCACTTTTCAAAATTCTAAATGTATTTGCATCTAATATTCAGAGATAGTGATGTGTGTTTTCAATTTTGTAACACAGCAGCAGCTCACTAATATTACTGCAAATAATATCCGTGACACCCTCCCATTTCTCATATATAAGGTCCTATTGTGAACTAAGAGAAACTTCTTTATGGATATTGCATGAAACGTAAACACATGCAAAATGTCTATAATAGTCTTTATTACCCACATTAAAATAAATGAAAGGAAAAGTGGTTTTAAAACAATCTGTTTCAGAATTATTCAAGGTCATCAGGGCAAGCAGAACAGAGCTGGCCAGTGCTTAATTTGTGCTTGTTGTTTCCGGTGCTGAGCACCAGCACTTATTTTTGCAGGCCGTGGCTTATTCTTCTGCCTCAAGCATTTGCTGCGAGAAAAAGACACATATGGGAAAGACGGAGGAAGGGAAAAACGAAAAAGCGTTACAACAGGAGAAAGAAGACAGCTGCTACAGTGAGCTGAAGGGGCAGGGAGTGGCTTTACATGGATTGAGGAGGCCCAAGATGTTTTAAGTATTATGCTGCCTCATTATTCTGTGCTCGTACATTTAATTGCAGCAGCACGTTTAAGAGGCAGGCTTTGGGCACCGGCACGTTTATATTTACAAATTGAGCACTGGAGCTGGCTCTGTCAGGGGCCCCTTAAAAGGATGGGGCCCTAGGCCAGAGCCCACATTGCTCATGTCTTAAAACATGGATACTCTCAAACATTTCCCAGGTGGCCACAAAATACTGTCTGTGGTATGCCCAAGGGCCGCATTGATGCCAGCAGGACAGGGGTTGGGTAATGAAAGGTGGGTGTAGGGGGACCCAAAGCAGATGCTTGGTGTGGACAATTAACCGAGCATCCATGTGACTTATGTCTGCCACTGACACTCTATTTGCATGCAGCAAGAATTAAAGACAAATAATTTACTTTCAATGTAAAACGTGAGAGGCAAAGAGATACACATCTGGTGGCTGAATTGCAAATTGTGAAACTAGAAAATCTGTCATCAGTCCTAGTTTCCCCATTTGATCAAACTGTGTGATCCTAGGCAATTGTTTAATTTCACTTTGCCTTCTTTTTCTTCATTAGCACAAATGAGAGGCCCCTGAAACACAAGTGTCCAGGATGTGTGCTATACAAAACCTTCTCTTGTATTTTATTTCATAAACTATAATGTTGTTCCAGTTATATAGCAACCAAGGCTACACACAAGATGCAACTGACAAATGACTTGCCTCTTGGTTCACTAATGGTATTGTTTTCAGAATGTGGGTGGCATTAATGTTTCCAAGATCATATTTGAAAATTATCAGTGCTAATAAATGCTTCAATGCGGTGATATAATCTGATCTAGAAAGGTCAAACGGTCATGCATGTTAATAAAAATGAAATACACTTTTTTAAATATATATATCATGTACCATGCACAAGCTTAAAATGTTTGAATCTGACTCTGTATGGATACACTCATACATCGAAACATAGAAAGTCAGATTTAAACATTTAAACAAAGTCAGATTTAAACTATATATATATATATATATATATATATATATATATATATATATATTAACTTAAAAATCCAAAGGTTACAGGAATGTTATAGTTAAACTCACATTTCATACGTACAAAACCATAGAAATTCAGCAGTTCTAGTTAGAGTAATTTGAAATAACTATAATTCGCGCCCTAAGGTCACTATAACTCGTAGCCCCGCCATGCACAGTTATCTGATTAATAATTTTCTGCAGATGTTACAGTGATAGTATCAATGATGTTATCAAATGTGTCATGAGTGCTGTAATTTGTTGTGCATGGCGAGAGCGCAAGTTATAGTTACCTTAGGGCGCGAGTTCTAGTTACTTAAAATAACTCTAACTAGAACTGCTGAATTTCTATGGTTTTCTATGTGTGAAAAGTGAGCCTAGCTATAAGGTCCCTGTAACCTTTGTTTTTTTAAAGTGAATTTCTATGTTTTTTTTATTTTATTGCCCAACTATACCATCCCTGAAGTCTTTGTTTTTTTCAGTGAATTTCGAAAGTTTTTTTAACGTAAAGTAATTTTCATTACTATACATAAATCCAACCACCATCACACATGGTCTTTGGCCATGCACAGCAGGGGATGTCCACAGGGTTTGCAGTCAGGCCCCGCACTAAGTCCTATAACCACCGAAACCTGTGCTGTGGCGGGGGTTGGCCACAGGGCCTAGCCTGCGGCCAGACCCTGCAGCCAAGCCCTATAACAACCCAACACCGCAACACAAATGTCCTTTACTTTGTCCAGCGCGGGTTGGCTGCAGGACCTGGCTGCAGGCCCAAAAAAAGTATTTACTTTTTGGGGAGGGAGGGACGCATGGCCTCCCTCCCCAAAACCAATCTCGGCCCCTGGGACCCCACTACCTGGGTCAGGCCATGTGACCTGGTCACCATGGTTGAGTACTGCAGGGGGAGCTTGAAGGCTCCCGGGGTCCCAGCGGGCTCCCTACCTCCTGTGAGAGCCGGCATTGTTGTCACAGAATGGGAGCTGCTAAAACAGCTCTAAAGCAGCTCCCTCTCCGCGAGAACATGTTTTCATCTGTTTCCCTGCCTGCATCTCCACGGGCAGGGAAACAGATGAAAAGTCCACTTTCTGCCAGTGGGAGCTGTTTGACAGAAAGCGGACTTTGTTTGCTTTTGCTTTTGGTTGGTGGGACCAGTCACCACGGCTCACAGAGAAAATATATAAAAAAATACTTTTGAAGCCCTGGGCTTGGTGGGGGAGGGCGGTGCCTCTGGGACGCCAGCACCAGAGCTTAGGAGTGAGGGTGACTCTATTCTGGCCCCTTTTGTTTAAAAAAATAAATAATCTGAAGCCGAGTCCCAACATGGCTGCCAAAACTTTCTAATTGAAGTGTTGGCAGCCAATCAGATCTCAGCACAAGATCGGGAGGGTTCGCGAAGCCTTCACATCCCTAGTTATACACAATTGGATTTTTTTAAATTCCTGAGCACCCTCCCCAAGCCTTATTCAGCTCTGGGAACCCCATTCTCTGGGGTTCATTTTAATAACTAAGGGAAGAGGGGGTGGAACCTCCCTCCCTAAGCAGTATACAACACCTCAGGACCCCATTCATGAAGTCAAAATTAATAATTAAGGGGAGGTTGGCTGAGCGGCCTCCCTCCCTGAGCCTTTAATAGGCCGAGGGACCCCATCCCTTTGGGTTATCTCAGATGTTGTGTCCTAGGGAGCTTACCCCCGGGACACAGAAGTTCCCTGTGCACAGTGGTGCGGGCAGGGAAACTTGTGTTTGCTCCCATCTGATGGGACTGTTTTTAAACCTCCTGCCAAACAGAAGTAAACACAAACTCTGCTCCCAGTGGTCAAGATATTTAAAAATGCTCCCACCAGCTGGAAGCTGACTTGTATTCTGCTTCCTTGGCCCACACTGATGCATAAAGTGGGTACTGTAAACAATGTTTACAGTATGGAGAGTGTTTTCTCTTCACAAAATTATTTGTAGAAAGTGAAACTCTTGTGAGAAATACAATACAGAATATTAAAAAGTATTTCCTAAGAACAGTGTAGGCTCTATGCAAAACTTGTCAAAAAAGACGCTATTCGCTTAACATAACCAAGGTCTTGAGGTGCTAAAGATCATACCACCTGCAGCCTTCAAACTGTGATGAAAACTTTACAGATAGCCCATCGTTTGAAGCTAAACTAGCTCATCTACATGGATTAGGACCTTGTGCACAGTGTCTTCTATGTTATGCAGAAATTGTCATGCTACAACAGTTAAGTCTAATAACTGAAGGTTCCTTGCAATACTTGGCATCTACTCTGTAGAATCTTTGCGCTGTTTTAGAAATGGCCATTTCTGCAGGCTCAGCCCCAGACTTTTCGCCTTCCTCCTCCTGTTTTTCACTTATTTTTGCTGGGTTTTTTAGGGTTCTGGGCACTTTGCCACTGCTGACCAGTGCTAAAGTGCAGGTGCTCTGCACTCTAAACACGGTAACATCAGCTTCTCCACAATCGCCATATTCCATTTACATGCAATCCCTAATAAAGTGCACTATATGTGCCCAGGACCTGTAAATAAAATGCTACTAGTGGGCCTGCATCACTGATTGTGCCTCCCACTCAGCCTTGCCACTGCAGAGCCTGGGTGTGCAGTTGTAAACTGCTGTGTCAAACTGGCAAGTGCACCCACTTTCCAGGCCCAAACCTTACATGTGAGATGCCTCTAAGGTAGACCTTAGTTAGCTCCAAGGGCAGGGTGCAGTATATTTAAAAAGTTGGACATATACTTTTAAGTTTAACATGTCCAGATAGGAAAAAACTCTTAAATTCATGTTTCACTATTGCAAGTCCTATCTCTCCCATAGGATAACTTTGGGATTACCTTAAAGCATCTTTCATGTGTAATTTCCAAATAGGAAAAAAAAGAAATATGGACTTTAGTGTCCCTGGAATTTAAAATCCCAAATTATGTTGAAATGAGATTTTGAATTGTAAGTCTGAAAAGATCTTTTTAGAAAGTTGGTATTTTCTCACTTTAACAATTCCGTGCTTCTGCCTGTCTCTGAATACACGTCTGGGGTAGATGACAGCTGGGTTTTGTGCATTCCCTCTAGACAGTCAAACAATGGGAGCTTAGGTGTAAATTAATGGGCCTTAATGGCCCATTAACTGGCTAGATGGGGGAGGCTGAGCTTAGCACTGCCTCACATACTCCTGAATAGGGATGTGCCTCTCACCACACAAAGGATTGCATAACCCCTGATAGAGTGTCTGACGCCAGGGAAGTCAGAACAGGAACCCTTTGGACTTCACATGAATGCCTGGAACATTCACCCACCTCTTTCACCAGTGCATCACAATATAAATACTGGACCCCAAACCACACCAAACCAGATCGCTACTGGAACCAATGACACTCTGCCAGGAAGAAGGGCTGTTGTTCTGCCAGGGGGGACTGCCACTCTGCAACTGCACTGCTGTGTTGGCCTATTTCTACTGTGTGCTGTCAGAGGGACTGCCACTTTTTTGTATGCTCTGCTGTTGTGGCATGGTGCTTCTGTTCTGCAGTGAGAGGGACTGAACTTGCGCTCTACATCCTTGAACCCAACCGTTTCCAAGGTCTTGTTGGCTTGCCCCCTGTTCTTCTACAATCTCAGGGACATCAAAGACTGCTTGCAACTCTCCTGGTGCTGCTGGACGCTGCCATCTGTGAGCCCTACCCTTGGTTGAGGTGCCCCCCTTTAGTGTTAGGCCACAGAAGTGGGTTCTGCAGAGACAGACTTCAAAAAGCGATGCATCACCTAAGTACTGCAGAAATATTGATGCATTGTGTCATCACCATCAACGCATTGCTCCATCAAAGGTATTGTTCAGCAGACCCTGCGTGGGTCCTGTAACCGACTTCCCCTCTATCGTGTTCGGCCTACATTTTGGATTTGCACCGGTTCCTCCAACCTTAAGTAACTTTTTCAGCACTATAGACTTCTAATCACTGAATTCACATTTAATCTTTAAACATTCATATCTCACCTTCTACTGATTGGATTTTTGTCTTTTTGGTCTTGTTTTACTTAGTAAAATATGATCTATTTCTCTAAACTGGTGTGAAGCCTTTTTGTGGTGTTTTCACTGTGTTACTGTAATTAAGTGTTGTAAAAATACTTTACACATTGCCTTCTAAGTTAAGCCTGCCTGCTCTGTGCTAAGCTCAGGTTAATTTAGGCCAGGTTCATTTAGGTTGGTTATCTGACTTACCCTGACTAGGACTGTGATCCCTACTTGGCCAGGGAGCATACCTCTGCCAACTAGAGACCCAATTTCTACACCCTGTTAGAAGCTTTTTCTGCACAACTAGAAAACGTGTGTGGAACACTAGGCACAAGTCATCAACTACCATCTACATACATAGTTACTCTTCAATACAAAGACTAATTACATGTTCAATATCTCTACACACCTTTGACGCATTAGATGCACATGCGTTTCGTAAACAGTTACACCCATTAGCTGCACACAGGCTGTACAAAATTAGGTAGAAAAGTAATATGGTAGCTACTCGCCACTATGTAAACAATAAAACAAACTAACACCTTATTGGACGATGCCATCAGTGATGTCATCAAAGATGTCATTTGAGAAGTCATAAATGATGTCACAGAACATCATAGAACATGTCATGCGTAATGTAACATGTGAGGTCATAAGCAGTGCATAGTGGAGGTGCAAGTTATAGTTAGCTCTCCAAACTATAACTGGTGAATTTTTGAGTTTTTTAATTCAAAATGTTAGTGTTGTCACTGACATATTCACTAAACTATAACATTACTTTAACCTCTGCTTTTCACAGTGAAAATATATGTATAGGTATTTTCACTGTGAAAAACAAAGGTTAACGTAATGTTATTGTCAGATGTCTGTCATTCTAGCTCAGCGTGGATGGCACTGTGCCACTCCTATGCTTAAAAATTTTGCAAGAAGAACAGACATTTGAGGTGAGCAAATCTAGAGTGTCGCTGGTGTTGCAGAGTGCTCCTTACTGGAGCTGTTCTCCACGAAAACTTGGGAACTACCCAGAGTGCTCTCTATTGTTTTGCATAATTTATGCGTCACTATAACCCCGAAAGGATGTTGTTTTGACTTATACTGGGTGCTCCCTTGTGTCTGGACAAAGATAAAACTCTTGGATGGTATTTTACCAGTCTAAAGCTGCAATACTGTGCCTGGAGTGGTGAAAGGCTATCTGTCTATACACACACATCTGCAAAAGGACATTTGAACAAACACTTTACAAATGTCTTTCGCAGGTGAGCTCCACCAGTTTAAACTGCCCAAAGTGCCTGATTTCCCATCTTACTAATGTCACCATTGTGTCTGCGTTTCTCACATATTTTTCATTTTACTTCTTGTTAAACGTGTGCACTCCATTGTCCCTATAAAAGTCTTCTGCCAGTAAACGTTTCCTGACAGTATCTTGCCAGACTTTTTAACAAGAGGCATGCTGCAAGACAAAAAAAAAATAAACAAAAAAACTTTGCCCACTCCTAATTTGTTCGTTACCTAGACAAAACAATTTGCTCCCCGGTGATAACCATGGCGGACATTGTTCTCCTTATGACAAGGGGTGAGAGGCTGCAGTCCAATGCCTTAAATGTACAAACCAATGCAAATAGTGTTTCAATCTTTTGAGTACTCAGGAGTAAGTTTCTGTACTTTGTTTTCTTTGAATTAGCACACAAAACCAGACCTTCCCACTTCTGGTAATTTTCACCTTTATGGGAGGTGTCAGAGCTTTGGAGGAGTTAGGTCTTTGTGTTGAGCACAACCTGAGGCACTTTAACGCACCAACACCACACCAAAAAAATAAAACTTCAGAGGCTTCCGCCCATGTCTTAAGGAGGTTTTACACCCTGAAATGGACATCGGCTGGACAGACCACCAAACAATTACCTGGAAATCTGCTCTCTGCAGGGGGTTTCAAGTTCATTGTGTGTCACCCTGTGATATAATGTGACAGACAGTGGCACCATGTGGGTTGGAAAGTCTGCACCACACAAGGGTGCTGGGTCGAACAGGATTCAGTGATGCTCCTGGCATCACAGCGGCTAAGTGGGGAATACTTCAAGCCTCCTGATTGGCCAGAATAGTATGGTTGGCGCATACTCCTGTCCGGCGGTCAATGTCTGCTACTAGCAATCTGTGTCTCATTGGCCCATTTATCCGTCCTGTTTGATCAGACTTTAATTCCAAATCAATAGCTGCAAGAAACTGAGCACACCAGTTTGTTAAAAATGAGTTTGACTAAACACACAAGCAGGGTCCCTCCAGAGGCAGATAGGATATTAAATAAACATTCATGAAAATGAGACAGAAATGGAAATGATAAATTTCCCGTTGAAGCATTCTGGATAAAGAGTGCCAAGTGGCAGATTATGTGAAGTGAAAGAACGAGGCAGAGAAATGTACACAAGCAGCACACCAAGAAAACAAACACCCAAGGAAGATGAAAAGGTCTGAGGTGATGAAGGAGAGAGAGATGGTGTGTGCTTCCATCATAGCAGCCTATCAGAAAAGCACACAACAGCCTGTTTGGTCAGCAATTATTCTTGCATCCACAGTATTTGAGGAAGATTCATAGCTTTAATATTCTGCTGTAATGAAGAAAATGGAGCATTTAGTCTGTGCCGCTGGTTGCCGCAGGACTCCTTTAGAGTTTATTTTTGCTGGACGGGGCCTTTCTTCCAAGTGAGGTGGACCGCGCATGTGCCAACACTTGGGAGGTCAGGTGTTTGGTGGTGGTTGTTGGGGGGGGAGGGTTAATGAAAATGTTATTTTGTTGTAAAAAAAAAAAACCTGCTGGGACAAATAAAATATATCCCCAAGGAAGGGTTTCAAAACTTCCACTGTGTCACCATGTCATGAGAAAAAAAAAAAACATCAGCGGAGCTAGTAGAATTTTTCTCTCCTGGGCCGGTCCTCATGACATACGCTGGAGCTCGCGCATGAGGAGCACAAGCAGGTGCACATGGCCAGGGAATTCTGGGGACTTTTGTCTTCCCAGGATTTCTATGCCTTGCACTCATGATGACCAAAAGGTTCCCAGTGGACATTGCACAATGGGCTGCCTTCTGACACCCAGCTGAACAGCAAGGCAGAGGGGAGAACCCAACCTGCAGGCACAGATTCATAGAGTGTGGCTCAAGTCCCAGGTTGCTCCATAGCTGAACCTCCCTCAGCACCTGATCAGCTGAGGAGTGAGCAAACTCGGGACACTGGGTGATATTATTTGCAATCAGCCCCTGTCATCCTTTCCAAGAAGACGTCTGTGAAATTATTCAAAATAATATATTTGCTGATTAGAATTGCAAATCAGCAATCCTCAAGTTGATTAACTCCTTAGTTGTGTTTGACACCGTTCATCACCCATCACTGCTCACAACACGTTCCTTACTTGGCTTCACAGGATGTATAGCTGATGCACTCGATGAGCCATAATGATGATGCAATAATGTTTATTCAGAAATTCAGAGCTAGAGGTAGTAATCTCCATGTCAGCAGGTTCCTAAGTGACCAGACAGAGCCCGAACATGAGAGAGGAACACGACTATTACATGCAGCGTTCTACTACTTAAACACTATAAAACTCTCACCGTCTCAGTCCTCCCAAAGGAAAGTTTTTTTTAATCTCTTCTTTTCTCTGTATTTACAGCTCACTGGAGAATAGGAACCTTCATGTGCACCACTGCTACGGGTGCAACGTGCTAGTTCAAAATATTTCCCAATACTGCCCCCGCCAGGGCTTCCAAAGATCTTTCAACTTATTCAATACTTTATATGAGAGGAAAAATCAACTATTCCATAAGCCTACCTGACTGCCTGCCTTAGTATCTCTTAAGACCTCTTTGCAAGGACTCCAGCATTGGTACTCTTTGACATGGCTAAAACATATTCATCACCTATTTAAAACCCTAAGCTGGCTACCTGCAACACAATTGAGTTATATTTTAGCTACCAATAATACAGAGCTGTTTTGGTACATTTTATCCACACACCTACCCAACCACACACCTGCATGCAACGGTGCACCACGAGCCACAACCTACTGACCAAATAATGCCTTGCACCTCCTTCATATGTTGATCATTTAGCCTCTAAACTTCCCTCTACTAAAATTTACTCCCTGGTGAACCCCAGAGTATTACTCCCCTGCTCTTTTCATGACCGCCCTTAAATCAAAACCTCTTCTAATCAAGAACTGCACCAGCTGATGACAACAGAACCACTTCGCCCTAAACTGTCCCAATCCAATATCAAAACAGGAAAATATGTTTTCTGCATTAGGTGGGACTTGATCATCCTTCCTCTTTTTCTACATATTTTAGTCTATTGTGAGCTAATCATTTTCACCCAGTTTCCGCCATCACGCCTATATGTGCCACTCTGTACAGCATCTTCCATAGAATTGTTTCTGGTTATTTTACAGTGAACCATATCATTGCTGTGTTTTGTTAGGGCCCTGATGTTTTTTTCCCCATAGAAGGCCCACTATGCAGGCAAAAATCCCCTTAGAAAAGCTTCTATGTGATTAGTGTTTCCAAACCATGACCAGTCCTGCTAAGTTATAGGACTATATCACCTGACCTTCCACTCTTCCCACTGCCCACTTTAATTCCTCAAGCACACAGCTTCCCCCAAGGCTTATCATGACCTCAACATGAAGTTCCAGGAAAAGTTACCATGAAGTCCTTTTGGATGAGACAGCTCAGGAAAACCTAATCATAGACCCCCACACTGGGACTCTTCGTATGTACTGACAGCAACATCCTAAATGTTCAATTTAACTACACTGGTACACTACTTCCAAGCATCCTTGAGTGCCAGCTCAATATCTCCACATGTCTAGAACTAGGACTTGCGATATTTCGCTGGCGTAAAAACAGAATGAAAAAAGTGATTGCAGCCTCAGCCCTTAGAAACTTTCATTGGATGTAAGCCAGAATCCAAAGATGATTGGCAGCAGCAACCCTATGTTGCCACCCAAAAAACATTACTCCTGAAACCGTGGTAACCTTTGAATCCACAGTGAACAATTACTTCTGACATCAGCATCCAATAACATTTTGTAAGACAATTTTATCAACATGTTAGAGACTCTGAAACAACAAAATCTGTCATTTATCACCTGCAAGAAGGCCTTAAACTTTTCTTCACCTCTCCTATCTCAGATAATTACTAGTCAGGAACTGAATCTAAACATGATTCAGATTAGGGTGACAACCTGTACTTATATCTCATGAACTGTCGAGCAATTGTATGCCTTGTCCGCGAAGGCATGTGTCATCCATTATGGATTCCTTTTGCCTGTAATTTTAGGCATTACACTGAAAATATTATCTGCTTTGGCAGCTGAAGGCTAAATCCCACCCTAACACAATTAAGCAGCTTCTTATTGGCTGACAGCTTGACAGAGGTGTAGAGACACGCCCCTCCAGCCAGTCCAATCAGATGCATGTACTCGTAACATCTCTTTAGAGAGCAGTACCAGCTGCCAAGGCAGTTGTGTGTGGGCAGACAACTGAAAAGAGAGAGAAGAGGAAGGAGAAGGGTGGGCCGCCCTCCCTACCCCGCGTAGAGAACTAAAGCAATGTGCGGAAAGAGGTGTTCTGACAGATGAATGCTGTCAAGAGATGCACAGAGAACCCCCTAGCAAGACCTGAAAATAGAAAAAGACCCTTTCGAAAGTGCAACTTGCTCTGCCAGAAAATGTCATAGCGACCGAGGACAGCAATACAGTAAAATGACTAGGGTGAGCTTGCCCCCCTCTAAAACGACACGCGTGCTTACCCTGCAACTTGACAGGCTTACTTTTCCTGACAAGGTCATTATTTTCTGCTTTAACCTGCTGTTTTTCAAAGCACTGATGTCAAGAAATATATATATGACCATTCACTTTACTTGTCGTAACTCATTAAAATATTATGTAAATAAGCTTAGTACAAACACTGTTCTTTCTGCACTGTGAAGCTCTAATATTTATTGGGTAACTCATTAGTACTCCACAATGCTCCCAATCCTCAAATGGTCTCTGAACAGCTCCTTAAACATGTCGGTGTAGATGAAAGCCCCCTGCACTGACAGCCAACATAAATGAGTAGCAAATCACACAGCTGTGCATATAAACAAACACACCTTTATCAAACCTGTCATCCAGTAGAATGTTAAATAAGAGTGAGGCCAGATGCTTGAGTGGGCGATCCAATTAAAATGTGAGAAGAAAACATTGTTAGGTGGGTGATTCAGGTTTGCAACGAGGGTGACCTTATGAAGTTTAGAGAGGCATGTTGCTTTTCAGGAGAGTGACTGTCATAGAAAAGAGAGTGACACCCCCTAAATGAAGGTAGGTTGACCAGCATGCCATCTTTTTCATTGTTACTGGAGTTATGCTTCCCTGCCGCCTACATCATCAGCTTCAACTGCAGGCAGCCTGCACTGCAATCCTATGGATAAGTCCACGGTAGCGTGGCCCCGTAGCAAAGAAAAGTCTGGTGTACGCCTTGTAGTAGTCTGACACATGTTTCTGGTCACCAACCCAATGCAGAGGCAGACAGATGATTGTCTTGGTCTGCTGGGGATCTCAGACCTTTAAGTCCTCAATGGTGGCTGCAGTAAGGGGCTTGGAGGGGATTCAGGTGTTTGTTGTGGGTGATCCCATTGAAATCAATGGAGGCATTACTGTGAATGCAAGTGTAAAGATACTTCTGGCATGAAAATATGTGTCTAGCTGTGGCAAATGGAAAGCTTAGGTAGGGTAAGGTATGGCTATTTGGGAATGAAGATACTGGCATGAGAATTAGTATCTATCTAGGGCATTTTAGTACTGGCATGGAAAGTTGCACTCGATGACAATTTGAATTTCATAGGTTATTTGTGGTAGTGACAAGGCAACGTGTACCTGTAAAGGGAAAATGTGAAACAGTTAGAGCATTGTGTACCTGACAATGACAATGTGATAATGGCATGCAAATAGATACCCAGGGGTGATGTCATACTGGCATGTAGAAACTGATGAGCTTGTGCATTAAGCAGGTTCTTGACATAGATGAGCAACTCTGCTGGGAGGCTGGAGCATCTAACATCACACAATATTTGAGCCCCCACGTTTGGGTTATTAACAGAACATATATTATTTTGCACCACTATTCACAAAAAATTCTCTGCCACACAGTAATAGAACACAACCTGTCATTAAATAGATTTCAGATAGTAATTGATTTCCTGCCACATTGATTTTGACAGTGTCTTAAATTAGCACAGAACAATACTGCGCATCAGTTTTCACTGTAAAATCTTTAATGTGGGTGCAATTTATACTGGTATATAAGTCAGGAATGGCATTTGTTTCTGCTGGGGCAGTCACTCAATATAACAGTCACTGCTTCGGTGGTGTGGTTCCAATACTTGTCTGCGGTACAGTCTGTGTTTCAGATGATACACAGTTATCTGATTGGGCATATACGTCAAAAAAGACATGCTTCTCTGTGCTGTGGCAGACCACAAATTGAATAATGCTGGTGGTTTTCTTTTCAGAATTGTATGTAAAACATAACGCTTTTTAGGTTGAGTGTGCAAGCGCACTGATGTGTTGTAATCTCTCCGTGGGCTTTTAGCCACGCCCACCACACGCCCATCACTATCACTCGTTCAAGGGCTTGCCTTTCAAAAATCCTTTGTTATCATTGGTAAGTGCTTTACGTTTGTTCCTCCTTGGGGCAGTTTTGTTTCATTCTTGGCCTTCGACCCTATTACATGGATAATTAAACATTTGCCGATACGTTTGACTGTGAGCAAACTTCTTTTTCCTTTTGTGTCTCTCCTTCGCGCTCATGCTCACGGCGGCCATGGCCATTTGAATCGACTTGCTTATGTCAACTGTTTTACTTTTCAGTTTCAATTTATGTAGCAAGAAAAGTCCAGTTAGGAATTTACAACGCTAATAGCTCTAACTCAAGCAAACGCAAGACCCATTATATTGCAAATGCTTGTTTGGGTAATACAGTGACAAATCAACCCCAAACACAATCATGTGTGGCTCAGACTAACACCTAATGCATCTACTTCTGACTTACAAACTCAAAGAGGCAGTTCTCGACCCCAAACTATTCTTATTCAAAAAGAGGAGGAGAGTTTTCTCTTTATTCAAAATGATGTGATGAATGACCTGAACTCCCCAGGTCAAGATCCACGCACTGAAAAAAATGTTTAAATAACCCATATTGTGGCAACAAAGTAACAGACGGATCAGTTTGAGCTATGTAGGAGCAACAAAGAACGTAGAGGGAGAGGAGCAGATATTTTAAAAATCATGACCTTATCCTCTATATTAAACAAATACTTTAGATAGAAAAGTAGCATTTGGCTCACATTTGACTTGTGTGTCAACTGTTCATTTTTGATTGCCTATGATTTGTTGTATAATTTGATGTGTCTGTAAAATTGGCACTTTGTCCAGACCTTGAGTATGTAAAATGAACTCTTTGTACTGAATTTTCAAAGACGCAGATCCTGACTTGAACCACTGATGGGTGGTCACCCTAGGCCATGGATTATGAGCGGCAGCCAGAAAAAAAATGATAAAAGCATGAACTGCTGTGCGACATCTGCGCCCTGTACACATTTGCATCTCAGTGAGGGAATTTGGCTTTTTACTCACTTTTCATTTTTTTTAAACTTCTTTGAAATGTTATGAAACAAGACAGAACCAGTATTGTAGTAAAGCTGCAAACTCACTAATGTATTACATTCCTAGTATAACAGAGTAGACATAAACTGTAACTATAAGAAAATAACTAATAAGCTGTATAAACATCCGGAGGAGAATCCTATACTTCATATTTTTTCCAGTCCGTTATTAGTATTGAAATACAGATTTTCCATTGAAGCTAAACTGGAGAACTTGGGGCCAGATGTGGCAAAGGGTTTTTCCCATTCTGTATCAATGGGAAATTGTGTTCGTACATATGGCCCTTGGTGTCCACTAAAAAATATAAATTCTCTCTTGGCTTTGCCAAATTAGCAGAATTAAGCTTTTGACAATTATTTAATCCTTACAAATCCAGATTGCTTCTCATAATGATTAACCTCCTACAGTCATTACGGAAAAAGATCTTCCCTTTGAGCTGCATCCAGACCAATTTCTTCACCTGCATTGCCATCGCCACCAAATGGATGACAAACAACATCTTCAAGCTCAACTCAGACAGGATTGGAGTAGTAATCTTTGGCAGACACCTCGCTCTCTGTCTCCACCTGGTGGCCAAACTCAGACTCACAACCCTCATGAGAACCCCTGCAAAGAACCACAGAATAGTAATCAACCACCAACTCACCATGACCGGCCAAGTGAACTCAGTGTCACTGTTCAGCTTCCACACACTCAAAATGCTCAAGAATATCTTCAAACTGATTCCCATTAATACTCGCAGAACTGTTAAACAAATCCTCATCACTAGAAAACTGGACAACGCAACACATTCTATGCCCAAATCATCATTCACCTGACTAGAGGTTTTCAACCATAAATAATTCAGTGGCCAGGCTCAACCTCCCACCCTGCACTCACATCACCCGCACATCAAAGAGTTCCAGTGGCTCCCAATCCACGAGTGAGCACTCTTCAAAGTCCTCATGCACACATATGAAGCTTTGTGTAACATTGACCCTGTGTACCTCACCAACCACATAGACTTTCACAAACCTACTAGACAACTCGACTCAGCCAGACTTCTGCTCACACACATCCCCATATTTACATAACCAGATCCGGTGGTCAGGCCTTATCCTCACTCGTTTCTAAAACCTGGTACGACTTGCGGCTACACATCGAGCCATCTCCTCATTTGTTATATTCTGTGAGAAACTGAAGACCTAGCTCTTCACCTTGCCCTGGAGGACCTAGCTGAGCACATACAGCTCCTATTTCAGCACCAGGACACCCTCCCGGGTGAGTCATCCACTATAGAGAAATACATAACACATAACATCCTAAAGCAAAATACAAATAGGTTGACAAGCTATTGACTTACTCATCCTCTGGTGACAGCAACTAAAAAAGATTCATCCGTCTTCTTCAAAAGCTGAAGCAGCAATTGCTTCATCCGGCAAGCCGTGTATTAAATAATCAAATGGTTAATCCATGGAGGCGAGGAGGGACAGCATGAAATACAGTCATTAGATGCTCCCTTTAGAAGCAAATTTATGATTTTGGCTGTTTATTGTCTGCTTTCCAATCCCTGTTGCAAAAAAATGAACAAAAGGCACAAATGATAGGGCTGGTTTGTACAACCACCCCATCGCCATTCATAGATAATTATTTTCAAGCACTGGATGACCTCTGACAAGGACACCATTGCTTAACTATTGCTCTAATAATCAATCACTTATCTGTAGAATCTGCTTGTATTGATCTCCAAATCTTGCTAAGATTCCTATGATCTGGGGGCATTCTGCAGACAAGTCTTTACAAGTTTATGCCTCTATAACCAGTTAAATTCCCTTTTCAAATGATCGCTTGTTATACTGGGACCCTCTCTCACCCTTTAATCATTAATATTTAACTATCTACACTTACTTTACTGAATCTCTTCAATGATTTTCCATCCTATAAATAGTCTGATGTTACTCAGTTTATATTTATCATATCTCTTCATATGCACTTTACACATCAGCTTAATGTATCATCTATTGATCCTGTCATTGAGATTACAGTGCTAGACCTATTCTGATAACTAATTTCACCCACTGTAAAAGGAGAGATATTGAAGGGGAAAACACTAAATTCTAGGCCTTGTCGAAATTTAAAGTACACCAGTATAATTTGTGTAATTTGAGGAATTTTGCATAACAACTTTTATGCAAAATTCCTAAAGTTATGCCACATGGTGTAATTAAGCTACCGTTCACAGCGAAGTTATAGTGTGGGAACAACATGAACAGTGAGAACACATTTGGTTTGTATTGGTGGTGCTATTTTATAGAGCAAAATGCATCCTTCTGCCAAAAACTGAGAAGTGGAAACATAGCACCAAATGATGGATCTGCATTTCACATAATTTTCCCACAATTTCACATAGTTGCACAAAAACAAATTATGTGAATTTCACCCACACCTAGATAATTACTAACTATTCCATTTTAGTGTGCGATATGCAGTGTTGCATGCTGTAAAGAACTATTAAGTTATGGAGCAAAAACATTACCAGCTCAAAGTAAGAAACAGTACAGCAGTAGCAAAGTTTGATCTCCCACTAATGAGAATCTAAAATGGTAAGATTTTTTAGGAGAAAGTTATCAATGCAATTTTTATTATTAAGTTATTTCAGAGGTTATTTGGTTATTCAGTAGTGCATTCCCTAAATGTAACTATTTACAACTAATTTTTAGGTAGAGCATAGCAGCGCGCAAGCGCTGCTTTTTCAACATGTTGATATGTATCTGGGCTTTTAACCACGCCCACCGCACGCCCATCACTCACTCATTCGTAGGCTTGCCTTTCAAAACTCCTTTCTTTTCGTTGGTAACTGCTTTACTTTTGTCCCTCCTTAGGGCGGTTTTGTTACAGCCTTGGCCATCGACCCTGTTACATGGATAATTGCACGTTTACCGATAACTTTGACTTCGAGTGAACTTCTTTTTCCTTTTGTGTGTCTCCGTGCTCACGGCGGCGCTTTGAATCGGCTCGCTTATGTGAAACTGTTTTACTTTTTATTTTCAGTTTGTGTGGCAAGAAAAGTCCAGTTAGTAATTTAAAACGCTAATAGCTCAAACTCGAACAAACGTGAGACCCATTTCATTGCAAATGCTTGTTTTTGCTTTCCACTCGTTTCTCAGTACATTTTTAAATAGAATACAGACCTTGTCTGAATTTCAACTTCTAGTGACGCGGAAACTTATGGCTTATGAAACGCAAACAAAAAATACTCATCACTATAAAGTGAGTATCAATTTGTGAACTGGCTCAACTGGACCAAGATCATTCTTTATATTAATTTGTGAACTGCTGATTGCCAGTCCCTGAACCAGGATTGCTGTCTGAATTGGTTTAGTCCTCAGAGGTCAGTCAATCTTAATGAACTAAAATCTGGGTCCACAATCCTTATGCCTTCTTCTGTCAGACTTTCGTGGGAAATTAGGCCATTTTCTAATCTGTCCTATCTGAGTCCTCATCTCTCCAGGATTTAATCTGCTACTTTCTTGCCATAACATGGATTATTGAAAAGTGCAGTGCGTGGATCGTGATCTAGGGAGCGCGGGTCGTTAATCATATAATTTCGGATAAAGAGGAAACTCTCCTTCCTCTTGCTGAGTAAGAAAAGGTTTGGTTCAGGAACTGCCTCTTTGACTTTGTAAGTCAGAACTCTTCTCAAACAGTCAATGTATCTTTTTCTTCTCCAAATCAAAGCGGTTTGCAAACTTAAAGGCACAACAAATGAACTTATATTTGCATAATGAGTATTTTTTTATTTTAGTCACACCTCACACTCCTGAAATGATTCACAAAAAATAGAAATAACCCTTTATCATAAACTTGTGTTTTGATGTACATTCCTTCAGAAGTGAAACACCTTGATAGATTCCCTGATCCAATCTGCACTAAATTTGAAATGCAACATTTCGATGAAAATATTTCATATGTGAGTCAGAAAAAATAAATCTAACTTCTTGAGTACCCAGAGTTCTCACTGCCTCTAAATATGCCTAAAAAATACGAGCCTATTACACACAAATGACCTAATTTCACTCCCTCTCCCATTACAACACTCCCTTGCTAATGGACCACAAGCAATGGTACCCGCGCCTCACAAAGTTGTTTCCCTGCTCGTCAATGGTCTGTCAAACAATGAAATAAAGAAATTGCAAGTTAATCCTACAGATCTGCAGATTCTTTTCTGATTTAGCAAACCAGCATGGCCTCATCTTATTTGGATAAACTGAAAATAATCGCCCAATTCTGCTTCTATAGACATTTAAAATATGTGATGTGGCCATCCTCATCCAGAAATCACTTGCACGCGAGATATCAAAGTCATGGACTGCCCCGATAGGAAGATTTGTTTTCGCAAAAATAACTATACTAGACAACTTCTTGATCATAGTCTCTGCCTATGCCCCAAATATTTCTAAAATGATATTCTTCCTGTGTCCGGCTTGACTGCTGCCTGAAATTTAGCAGAATATGTGTACTAAAGGTGACTTGAACTTGGCCACTGACCTGATGCTCAACCGGTCTGGCTCCACTGAAAGGCGCAATGCTGGGCGACATCATGGACAACCACAATTTACTTGATCTATAGTGCTTAACCCACCACAGAATAGAAACAACACCTTCATATCCTGTGAGTTCCAGGATTTACTTCTTTCTGGCCTCCAGCACTCTGGTCCATAACATGTCATCCTGCACAATCCTGGATGGAGCATCATCTCAACATTTGGCATTTCAGTTGGAACTAGATTTGGCCACATCGATCCCCCAACAATTTCTTTGACAAATTAACACGTTCAAATACAAAATGTCTGACTAGAAGAAGTCTCTCAAACCTCCATAAAGAATTTCCTAAAGGATAATGTGGGACCAGGAGTCGCATAACAACCGTGGTGGGCTCCAGGCGTGGCCACTTTCTTCAAAACGGTGATGAGAGGCTATCATAGCTAAAATGAAATGCAACACTGAGCAGCTGCAAACTTTGATTAAATACTGAACAGTGGAATATAATAGAAACCCCTTTCTACTCTTTAAAGAAAAAAGTTTGTGTCAAAAACATGTTTTCTTCTAAGGCTGAATATTCTCTCCTTAACTTAAAGTGACTACTTGATGAACAGGGGAAAATGATGGATGTCTTTTGGCCTCACATCAATGACAAAGAGAAGCTTTTACTGTGACACCAATAATCCATACTGATTTCAGAAAACTCTGTAGTCATGTGCTAGACATTGCCCAGTAGTTTGCATCCTTCGTTAAAATACATTTGTACAAATCCAAATAGCTAAACATGACACTAACAACAACAGAACTTTTCCTGTCCTCTCTTAACCTACCTCAACTCTTTGATGAAGGCAGGGAACTTTTAGCTTAAATACCATCATTGAGATGTTGGGCATTATATCTTACTCACCTCATATAACTTCCTGAGTGAAGATGGCTTCCCTGCAAAATTTTATAAATTAGTTAGGGTTCTTTATTATCAATGTTATATGCCGCAAATAACGAAGCTACAACCCCTGAAACTTTGCCATTCATCTTAAAGCATGCAGTGAGCTCAATGAATCCCAAACCACATAAAACTCATTGTTCTATGCCTTCTATTGCCAGATCGAATTCATTATTGTAGATATCAAAAAAATCCTGATGAGCAACTTATGGAATGGGATCTCCAGCCCACCCAATGAAGCAAAGTTGAGCTTTGTGCTGGGTAGTTCTTCAAGACATAAACTGTGTACGTCATCATAACTCTTGTGGATTGCTGAAGACTCTCAACAAGAACCTACCTGTTCTGAACTGTGGAAAAGGTGTGACTGGGACAGTAGACATCGAACGTATGCTGGCTGTGCATGAACTCAAGGGCCTATTTAATCTGCTGAGGCTTTGTTTGACTCATTCTGTACAGAAAATTTACTTAAATCTGTTTTTGGGTAACAGTAACAATTCATCCCTTCTGCTACTCCTGCATATCCCTAGAAAGACACACTTAAAACTTGACAAGGACTTGTTATGTTAAGTTATATTGATTTGTACAGTGCACTAATCACCAAAGATCATCTCCAGGGTATTGGGCATGTTTGTAGTTTTGTGGCCCTCAAGTTGCTTGTAAGAAGAACCAAGCCTTCAGCTTCATGCAGAACTCAAGAAGTGAGGAAGAGTCTCTGATGCCTAAAGGGAGTTCGTTCCATGTCTTGGCTGCAATGTAAGACAATAATTGACTTCTAGTTTTGATTTTGCTGATGTGGGAAATGTGTGCGAGTGAGAGGGAGGCAGAGCAGAGATGTCCGTTTGATTGGTGAAAGTGTATATGTCTGTTTAGCTATTCTGCTCATGTGTTATGCAGGGCTTTGTATATGTTTGTGAGAAGTTTGAATTTGGCTGTGCTTGTGAATGGGGAGCCAGTGAAGCTTCCGGGGGTGTGGTGTGGGTGCGGTGCAGTAGATCGAGTATGAGTCTTGCAGAATGTTCTGTATACTCTGGAGTCTGTGTAGGAGTTGTTTGGAGATTCCAGCATAGCGAGTGTTTTTATAGTCCAGCCTGCTAGTGATGAGTGCTTGCGTCCGTCTGTTGTTCAGAGGAAACCATTTGAAGGTTTTTTGTAGCATGCACAGGATGTGGAATCAGGAGGTGCACCGCAATAACTTGAGCCATGATGTTGAGTTTGTCATCTAGGATAATCCCTAGATTTCTTGCTTGGTCTGTGGATGTTGGTCCTTGCTCAAACAGCCACCGGGTGAAGTCCCATGGGGAGATCTTGTTGCCAAAGATCAGTACTCCCATCTTGTCATAGCTGAGGTGCAGACACTTGATGCGCATCCAGTCTCCTACCATGGTCATGCAGTTGGTGAAGTTGGTTCTGGTTGTTTTATCCGTCAGGAAGAGGGATGAGGTGGCTGTCATTGGCATAGGAAATGAAGGTGATGTCATGTGATTGATTGATGTTGGCAAGCGGTATCATGTAACTATATAAAGGCTCACTGTCATTTAACAATATAAATGGTTATAAAGGGTGTCATTTTAAGTAAGACAGAGCTATTGATTTTGTCAAAGGATCAGCGGCCTATTGGCTTTATCAAGGGGTCAGCACATCAACATATATAAAACTGACCTATTGACTTTGTCAAATAGTCACCGATAACGATAATCTTATATATATTTCATAAATGCAGACATTGCAATTCTTAGTAATACTGATTGTTTTAAAATATTTTCGATAAAACATTACTTAAAAAACATTAAACATGTCTGAGTTTTTTGTGAACATTTTTCAGGTCCCAAAGTGCAGATGCTAGAACCAATTACAAAAGCTCTCTGAATTCCAGCTCCATCTCAGAGTGTTTTAAAAAAAATATGAAAAGCTCTCATGGGGTCATGGAGTCAATGACTCAGGAGACTTACTTTGTTTTTCATGTTGCAGGGAGGCAGCTGTGCTCCCTGCAGACCCCCAGAAATTAAGAAAAATGCTTGGTGGTACCCCTGCCCCTTCTAAGGGCTCCACCAAGATCTAAACATATTTTCAAAATGCCCTTGCAGGGTATTATGAGGCATCCTTGGACATAGCAGTCCTTAGTAAATGAGCAGTTCCTGATGCTCATTTGTTATTCTTTACATGTTTTTATGGGTATTTTTTGGATGCTCTAGTGCCCACCCGGGGCACCCACAATGTAGCCATAGTTGGGGGCTACGAGGCAGCCCCAAGGTCTCTGCTGCCCATGCTGGCTCCAAAGCCAGCGACCATTATGGTGCTGGCAGGAGCTGTCTCTTTAATCTTGCTTCTGCCTGGGTGAGAGCAGCATTTTACCATGCTCCAACTGGGCAGGAGCAAAGGGGTGTTCCCAGCCCCAGAGAATTCAGGCAGGGAATAAAGTGAATAACGTTTCTATTCCCTGACTGCACTCTCCCAGGCCTGGGGGATGGGGTCCTTGGGAAATGTGCCGGAATTGGGCCAGTGGGATCTATGGCCTTAACTTCTCCAGAACTACTTCTTGGTCTTACACCAAATCACAAAAAGCATGCTTTAAATTTAGTTTAATTCCCTTAAGCCTTTTTGGCTGTATCTGTGGCTGATTATCCCATGGAAAATTGCATGGGGAAAACGTGTTATAAATCCCTTGCCCCTTTTTCTCAGGCCTTGCATTTCAGATCATCCTGAAACTTTCCAAGAATAAGATGAGCTGGATGAGACCGTTTTTTGGAAGGTTTGTGAAGATTTGTCAAAAGGCACCAAAGTTACAGGCAAACCAAACAATTTTTGTTTTATGGGAATGTATCCTAAATTATGAATTATGAAGTCTTTCGGTAACTGTACTGCATTTTCCTCCTTATCAGGTGGTGACAAAATGGAACCTGCTAGGATAATTAACACAATCCAACCCTTTTTGTCAATGAAGTAGAAGCACAAGCGGGAGCAATGGCAGCTAGAGCCGTAGACCGAATGATGGAGAGGGGAGGAGGAGGAGGAGGAAGAAAGTTTGTCAACGTGACAAATTAAATGTAATTGTTGTGCCACTGTAGACAGATGCGGCCAACAACTCCCGACTCTAAGCCGTCCCTCCACTGCCCCAATCTTGAAATCTGGAGAGGTGGTTAAACAGTGAAAGGCCACATTGAACCAGGGCTGACAGCGACATATTCGGAAAATGATGGCATTTCCTTAAACACTGTTTGCAAAATGGTAATTATCTGCCAGTCTATGACAGCTGGCACTTAGCGGGGACACTGCGAGAGAGGAAGTGAGGAGCAGCCACAAGCGTCAATGAAGAGTGGACAGGAACACGCTAGCGACTTCCCAGGCCTTGTTTCACACCTATCTGAGAGGAGAATAATGAGGAAAAAAGAAAAAAGATACGCGACTTAAACATAGTATTCTACGCTGGAAGGCCAGATGGAAATGAAGGTGCTAAGTCTTTCTTCTCTTTCCATCGCTGCCTTGATGTGCATTCTGGGTAAGTGTGGGCAAAGGTGTGCAGAGCTCTGTGCACCTTCTATGATGTCATCATGAGCTTTTACATTCAGGGGGGTTTGGAGAACTTCAAAAACATTGACGTCAACTTTGGTACCCATCACACTGTACCCAGGCACCCTAGTGTCAGAGCTCATTGTGGTAGCTACATGAAGAGAAAGCACTTTTGTTGCTTTTGTGTAGTTTGCACTATTTGGCTTAGCCCAGCAGAGGGCAGAGCTGGACTGGGCTGTAGGGACACAGGGAAAACTCCTGGTTGGTTTAGGACCAGGGTGTTTTTAGGATTGGGTGGCAGAGGGATCAACAGTTATCAAATTTAGGGAAGATCCCTACGAAGTCACATTTTTCTTACAGATAAGAATTTAATTCCTCTTGTAACTGGTCTAGCTTGAGGCTGATAGGAATATATCTTCTAAGGCTGCTTTTAGGTCCCAGTCTACCAAAGTTGAAGGGCTGGGATATGGGTTTAACCCTCTGTTGCCTACATGGTTCAAAGGGTACAAGATGTCACTTCCGTTACCCGGGCATTTTGAAGAATCAGCAGCCATAACCAAGGAGAGAAGAGGAGACCCACACGGCATGCTTGTTCGCAACACACAGGCTCTGTCTCGGGACTGACTTGCACCTCAGTCTTAGCCCACAGACACCCTCCTGTTCATTAACATGATTAATGAAAGTAGCAACACCAGATGTGTCCAACACTACAGCTAAACAGCATAATTTTTCAACACCAAGCTCCGTCATAAAAAGGTGTGTTATTTTATGAGCATATACATGCTGCATTTCTACATTTGTATGACTCTCTACCACTTTCAGAGTCTCCACGATTTCCCATACAGTTCTCAGACTGTCATTTTCGGAGGCGGAGCTTATGTCAAAGATCAGTGGTTCCCAACCTGTGGTCTGGGGACCCCTGGGGGTCTGTGAAGCCTCCTCAGGGGTCCGCAACTGCTTAGAAAATTAAACAATATTAACAGATTATGTCCCAGCAGTCAGTGGGGGGGTCCCCAAATTCTAATAATGATTCAGTGGTGGGGTCCCCTGGTTCCCGTAATGATAAAGTGGGGGTCCACAGAAGTCAAAAGGTTAGGAACCACTGTCTTAGATTATTAAAGACTGGTCTGCCCAGTGTATTACCTCATACTGATTTGCAGTGGTTGGTGGTTAAAATAAACTTTTTGTGATCCTGTCAAGATCTTCGTGGTGTACTAGGTATACGTGTGCTGATACTCACGGTATGCAAATATGTATATAATATAATAATAATAAGTGTATAGATATTCAATTTGTAAAATATATGCTATAACATCAGGAAGTTTTCTAAGTTTAACACAGGCCCCAGACTTTTCTCAAAACATAATGCAGGAGTCAGGGACATCTTAAGGATTGTGGGGGCCCCTGTTTGTCCTTGTTTTGCCAGATGACTGACAGTGTACAGGCAATCTTTTCCAAATTCTAAATGTGTTTACTTCTAATATTCAGAGATAGTGACTGTGTTTTAACACTGTAACACAACAGGAGCTCAGTACAATATTACTACAAATAATCACTGTGACACCCTCTCATTTCTCAAATGCTAGGGAGGTCCTGTTTTGATCTAAATAAACTTTTTATGGATGTTGCATGAAACATAAACACTACATTTCTCAGCCTAATTTCTGTGGTAGACTCCCACCATCATCCACATTATAAATACATGAAAGGAAAACAGCATTTAAAGCAATCTGTTAAAAATTATTCAAGGTAATCAGGGCAAGACTGTCTGCAGAACATAGTTGCTCTATCAGGACTCCCTGAGCCAAAGCCCACTTTATCCATGGCTTAATACGTCTCTTTCAAGAGTGGGGTGCAAGGATGCAGAAATAAACAGACAGTATTTTCGAGCCCTTCACTTCTTTCTGGTGCCTGCCCTGGTATTCACACTAGGCCTGTCCGTGAAATGTTGCACTAAGAAAAACACCCATAGGCGGACCAGAACATAGGTGCTGTCACACTGAAAGCTGACATGGTCTACAGGCCTGGGAATCTGAGATTTAGTAACACGTATGACACCGGCACAAGGGTGCATAACGAGAGGTGGGACACGTTGTGGGGGTTTTACACATGGGTATGTGTGAAAAACTATTAACACCAATGCAGCCTGAAAAAACTCACATCCTTTGCCAAATGTCATTATGAATGGCAGCAGAGGCCGCCGCCGCAAATCTCAAGGGGAGAGGTGGGCTGGGGGAGGGACGCCAACTGGGGGGAATAAAAAAATAATTTAAATAAACGTATTGTTCCCTTTGCCACCACCTGCCGTGCTGCTCCTCTGCTCTTCTTCTGTTGTCCCAGCATTCACCGGCACACCAGCACAGGTTCCCCAGCAATCCTGGTGCTTCTCTCATGCTAAACTTAGCATGAGAGCATCATCAGGATTGGTCTGAGAGGCTTGGACTGCCGCTAGGAAACTGCATTGGGATCTGTGCAGTTCTCCACCCCAGCTGTGTAGCACAGCTGGGTTGGAGAGACCTAAGTGCGTACGTGTGTTTGGCCAGTCTGAGATGTCTGGCCAAACACACATGTGCACTTAGTGTACAGATTCCTCTCCCCCCCACTCCTGTGGCCCAGCCCCACTCCTCCCCTCTCAAACTCATGCTGCAAAGTTAAATAAATTACACAGAATGGAAGGGAAAAGTATGCAAGCATGTGACATAATGCAGCACATTGTTTGGCAGTATTGTGCCACTCTTTTCCCATTTTTTCCCATTTTATTACTGTATAGGGTAAGGTTTTACCAGATTAGCACCCAGTACCGCAATAAGTAAGAAAATGTGAGCAGTAAACCTTTGCAAAGGGGTCTCACAATGCACGCCATGGATTTTTTGGGGAATGTTCAATCCCTTTGAGTTTTTCCTCTTAAAATGTGCAAATCATTTAGGGTATGGATTATGTGGCAAGTGCACTAAATTCCTATTCATGCGGAAAATGCAGCAGAAACGAAACTGTATAATTCAGAGGCCCTGGGCCCATAAAAAGGCAACTCGATGGGTTTGAGCTAAGGTTACCGAGAATCTCTCAAAACCATCCAAGGTCCAAAAATATCTTCATCTCAAAGATGATCTGCACCTCGTATTCGAAATTCAGTACTATCTAGAATGAAAAACTTGTAATATTCCTCAATTATGTCAAAAGATACCATCTATATAATGATGTCCCCTTTTTAATGAGAAGTCATCAACACGGCAAAGGATTATGGGTTACAATAAAATTTGAGACGCTGTAGTGACAGCTTGGCTATTGCTACGAAGACACATAAAATGCTACTTTTGCAATAGTATCGCATGCCAACAGCCTGAGCCTGGCACTACGATAGGGCATACCTTGGCATAAGCTCTCTATCAGGCGGGCAACTAGAGACTAAGCCTCACATCATTATGAAAGGTAGAATCAGAGCTGCAATGCTCTACAGGAGCAGCCATTCAAAGAGGAAGAATATTTTATGAAGTGCATTCCGGAGTAGCGTGCTACTCGCCGAAAAGCGCTTCGACGCCTCGTCAGGGGTAGTAAGCGCTATATAAATACTATTACAATACAATATTAGTGTTCTGATTCTAGTTTTTTTGTTTGTTGTAAAGTTCTTTAAATGTGTTGCATGAGCGGTATTAGAGGTTTTAATGCATAATGGTAGCCTCCAGTCTTGAAATGACATCAGAGCTTCAATGCTCTACAACTGTCAATGCGGCCATGTGCACAATACTGGAACCCTAAATGTACGCGTAAATGTCCCCACAGTCCCAAGGTATGACCTTGACCAACTCAGTCAGACTCTCTTGGTGACAGGATCCCACTGCAAACAGTGACACAGTGCAAACAGCGTTTCCCTAGCAAATGATCCAGCAGTCCACTAATGGTCAATAAATACGCCGTGGTACGTGAACAGAATAATGTTCCCAGGATCACACAGCGTGGTCAAGCGGGGGAGCCAGGATTAGAAGCCAGCTGAACAGGCTTCACACAGCGGATTATTTGGTCATTAGAGCACAGCTTCTCGCGATAAGGCACGCGCTGTGCACACCATGTGCTCCACAGTGAAGAGCGCCGCTCTTCGCCCTGCGCCAGGATGGGAGAAGCGGCAGGAAAACTGAGACGATCCGTCATCTTCTTTTTTTTTCTTTCTACAAGGCTGCGGTTCCGTGAGCAGGGACTGCTCATGAATAATTCCACCGTGAAAACAGCTAACAGCTGTATTGCACTGCCTGCATTACGAGGCGCATAATTTTACGAAATGAAATATATGTTATGGCACCCTGGGTGGCATTTTGACTATTAGTAAACAGAATGTGTAATACCTGGGCGCCTAGAGCGCTTTTACATTTTTGTTTTGTTAGCGGTGTGCTGGGAGGGGGGGGGGGTGCTGGGGGTTTGAGTGGGTGGCCGTGGGTCTACACAGACGTGTGGTGCCAACGCTTTGGGGCTGCGATTTACACAAGCGGGGCGGATAAACACCCAGAGGCGGGCGAGAAGTGAACACCGTTGTCTAACCTTTTACTTGAGGCCGATATACTGAGTAGGACGGGTCAGTGTTTGTTGTGCAAAGAGCTGGGGCCTCAGTGCTTAATTTGTGCTTGTTGTTTCCGGTGCTGAGCAGCGGCACTTATTTTTGAGGGCCGGTGCTTATTCTTCTGCCCCAAGCATTTACTGCGAGCAAAAGACACATATGAGAAAGACGGAGGAAAAGAAAAACGAAAAAGCGTCACAGAGGTAGAAAGCAGAAAGCTGCCAGAGTGAGTTGAGGGGACTAGGAGTGGCCGTAAATGGATTAAAGAGGCCCGAGGTAGCTTCAGGGTTACGTTGCCTCAGTATTCCGTGCTCGCACATTTAATTGCAGCAGCCGCGTGTTTAAGAGGAGAGCTTTGGGCACCAGCACCTTTCTATTTACAAATTAAGCCCTGTGGGGCCTGATTGGGTGACTGTGATTTTGAAAAAAAACTGACCCATTTATAAAATAAGGCGTCAACAACAGCAGAGTAAAATGAGTATCTGGACCTCAAGACTGATACCTGCGGGGCGGTGCGAAAAGAACGCGCCTGTTCCAAAAAATGTGCAGTTTCATCCACTGGGAGCCACCAGGACCAGTAAACCACGTGTGTAGCACACAAAAGTGTCTTCTAGGCACTGGAGTAAGTGTGCCATGGGTAAATATGTTATATGTTCACTAAGGAACGGACCTCAGCAGGCTGATTAAAGCATTTAGTAACCCGGTGGGGTTTCGTAAGGAAGCCTTATTAGGGGACGAAAGTCTTTTAGTGTTTTCTGAAAACCAGGATGGTGGACACACTTGAAGAAGGACTAAATGGAGAAAAGACAGTGGGTAACTGCCTCTTTTAAATACTTTGGTACCCATAGTAGTCCAGATCTTGGCTTTGCACTTCACAGTTTACATTGCGATGCTTAGCGCCTCAGAATGGTAAGCATGTTTCCTGGAGGGATTTAGGCTAGTGGTAACTAGAGAGCAAACGTCCCTCTCGGACAAGACCCTCAACATAAGAAACAAGTTCACCACCTGCATGACCCAAGTTGCTGAATGGATGAAAGGCAACTGTCTCAAGCTCAACACTGAACAGGCAGAAGTAGTGAACTTCAGCAAGAACACCTGACCCTGGGACTCCAAACAGTGGCTGGCCAACTTTGGACCAACACCCAGGAACCATGCCAAGAACCTCAGAATGATCACCAACACCAAACTGGACAAGTCAGCACCATCACCTCATCCTGCTTCCACACCCTGAAGATGCTGAGGAACATATTCAAATGGCTTCCAAGCAACACCAGAAAAACAGTCACTCATGCCCTCGTCACCAGCAAGTTGGACTACGCGGACACCCTCTATGCTACAATCACCAGACAACTCACCAGAAGGCTACAAACCAACCAGACCTCAACAGACAGACTCATTCTCAACCTCCCACACAGATTTTACATCACACCACATAGCAGGGAGCTCCATTGGCTTCCAATATATACAACCGGACTAATTTCAAACTCATCACACATACATTAAAGGCACTACACAGTTTAGGCCCCATCTACCTGTACAGTAGCATCTCTTTCCACAAACCACCTAGACACCTTCGCTCTGCTGGACCGCTACTTGCACACATCCCTCACACAAAGCCAGGTCAGGAGGACAGGGGTTCTCTTACATTGCTCCTAAAGAATGAAATGACCCCCCACTCCACATCAGATCCTCGTCCTCTCTTTTGGAATTCCACAAGAAGCTGAAGACCTGGCTTCAATTACCCAACCTACCATAGGCAGGGCTGTGGGGATACCTTCCCAGCCCCATGATACCCTGAAGGGTGCTTTACAAGTAAACATAACATAAACAGAGATGATTCAAGAGAGGCTGTCAACTACAAGGAGTGCACAATAATTTTTTCTTGCCTCCTTCATGATTTAAGGAAACCTCCACAACTTCATGACATTCCATCTGTCCTCCACTTAGCATGAAAATTGTGACATGTGGAACAGTTTATATTGCAAAACGTAAATTGCAGAGAAAATTCTGCATACATTTGCCTTTATGCATAGAAAACCTCTGCAAAACAGAAACTTGTATAGAGGTTTGAATACATTTTTGCATTTTGGCTCGATTGGATTAGAATAAAAATGATCTGCAAAACAGTGAGAATTAGCTCTCAAACTTAAACCAAAACCTTTTCAAATTTTGCATATGGCATAAATTATGATCGTCGCCAAAACTTCACCCTCATTAAAAAAAAAAAGAATCTCAGACATACACTACTTATAACAATAGTTCAGTCTGGGCAACAGGTTTTATCGGTTTCATGGGAGTACTGGTAGAATTGTGACTAGTGGGTATTCCCTTTTGATGTCTCGTTCTGGAACACAAACACTGTCAACCATTTCATCTATACTTAGAGGCATATTATTTACAAGAACGTAGCACATCGGTCCTGATGCGTCACGTTTCTTGCGTCGATCCTGCCCCACAAAACTACACCGTGGTTGCACTGTATTTACAATATGGTCCACCATGGCAGTCGTTAGGACAATAGTGTCAATGTTTTTGATGCTATTGTGGAGCTTTACTGCGTTAGCATCAACAATTTTGACACTAGTGCAGCAAAGCAAAGGGAGGCCCATTGATTACAATGGGTGCGTCATTTTAACCCCTGCTCTGAGCAGGCGTAAAAAATGAAGGAAAAAATGGCGCAGTGAAATGTAAATTTCACTGCGCCATTTTTTCGGGCCTCCATCTGTCGGAACTCCCCCTTGCATACATAATGTGGCGCAAGGATTTGCAAAGTGGTGCAATGCATGCATTGCGCCACTTTGTAAATTCGCCATGGGAGAAAGACTTCCTTAATGCTGCTTTAGCATAAAAAAATGACACTGGTGCTTGGGGCTTGTGAATATGCCCCTAAATGAGAAGTCATTCAGGCCTGCCATCACAGAGAAAAAATACCAACACACAGGTAGTTACGCAAGGCTGACATTTTTTTACTATCATGGACGATAGTGATAAATATGGTTACTAAAGACTGCCTATCACCAAGAACATAAAGCCACAGGCCTGGTCTTTTCTTTAGCAAGTTGTTAATTTCAATTGCATTGATTCAAATGTACCAATGTAAGTAAAGTAGGACTGCGACTAGCAGAATGAAATCCACAACTGGCACAGGGTCCATCCTGGCATGTAGTACCCGGATGCTTTAACAAGAAAATTGTGTTTTTAATAGGGGTTTCGCTGTTTTCACTTTGCCATTTTGTGGTGTTTATAAAAAAAAAAGGTGGTTCCTGTGTTTTATAGGGGCAGGTACAGTCCGGTACTGAGTGCCTGCACTTCTTTAATGTGAACAGGAGAGTGCCTGCACTTCTCAGCACTGCTGCAATACATTTAATGGGAGAGTACCTGCACTTCTCAGCACTGCTACAAAACATTTAATGGGAGAGTGCCTGTACTTCTCAGCACTGCTGCAATACATTTAATGGGAGAGTAATACATTTAATGGGAGTGTACCTGCACTTCTCAGCACTGCTGCAATACATTTAATAGGAGTGTACCTGCACTTCTCAGCACTGCTGCAATACATTTAATGGGAGAGTACCTGCATTTCTCAGCACTGCTGCAATATATTTAATGGGAGTGTGCCTGCACTTCTCAGCACTGCTGCAATACATTTAATGGGATAGTACCTACATTTCTCAAAAGCAAACAAGTACTGCAGATAGTGAGTCCCAGTTCTTCTATATTTCCTTTGCTCCTATTGACTATGGAGATGTAGAAAGCCCTTGCAGAGGTTCAACAAGTGAACATAACTATATGTGGTCTTGCACTACAGGTGCAGATAGAGAAGAAAGGCAGAAGGTATTAGGGCAGGTAGATGGGATTATGTGGTTAAGATGAGTTTTCGATGATGAAACACCATTGCAGAAGACATTGCTTGAGTCAAGCGCAAACTGATTTGCTGTTGGAAAATAATGACGGGAAAGTGACATTAGCAAAGTGATGTCGTAAATACCTACTGAGGCTATATTCATTTTCAACTTAAAAAATAGAAACACTACTTGCTGTTAAATTTTATGACACAAGCAGAGTATTTTGAGTTCCCTAATATTGAATTTTACATAGTTTACTGATTTTCTAGCAGTGCCGTGCCCTTCAACTACAAACTGGGAAACCAAAGTTAGCAATGACAGACATGCTGAAGACAGCCCCGCTCTCTTCAACTCCTCAAGTAACTTCTCTCTCTCTCACATTTTTTTCTTCTCTCTCTCTTGTCTGGGTCACAGGTGGGTGAGAGAGGAGGAGAAGGAGGAGAGAGTGCACCTAATTGCACATGTGTATTTTGGCTGGCTGTCTCAGGCCGGCCAAACACGCATGCGGACTTAGGTTTCTCCAATCTGGCTATGTTGAACAGCCGGGCTGAGGAAACTGCACAGACCCCAGGACGGTGTCTGATTAGCAGTCCAAGCGACTCAGACCAATCCTGAAGCTGCTCTCATGCTTTGTTTAGCATGAGAGCAGCACCAGGATTGCTGGTGAGCCTGTGCTGGTGTCCCAGTGAATGCTGGGACACCAGAAGAGGAGTGAGGTGGCAGGAGGCAGCCGCAAGAACAGTATGTGTTTTTTTATTAGTTGTTTCCCCCGTCCCCGTCGTTCCCCTCTGCCTCCCCCCCTTGATACTTGCGGCAGCCGCCGCTAGGCTGCAGTCCAATTGGGGAAATGCCCGATGGAATTAAAGCCCTGTCTGGCCATGCCTTTTTAGCTTTAGTTTGCCTTTGCATGTTTTTCAACCTGCCAGTGATGGTGCTGAAACTGGATGTGCCTTTTCTTGTGGGCTCTATGAAACTGTGTTACTACGTTAGCTTGTACCTATGTTTCTTTGCGCACAAAAGGAATATCAAAAGCCCTGGGTACACATCTTCTGAGATGAAAGTATGCAATGTTAAAACTTTGCAAAAATCTCTATTTTCATGAGAAACCACAACTCTTAACAGAACATCGCAACCTTTGCGATGCTATGTTAGTTTTGCAAAGACCTTTCAACTTTGCACACCTCTATCGGCCCTACTCCGCCTCTCTCAATAAAGCACAACTGGCAGAAGCCCTTACAAATGGGCTGTGAGCTGAAAGTATTTCTTCTATTTCTAAGACTGGAGTAAAGGTTTTCTGACCATCTCTGTAAAACATAAATGAAAAGTAGCACTAGATAATGGGACAGTGCAGTGTTATGCCCATTGCTATAGAAGTGAAATAGAAACAAGACTGGCCATTTTCTGGACAGAGCTAGATGACAAGTGACTGCACAGGTTGAAAGGTAGTCAGCTCTGGCGTCCGGCAGTAGGGGTGTGGAGAGACATTTAGTTGGCAGTGGAGAAGGACTGATGTATGGAGTGCCACACTGAAAAAAGGGGCGACATGCTCTTCCATAAAGATAACTTAATAAAAGGGTGAACAAGAATTGGCAGAGCAAAACCAGTGACCTACTGGCTTTGACAATGTTTTTTTGGTAATTCTACGAAAAAATTTAAATTGTAACTGTGCAAAAGTTCATTTGTGGAGAGCTAGCGGTAATTTGCTGCCCGGCTCTCTAAAAATACATATAGCTAAAAAAATATATATAAAAGAATAGCAGCGATAGAGGAACAATGGAGGTAATGGGTGAGGAGCTGGATGGGAGGATGTAACGGGGTTTAGGCGGGGCACAAGGGATAGAGCTATATGTGGGGCAGTTGAGAAATGCACAGCAACTAACAGTGGGGAAAGATGCACACGAGGAAGGCAGCAACATGGGAAATGGGATATAGAGGAAGAAGTACACAGGAAAGACAAAGGGAAGGAGAGAGAGAGAAAGAGAGAAAGAGAGAGAGAGAGAGAGAGAGAGAGAAAGAGAGAGAGAGAGAGAGAGAGAGAGAGAGAGAGAGAGAGAGAGAGAGAGAAAAGAAAGAAAGAGAAAGAAACCAAACACGGAGCACTCGGGTATTTTGGTGGGGATGGAAACAGACAGGGGCAGAGGGATGGAAATGAAACACACTCTGATGGCCGCCTAGCCAAAAAGAAAAAAAGTAGTTCCCTAAAAGTGAGCAGTGAAAAGGCAGGAGTTAGCCAGTCAAGAGGATGGTAAAGGGGCTATTCTCCAGGGAGGAATGCAGGAGGTGGTGGCAGCACTGAGGGCAAAAGGACTAAATATGAGGTGAGCTCATGAATGAAGGTGCAGGAATGAAAGAGAATATAATATAAAAGGAGCTCATGAATTGAGATGGGGCACTAGAACTGAACATCGTATGAGGTGAACTCATGAATTGAGGTGTAGGAATGAGTGAATATAATATGAGGTGAGTTCATGACTAGAGGTGCAGAAATAAGAGTGAATATAATGAGATACTTATGCCAAGACAACCATGTGCGAAGAGCCCATGCCTGAGCTGTCTAGGGGTCGCAATGGCAAGCTCATGCTTCTATTGTGAGGGTAGCGGGTGGTGGTGACTCAAATGCCGAAGATCTGTCCACAGGAGTGTGGCGCAACCAACTAGCCTGATATGCAGGGGGAAGCTCACTCATCAAGGGGGAACGAACCGCACCAACAAAACCGACCTGTAGAACAACGCTAGCCAAGGGTGAGAGTTCTCGCTCTACAGAGGAATATGTGGGTTGTTAGAAGGCATAAATTGTTTCATTATTGCAATCAAAAGCCCAAAGTATACAGTAGTCTGCAAAAAGAGGCAGGCCGGTTACCCATTAAACTAGAGCTTCCATGGAAGGCCCGATTGAGAGCTACCCCTTTATGGCCACTGATTCTCACTTTTTATCTCCTACCCCTTCCTCTCTTCCCTCTAGCTGACCTTTCTTTACCATTGTGTATTGATCTCAGGCATGAGTTGCAATGTCCTGATGATGATCCTATAACTCAGTAAGGATTGAAACGTCGTAGACTCCTGCACACCGACCCTATTTATTATGTGTACATTGACTACAGGTGCAGAAGGGTCATGTTATGTTTATTTGTGACCAAATATGTTTGTTTTTCTGTCACATACTAAAGCCTGAGTCACTTCTTTTAATTGATTTGTGTGGTGCTCCTTGCGGGTTCCTACCCACCCAAATTTCTCTTTTAGTTGAGTTGATAAATAAATGTGGCTTTTAAATTTGTGATTGAGTTTTTTGTCTGGGAACTATTATTTTTCCAGTGTAGTAGTTGTTGTATGTTTTTGTTTAGGGAACTATGTTCCTTATAGCAATTATGACCCATTTTCACTAGAGGTTCATGGGTTTCCCTTGTGTTTCTATAATAACCTTCTAAAAGTGGCGTTTTCAGAACAGCAATTTAAAATCTGATGTCACCATAAGAAAGGATTAAAAATTGTGATTACAGCTATACCACACTTGGAGTTATCTCTTCCCATTTGGAAATTACACTTATAGAATGCAATAAGGCAACTCCAATGTTATCATATGGGAAAGATAGGCCTTACAGTAGTGGAAAATTAACTTGTAGTTTTTCACCACAATGACATGTAACACTAAAAAGTATATGTCCTACCTTGTAGATACATTGCTCCCTGCCCACTGAGCTGTCCAGGGCATTCCCTAGGGATGACGTGTATTCAAAAGGAAGGTTTGGGCCTGGCTAAATGTTTACTTTCCCCAGTCAAAATGGCTGTTGAAACTGCACACACAGGCTCTGCATTGATAGGCCTGAGGGCTACTTAAGTGGGTGACACAATCAGTGCTGTGGGCCCACTAGAAGCACTTATTTTATCTGCCCTAGGCACATGTAGTGCCAGTTTAAGGAACTTTAGGGGACTTAAGAGTAAATTAAATATACCAATTGGGGATAAGCCATTATTACCATGTTTAGAGGAGAGAGCACGAGCACTTTAGCACTGGTTAGCAGTGGTAAGGTGTGCAGAGTCCTAATACCAGCAAAGACAAGGTCAGAAAAAGTGGAAGAGGATGGCAAAACGTTGAAGGGAAGACCATCCACAGGAATAACACAGCCCTTTTACATTCTAGTCCTTAGCTGTGCCTCTGCTTTCTTACTTTCATACTCTACCATCAAGTGCATTTTTACAGTAAACTGCTAAACAAAAATGCAATTTTCTCTACTCCAGCGAGGCCAACCTTGAGGTTCAGGAGAAACCGAAAAGGCTTTTCACCACTGCAGATAACAGGAGGAGGTAGAGAAAATGAGGGTAGGGGATAGTGAATAAGTCAGGAAAGAGCTCAAAGAGTATGTTGCATTGTCTATCAAAACAAATTGCCTCTTACAGGTTGTTCTCCGACGTGACTTGGAGCAGAGGAAGCGCCCCAGATGGCCGGTGTAGATCTGGCCGGCGCTGCAGAAGTTGGCAGCTGGCCCTGTGCAGGGCCATCCATCAACCAAAAAGATGTATTAAGAACATAGAGCAGAATGAAGCATGCAAGAGCACTTCCCAGACCTGGCTGCTTGCACTCTCTACGCTGCTGTGCAGTAAGAAACCTCAGCACACCAGAAACCACAAGCAATGGCTTCAAACTCTCATGGCCATCCATCACAGCGGCTGACTGATGATGGAGGGCGTTTGGCACCACAAATAACCCTCTTCAGGTGTTAGCCATCAGAATAGGCCACTCAATGTACCAGACTGCTGTGCCCAGTATCTTCAGTCACATGGAGCAAACCATCATTGGGCAGTACCTTTTAACATTGTCCACATGGTGACATTAACACGTTGATTGCAGTTTAGGTGCATGACTGACGAAAGATAGCATGCTATCCATTTTTTGCTGTGGAGAACCCAAGCCCTTTTTTACCCAGCATTTGTACAAGAGCAGGTGTATTATTCAGTGCTAAATTTGTATTATTGGCAGTGGCGGCCGGCAGCTCTAAGAGGGAGGGGGGCGGGCGGGAAGCACACAAACACTCATTATTACACACACACACACATCCATTAACAAGACTCATAGCATTCAAACATGCATGCACCAGACATTAATTTTAAAAGATCACACACACACTCATTCTTTCACACACACGCATTTATGCACATCCATTAACAGCACTCATAACATTCAAACATGCACGCACGCACCAAACATTCATTTTAAAAGATCACACACACACACATTCTTTCACATACACACCCATGCACGTACATCCATTAACAACACTCGTAACATTCAAATATGAACGCACGCACCATTGATTTTGAAAGATCACACACACACACTCATTCTTTCACACACACACACATGCACGCATACACATCCATTAACAACACTCAGAACATTCAAATATACACGCATGCACCAAACAGTCAATTAAAAAGAACACACACACACTTACCTTCAGCCTCAGGCAGCAGCCCCAGCCTCCTCAAAGAGTGGGATGGGATCAGTGACACTGCTGACCCCACCCCACTCTGTGATGAAGTGTCACTGATTGATACTTACCCTGGACACTTCAGGGCTTAAACCTAAAGCACCCAGGTCGAAGTCAATGGGTGACGCTTTCCTCGTCACCCCGGGGAGGGCCTCAAGGCACCTTTGCTGAGCCGAAGAGGTCACGCCCATAGGAGCTGTGACCTCCTCAGCCCAGCAAAGTTCAGCTCAGGCAGCCAGGAGTCAGCGCAAATCGCACATGTCTGCTCCTGGTTGCCTGACCTGAAGATGAAGAGTGTCTGTCAGGCTGACCAGGCTGACCTTTGTTCAGCCTGACAGACACTCTTCATGAGGGGCAAAAGTTGGGGGGACGTGGCCCCTCCGTCCTAAAGTACGGGCCGCGCCTGATCATTGGTTGCAAGTAGTTAGCGATGTCAGTCATTTTAGGTTGCTGGGACCCCTATTTTATCATTAAACTGTGACCAAAGGCAGAGAAAGGCAGAAATGAGTGAAATAAAGTGATAGACAAGAAAATAGTGATCTGTACTTACAAATTATTCTCTGTAATCCTGGAAATTCTGGAGCAAATCAAGATCAATTCAAGCATGGTAACACGTATTCAGAGAAAATTAAATGTGGAAATTGTTGTATAATTACAAAGCTTTCTCCATAATGAACTGCAGACCTTAAACAACAGTTGGAGTGCGGTATTTTTAGGTCTGGCTTGACGATGTAGCTGTCTGCAGACCTACTGTTACAAATTCTTTAAAATATACATTGAGGTGCCTCTGGCTGTTCCCAGAGCAGTATTTCTCTTTCATTTCATGATATTGGATTTGAATGTGTTATTCTGCCTTTTTATGGAGTACTTGCACTGCAATGCATGATGGACTATTTTACATATCATCACAGGTAAATTTCTGTATCTCATCCATACATTGTATATAGAAAGCAATCCTGTATCTCATCCATGCATTGTATAATATAGAAACAATGATTTGATGTTTTGTTTTATGTTCACTGTGGCAGACAGCAAAGGTACAGCCCATGATGGTCAGTGCACTCTCCCACACACATTCACACAGCACAGGCAACAATGAAAGCTTCCATCCCATTAGTACAGTATTGTAAGTTGGCATAAACTAAACAGCTAGCTCCTAGGCATGTACATGATGTACGTCACTCTTTGTGCAGCCAGTTTAGCACCTCTGGAGAGCAGACTGCGGATGCTTACATGGCAACCGAGAGCATATATAGGCCACAAATCTGTTATCTCTTTCTTTAGGAAGCATTACACCTGCACTTCAAGTGCAAAGAGCTAGCCAAGGCTGTTGCTGTATTCGTGATATTGTGGGCAGGTGACGTCCTGTGCTACCACAAATTGTCCCCACATTATGTAAATTTGCACCAAATGACCTACAAAAGGCTTGGTTGCTAGAGGAAAGGGAGTGCCCAAAAGTCAAAAAACCTTGGGGGAAACAGAAAACCAATGACCCTCTCAGGACACCTAACAATGATAATGCCAATAGTCCTGCCTTTAATGTGCTGTTGCATTCAAATGGCATTTATGCATGCGTTTGTGAGTATGTAAACGCCAGACCTACTGGACTTGCCAATATTTGTTTCTATGGGTAAACACAGTCCACTGACTTTCACCTAACTCATTCCATTGCTTAGTCTTTGAACCAGCTATACATTCTTGTAGTTGTAAAGATGGTGTTCTTATATACCACCAATAGCCCAGCCTTTGCCCACTTTCTCTGCAAAACTAGCTGAAGTTCAGTAGAATATTTGCAGCGCACAAACCAATGATATGTCAGTGTAACCCATTGTACCTCAATGTATGCTCATTAAATGCACTACATGTCTGTTTCTTTAAACAACTGCTCGTTTTGCCAAAGTCTGGCATCTGTTATACTGTAGGCATCTGGCTCCATGCCACAAAGGGTACTTTCACACAGTCCTGTTTCTTCAGCTCTATGCATGCTGTAGTTTAGCCAATACCAAAGAAAATGCAGGCCTCCCAGGCCCAGATGCTTAGCACAGTTGGCAAGAAAACCTGACTGACTGAATATCAGACATAAAACGGGACCAGCTGCTGGCAATGTTTTAAAAGAGGTCAAACAGGGACCGACGCCTTCCATCGTTTTCATTGGCTCTGTGTGATTCAGTTGACATGTTGTGATACAACTGTACTCAAGGGGTTTCTAATAACCAAATTCAGACCTATGACATGCGAAAAAGGCACTCGGCCAACAACAACAGAGGGCAACTGCGGGAGTGACATTCAGACAACCTTCGTTCATTCACCAAGCCTGCTGGGTCTAGTAGGCCTATACATGTAAAGATATAAATGAAACTATGTATCCCTAAATGTTTCTTGATGTTGGCTTACAAGTCAATCAACCAGTTTTTGTAAAGCGCAGCTACTCACCCATGAAGGTCTCAAGGCGCTGAAATAGTACTCTACTCCCTTCATGGGGGCTCATTAACAGCAAAGCAATCTACTTTAGAATGAGGTATAATATGCATTGCTCTGTGATTATCTTAGACTGCTTCCTCATCTCTTTATCAAAGGTCTCCATCCACAATCTTGGAATACCAGACAACAATGCTTTATAGAACTGGTAGCCCCAGGCATGGATTTCATAGCTTGTTGGCCAGGTGGCTTAATATGGACATTACTGAAGACTGAAACATGTCAAGGGTTGCATGTCATTCCAGAGCTGGACTGTCTTAAATCCTACTCAACTGACTCTATTGGGCGGGGCCAACACTGGTTTGCATGTTTGGTCACTATGTAGAGTGGCACAGTGATTCAGTCCAATCATTGTTGTTCTTCAGAGAGAGAGACTTGCCCAGTTTTAAGGTGCCACAGCAAACTGAAATATCAAACCGCACCTCACTGTTGAGACCCCATGAACCTGAAACGCCTGGGGCTGCTGTTCGGCAGGGGCATGGCTTTACAGATTGGGATAGGCTGTCCCATTTAGGGCACAGCCCAGACCGATTTAGATATGCCTGGTCCCCTGTCTGCATTGGCACAGCAAGCACAAAATGATTTACTGGAATATGCCCCATAGAAATCACAAGTGTCTGATGTTGTTAATTCAAGCATTTAACTTGCTGTGTCATATGACATAACCTTGCATCTCAGTAATGAGGTCCAGAAAGACTGAAACATGTCGGTTATTTTTGTTCTCATTTGGCGGAGGCTTGGTCTGGCGGTTTTCATCTTAATTCTTGAGTAAACAATACGCGTTTAGGTTTATGGGTAATAACGTTAGCGAAATTGGAGCAATTACCAATTGCACCTTAATAACAAATAACTGGTGCAGTACGCACCGTATACCCTGTGCAAATGTTTTTTTCTACATGTATGTTTTGCCTGTGCAAATACCAAATGATAACAAGACCACAGCGAGAAGGTGTAAAGTAACCTTTAACCGACAGTTTAGTTTGGAAGCAATGTACTGCAGCTCCAACATAATGTCGAAGTGACCCAGAAGTTGACCGAAGAGCAGTCTAAACGGAGATTAGTTGACAGTGAAAACATGTACAGTTTGCGAACCAATCAGATTGTGTGGGAGGGGCCTGTGTAAGGATGAGCTATTGGCGGGTAGTTGGAGCGGTAAAGCTAGGAGCCTGAACTAGGGTGACTATATTTAAAAAGCCAAAAACTAGGACATTCTTCAATCACAGAATAAAATGTGTGATTGACCAAGGGACCGAGTGATTTAATTAATTTCACGCAACTACACAGAAAACACAGACAATAATACTCTGAATGGTTTTAACCATAGGTTTTACCCACAGTATCGTGTTAACTAAATAGCTTTCTTCTGTGTCCGGCTATGTAAATCTGCAATGGGACACATGAAAGTGCACTCTCCTCGGTTTTTAGCCAATCCTCTCAGAAAACTGAGTTGTGCTAAATTGGAGACTGGCTCTATTGAGTGTGATCTTCTCAGTTTGCCCTCCCCTGCGGTAGCTGATTTTATGTGACACGAGGTGGCCTCGTGCGAAGGGGGTGGGCCCTTCACTGACACACCATGAAATGCCACAACTATTACATCAGGGGTTGATGCACACATAAGCCCAGAGCTGGAGAATCAATCCGATTTCCAGTTTAGCAAATAAATCAAAATATATGCAACTTCAATTTTTCTAACAAAATATACGCCCACAAGTGTCCGAAAGTCATTCATTGATTTTGCTGAGAAGAGGACGCAAAAGTACATTTGCTCTTTGTGTTTAACAATTAGCTACTGTCTCAGCAGAGAGGCCAGTGAATGAATGGGCCACTCTTATAGGCACTGCATTCCCGTCACAGGAGAACTGGGCAGTGGGCGCTTTGTAACAGCTAGAGCGTGAAGAAAATATTGGACCAGCCCAGCGTGGCCATGACGGCGTTTGGATCAATATTGGTTGTCATTTTTCACCTTCGACATTGCAAAGCCATAATGCGCCAGAAAAAAAAGTATTTTGCAAATTAGTCTGGCAGCTCTTAGCTTCTCCTGGGATGGGGAGGGTTAGTACGAGATTTCACCGCAGACCCCGAAAAAATCGCTTCAACTTAACGCTGATTCCCCGCCAACTATTCTGCCGGCATTAAGCCCTTCTGGAGAAACACTTCAGAAACACAAAGCCAGCGCTGGCATAACTAGGGGGCATAAACAATATTTGCAGTGTTGGTGTCGGGCAGGAATAAATCTTTTATTTCCACTGGCTGGCCCCTGCGCCAGGAAGTGTGTTCCATCCCAACCCGGCGCATTATATATTTATGGAATACATAATGGCCGCCATTACTTACGGATCTTATTCTTACGGCTCACATGGGAGAGCCCGGCCATAACTCATGCGTGACAATACCATGAGCTAGTTACTAAGGGCCCAATGGCGACGAGACGGCTGCGTGAATACACTGCATAGCTGTGCGGGGTGTGAAGGGGGAGGGGGCTGCTGCAATTTCCCGTGGAGAGGACGTTAGAGACGTAGCTGTACCCACAGAAGATCTGCTGAATAATTAAATTCGCTGAAGAATTTAAAAAAACCTTTCTTAAATTTTTCACTTTTCCCCCAAATTCATAAACAAGAAATGACAAAACCAATAGGTCTCGCCTATGCAAGAGCTATTGGCTTTGACAATGTGTTTTAGCCATGTTGTACATCAGCATGGATGCTGGTCAGCATGGTTAAAAGCTTGTGGCATAGGGGAGAGTGGCGTAGAGTGGAGTAGAGTGGATTGGCGTGGAGTGTCATGGAGTGGTGCAGAGTGGAGAGTCGTAGAGGGAAGTGCCATGAAGTAGACTGGAGCTTTGTGGATTAGAGTGGAATGTTGAGGAGAAGAGTGGAGTGTTGTGGTGTATGGTAAAGTGCTGTGCTGTAAAGTGGAATGATGTAGCTTAGCTTAGAGTGGTGGAGCATAGAGTGGAGGGGCATGTAGTGGAGTAGAGGGGCATAGAGTGTTGTGGCATAGAATGGAGTAGAGTGTTGTAGAGTGGAGTACAGTGTAATAGAGTGGAGATGCGTAGAGTGTAGTAGGATGGAATGTCATAGAATGGAGAGGCGTGCAGTAGAGCAGAGTGGTGTAGAGTTGAGTGATGAGGAGTGTCGTAGAGTTGAGGGTCATAGAGTGGAGCAGAGGTGCTTAAAGTGTTGCGGCATAGAGTGGAGTAGAGTATAAGACAGTGTTGTAGAGTGGAAGGGCACAGAGTGGAGTAGAGTGGATTGTCAGAGTGGAGTGGTGTGTAGTAGAGCGGAATGGTGCAGAGAAGTGTGTCTTAGAGTGGAGTGGCGTAGCGTAGAGTGGAGTGTCATAGAGTGCCATGGTGGGTTGTAAAGTTGAGGGTTATACAGTGTCATGAAGTGGAGTGATGTAAAATGGAGTAGAGTGGCATAGATTGGAGTAGCGTAGAGTGAAGTAGAGTGTTGTGGAGTAGAGTGTTGTAGATGTGAGTGGTGTAGAATGGAGTAGAGTGTCGTGGAGCAGAATAGAGTGTTGTAGAGTGGAGTGGTGTAGAGTAGAATAGAGTGTCATGTAGTGGAATATAGTGTTGTAGAATGGAGTGGCATAGAATGGAGTGGAGGGGAGTAAAGTGGAGTAGAGAAGTGATGAATGGAGTGGTACAGAATGGAGTAAAATGGTGTAGAGTTGAGTGGTGTACAGTGGACTATTGTCATAGACTGGAGTGACAGAGTGGAGGGGATAGATAGGCATATCTTAGAGTGGAGTAAAGTGTAATAGAGTGAAGTAGAGTGGTTTGGAGAGGCATAGGATGGATTAAAGTGGCATAGATTGTCAGCGACTGGACTGAAGGAGAGTGGCATAAAGTGTTGTAGAGTGGAGTGTGGTAGAGTGGAGTGGCATAGAGTCATAGAGTTTCAGAGTGGAATACAGTACAATGGCATGGTGTGGCATTGAGTGGAGTGATGTAGAGTGGAGTCGCATAGAGTCATAGAATGGAGTATGGTAGAGTTGAGTGGCATAGTGTTGTGGAGTGTCAGAGTGGAGTAACACAGAGTGGACTAGAGTGGCCTATCTTGAAGTGGCATAGAGTGTGATAGAGAGTTGTAGAGTGTCATAGAGTAGAGTGCATAGAGTGAAGTAGAGTGTCATAAAGTGGTGTGACATAGAGTGAAGTAGAGTGTCATAAAGTAGCCTGAAGTGGGGTAGAGTGGAATGACACAGAATGTAGTGGCGTAGTATTGAGGAGATTAGATTGTTGGGGTGTGTCACGGAGTAGATTGTTGTAGAGTGGACTGGTGTAGAGTGTAGTACAGTATCGTAGAGTGAAGTTGTGTAGAGTGGGGTATACATGGTGTGGTAGTGCACTGCCATTTCAGGCAACATATTTTCAATTGAAATTACCATTACATTTGAACCCACCGTTTCCCTGCTAAAACTGTACAGCTCACAAAGGATAATGTGTGGAAATAGAATCACCATGTGTATTGATTAGTTCTGAGCATACTGAAATATTTGTTTCCGCCATACTTCAGAATTACAAAAAAGTGTGCTTAATGTGTGCCTTCCTTATACTTAAATATTCTGAAATATGTGTACAGTTCATTTATGGACATTTAAATGTTGTTGTGTGCTGTAAAAAAATACCCTCCAGCCTTTGCTCTCTCATGGGTTGCCAGCAGGCTTGTCACATGAATCCTCTCACCTTGAAGTCAGAGAAAGATAAGTAAACACCAAGTTCCCTGGAAGACAGAGCCTAACACTTGACCTCAGTCTTTGAATGCACACCAAATGTGACAATATAAGAATATATTTTAAAGGCCTCTCGACAGAAAGGGAGAGCTCATGTAAATATACAAAGAGAAAAGGTGAACAGGCTTTGCTCCACAGGAGGGACTAACTCAAGCCAGATAGCCTAAAGCAAAGAAAGGGAACAAATAGAAAGTAAGCAAAGGTGAATTACAAACCACAAAGCCAATTGTAAGCAATGGGTGAAATGTATTCCCAGGGAAGCTTACAGAATGTTCCTTAGATATATTTGCGAATCAGACAGCTGCACTGTCTGGTAGGCTTCTACTGAATAAAACAATGAGTTAAAATCGACTAATGTGATTGGATGCCATGGGTCACGTGATGGGAGCAATAACCCTGTACAGCTTGGCGATTTCATTTCTTTACAGACGACAGGGTGTTTAGCCAGTGAATCCTCCCCCAGTTTCTTTTAAGGGTGCAAAGATGCTATTTGCTTAAGATCACACAAGTTGGTAAAGCGGGAAAACCGCAAGTGAACTTAATAAGACCTCCTTGTTTGACATCCATGGATTTGTTTGCTATGAGCTAATCTCCTAATGTATTCTCTTTCATTTGCCTTTCTCCCCGCTTGCTTGTGTACAGGTTTTCAATACTCCATTCCCCGGCCCATTATATTTGAACAAAAATGGTAATTAGAAAAAAATGGTGCTGCCGACTTTTTACACTTCAGCAAAACATTCTGGAACCTTCTTTCCTCGGAGAGCTCGTTAAAAGTGGAGCATTTCACTGCGGGCAGGTTCCCAAAGGTTGTAACTGATCTACAGCAAAACGACCTACTGCATGCAAGGTTGATCCGTGGATACACAGAGACAAACAGGTCTGCTCCAGGGCTCATGTTTGTAACCTCAGCGTCAACACTCCTGGTGAGCTTGCTTCAGTCTTTCATACCTGCGAGGCTGTTAGGCCAAGTGCGAAGTGTGTTGATTGCAGAAGTTCTGCTACAAAGTTTGCAATCTTTAGTGCGGTTTATGAGTAACACGTTTCTTATTACAAGACCATAGAACTTATGTTCCCATTGCCTTAGGTTCTGCGTTTAAACAGAGGGCGTTGTACACGTCAGGAGCAACAGAAAAGAATAGGGCCAACTGACTCCGAAGATAAATAAAAACCGACCAAGTTTGGTGGACATTGAAGAATGTCTAAGCAGAACTGTTTCTAGCAAATAGGAACAAAAACATTCCAGACATGAACATGAAGACACTAGAAAGACAACTGGTGCCAAAAGACTAGTCAAGATAAGGGTCTATGAGGTGCAAATGAAAAGAACGCGTGGCCTCGCCCCCCTCCTCCCCACTGTTTGTACTTGAGTTTTACTAGAGGGAAGCTAAAAATACGAGCAACTCCACCATATTTGAGCTATAAAACATACACAAACATATTTAAAATATGCTGTTTCTAGTATTTTTGACATTGCATTTTAATTTACAGAAAGCTCTGATGACTACAGGGTATATTTGTTCTGCACAATATGACAAAAAAGGCAAATTGTATGACAACAATTGCTAGTTGGACTCCTGATCTTCAAGTCGTTTTTCAGAGGAATAGCTAACATCCTCTTTTAGGGGCTGACCACATGCACATTGCTTGTAATGGAAACTAGAAATTTGTGCTTAGTTTTCTCATTTGATGCCATCTGTAGGACATTGATTAGGTCATCTTTTGTCCCAGAATTCAAGTTCTGTTTTCAAATTAGAAGTAATTAACAACTTATTTCCCCCCCGCCCCCCACTGTCCCTGAGTGCCTCAACAAGTGTGACTCCGGCCGTGTGTGGCTTAACACCTGGGGAAAGGCTGTTTGCATCTTCAACTAGTGGCAAGTGGGGTTGTCGGACCGGTTGGAGGACGCCTTTGGGGTGAAAGGGGGAGGTCGGCGAGTACAGTGACAGCGAACTGGCTGGATATCGGTGCACCGCATTTGGGTGACGCGAGTGAGTGTATGTGAGTGTGTAACTTACAAGCCGGTTGATATCTGTGGCAATGCTTGGTGGTGCGGAGTGAGTGTGTGGGAGCTATTGTGGGTGATTGTTACACATGGGTGATTGTTACACCATAACGGCAGTGTTGCCAGACACGTTCATTCTTGCCAGAGGACTTACACCATTGACATCAGATTTTATCTGTGCGGCCCAGGACGCAAACCTAATTTAAAGTGCTACATTGCTCTGTATGTACATTGTATTGCTATTGTTGTGAACCGGGGTGCAGCCTAGGACTGTGTATACCTGAATTGGGGTAATCGCTAGGGTGGGTCTTGTGCTGACAATGGTTGGCACCTCCTGTGGGTGCTGGGAGGGAATGTAGTATCTTTATCACATGTGCATACTGCAAATGTGGTTTTAACACAGATGGGCCTGTGTGTGTTGAATACAAACTTTATTTACATACACCTCGTGTGAAGTCTCTTTTGTGACACTCAGCGTAATTGTTTTGTGGTATTATTGTGCCATTGCTTTACACATTGCCCGTGATAAACCTGACTGCTCTGTGCCAAGCTACCTAAGGGTGAGTGCAGGTTATACAGTGAGTGTAATCATCCACTCCTGACAGTAGTGGTGAGTTCTGCCTAGCTGGGACCTAGTCTCAGCCAACCAGAACGTGCCTCCTGCAACAGGTTTTGTCAGAGCTTGTTGCTGGTGCTATTCAAGAAACACCCTAGCATTCTGAGATGGCATTGAGGACTACTGTAGTTGCCCCAAAGATGGGACTACAACAAATTGTGATGGTGTATAACCCTGCTGAAATTAGCCTGGCGTATTGAGTATCGATGGTGGCTGTGGCGCAGCATAGGTGTCTATTGTAGAGATGCAAGGGGATATTGTATTTATACCAGAATCTACTGACTATAGCAACACAAAAAGATGATGGACGGAATGCTGAACATTGTCAAACATTCACTCCCAGTCACAGATCTGGGTTAAATGCATTGTTTTATTGCTCACCACACCGCCCCAGTTTAGACCCAGCCATATACAAATCAGTCTTGATCTGCTCATCCAGGAGTACAATCCAGCCCAAACTGCCAAGCCAAGTCCTCCCTAGGCTAGAAACAAGCATCATGGGACCGGTTTCAGGGTATCACCCCATATCAACAAGGCTAGTTTGAATCCAGAGGCACAGTGAGCATAGGACCCACATCTGGGCCTAAACTTCCCACTTAGAGCACCTCTAGCAACAGAAAAAGAGGATGGACGGTATGCTGAACATTTTCAAACATTCACTCCCAGTCACAGATCTGGGATAACTCCATTGTGTTTTTGCTGACCACACCACCCCGTGTGTACCAAGCCATATGCAAATCACTCTTGATCCTCTCTTTCTCCTGCTCCCCATGGGAACAGTCCAACCAGAACTGCCAGGCCAGGTCCTCCCTAGCCAGTAAACAAGCATCCTGAGACTAGTTTTGGGGTATCATCTCTCATCAGCCACACTAGCTTGAATCCAGTGGCACAGTGGGGGTGAATGTTTGCCATTGTTCCACATTCCATCCATCTTCTGTTTTTTTGCCTTCGGTGACCTGAGTGGGAAGGGTATGCCCAGACATGTGTCCCGTGCTTGCCAGGCCACCAGATTCATGCTAGGCTGGCTGATGAGGGGTGATACCTCGAAAGCGGTGCCGGGATGTTTGGTCCGGTCCGGAGAGGACCTGGCTTGGCAATTCCATCTGGACTGTTCCCAAGGGTAGCAGGGTCAAGAGCGATCTGGGTATGACTGGTCCAAAATGGAATGGTGTGGCGAGCAAAAAAGCAATGTATTTAGGCCCAGATCTGTGACTAGGGGTGAATGTTTGACATTGTCCAGCATTCCATCTATCATCTTTTTGCATTTGTCAGCCTAAGTGGGAAGGGTATGCCCAGACGTGGGTCCCGTTCTCGCTATGCCACCATTTTCAAGCTAGCCTGGTTGATGAGGGGTGATATCCCAAAACCGGACTTGGCATGCTTGTTTCCAGTCCAGGGAGGACCTGGCTTAGCAGTGGAGACTGCACAGTTCCCATGGAGAGCAGGGTCAATACTGATCTTACTGTGGCTGGTCCAAACTGGAGTGGAGTGACAGGCCAAAAAACTTTGGCTTTAGACCCAGATCTGTGACTGGGGGTGAATGTTTGACATTGTTCAGCATTCTGTCCATCATTTTTAATTTCTTTGCAAGAATCTACTGACAGGCACTAGCAGCTAGTGTGGTGGTGTTGGAGTCTATTGGAATGGCAGTGAGGCTTAATGGGGTGATGCCAGAGCCTGCTGAGATTGCATCAGTGCCTATTGTGGTGGCGTCAGTGCCTCTTGGCCTCTTGTTTAGCACGGGGGGCCTATTAAAGCACCACCAAAGCCAGTTGTCACTTTGGCTTATTGCGGAGGCAGCATGACGGCTGAGGTGCCACAGCAGCCCTATTCAGGGTTACCGGAGCTTGCTAGGGGGGCTCCAGGGCATACCTCATGGTTCCAGAAGCTATTGAGATGGTGCATGGGCATGTTGTGATGCTCCGTAGACTATTGAGACGGCATTGGGGCATGTTATGGTGGAGTTAGAGTCTGTTAAATGTTACAAGGGCATGTTGTGGTTGTTCCCAAGTTTTGATGGCACTGGGGCCTGTAGTAGTACAAGTGCTTGCTAAGATGGCACTGTGGTGGAATATGGGGTCTATTTTTGTGTGTCAGAGCTCTCGGCTGTGATTATGTGGTTGGGTGTAGTTATATGCCATACTGTATTGCCTCTAGAGTCTGTTGCATTCCCGTAATCTCCGCAAAACATGAACTGTACCGTCCTGATAATAGATCTGAGCTTTACACACCTGCATTATTTTGATGCCCACTGCAGAGACTATGCCAGTATTGTAGTCTCCCATGGATATCACCTTGCACAACAGGGAAATAATGGTTGTTTTCTTATACAGTAACCCCAGGCCCCCTTGAACGCCTGTGTTTACTCTCTGCTATGGTAAGCAGTTTGTTGCTGTGCAGGGAGCCCAGTGAGAGAGATGATTGATTTCCCTTCAAAGAGATGTACTTTTCTTGGTGACTGCTTCTTGGGCGGGCTTTCCTGCTGCGGTTCCTGGTTCTCATAGTGAATTCTTATGGTGAATATTAATTGAATCCCTCGTTCCACTCACAGCTGGTGAGATGACGTCTGTGTCTGGAGCGCCCCCCGTCTGCGGTCAAGGATGCCTGGTCTTCCAGAGGAAGGTTCTCAGACTGGGGGCAGTATGATATGGAAGAGCACCAACAACTAATTATTGGGTCGGTTTAAGAATAAACTAAAAAGTGATTGGTGGGAGGGTGTGTGTGTGCGCATGTGTGTGTGCGCGCGCGTGCTACATTTTCCCTTGATGTGTCACTCTTGCTTACCCCGCCTTCTACACAGTCAAAGGCTACTTGGATGAATGAATACGTGATTTTAAGTACGAGTCCTGAGCGGAGCCTGTGCAAATGAAAGCTTCACTGGAGCTCTCCCTCAGGCATCTCTAAATGTCAATATCCATTGGTGGAAAGACAAGTGTGTCTGCAGTCTGCAAGCATCAGACAGGGTAATTTCAAGGCGAGCCCAGATACAGAGCAAAAGCTTGGGTTTGCAGGACTGGCAGTGAGTGACCTCATATACCCATTTCATTGATTTGTGTACGTCTAAAGGTTTTACACCTAGGAACATGAATTTTGAGCAGATCAGGTAAAGAATGCACACAATGAATCCGAGGATCAAACTGTTTCAGGGGTGCCCGGGGAGCTGCCATCACTCCAGGCGCTCAGGGTGGATTTCTATGTCAAAGGCACCAGGGAAGGTCTCCAAACTTTGCACCAGCAGGCCAGAGCTGCCCACATCACTTCAGGACCCCAGCTTGTGTAAACCCCCGTCACAGAAAAGGCTTATGGCAAGAGCAAATGTTTCCTATAGGGAGCAGGTGAATACATACCAATTCTGCATTGTTCTTCCATGCTGATGTTAATATTTACTTTGTACAGGTCACATAGCATAACTCAGCAGCTTCTAGGCACTCAATAAAGACACACTGTTGCATGAGTGATTAGTAAGGTACTTTCTTACAAATTAGCCTCTTTGAGATTGGTTTAGTTTGCGATACAAAGAAGCTACATTTAGGACCAGCAGAGTAATTGTATTGTTAGTGGGGTGCAGTGATTATGAATCATCTTTGTTGACTGGAAGTCTGTATCTCAGTGACCCTCTCATTCCAAGTTTGAGTAGTAACGAGACAAAAGCACAATGCACACCCCAGTTCAAAGGGACCCGCAGGTTAGAAAACTGCTACTTGAGCAGAACACAGCACCCTCCACCTTCCACCACGAAATATTGTAAAAAAGTAATAAAATGGGACATGTTATATGGTTTTCTTAAATGTGTTGCTCCGGCTTGTCTGATTCACCAACATTTCTGCCAAAGTTTGTGGCTTGAATGGTATGGTTGTTTCAACCACTCTGAACATAGTGGCCTCTGTATGTCTGGTGCTTGCATCCAGGGCTGGCTTTAGGACTGGTGGTGCCCGGTGCGACAGTTTATTGTGGCGCCCCCAACCCCATGACCTCCTCCTCAGTTTCACTCACTACCACCAGGCAAATGTGCCCCTCATCTCTCCATCGCTCCCCTTTCACATACATTCATGTGTTTTAAAGCACTTGTAAAGGCTGGCTTTACTAAACCACTCAGCTAGCCACATAAAATATAGGGGTATATTTAAGAGCCCCTAGGCATAATGTATGCAAAGGTGGCATTCCCCCGCTGGGGGGGGGGGGGGGCAAAAACATGGCACAAAGAAATCTGACACATTTCTTTGCGTCATTTTTTTCCAGCACTTTTAACGCCTGCTCAGAGCAGGCGTTAAAAGGAGGCGTCTGTTGGTTACAATGGGCCTCTGGGTGCTTTGCAGGATTAGCTTTAACATGTTTTACGCTAATCCTGCAAAGCGTTGGACTAGCGTAAAAAATTCTGACACTAGTCCCCTAACTACCGACATTTTGCGCCGTATTTTAAATACAACGCACACATGGTGGCGTAAGGGGAGCGCTAAGGGGTGCAAGAAACGTGGAGCAGCGCCACTTTTTTCAAATATGCCCCATAGAGGCATATTTAAGAGCTCCTAGTGCCATTCTAACGCCATATTAGTGTAATTTTTATTAAGATAATGTGGCATTAGAAGGCCAAAAAGGCTGCGCTATATTTACAAAGTGGCGAAATGCATGCATTGCGCCACTTTGTAACCACCTGCGCTACATTATGCCTGCGGCAGGCATAATTTTATGCAAAGGGGGCCTTCCCCCTGTTAGGGGGGTGGGGGCAAGGCACAAAGAAATCTCACAGATTTCTTTGTGTCATTTTTTCTGGCACTTTTAACGCCTGCTCAGAGCAGGCATTAAAAGGAGGCTTCCATTGGTTACAATGGGCCTCTGGGTGCTTTGCAGGATAGTCCCCTAACTACCGCCATGGTGCGCTGTATTTTAAATATGATGCACACATGGTGGCGTTAGGGGGGGGGCGCTAAGGGGCGCAAGAAAAGTGGCACAGCACTGTGTGCAGCGCCACTTTTGTCAAATATGCCCCATAGGGCAGTGCTTAATTTTAAATAAAAATGTGCCGGTGCCCAAAGCCCTCCTCTTAAACATGCGGCTGCTGCAAATAAATCTGTGAACACAGAATACTGAGGCAGCATAATCCTGAAGCCATCTCGGGCCTCTTTAATCCATTTACATGCACTCCCTGTCCCTTCAGCTCACTGTTGCGGATTACTGCTTTTTTTCCATTGTGACGCTTTTTTGTTTTTCTCTTCCTCCATCTTTCCCATATGTGTCTTTTTCTTGCAGTAAGTGCTTGAGACAGAAGAATAAGTGCCAGCCCTCAAAAATAAGTGCTTGTGCTCTGCACTGGAAACAACAAACACAAATTAAGCACTGCTATAGGGGCATATTTAAGAGCCCCCAGTGCTATTGTAATGCCACATTAGTGTCATTTTTTAACACTAATGTGGTGTTAGAAGGAACGAAATGCTGCGCCATATTTACAAAGAGGCGCAATTCATGCATTACGCCACTTTGTAACCCTTTGCACAGGCAAAATGTATGGAAAGGGGGCATCTCCCCGTTAGAGGGGGGCAAAAAAATGGCACGTCATTTGTTTTCGGCACTTCTAACGCCTGCTCAGAGCAGGCATTAAAAGGAGGCTTCCATTGGTTACAATGGGCCTCTGGGTGATTTGGAAGATTAGCATCAAAAAAATTTACGCTAATCCTGCAAAGCACCGGAATAGCGTAAAAAATTCTGACGCTAGTCCCCCTAACTACCGTCATAGTGTGCCGTATTTTAAGTATGACGCACACATGGTGGAGTTAGGGGGGCGCTAAGGGGTGCAAGAAAAGGGGCGCTGTACTATGTGCAGCGCCACTTTTCTTAAATATCCCCCATAATTCTGTTTTTTGCAGCAGGCATATTACCCTCTGTGCTACTTTTTGAGTCAATGCTGCCACTAGGCAAAACTCCCATCTCTCTCTCTCTAGCAGGAATATTAATCACAAGAGGTATCTTGACATTTTAATTGTTTCTTGAAGGCTAAACACACAAGGAACTTTTCAGCAGGTGCTTTTAAATCTCAAGTTTCAGACGTTATTGCTAAACACAGCACCCCCCTGAGGTCGGCGCCCGGTGCGGTCGCACCGCTCGCACCACCCAAAAGCCAGCCCTGCCTGCATCCCTCTCAACCCTAGCGATCTAGACAGAAGACTGCTGCTTTCCCAGCAGCTCTCCAGCCTGCCGACCTCAGCCTGACACCCTGGTTCTTCTCACGGAGCCGGGGTAGGCCTCAGCATGTCGTGTCATCTCACAGTGAAGGGACTGAAAACAGTACCATGTGCAGTCTGTGATTAAATTATCCCAGGGTCACTTGAGAGCAGGGGTCTCGTGAAGTTTAGCAGGGGGCTTCTTACATGCATGGCTCTTCTCTACAATGCACAGATCCGCATATGACATCTCCAAGACTCAGGGGAAGTGAAAGCATCTGTCCGCTTAGAGGTAGCAGAATTCTAACTGCAGACCATACATTTGTCCAAAAGTCTCATCTCGCACAGAAAGCTGTTTTGGGTTGGAGGTCAGGACATATCTTTCATCACGGGTTACCTGGAGTGCCCTTGCTGTGTATGTCTTCATAACCATATGTATGTGTATGTAATTGCACACTGCACATCGGGGCTCGAAGTTCACACTCTGAATGTGGTTATGCAACATCCACATTTTTTAAATTCACATGCATCTTGTTTGCTGGGGGTTGCCTGACTTCCTGTACTGATGCCAGTTCTGGTTTACTACCAGGGTCTTTGATGTGCTAGGCCAATGTGTAATCTGTTCATGTTTTTCTGTACGTATGTAATTATATGGTATTTCTATAGCATAACCCTAGCTAAAAGTGAGCCGAGCACTGCACATGGTCAAAGACAGGCACGAATTCAAGGAGTAGCAGCGCGAGCTGGGTTGCGTATGGTCAACACATTGTGATGCAGTCAGTGCTTAATTTGTAAATAAAAAGATACCGGTGCTCAAAGCTCTCCTCTTAAACACGCGGCTGCTGCAATTAAAAGTGCGAGTACGGAATACTGAGACAGCATAATTCTGAAGCCACCTCAGGTCTCTTCCGTCCATTTGTAGCCACTCCCTACCCCTTCAGCTCACTCTATCAACTTCCTGCTTTTCCCCTTTCTGACCCTTTTTCGTTTTTCTCTTCCATCGTCTTTCCCGCGTGTCTTTTTCTTGCAGTAAATGCTTGAGACAGAAGACTAAGCGCCGGCCCTCAGAATTAAGTGCCGGAGCTCCGCACCGGAAACAACAAGCACAATTAAGCACTGGATGCAGTGTTCTTGATAGAGATGAGTTTTCAGGTCCTGATGGACACAGGGATGTTGTTCCAGATCTTGACGGCATGGATAGAACAGGCCTCCTCTGCCATGCGTGACTTTAGGAAAGGCAAGGCCAGTAGAGGAGGGACTGGCCAGGAGTCACGATGAAGGATATAGTGTAAAAAGTGAAGTGTGCCAGAGTTTTTTTAGCAAAGATGTCAATGGATCAGGGGCACAGCCTCCTACAGCACGTAACCCAGTGCTGCAGGAGGCCCACTGCACTCCAACTGTGGCTATCTTTTACCACCCAACCAGAGGCACAGTGACTCACTTCCCCTGCTTGCATTACGGCTCACTGCAGCTCTACTGCACCACTGCAGTGAATGTTGTCACGCTTAGCAAGTGAAACGAGAACCTGAGTGTTTCAGAAATCCGGAAAGCCTTTTCTACATGAACACAACTTGTGTGTTGCAGAGCACAGGCTCACTCCTGGGGTTCTTTTGGCACTCTTGAAAGATAATGGATGTTTATAGTTACCCTGCACAATTGTACTCATTATCGACTTTGGAAGGATGATAGTTTGAGTGGCCTGCCTACATATGGACCTGCGATTGTGGGGTCAAAAAACAGATCTCGGCATTAGTCTACAAATCCACCAGACATCCCAGGTCTGTGTGAATGCTTGTGCTCTAGATTATGAATTGTCTGTGTTTGTGAATTCACCAGGATGACAGTACAATGGCCTAAGCACTGTGAGCAGTGTGCATGGCCTGGCTTGTCCAGGCTATCGTGATCATCTTTGGCATCAAACACTCAGGGTGTGAGTGAAGTCTGACACTGTTGCTCAAACAGTATACAGGGGATGTGGTAACAGTAAAGGAGCAATCAGGGGTTGTGCACGCTTTACATATGTAAAGCTTTCCTCCAGAGCTCTGAGTTTATAGATAAGGAATGACTGCCCCAAAAGGAAACATAGACAGAATTAGGTTTCAGACCTGTAAACCTTGTCTGCAGGTCCAACCAGCTGTCAGTACAAAATAATTAACTAGGCAAGCAAGACCAGGACATTACTATACATATGTGGACACAAATACATGTTTCCTGGTTTCAATTCGTATTTGCCGTGGTAAGCTTTTTTTCAGCCATTGGAAGGGCTTTTTGTCTCCAAATGAACCGAAGTGAAAAATGTATGCAAACCTTTTCTCTGTAATTGTACCCTTTGAAGAATATTATTCGTTGTGCACTGGTGCCTTTTGCTACACAAAGAGTTGATTTTTACTCAAACATGGCAACTTTACAACCCTCACCGAGTTTTAGAAATGGTTGAAAAAAATGCAGCCTTTTATCAAATCAATTTGCCCTCCATAGAAAATGTGGTTATTGAGCTATGCGGAGAGGTGGGAACTGGAAGGGAAGTCTCTGCTCCTCGCCCAGGCTCACCATGTTAGCAGTGTGCTTAGAAGCCCGGCATTCTGAGAGCGGAAAGCTTCCGCGTCCCCTGCCTGCTTACAGAAGTAAAGGAGGCTGATGGATAGGCCTTCAATGTACGCCGACACCTCGACATTTCCCTTTAAATTGGATGTTTGTGCCGGCTTTAAGCCATGGGCGTGATTGAGCACGTGAGCAAAAAAAAGCGGGACAGTGCGACATTTTATGTCCTGCTTTCGAAAACATATTAGGAAACAGAGCATTAACCTACGCGCCAGCTCGGCTGAGTAATTACCAAGTCCGCTTTATTTGGCTTCAGTTAAACAGAAACAATCCATCACGCCAGGGCATCCGGAATAATTACCGCTACGAAGTGTGGGTTCAGCAGCGCATGCGCACTGGACGGTGGCGGTCAGTCAGTCCCTACCTTCGCCGGCTTGGCAACTGATGTCTCTTGTTGACGTGGGACCTTCCGAACCCGTGCTCTGCCCCCTCAAAGCAGCCATGTTTCGCACCCCCTCCCCACCTTGGCCTGTATTCGGGGCTCCATTACTCAATGGGCTCAGCGGCTGATTAGGAACAGTGCGTTCCCAGAATTCGCCACCCCTGCCCCAGATATGTTTCTCCGTGCTGGATGGCCTGCTCACGCATCGCCTTTCAGACGAGACGAACTATAAATATTCATAGCAATTCATTTTGATTTACTCCAGGTTAGTTCCTTCCAGTTTTTGCATACCTCGGGTAACGAGAAATAAACCACAGTTCTGATTCCTGGCATGCTAAGGGATGCCCCGCCGTGTACCATCATCCTTCTGGTGTCCACTTTTATGTTTCAAGCACTTAAGATTCACATTTGTATATGTGTTCATTTTTTTCAAATTTGTATCCATCTGTGGTCATTGAATCGCCAACAGGATCCCCATAAAAGTGGGGGACTAACGCCTTTGCCAAGGCCGGCACACAGATTTCTTAAGCACCAGCAGAGGGACATGTTGCCATGTAGTCCCCACAGACACAGAGGTAAGTAACTTTTACCTCACTTTGGATTTTGAACCCTCGGAAAGTAACTCCCAAGACAATAACCTAAACATTACTTCACAGAGTTCCCTGATCACTCTTGGCAATGTACAAGGCTTTGAACTGTTGATTCTGACTTGTTCTTGCCCGAAGGCCCACTGCTTGATATACATCGATTGCATTCACATCTGATAGAGTCTTAGAAAACTGTCTCTGCAATATATATTTTTGTACTATTTATTTTTGTCTTTTAATGTATTTTTTCAACATCTGCAGTTTCCAAATGGCATTATTTCCAAGCAATTTAGCACATAACAAAAGCGCAGGGGTCTTCATTAATACTTGTGTTGTCTTTTTTCTTCAAAACATATGACTACTTACTGGGCACCTTCATTCTAACTTTTGGGTTTACTTCTGACGCAAATGCTAATGGTACCTAGATCATTTCTACATCATTTCAGACCAGGATGTGGTTAACACTTGCTCTTAATTCTGCAAGACATCCATTACGACCTAGGTGTCATGCAACCCTTTTAAACTCAATTTGGGAACTCCTCCCTGAGAACATGTTTGGTTTCCCAGTCAAGGACCGTTGGTTTCATGTGGACAGACGATTACCCACTACTGGTGACTACAGTCCATGGTTTGTTTTATTTACCTGTACACTCAAATCCATCACTTTGGCAATGGTCATGTTTCTAGAATCATGAAGATGAGTTAAGATAAAAGATATTTCTCCTATCTAGTGGTTAAAATTCGTAATCACCTTCTGCTCCCTTTGACATATGCTACTGCATGTACATGTCTCTCTATAAAGAGTTTACTTTAAGCCTTCTTCTAAATGACTCACAATTTTCTTCACGTTCAATCAAGGCCCCGTTTGAATTCCAAAATGTTGCATTAGGAGTTTCTTTGGTGCAGCAGTGTGCTGTATTGAAATATATCACAAGTTCTACAACTTTTTATGTTCAAGATATGACAGCTTTGAAGAAAAATATTTGCAAGACTGAAACATGTGGATAGAACCATTAAAACACAAGCATTGGCACACGTACACCCATTGAAGCGCTTCAGCCCTGATTAAGAGATGTCTAGTATACCCAACTCAATGGTACTAATTGTATTGACCTAAGAAAGATGAAAGGCTGAGTGGACCTAGGGGTATTCAAACCTGTAACCATGAGGATCAACACTGGTTACTAGAGGTAGTGCATTAGTCCAGTGAGCCACCATACCCAATTTTGCTACCTGTTCCTACCTCATGGAAATAGGTGGTATCCAACCAGTGACAATACTTATATAGGAGGTAATACATCACAGAACTACTAAATCAAACAGCGGCAAAGCCAGTAGGCTTGGGTTCAATTTGCTAATGCTGTCTGAATGCCAAGTTAACATATTAGAGGGAGCCAGCAGGCGTGGACTCTGCAGGCTTTAGTTGTATGCAGTTCATTGCAAGCACCTGAGAAAATACACCCAAACAGACAGTAGCATTCATTGAGAGATGAATACTCCACTGGACTGTGTCAAGATATGATTTTCAAAGTTAGAAACCAGAGGCTGAAAGAAGTTGGTCAAAGAAAGTCTATGATTAAAAGATGCAGAGTCAAATACTTCTTTGTGTATGGCGTTAGTAATAAGTCTGTATGACAACTCCACTGTCAAATCCCAGACCTAAAACTCAAGCTCATTAAAACAACTAAGCAAAACAGATAACATAAATTGCAAACAAATACGACCGAATAAGATTTTTTTAATAACAATTATGGATAGATAAATGCAGTCATAGATGTAAGTTAGGGACCAGGGAAATGGATGTCCCACTATGAGTACCATGAGAGTGGCTATTTCATAGATGAGGAACACACATAAAGTCACAATCTGCAAGCTATTTACAAATACATACATTATATCCTGATATGACTTCTGTGAACCCCAAACCCTCAAATCAACATTGTCATGCATGACCCAAAGCCATTCTGTCAATGTGCCCACAGTCCAATGCATCAAGTCCTATGAGTGTCGAGCATCCAGTGTGTTGTGAGTGTTCTTGCTCGAGTGTGCCCTGTATGTCCATTGCCTTTTCAGCAGTCTGAGTCCTGTCAGCCCAGAGCACTATGAATGCAATGAGTTTAGTGTGTCCTCTGCTAGGTGCCACACTACTAAATCCACTATGAACAGAGAGGGTGGTAAGCTGGAATTCCCAAGATGATGTTCCAACATCTTCTGTAAAATTAAATGAGTAAGCTGCTATAGAATGGTCAAAAGGCCAAAGTGAGCTATTATCGAAGTCAGAAGACCAAAATGGCCTGGTGTGTACAAAGCACACCAATGAAGTATCCAACATTGTGTGAATAATGTTTTGAATTTTCCATGAACTAAAAATTCTTGAAGTGCTGAAAACAGTCTACACTTGAGTAATGCTTAATTTGTGTGGGTGCTCAACAATGAAACCTATTTGTAAACGCTTCCATGTATTTATCCACCACACTGGCACTGCGTGTCTATATTTTTACATAATTTATCGGTGGAGCTTTTAATGGTTTAAGATACTTTTTAAAACCTGATCAAACTAGCACATGGGTACTGCTGTGACTGCCATTTGGCAGCAGTAGAAGGATGGCGCGGGTGATGCCAGCTGCAGCGTACTCCTTAGAAATACTCTGGGCCATGGTACTTAAATGATTACAAACTAAGCACTGCAGGTGACTCACAAAAACTATGAAGATATACTGTTGTTCTTCAGAGCAAGCATTGCAAAAATATACAGGGTCATAATAAGCAATCTCTAATCATTTCTGTTGGACTTTTTTGCTTATGCAGGGTCATCCCCAATCTTTTTGCCCCCTGCCTCCTATTTTTTCTGACCTGTCGCTGTTGGCTTTTGAACTCTGAGCACTTTACCACTGCTAACCAGTGCTAAAGTGCATATGCCCTCCGTGTAAATTGGATGTAATTGGTTCTCCATGATTGGCATATTTGATTTACTAGTAAGTCCCTAGTAAGGTGCACTAGAGGTGCCAGGGCCTGTAAATCAAATGCTACTAGTGGGCCTGCAGCACTGGTTGTGCCACCCACATAAGTAGCTCTGTAATCATGTCCCAGACCTGCCACTGCAGTGTCTGTGTGTGTATTTTTACACTGTAAATTCGACTTGGCAAGTGTACCCACTTGCCAGGCCTAAACCTTCCCTTTTCTTACATGTAAGGCACCCCTAAGGTAGGCTCTAGGTAGCCCCAAGGGCAGGGTGCAGTGTATGGATAAGGTAGGACATATAGTAATGTGGTTTATATGTCCTGACAGTGAAATACTGCCAACTTCGTTTTTCACTGTTGCAAGGCCTGTCTCTCTCATAGGATAATATGGGGGCTACCTTTAAATATGATAAAGTGTAGATTCCCCTAGAGAGTAGATGGACATGTGGAGTTTGGGGTCCCTGAACTCACAATTTAAAAATACATCTTTTAGTAAAGTTGATTTTAAGATTGTGCGTTTGAAAATGCCACTTTTAGAAAGTGAGCATTTCCTTGCTTAAACCATTCTGTGACTCTGCCCTGTTTGTGGATTCCCTGTCTGGGTCAGTTTGACAGTTGGGTTGTTTTTCACCTCACACTAGACAGTGACACAAAGGGAGCTGGGGTGTAACCTGCATTTCCTGATTAGCCATCTCTGCTAGGAGGGAGGGGTGGAGTGGTCACTCTCATCTGAAAGGACTGTGCCTGCCTCTGACAATGCAGACTCCAACCCCCTGGTGTGTGTCTGAGGCCTTGCCTGGGCAAGGCAGGATTTCACAAGTAGGTGTGAGTCCCCTTTGAAGAAAGGTGACTTCAAAGACTAAAATGGGTATAAGAAGGGCACCCAAATCTACAGACTTGAGAAACACTTCTGGAACCAAGAGGAACCTCTGCCTGGAGAAGAGCTGATAGCTGAGGAAGAAGTGCTGCCTGCCTGTGACTGTGCTTTGTGGAGCTTTCCTGCAGTGCTGCTTCTGCCAGAGTAAGAGGGCAAAGACTGGACTTTGTGTGCCTTCCATCTTGTGAAGAAATCTCCAAGGGCTTGAGTTAGAGCTTGCCTCCTGTTGTTTGAAGTCTCAGGGACAGCAAAGACTTCTCTCTGCCAGCACCTGGAGTCTCTGGAGAGACTCCTGCTCTGACAAGTGGTGCCCTATCAGGTCCCAGGGCCCTTGAAAGGAAAGCTGGTGGAAATCCAAGGAAATCGACTTCGGACAACTCCGGACCGACGCCGCTGCTGAATCCGGTGACCCCGCCTGCACCCGACGTGTGACCTTCGCTGGAACGCGACACTCTTCGCAGGCCCGACGCCGCTGCAGCCCCGCTGAAGTCCGCAACTCCGTGGAAGTCGCCGCACCACGTCGTGACCGACGCCGCTCGAAGTGCGTGGATTCACCGTTTCGCACAGACACCGCGATCCCCGACTTCGCGCATCGGCTTGTTTTCACTCTTCACCAAAGGTACTGTGCTTGGGGGTCTACACGACTCCGTGTTCGGCGCCTTTGGTGTCGGCTTGTTGGGAATGACTCCGTTACGACGCCGTGTTAACATCTCATCGAAGCATTTTTGTTTCTAAACGCTATTTTTGAGTTTAATCTTTAAAAATTCATAACTTGACTTGTGTATGTCGGATTTTTGTCGTTTTGGTCTTGTTCTGTTTAGATAAATATTTCCTATTTTTCTAAACTGGTGTTGTGTCATTTTGTAGTGTTTTTCATTAAGTTACTGTGTGTGTTGGTACAAATACTTTACACCTAGCAAAGTTAAGCCTACTGCTCTGCCAAGCTACCAAGGGGGTAAGCAGGGGTTAGCTGAGGGTGATTCTCTTTTACCCTGACTAGATGTAAAATGGTCCAGTTTCAATTGAAATTTACAACTGAACGACACACAAGGTTACACTAGGATATCAAGAAGATAGTACACTAAGGTTAAGAAAAATTACTTTAGCCAGTTCACTGAAGGGAACGAGGCATAACTTTTGACTTGAGACAAGTAAAAAAGTTTAAGAGCAGAAGATCCAGTGCTACCAATATTTTATCTTATTACTTCACATGAACCCACTCAAACCACCAGGGAGACCTATTGTAGCTGCGATAGGAAGCCTTTTTTAAAACACCTCTATTTTTATATTACTATTTTATTTTTACAACTATTGGTACGTACCCATCCATCATACATTAAGGACACCACAGAGTTTCTTAGAAGAATCTTTGATGTGGCCTGAGGTAGGGGATGTTGGTGAGGACTTTGGATGTTTCTACTTTATATAAGAGTATCCATGAAGAGGACGGCCTAAGGGCAGTTCAGCATTTCCTGAGAGCCGGGCCACACAATATGCTCCTGAAAATGAATGGTGCTTGAGTAGAAATATGTTTATATTCAATGGTGAACTTTTTCAGCAGCAAAATGGAACAGCGATGGGTACCTGCTTTGCCCTCAGCTATGCAAATTTTCATATGGGCTGATGGGAGGAGCAGGTACAAAATGTCCAAGGGATAAGTGAATGGACAGACAAGATTCCGTTATGGATTAGATACATATTGAAAACGTGTTTGTTTGTTTATATTGTGGAAAGGAGACAAATTGTCAGCTAAACATTCTGTATCTGTCATTAATGGCAGTATGTTGAATCTGCATTTTACAAGTCAAACAAATTGTACCCAGCTAAACTTCCTAGACGTTAGAATTCTTGTCCAGAACACACGATTGATAACAAGAGCATGTAGGTAACCAACTGCTGGAAATGCTACACTACCTGCGCATAGTTTCCATCCTACAGCCTTAAAAAATAGTATCTCCTTTGGTGAGCTGATGAGGGCAAAACGTATTTGTAGTACGAAGACCAAATTTGAGATTACACAAGAAGCCATGTTAAGTAGCCTGGGGGCACGTGGCTATACAGACACTACACTGGATATAGCTAAGAGTAAAGTAGCCAAGTACAAGAGGGAGGAATCCCTATTTGGGGTGAGTAGGAAGAAGGCTAACACTGACACAGGGAACACCATAAGGTTAATCACTACATATGATAAACACCACACTGTGAGAATCTTTGGCACCTTATCACGAGTGATTCTGTCATAGGGGACAGTACAAAGTACAATTGCTAGACCGCAGATTACCTTTAGAAAGGCCCATTCAGTGTGTGATTTCTTGATTAGGAGTGAAGTTATGAATGTAAACAAACAGTGGCTGAAACTGAGCCCAGGCTTTAAGAAATGCCTGAAGTGTAAGGCATGTATCAATAGTAAGAATATTGCTGATTGCATACACCTTTTCATAGGACCATTCAGATAAGAAAGGTGCCTAACTGCAAAACAGATTTTTCTGCCTATGCCCTGTCCTTGCCCCAACGTGTACATTGGAAGTCCCATACTATTGGTTCATAAACTGACACTCCAGCACCTATGGGCAATCAAAAACATGGGTGTGAATTACCCATTGGCCCGCCATTTTCAGCAGATACACAAAGGGGATCATAAACCTATCACTTACAGTGTTAAAGATTGTGTACCCAAGAAACTGAGAGGAGGGGTCGAGAGATGGAGCTCAGGAATATGTAATCCAGGTATATCCTGGATTTGGACAGCAATAAACCGTTTGGTTTGAATATGGACAAAGAGTTACACGTTCACCTCTGAGCCCTATAATACCCTAAAGCTGCAATTGTTAGAACTATGTTAATGATTGTTGTTTTTTATGTACTTCTTATAGAGACAAAGCAGGAAAGCACTTCAGTGGAAAATAGACAAAGTAACATCATCAGATATGAAAATTCTCTGGGCTGAATGAGTAGTACAGTGTTTCTTGATTATTATCAATGATTTGTATGATTCATTTACCTTATTATGCCACAAAATAATAATGTAGGACTTTATTATACAATGTGTCCAGGTAGATAATTTTGATTTATTTGAAATTGTTGGATCTTCTAAAGTTCTTTCTTTTTTTATATTGTTTACCCACTGTGGCATAACGAGTAGCATGATATGTCTAGAAAAAGAGTTTTTTGTTTTTTTTCTAATTTATTCGACATCGTAGAACTATACAAAGTCCTCTTCAAATATTATTTGCCCCATTGGGTGCAATAAGTGAACACTGTCAATATTACATAGGGGAGTGTAGTTTTGTATGCTATTTGAAAAACTGTGAAACGTATTGCCATTCAACATTCCAAATATTATAAAAGCATCAGAGTTTGTAATATCTTTATTTGATCCTTGTCAACTGTGATCAAATATCCAAGATTGATAACATTTTTACTTGAATTTGTTAATTTGTGATCAAATGTTGCATACAAGCTACATGTGTAACAAGCAAAAGTCACTGTAAATCCCACTCTACGGTGGCGCTAATTGTGCAGGCCTGGCCTTTGGAGTTGTTGTTGATCATATTTTGTTATCACAAGTTTTGTATACATTGCACTAAGTAACTATCGATCACCGTCATGAAAAAGGCATGTGAATCGCCGAAACACGTTGATGAGTCCTGTGGTGTTCAAGCAATAAACATTGGCATAATTACAACTTCCTCGGAGTGTCGTGGCTTTTTCTTAGTGAGTGGAGAGTCATGCTGGATACATATATCTAGTATTTTATAACAATGGCAAGGACTGATGTTTGTGGATTTATTTTAGTGCACTGATTTAACTCCTTGTGTCCTGGTTTTGGTTCAAGATCTTTATTTAGAACTAGTGCACATGACAAAGCAACACGATGTAAGCCATACATGCAGATGCTCTTAGTGTAACATGATATTTAATTCCTCTACTGAGGGAGCTGAGGGGCAATGTGACCCACTGGAGGCTTTGTTTCTCAAGAGTCATTGCCCTCCCAACAATCATTGCAATAAATACCACATTACACTCTGCATATATATGTTGCACAGCTCTGCACAGAATTCAATTGTCAACTGGTTAATCAACATTCTGTTTATGAAAGGTCAACAACATAATTCAGTGCCCACATCCACCTATTCCACCTTCCACTTCTACCTAAAAAATCAAAACCAAACCCTGTCCTGTTGTCCAGTCACATAAAGAGTGCAGTTTGTGTCCCGGTACTGTACCCTGGGACTTTGAGAACCTTTTTAATAAAATGTAACCACCACCAACTTACATTGGCTACCAATTGAGGCTATAATAAAGTTCTAACTGAGATGCTTTACCTACCAAGCCTTGCACCATTATACACCATCTTTTATCGCTAACTTTCTCAACTGATCTTGCAGCAAAAGAAGATTCAGTAACAAGAACATTCTTCTGGAAAGCCCAGGATTCAATATGTCACATGATCAGCACCAGACATTCTCTGGAGTGGCTACTCTCTTCTGGACTTCACTGCCATTGAAACTAAATACCAACCCCTTGCTCCTACTCCTCCAGCAACTGGTGGAGGCTTGACTTTTCAGACCTTACATAGTCTAGGAGCATCAGCTGCCCTCTCACACACCAGACTTTGTTTACTACTCTGAGTCATCAGCATATCTGCTAGCTTGCTAAAGACTTTCTGTGCCTCTGAGCTCAGCTGTCTACATACTTGTTTTCTATGTTGCTCCTGAAATGTAACTCTGGTCTCTACCCGCTGTTTAAACAACTGCTTCCACATATACCAATGTTAATTAGGAATCTGATCTCTATTTGCTGTGAACAATGCAATCGTAAGTATTGTGGGGGTTATTACAACTTTGGAGGAGGTGTTAATCCGTCCCAAAAGTGACGGATATACCACCAGCCGTATTACGAGTCCATTATATCCTATGGAACTCGTAATACGGCTGGTGGTATATCCGTCACTTTACCGTCGCTTTTGGGACAGATTAACACCTCCTCCAAAGTTGTAATAACCCCCTTTATTATTTGAAATCCTATTGTTTAATCTTTAACCTAGGAACTATGTTTACTTATCTCACCTCAGGCATTCATGCTCTTGTTCTAGCACCAGAATCACTTGTGTTCTTTGGTTTCAATTGTTCATCATGTAATATTCTATTGCACAAGTTCTTGAAATGTAAAGTGCCCATATACTTTCCTGTGACGGAGTGCTATATATAATTGTTAACTAAATACATTGTTAGCTGCACTTTGCAAAGTACACCTCAACAATACAAAGGTTTTTTTTCTTCTAAAATTCTACATTCCTTACTACATAATTAAGTATATTACCAGTTTGTTCAGACATCAAAGCAGTGCAGTCCAGTATTTCACCTACTAATTTCAATAAACTTTTTTTTTACATATTTCCCTATTCGAAAAAAAAAAAAAAAATCAAGCTACAGTCCAAAAATAAGCATGTGAAGATAAAAGAATACATAATTGGTAACATGTAATATGACGTAGGTTTCTCAGGGTTCTGGCGGTAACGTGTAAAATGACCTGTGCTGCAGTGGAGGCCTGCAGCTTTGTGGCACATGTACTTATTCCCTCTGCATTTCCATTTCCCTCCCCTTCTTAATTCTCTTTGCATCTTCTTATCAAATTTACAAAATTGTTGAAGGTGTCTCACTGGGGCAAACACCCTTGAAACGGCGGGTGTCGGTCTCTCGCCCCTCCCCATCCAGCAGAAAACCGCCTGCACATTAATAGAGTGTGAAGTCCTGGGGATATTAATTACATTTGCCGGCTGCTGCTACCTCATTAGAACTGCCTTTGTCCCCTGGGACAGTCATGTACATCGAAGAATGATTCATAGCTTTTGAAAAAAGAGTATATATAGAAAAACAAAGCAAGCCTCTTATAATAAATACAAAGTTAGAGCAGAGATGACATCTTAATCAGCCAGGGTCTGTAGCAATCAGGTGCTCAGCGCTCTGCTAGGGGGGCAAGATGGAGGGAGCTGCAGAAATGCTAAGTTTTTCATGATTACAAGGGAAGGAGATTAAATGTGCCTGTATGTGTTTTGTGTGTGGGGGTGGAGGAGAGTGATGATTTGCTGTGTTCAAAAGTGCAACGGTTTGCAAATTATTTGAGAGATGTTTCTATTTAACTGTACCATGTGAGTTGGAAGTCTTACTTATGTGTGCTCCCTTTCTGTCTTTAACAAAAATGCGACAGGCGCATTGATTGATAGATAGATAGATAGATAGATAGATAGATAGATAGATAGATAGATAGATAGATAGATAGATAGATAGATAGACAGATAGATTGATTGATTCTGAGGCTACTGCAATCCATCTTGTTTTCTTCTGATTCCTGATTACAAAATGGGAGTAAGAACCCAAACATCAGGTACTTTTCAACCTGCACCTTTTCGGTCTCATTATAATTTTCGAGGTAATCTTGAGTTGGGTGGGTACTGGACTGTTAAACTAAATCTTAACTATGAGGTCTTCGCTTAACCAGCACCTTCGATTTTTCTATAGAAACATTTCACCAGTGAAAATCAGGTGACACATCCAAGGAAAGATGTGCCAGAATGTGGGGAAAAACCTAAAAACTCGGAGCGTAAGCATCGATTTCGCTGATGAGTTTTTTTTTTTCCCTAGGTGAAAACTCATTGAGGTGTGTTAACACAGTAACCCATAATTCCACTTCTTAACGCTATTGGTTAATCCGGGAGTAGCGTCACTGCATCAGTTTTTACGTACACTATCTAATTCTGGACTTCACCTGGTGAAATGTGTACTGAGAAAGGTGCTTGAAAAGTACCAAAATATATGGACGTGTAATTGTTTTTATTCATTATACGCTGGAAACAATGAAATTAGGTGCTTCTGCACCGATTCCAGCAGTTTTGTGGTACTATGCTGCTTTGTAATGTCAATGCCAGAGTATCATTTAAAGGGTTTCAGTTATATACTAGCACCAAGGCTCTCTCTGCTTGTTTCCTATCCATACTGCTTAAGATGCTTACCCAAACTCCACCAAATTTAGTCAAAGGCATAAACCACATTTGTAATTCCCTGCTAGAAATCCTTGAATGTATGATGGGCAGTCAGCTACCGAGCTTAATGAGGGTAGCAAGTGGCTTAAAAGAGTGTGTAAATTCCCTTTATGAAAAATGTGCCATCTACCGACACATCAAGAAAGAAAGAAGAATCCAGGGGGATGTGGGATTACACCCTGCGAAGAAGGCCTAGTAGTAGGAAAGAGAGGTGTAAGGCTGTTAACTTTGACCCATTCGCATGTACTTCTGTCCTTTAGGACAATGTCAACATTGAGATTCAAGAATGAAATTAATTACTTAGTTAGACTCACCACCTCATGAACCTTTCAAGGAACCAGTTGTACCTATAGCATGAACCAGGGTTGTAAAAGGATCTGGGTTGCATCATTTTATGAATAGATAGCTACCACCAACCTGTTTCCAATGCCTTAACTCTTAACCTCACCTCTCTCCCCTCTGAGTTCAAGCTAGAATCACTCAACTTGTAGATTTAAGAAGTTTACTTAACTGGAAGATGTAGTTTCCTACCGTGGATATGTGAGCACATGATTTATCAAAGGGATGGAGCTATTGAAGAAAATTTGCATTGGCATTCAAAGTGCTTAGTGTGACAAATATACTCCACTTCACCAGATTGTTAAACCTATTAACACTGCATATTAAGATTAGAGCGGATGATAATTTCATAAGGGCCCAGCCCCAAGGGAGATATCTTCATCTTCTTTACTCAATGAATACAAAGCACAAATGAGCTGCAAGTCAGAGGAGACACTGCACATATTATCTTGGGAAATGTACACATTTAGCAATTTCACATCATTTACAGGTAAGCAGTGGTGAGAGATGTGATATGATAAATACCATCAGTAATAACGTTTGTGATGCCATCAGCTTAGTACGTGGAGAAGGTATTGTGGCATAGCTATCTAAAATTCTAATTACATGGTTATATGTGTCGAGAAAAAGTACTAATTAAGCATGGAATACATTTTTATGAAATTATCTAAATGTATGTAAATTCATAAGCCTGGCCAACTGATACATTTTTCATTTGTTCCTCAAAGCTATAAAGACGATATTTTTTAAAATGTTGTTTGTATGCACTTTTAAATAGTGTGAACTGGGTGCCTACTGGGAGTAAGAGCGCTGATTAATATAATATCTATTAAAGAGTCTACAGAAATCATATTTTCATCCCAAATAAACTGTAAGTTACAGCATTCACAACTTCAGTGCAGGCGATGAATTCATCCCAACATATAATGCTGTTTAAACGTTCACTTTACATTTTAATGTGGACATCACACTGTGTCAGGCTAGCCTGTTGAGTGCAGATGGATTGAAATACTTTTAAAAATAATACTGCAGTGAAAAAAGTATGGTGGGGAGGTTGCCATGCCATACTGGCTGCCTCCCCGCTGGCCCCATTAAGAGATTCCTGCTAGGTCAGCGGGCAAAAACCTGAGTTTCTGCCCGCTGGCCTACTGTGAAACAGCCTACAGCATTGTCTCCGGCTCATAATGCTGTGGAGCGCAGGATGCACCAGCACCCTCGCAACAGTGAACATTGTGAGGGTGCTGGCCAGGAGGGCCCCTGCACTACCTATACCAAGTGCATGGGCAGTGCAGGGGCCCCCTGCACCTGTTCACCATGATTTTCAAGGCAGTATTGCTGCCATGAAACCGCTGGTGGAGAAGGGGGGCTCGTAATCCTCAGGGCAGCGCTGTCCTGGCGGATTAGGACCACCGCCTCCTCCAGACCGCCAGGATCTCTGATCCTGGTGGAGCTGGCGGTTCCCTGACTGGACGGTGGTGGTCGGACCGCTGAATTGGCGGTGGTCCGACTGCCATCTGCGAGTCTGGTGACCGCCAAACTCGTAATGAGGTTCTTAAACTTTTGGTCTAATCATAGATTTTTGGTCTAAGTTTACCTTTGTGAGTCAGGGGCATAGTTTCTGTTTCATGGAGAGAACTTGCTAGCAGCGTGGGGTGGGGCAGTGAGTGCAGAGCTTTAACTCACATTTGCAGCATAGTCTTCCATGCATAACAGACATTGGCAGAGCCAATAGGTCTCAACTTTTCATTGCCAATGCAGACATATTGGCTTAACCAGTGCTGTTTAATGTAGCCCAAAAGAGCAAAAAAATAAAATAAATAGAGAAAATCTTTTGCTGATGTTATGTTATTGAGTTCTTGTAGTGCGCTCAGTCACCAAAGGTCTCTAGGTGCATCATTGGATAGAGGAAAGAAATAGATCATTTTGGTTTCTCATTGAAGTTTCGACTATTAGCTTAAAAGTTTCGACAATTGGCTTAAAAGCCAGGTCTTTAGATATTTTTAAAACTCCAAGAGGGAGGGTGATAACCTTAGTGACACAGTAAGGGAGTTTCATTCCTTGGGCATGGCCACTATGAAAGATCAACCACTTTGTTATTGTTTCTTAAATCTGCGAACAAAAAGCAAGTTCGTCAGGTATTATCTCAGTGTTCTGGAGGGGATGTATCTTTTAGGCTGACTCCAAACTAAGCCAGTAGAAATGGACTGGTAGGGTGGTGAAGACGATGCAACAGACTCCAACATATATGCTGCAAATTGGTAACCAGGGTAGTTTGTACAATAGTGATTTGGCATGAGAGTTTCTGAATAACCTGGAGTTTTTGCAATAAAAAACGCTGGTAGGTCCAGGTAAAGGGCTTTAGGGCTTAATTACGAGTACATCGGTCCCAAGACTGCCATACTCGTGGTGACGGTCCGACCGCTGCAATCTTGGCCGTTCAACTGCCAGGTTACGATCCTGGCCTTCTGACCATCAGGATCATGGATCCCAATCGGTTGGTGGCGGTGCAAGTCGTGGTGATGCATGGCGGTTCAAATGTCGGCACCGCAGTGCTGATCACAGACTTGCCATTCTACCAGCCTTTTCATGGCGGGGTCACTGCAGGGCAAACAGTGCGCATTCCAAGTGTGCGGCTGGCATTGACAGTGCTGTGGCATTGGCCTCGGATCCCCCTGAGAGCACAATCTAATGCCACTGCACTTTCGGTGCCGGCCGGCCCGGCAGGGCATTCATTAAATGGCGGTCCAGAGGCCACTGTCTTTGTGGCGGCTCCTCGGATTGTGGCAGGCCGATGGTCAGACTCCACAGTCGGCATGAGTCCATTAGAGTAGTCCTGAGGTGCCTCAATAAGGGTTCGAGCTGTCAATAATTTACGATCCTTGGAAAGAAAAGAGAACATTTTCTGGAGAATTCTCAAGAGGTGTGCACAAGCAGATGTACCACTCTGATCTGGGACACTAGAGACAGCCGTGAGTCACGTTCAGCCCACTTACTCTTGACATTTTATGAATGAATGGGAGTTTTTCCCATTTCTGGTAGCCAATCAATAATAAGCCACCGATCATTAATCATCAAGACTTCTGTCTTGTCTGTGTGTTGCTTCAGTCTACTGCTCTCATCCAGTCCAAGATTAGATGTACAGTTTGTTCCAATTCTAGTTACAATAAGAGTTGAATATCTAGGCACAGTGTCAACTGAGTGTCGCGTGCAGTCAAGAATGCTTTGAAGCCTCTCTTTTTTAGCAACTTGGCAAGGGGGATTAGGTGTGCATGAATAAAGTGGGGAAAAGAAGGTCTTCAGAAGTATCCCAATAGATGCTGTCTGGTAAATCAATATAGCTTGATGGCCAAGAATAACCTAAACCAATTCAACAATGATTCCCTAATTCCTATTTCATTGAGACGGTCAACCGGATTATGATCTACTGTATTGAATGCCTCTGAAAGATCCAATAAGATCAGCACATTGATATGGCCTATGTCTATGTCAGCTCTTAAGTTGTTAAATACAGACAAAAAGACTGAGTCAGTGCTATGGCAGGTCTAACCCGCCTGCAGCATGACAAGACAATTATCGTTTTGCAATTGATATCCGAACCGCTTGGTCATATGTTTTGCGCCACCTTAGAAGCAAATAGAAGTAAAAAACAAATGCATCCTTTCACTTGCGCACTTATGGTAATGCATCCTAGCATGATGCCAGGGAGGACATGTGCATGCATACAGTGTGAAGGGGCAACTATTTTTTAGTAAAAGTTCCAAGACAATGGATGTCATTCTTGAAGGGATAAATACAAATATATATATAAAGTGAGCAAAAGTGCATTTTTGAAAAGGAATGGCCCAACAGCAAATTGCATCTGCTGGGCTTGCGTGAAATATATTAAACAAACAATCTTTATAAAGAACTGAAGTACTGTGAAGTAGAAGTGTGGGAGCAAGGAAGAATGGGTAGAGTAGAAGTCAATGCAGAGGGAGCCTGGGCAGTAAAGGCAGGTGAGATGGGGAGCAACAGAGGTGCTTGGTGCGGAAGAAAGTAGGAAAGAGGAAAGAAAATCAAGAATAAACCAGGCAGTGAGGGGCAACAGATGATCTGGTGATGAGGGAGCAACACTGAGCACATTGGGGTATTTCAGAGGGAACACAGCACAGCAATGTTAAAATTAATTAATTTAGTTCGACTTTTTAAAATATTATCACCATGTTTGATTTAAAATCAAGCATCATTGTATTGCTATTAAATTAAATCAATTCTATACACAACAATTTGTTAATTGTAAATCATATTAAGTGAATACAAAGTTTTTACTTCAGGTGGGAGTTTATTTTTTAAATTTTAGTTTTAATATATTTTAATTAATAACACAGAATTAAGTTAATGGTGTACAGTTACTGTTATTTACTTTTCACACTTTGGCAGTTTCCTCTTCCACTGGGGCAGAGATTTCCCCCATGGTAAAGAAGAGGTAACATTTTAAAGGTTTATTCAACTTAAGAAAAATATGAAGATATTTTTTGGTTAAAATATTAATGATTATTATACATTAATTGTAAATGGAGAAAAAATGCTACAGCTCCATTAAATTATGAATAAATTTTTAATTAATTTAAACATCTTAAATTAAAATTATGTTTCAATGATTTATTTTAAGAAATTCCAGCAAAAGCTAAATGTTTATATTTATTTATTATATATTAAAATCAATTAAATGTTTGTTTTGACATGTTAAAGTTACATATAATTTTGTATTTAAAAAGTTATCAAAACATTTTATTATAAACAAATATTTTATTTATATGTAATGTTTAGTATTAAAATAAAATAAAACATATTTCTAAGTTGAAATAAATTATTTTATTTTAACATTATTTCTTATGGGGTTCTGTTTTAAATCCTTGCTTCTATTATTTTCTATAAGAGTTGAAGCACCAGTGAGTGGTGGTGCGTGGTGCTGAATTTACTCTAGGTCTGAGCTGGCATATTTTTACTACTGGGTCTTTTTGGCTGTAGAACCTTACTTGTGCAGTTTTTTTAATAGCAACATGCTTACTTTTTGTGGGTGGGTTTGGCCAACCCTAAGCTGTTAATAGCCCTCCCTAAGCGCCCTACTTAAAGCCATCCCATATAGCAGAAACTAAGCCCCATTTTACAAACCCTCCCTCTGGTCCCTTCCACATTTACTGCTGATTAGTAAACGTACAGGTGAGTGTTACATCTGGCAACCTTGGCGTGGTTTCCCCTGTCCTTTTGCCTCTGCTTCCTGTATTTTGACTGTGTGCTGGATTTAGTTTTTGCTGGTTTTTGGTACTCTGGGCACTTTACCACTGCTGACCAGTGCTAAAGTACAAGTGATCCCTATGTAAATTGTAATTATGATTGGTTATTCCTGATTGGCATATTTTGATTTACTAATAAGTCCCTAGTAAAGTGCACTAGAGGTGCCCAGGGCCTGTAAATCAAATGCTTCTAGCGGGCTTGCAGCACTGATTGTGCCACCCATATAAGTAACCCTCAAAACATGTCTCAGACCGAGCACTGCAGTGTCTGTGTTGGCAGTGTGGACCTGCCGATTCGACCTGGCAAGTGCACCCACTTGCCAGGCCTAAACCTTCCCTTTTACTACATGTAAGTCACCCCTAACGTAGTCCCAAAGCAGCCCGAATGGCAGGGTGCATTGTATTTAAAAGGTAGGACATGCACTGATATGTTTTACATGTCGTGATAGTGAAATACTGCCAAATTCGTTTTTCACTATTGCGAGGCTTAACTCTACCACAGGTTAACATGGGGATTGCCTTGAAATAACTTTTAAGTGCTGTGTCCGATTGGGAGCAGATAGAGAAGTGGAGTTTGGGGTCTCTGAACTCAGAATTTAAAAATACATCTTTTGGTAAAGTTAGTTTTTAGATTGTAAGTTTGAAAATGCCACTTTTAGAAAGTGGACATTTTCTTGCTTAACCATTCTGTGCCTCTGCTTGGGTGCTGAGTCCACATCTGAGTTAGTCTGACAGTTGGGCTGTGTTGGACCTGGCCCTTTTGGCAGGTTCCTCCCCTGATTTTTTCCCTCCTTCCTCCTATTTTTTCTGACCTCTCTCTGTTGGCTCTACGACTATGAGCTGATCAGTGCTGAAGTGCAAGTACTCTCCCTTCTAAAGTTGTTATGACTGGCTTATACCTAATTGGCATATTTAATTTACCTGTAAGTCCCTTGTACAGTGGTACCCCTATACCCAGGCCCTGTAAATTAAATGGTACTAGTGGACCTGCAGCGCTGCTTGCGCCACCCACTGAAGTAGCCTTTAAAACTTGTCTCAGGCTTGCTAGCGCTGGGCCTGTGTGTGCAGTTTTCTGCCAAAGGGTCCTGGAATCTAAATTTATTTGCCAGGCCCAGAGCTCCCCTTTTACAACATGTAAGTCACCCCTAAGGTAGGCCCTAGCTAGCCCTATGGGTGGGTGCTATGTATGTAGAAGTCAGGACATGTGCCTGGTTGCGTGGCCTGTCCTGGTAGTGACAAACAGCCTATTTGGTTTCTCACTGCTGTGAGTGCTGCCTCCTCATAGGATTGCATTGGAAATGCCCTGCCTTATTTCTGGGGGTAATGTCTGATTTAAGAGGGGTAGAGTAGGCATGTTTGGTATGGTTGTAATGGTAATGAGAAATGCTGCTTACTGGTGCAAGTGGATTTTTTATTACTATTACAGAAATGCCACTTCTAGAAAGTGAGCATTTCTCTGTACTTATGACTCTGGTGTTTTGTAGCTTGTCTCCAATCCAAGTCTGCGCAGAGTGAGAGTTGAGCTTTGTGCATACTTTTCAGACAGCCTATACACAGGGAGGGTGGAGGTGTCACAGAGGTGCATCTACATACTGAATAGTCTGCCTGGGCTGAGATAAGGGAGAGGCGGGGCACACCTACATTTGTAAAGGCTGTGCCCTGGCCTCACACAAAAGGGTTGTTTACCCCCAACTGATGTTTAGAGCCTGTGCTGGAGGAGAGAGGGGGTACTCCCAGAACCAGTTGTAACTGGTTGGAACCTCCTCTCCCCTTTCTTTGTGAACACACTGTAAAACGGAGTATAAGTACAGGGGAGTGTTCTCCATAATTGGGTGACATTTTGGAACTGGACACAGAATGTTGCTGGAGGGACTCACCAGGAACCACCTGGGACTGCTGCTGCTGGGCTGACCTGTGACCTGCTTGGTCACCTGGAGGAACTGCCACTTGCCTGCATTCACCTTGTGCTGGCCTGCTGCTGGGCCCTGCAGTCTGTGCTCCATTTTCTTTACTGTTGTCCCCCATGGCTGGGATCCATGGCCCTGGACCCCTGCAACAAATCCATAGCTCCTGGAGAGCGCTTTGATAACTCTTCCTGAGTCCTTGGAAAGCGCTTCCTTTTATTTTCCTTTGGCACTTGGATGTGCGTCCTTGGTGGTGCCCTTGCGCTTGGTAAGTGCATTTCTGAATCCTGGAATCACCTCCGCGACCTGGGCTCTTGAGGAATATCCCAGCGCTCGTAAGCGTGTTGCTGATCCTGAAATCACCGCTGCAGCCCGGGCGGGCTGCTCTCATCCAGCGTAAGTGATCCACCCTGCCCAAGACCCCTACGGCATGGCCAAATAATGATTGGAGCGAGCGTGCTTCTGATATTGCCCCCGGGGTGACAAGTGCTAAAGCAAGTGCCCCCAGGGCACCAACAGACACCTCCTTTGGGTGTTTTCACTGCCGCAGCCCGGCCCGAAGAGGAGCGAGGAGCCGTGGCTCTCCAATGGCAGTCTGACCACAAGGACGCGGTCGCAGTCTTCTGATCCCCTCTGAGAAAGGGATGAGGAGCCACATTTAGGGGGCTCACAAGGTTATTGCAGCCCCCGGGAGGAGAGCAGGGCGGCAACCCTCCCCCTAGTCTCCCTGATGCTTGCAGGCTGGGCGGAAGCCTCACCGGAGGCCCCCTGCATCACCAGGTCTCCTCGCTGGGTCCCGGGTTGGTTTTTGGTGCTTTGCGGCATCTCCCCTCTGGAGGACCAGTTGTGACCCAAGGGGGGCTCTCAAGAGATCGTGGGCCACAGGAAGGCCCCAATATAAGAGCAGGAGGAGGGTGGGGCCCCTTCCCCCTAACATCAGCCTAAGGACCCCGTTTTGCATGGAGGAGCCCCAAGGTCCCCCTCGTATGCTGCTTGGCACTGGGACTGCCTTTTCATCATAGGACAGGTACTGTGTGGGCATACTCATTCTTATGTTCCTGATGTGGATAGTATAGAATGATATGTTAACCTGCTGAGTTTATGATGTACTACATATAGGTTTGCTGATGTTCCTTTTATGGGCATAACATGATGATATGTTTTCTTGACTTGCTATGTGTTTTATAATGCTCTTGGTCTAGGCATTCATGATACTTTAATGACAAGTGCATTTCTTGTGTAATTTGATTCCTGACTATTGCTTATGTTGCAGAATAATAATTAACCTGTTTGTTATGTGTGACTACTGCTGGTTCAGCAGAGTAACTATTGTGTAATGTTTTGACAACTGCTTGGGTAGGAGGATATTACTGGCATGTTGTGCTTAGTCTAATAATTGTGTTGTGTACAATATAGTTTATTTTCATATAACTTGGTGTTGTGTTTCTTTTGTGGTGGGGATAGTGCATCACGTGTTTTGTGTGTGTTGTGCAAACGCTTTACACATTGCCTCTGGGATAGGCCTGACTGCTCATGCCAAGCTACCAAGAGGGTGAGAAGGAGTTATCTTAGACGTGTAACTCCCTTGCCCTGACTAGAGTGGGTGGGTTCTGTCTGGCTTAGGTGCATACCCTAGCCAACCAGAAACCCCATTTCTAACAGGCTATTTTTGAATTCTCTCCATACAATGACACATAGGGAGCTGGGGTGTGTCCTGCTTATCCTGATGGGTATTTCTGGGCTAGAGTGGGAGGGAAGAGCTGACACCTGCACTTGAAAGGGCTGTGCCTGACCTCACACAATCCAGTCTCCAACCCCCTAGAGTGTGGCTGGGGCAGGGGAAGGAAGAGACAACGTCCTGTGCACTACAAAGACTTTCCTTTGAGGTTTGCCTACTTCAAAGGCAGAAATGAGTATAAGTATTGGCTTGCTGAACCTACAACTTTAGATTACTTCTGGATCAAGAGGAACCTCTTTCAAGGAGAAGCGCTGAAGAGCTGTGAGGAGGAGTACTGCCCCTTTGTTGTGTGTGCGTTGCTGGGTTGACCTGCTGTTGCACTGGACTTTGCTGTGTATCCTGCTTGTGAAGTATCTCCAAGGTCTTGGACTGAGCTTGCCTGTTGTTAAGAGGTCTCAGGGATATCAAAGACTTCATCTGCCAGCACCTGGGCTCTCTTACTGAGACCCCTGACTTGCCAAATGGTGCCACATCCAATCCCTGGGCCTTTTGAGTGTGAGCTGGTGACCTGCTGGGAAAATCCACACACCAATGTGTGCGTGTCATAAAAATCGACCCACTGCCCGTCCTGCAGCTGAAAATTCAACACAGCCCCTGCCTCACAGCTACAGAATCATCGCAGCGCCTGCTCTCAGTGCAGACCTTTCACACAGCCAGAAACTTCCACGCACAGACCATGGGCGTCAACACTTCAACATCACTGCACGGACCGAGGCTTCCTGTCCAGAAATCGACACATGCCTTCCCTGCGAGGAAAGAATCAAAGCATTGCTTATCCGGCTGGGAAATAATCAACCCACGCCCTCACGTGCAAGTAAGGAATCGATGGATCACTTGCTTTTCTGATGCACCCTCACCCCTGACACTTTATTTTTGATGCATACCAGGTACATTGTGCTAAAGCAATGCATCCATTGGTTCTTATGGATTAAGACTCTTTACTTTCAAATTTGATATTTCTTTTTATGTATGTTTGATTTTTGTTGTTTTGATCTTGTTTGATTTAGATAAATATTGGCTTTTTTTCTAAACTGGTGTGGGGTCCTTTTGTGGTGTTTTCACTGTTGTACTGTTTGTATTTGTGCACATACTTTACACATTGACTCTGAGATAAACCTGACTGCTTGTGCCAAGCTACCAAGGGGATGAGCAGGGGTTATCTTAGGTGTGTGACTCCTTTACCCTGACTAGAGTGAGGGTCCCTACTTGGGCGGAGTGTAAACTGACTGTCAACTAGAGACCCCATTTCCAACAGCGAGACTTTCTCCATAGAAAAGATAAAAGAAGTGGAGGTGGAGATTTACACCCGTAAGTTTGTGAATTGCATTTTGTACTAAGTGAATAGCACTACTGTAGTACTACTTTATCTACTACAGTTTTTTAAAGCAAGCCCTCAGTATATATAATAATGTATTTGTGACAATAAGGGGCTCATTATGAACTTGGCTGTCTGGACAGCCAATGCCGGCGGTGGCGGTAAATACTGCCATCCGGCATGGCGGCCAGACTGCCATATTATGAACCGCCCAAAACCCCACGGCGGAAGACACCGCCACTGCCAGCGGTAATGCTGGCAGGGGCGGTGTATTCCTATCCAACAGGGCACTGCTGCCGTCCGGATTGTGATACCCATTCCGCCAGCCTTTTCCCGGCGGTTCACACCACAAGGAAAAGGCAGACAGAATGTGTATCTTGGGGCGATTTGGGGTTCCCCTGGGGGCCCCTGCACTGCCCATGCACTTGGCATGGACAGTGCAGGGGCCCCCGTGCAGTGCCCGTCGCACAGGTCACTGCCTGATTTACGGGCCGTGATCTGCGCGATGGGTGCTGCTGCACCTGCTGCACAGACAATGTCCCAGCCATGCATTCTGCATTCTGAATGTTGATTATGCGGCCGGCAGGGTCTGAGGGGGGCTAGCGGTCGTGCTCATAATGACCCTCCAAGTCTTTGACAACAGACCGCTCAAGCAGTCTGTGTTGGAGCCATAAAAATAAAAGCAGTGTGTGCGCATTGTCTCCATGAGTGACAGAAGCCTGCTGATGTCAGCAACATCTGCACCTGTATCCACATCAGCAATGGAACAAACTTTGAAATGTACATGGCTTGAAGGTCATGTGTCTGTCAATGCATTGATATACCATTATTCATGTAAGAATTTCATGAGGAGTGGAGTAGAGGGTCTATCCCGTGCCTGTATTACATATTGCCAGCTGCAGTCCTTCACTCAGTCAGTAGTGAAGGAACAATGGGCAGGGTTGTACCATGCATAGAAATGTTGCACTGAAATCTGCCCCTGCTAACTGCATGGCAGTCCTAAGTGTAAAATTTGCACACAAGAATACTCTCTGAATTTGCAAATGCACATTATGTTTTACCCCGAATACATGACAGTGCTGATTGGGAAAAGAGATTTGGTAATTGGGCCCTATATGCATTATAAGTATTAATTTTCAGAGTGGGTGGTAAGAGACCGAAAAAATGCTTTTGTTCAATTAAATCATATGAAATATCAATTAAAGGGAATTAAACATCATCAGACTGTGAAAAAAAGCTTTCAAAAGAAATGTGAGCATTTATCAACTCTTTTGCTTCACTTAACTTGTGTAGTTGATAAAATATTTGTATCATTATGTAGCATATCTGTATCATAACTAGACCTGGGAGTAATTATATTTACACTGGATAAACCGAGTAATGTTGGTAAGTCTCCATTACTCTTTGATGCGTAATTACCAAAAAATAGCCTGATTATGCCAGCTTGCATAATTAAGAGTAACTTGGAAGAAAAAATCTTAGTGCAAGACCACATTTGGCGAGCAGCTCCTTCCGCCGCTGTTCATGTTCTGCTGCCTTTTGGCGCTATTTTCTTAGCGCAAGATGCATCCTCGCATACATTTTTAGGCAATTCCACGTGATTACACTACACAGAATTGCACAGAAGAGTTACGCCAACCCCTGATAATTCAGCCCTAAATCTAGGGCCTCTGTATAAAGACCCTGGAGACACTTTTCGGAACAGAGGATATGAGAGAGGGATGAAGCATTTGTATGCAATCGGAATTACTCACCTTTTGCAATTTTCAGCAAAATTATTTTTTTTCGTTCTCGACTGCCCTTACCTCACCATTCTCAAAAGTTGTGACATTCACGAGAATTAATATATCCATTCCTCCCCCTTTCCTGTTTCTGATGTAGACAGAGCGTAAACAGTTCGGAAATTATGAGGATTAATCCAGTGAATCGAAATTAAATTCACTGTAGGACATGGCAGAAAGTAAATATGCGTTTCAGCATTAAGTAAACGGTCGGCAAAGTGAAAAGAAAACAGAGTCTTTTAAAGTCAATTAATTCACAATTAAACTGAAATATAAAATATGGTGCGTGCATTTTGTTAACTGAAAAGTGGTTCAGCATTTATAGTGTGCTTTGTTTGAATAATTGTTGTGGAGCAATGTGGACCATGCATTCTGTTTCAAGAGGCAAGCAGAAATCACAATAAACATAGGAAACGTCCTAAACAAAGAGTCGGGGCAGTTTATTTTTTAGGGTCAAGGTGGAGGTTGGGGAGGTTTATTTTTTAGGGATTACGGTGGGTGAGGGGGTCGCAGTAGTTTATTTTTTAAGGATGAGGTAGTTTATTTTTTATAGGTGGAGAAGGTTTAAGGAAGGGCGGGAGAAGGGTGGAGAAGAGAAAGAATCGGGAGAGGATGCGGTGAGGTAAGTGGTGCTGGAGCATGGATTGAGGGGTCATTTTTAGTGGTGGGGTGAATTTAGGATTTAGGGTGAGTGAGCGGTCAGAGTACTTTATTTCTTAGGTGCAGGATGGGGGGTAGGGTAGTTTATTTTTTAGGGCTTACGGTGGGTGGGGGGGTCGGGGTAGTTTACTTATTAGGGCTGAGGGAAGGTTTTAGGGCAGCTGGAGGGTGTTGCGGTAGTTTCGTTTTTAGGGGTGGAGGAGGTTTTAGTGTTCGTTGGAGTTAGTTTTTTTTTTATGTAAACAGGGGCCAGGGTTTTTTAGGGGGTTGCTTAGGGGTGTGGTACTTTTGGGCCTCAGGGTGGGTGGGGGTGTTGGGGTCAATTTTTGGTTAAGAGGGGGGGTTGTATGACAGAACCACGCACGCGGTTTCCACATATGCCTTTACTAAGCATACTTTTACAACAAAATTTGTTCTAAAGGCATGCATGGAAAAAACCCCGTTGTGGTTCCAACCGCATTGTTGTTAAGGCATGCATGGTTCCGGCATGCATGGTTGTGTCTTTCCTTAGATGTTTGCGTACCAACATGCTACTGGGTGCACATGTCCACTAACATGAAACTGGGTAAACAGTGCCACTGTTTTGCTTCAGTTCACCTGGTTTTCAAGACTGGTTTGGCACTTTTAAATAACCAGAGGTCACATTACAATTAGAGTGTACTGTCCAACTCTGATTTTCGACGCACCCTTAACTGGGGCTCAGCTGCACAAACCAGGAGAGTGCATGCTATTATATTAAACTGTTGAAAGTGCAGACACGAACTCACACCTACATTCTAAACAATGCATTAGTGAAAGTCGGACTGACTGCTGAAGTCAATGGTCAGCATTTCATGCAGGTGGCCACTTGGCCTGAATTTCACAGGGGGATCTTATATGTCCCTAGGTGAATGACTGCATCCATCTGCAGTGGGGTACCTGGGAGTCCTCGAAACCCTTGTACTTTCCTTCCAAGGTGCCCTTAGGGGAGGCACTGACCGTGTACCTCCTCTGTGTGGCACACAGCCTCCGCTCCCATGTATATCATATAGTGCAGCCGTAAATGAGGGAATGTCCTATTGGAATCGTGCATTGCACATTTAGAGCTGGTGAAATCCATATTACAGAGGTGAAAAAGAGCTTGTGGCTCCTTGTATTATACCAAAGTGGCCTGGTGGTGCATAAAGTGAGAATACCTCTGTTGCGCAATGGGACAGTTTATCTAATACGGTCCCAGAAATCATATAAGATAACTTGTGCACTAGTTTACAACCAGTTTGCTCTATTTGGCAATTTTCATAATGTGTTATTTCGAAAGCAAATTTTGCTCCAATCCACATTACAGAAAGGATTTTAGACAGGGCCAAAAAAGGTAAAAACAAATTGTGGAACTATTATAAAACATACCATGAACACCATTACAAACACATAACCTGACAGACAAGAGAAGTAGGTCTGATTCACAGTATAGTGCACCACCAATGGTTTACCTCTGTCATAGCAGCATCCACCGAGAAGGATGTATAGCACTTTCTACATAGTTAATGATTTGTCTCAGGACCGGTATTTTGAAACTTTAAGGGCCTAACCACTTAGGAAGTACTCATCCTACAAGCTAAAGAGAGGCGAAAAGGCCACCCTTTCACAAATTACTAGTCAGCTTCCAAGGGGTGTATAAAGGTTCTGGCAAAAATTCTTCTATGTCCAAAACTCAATCCACTGAACTCAATAAATCATCCATGGTTTCAGTAAATGATTATATATGATAAATGATGATGATAAATAATGATGATTGTCCGCTCAGTCCTATCAGACTGCATGTCAGTTTGCACCTTATTTCACCACAGTACACGTCTTCAGTGCAATGATGTCCTAACGATTATGTTTCCCTTCACAACCTACATCCTGCCCCCCATTTAAACTACCACCCAGCCCCTCATGCACCTTGTTAGAATGTGGTAGAGACAATTAAATGTAAATGATGAGCAAAAAATATTAGGATATTTTGTTATTGTCTGTCAATGAATCCAGCCAATGTTACACCATGGGCTGACCCACAACACTGTATTATCTACAGTAGGTCTTTGAGAGCAGGCAGCTGGTATCTGTCTGGAGGCAAAAGCTAAAAAACCATCTTGTGCCATAAGACCCACACTCAGCAAATACAATTTGTAACACGCATTCCAATTACAATGCAATACAATCCGAAATCACCAATAGAACAAAGGGCTTGGATCACTTAGGATGTAAATGTAAGTTTGTGAGTTCACCAAAATGTAACAAGTATTGGAAATGACATCACATGTCACATGATCCACAATGATGACATCATAGGGCTAACCCTTGTTGCACCTAGCCTGTCAATTGTACTTTATTGCATAACAACAGTGAAATTGAAAACTACAGAAAGTAAACTTTCTTGTGAGAGCTCCATTTACTTTTCGATCCTAATGCTGCTTTTAAGAACCCTGTGACTAGGGTTAGTAAATGCTTTTCAAGGGTGCTAAAGAACATGCCAGGGTTATTTGATGGTACTCAAGGCTACCACTAATTGGCTGCTCTGCATGCAGCATCATCAACACATGAATGCTCCAGAAGGAATAGGTTTTCACCAGATATTTAAATAATTTATAAGGTTGATACCAGAAGAATCTAACCTGTTAAAGCAGTAAAGATAAATACAGGTAAACTATTCTTGTAAATGTGCTTAGGGCCTCATTACGAGGCTGGCAGTCTTGAGACCACGAGCCTCGTGGTGGCGGTCAGGACTGCCGCAGCGCTGGCGGTCCGACCGCAGCATTAAGACCCTGGTGGTCAGACTGCCAGGGTACTGCTGTCTCTGCCGGAATCAGTGATCCTGACGGGTTGACGGTGGGTGGAGGTCGCAATCAGCCAGAGAGGCGCTGCATGCAGCACCACCCTCCTGATTACGACCTCGTTTTCCGCCAGCCTTTTCATGGCGGTATTACCACCATGAAAAGGCTGGTGGAGAACAGGTGCAGGGGGCCACAGGGGGGCCTCTGCACTGCCCAGGCGCTTGGCATGGGCAATGCAGGTGTCCTCCTGCCCAGCACCATCGCAATGTTCACTGTCTGCTGTGCACTGTCTGCTGTGACATTGTACTCTGCAGACGACAGCATTGCCGACAGTTCGATTTCGAGCTGGAGACAATGCTACCGCCAGTTTCCCACTAGGCAGACGGGCAGAAGCCTTGGTTTCTGCTAGTCAGCCTAGCGGGAAACTTGTAATAGGTCCGGTGGGGTGGTCACCACTATGCTGGCAGCCACCTTGTCAGGAGCTTATCAGACAAGTGTTCCTGTCCGCCAAACCCATAATTAGGCCCTTAGTATTTGGATTTTTATTCATTTTTGCAACATAATAGGAATTTGTTGTCTATTTAGGCATATTTTTATTCAATACTCAAAAAAGGGTTATGCAAAAAACTCATAAGCACATATGCCCCATCCTTGTTCAAAACCATAACAGAGAATGTCTGTGACATATGTGGATGAACTTCTACTCAAATCTAATTTGGTGTCGAAGATCCAAGAATAGTCTCTTATTTTCTATGTAGTAAGCACTTGACATACTTCCGGAATTGATGCAGAATAAGTGACAACGTTTCGGTCTCCGGGGTTCTATGTACATGAGACCATCTTCAGGACAACGTCTCAAAGAGGCACAAAAGACAACGACAAAATATACCACATAACTCCAAATATAGCCAATCTCTTGCTCATAGCAATGATAGAAAACTACCATACAGGGCACAATTGGAGAGGACCTTCCGTCTTCACAGAAGCCCAGAACCTGTCTCACTGCCATAGTGAACAATTCACACCAAGATCATTCAAAGACGGAAGGATTAAATACTCATTGGAAGTCACTTTAAGGAGCCAGCGCGGCCTCTGGACACGGTGCACACAATAATATGCAATCTGGTGCCAAAGCTAAGAGAGGACTATATATATATATATATATATATATATATAGAGAGAGAGAGAGAGAGAGAGAGAGAGAGAGAGAGAGAGCATTGCACGCCAAACACTGCACAACACAATACACAGATCGCAAAACAGAGTTGTGTGTTTAGTTTTTCTGCTCTCCGCCTCCGACAAGCAACAGAACAGCATTTGTGTGCTGTGCACATCACATATGTGTAGATGGATGGGCTTATTTCCCTTTTTATGCTGCAATAATTGGAACCTCGCAATCTTCCTGAAGTTTGTGAAAATGCTGGTTTAAAATGCACCAAGCATGTAATTGCTCCGAAGGAAGGAAGATTGCACTTTGGATGCTAAAATGCTCAATTTTGAAAACTTCATAATAGTCCCTAAAATCCTTTTAATGCGTTGAAGAGGCATTTTCGTCTAGGAAGAGAATCGGAGCCGGGACTAGAGGGTTGGCAGCTGTGCTTACTGCCTGACTTCATTATCGCGACTTTTTTTCCTTCTGCACTCAAAGAAAATCTCAGCACATCCACTGAGACTGAAGTGCTCTTGGGAACTTTCAGCGGGAGGTGGAAAGGCGATTTGAGGTGGGTCACAGAAGCAAAAAGCATCATAATCAAGGTCAGGTGATTTATAACCGGAGAAAATTGACTTTAAGAACATATTTTCGATTTCATGGCTTATGTTGAGGTCCTATTTCTTGTTGATGCTTTGTTAGGAGGCCAATTACATCCCTAAAGTGTATGAAACAGCAGTGTTTGGCATCAGGAACAGTGGAAGGATTTTAGGTTTTTTAAGCAAAATATAATTTTGTCACTGGGGCATGGTCCTTTTACCCAATGAAAGGATTATTTGGCCTGTTCTACTAATTTGGCACCCCTACTGGTAGGGGCAGCACTGTCATATGGTCTTTGGGACCACCAACTTTGTTATGTATTGCCACCGACTCCTACATCCATGAAAGCAGACCATGACATTTATTGAACATATTCAAGTGCAGTATATTTATATGCGATCAGTCTGTTATCAGTTGTTGTGTGTTTGTGCAACACTAGAAGCATAGGAGTAAATATGGGACAAGAGCAACATACAGCTAGAAATAAAGTAGAGCATTCAGTTACATCAGACGATGTAAAAGGCAGATTAACTGGGCCTGGTTGTTATAACCTGAATATTAACAATTGATATGCATCATCCTTGTTTGATTTTAGTGCTCTAGTTTTCGAAAAATTGGAGTTTTCAAAGGAAGCCAAGAAGCCCACATTGCATTTAGATGTAAACAAAACATTCTGATCTATATTTCGGATGCATTTTTCCTCCATCCAAAAATGATGCTGATCTGCATCGTCAAGTGTTAGCCAGAAAAAGACTAAAAAATAGGGTCAATCAATGTGGGACAAATGAGGCAAGTCACTTACTTATTATTGGGACAAACCCCTAGGCTGCAACCTTTGTTTTGTAAGAGACAACACAATGCCTTACCATGCTGCACCTTGTGTACGATAAGCTTTTAACAGTGCCTGAGTTGTAAAAAAGGAGTACCAGTGCCCACAGCTCTCCTCAGAAACCCAGCCAGTGCTATTAAATATCTGGTTAGTCTTCAGTCCACCTCATGCATCTTTAATCCAATGCCAGACACTCCTTACCCATTATCTTACTTTTACAGTCTCCTGTTTTCTCCCTTTATGATGCTTTTTCTGTCTTTCTCTTCCTCTGTCTTTTCACTTTGTGTGTTTTTCCCACTCTCTGGAAACTCCTGATGGGGAAAGGTAGGTGTAGTCCCCAAGGGTGAATGCCAATGGCCCCTAACGGCAACCACCGGCTCAAATTAGGCTCTGCTGTTTGTGGTGATTCACTAATTGGATATAGAGGTGGACAGGGTCAGCTTGAGCCTCTTCTCAACATGAGGCACAGGTTTCCAGCCCTATTGCTGAGAAGGTCATGTGACATTCCAATCGGAATCTGGATTCTGCGCCTGCTGCGCATAGTTCTCCGAAGTGGAGAACTCCACACGGGGAGAGTAGGATTGCTTTGGCAAACACAACCATTTTTTTTCTTTATGGGGAAAACATTTTTCCCCTGTGGAGAAAACCATTCTTGTACACATCACCAAATCTGCGGGTGATCGATTCCCCTTCCCAGACTGAAAACGACTTCGCCAATCCTTGTGCCAAGTAAAAATCAGATTCTTTCACAGGTACAAAATGGTGCAAGAGGAGATGATAAACACCCAAAGTGATGCATGTGTGTGGCCCCATCCACAAATGTGCATATTTGTGGGGTTTCACAAATTTTCAAGCGTACCACATGTTGCAATGCCCACATATGTGACAGAGACCGCCACATACATAATTGGATTTACACATGTCAGGAATCCCTTTGTGACAGATAGATTGTGTGACACACTATTCAGTGTACATTATATTAGGAGATGTAAACCAATGAATCAACTGTGACTTCCCTGGGGATTCCTACATCACCGTAGTTCGTCAGCATCAAGATCTCATTATTATGCTCATGTAATGTTGGGATACTTATAGTTGAAGGATCCAAATGTCTATATTGAATCATCCAACCAGCTATGCTACTCTCCCATTTCCTTATGAAGCCACAGAAAAGGTTTGTAGGGCAAGCTTGATTCCAACATCATATGACAAAATATTTGTATGTATCCCTTCCCATCTTGAGCCAGAGAGCCCCAAGCCTGACTGTTACCCAATAGAAAATGGATATAGTGACAGACCTAACACGGTTGGCAGTAGTAGATTTTATTCTTTTGCTCATAAATTGCAGCCACTAGAGCAAGGGAGGTGATAACTCTGGGGCTGCAGAACTTTGCTTAGCTACATAAAATACCTCCAGTGTTCAGTAAAGACCAGCAGCCAAGCTCTTTACCACCAGCTAAATCAGCATAGAACCATAGACTAGAAATGATGTAGAGCCTCAAATGTATGTAGTGAAATGCGTGCATTGATGGGACAACACATCAGCACTCATTATGACCCTAGCGGTCCATGGACCGCCAGGGCCGCTGTGTCAGTCTTACTGCCGTGGGACTGGCACTACAGACTGCCATATTACGCCCGCTACAGCTTGGCCATTTCCAAACCTCCACGACCCCGCTGGTCCTGCCACTTTACCGCTGCCCGCCAGGCTGGAGGTTTTCACCTGCAGCGCTGCGGGAGTCAGATAGCCGCTGAGGTTATTCTGACTCGGGACACCACCAGCATTTTTCTGGGGGTCTCATTACTACAACATGCTGGCGGTAGGGTATCTTGATGACAGAACTTACGTTCCTGTAACCGGGATATCCCCCAAACACCTCCACACACACGCACAAATGCACCCACACACCCACAATCACACACAGACACACCCCCACTCACACAAGCACTCACAACATTCACCCCATAGACACACATACATACCCATACACATCACACACACACACGCATACACTCACCGTCCCCCAATTCCTCCCTTCAACTACATCCATACATACACACACCTGCACGCACTCATTCACACCCCCTTACACATTCACCCATGCACACATCCCCACACCCCGTCCACATGCATACACACATGCATCACCATCGCCACATTTACACACAGGCACACACACACGCATGCACACAATCTCCCTCCCCCACATTTATGACACACTCACACACACCCATTCAGAGCCCCCCACCGACCTCCCCTTGTGGACAGCACTTACCTCATCCGATGAGGTGCTCCTCTGTTAGGGGACAGGACCGGCGCTCCCACCGCCGGCACCAGCAAGCCACCAGATGACTGCCACAAAGAATTACTGGTTGTAATTCTGTGGGTGGTCTTTTTCTGGCGTGGCGGTGCTGGCAGTGTTACGCCTAAGCGCTGCCGACCGCCGTGACGAATGTCACCGGATATCTGACCACCGGCATATCAGGTGGCAGTCATAATATGGCGGTCAGAAGACCGCCAGCACTGGCGGTCTTCTGGCAGCTGCGGCGGTCTTCTGGCAGCTGCGGCGGTCTTGGCAAAAGACTGCCACAGTCGTAATGAGGGCCATAGTGCTAATTCATATTTTGTGAATTAATTTGGAACAGGCACATTTTCACTGATATGTTTTGCACTCTGACTTCAGGCATTTTTACAAATAATTCAAAGAGACAGTACAGAATATTGAGTTATATTTCTGAATTTAACAGCTATGCATACATATTAACCTTAACACTAATATGCAGAAATATTAAATGTAACAGTAAGTGTATCCAAAGTGAGGGAAGAGAAAATGTCCACAGTAATATGTGATGTCAGCATAATACTACTGACCGGAGCGATGGACCAGCAGATGCATTACTGCTATGGTTTCCACATAAAGTTAGCCAGAGCAATGGTACGGCAGGCACATTACCGGTGAGATTTCACACAAAACTGTCCAGAGCAATAGTACAGCAGATGCATTACTGCTGTGATATTCATACAACGATGACATCCTGACCTGGGAATGCCACTAATCGTAGCTATGAGAGCATCACAGGGAGTGGGGAGATAGACAGACATCTTGCAAATCAGCACCTGACCCAGATGTTGGGATTCCTAAAGTTGATGGCACCTACAGTTTATCTGAATACCTATCTCTGTGATACACGCACCTCCCCCCCCACCACCGATCTACCGGTGCATATGTCTAACAGAACATCATAGGTACACTTTCACTGCACAGAAATAATTCACTATCTTAACAAAGATCCTTTGATTTCTTCCCATGTCTGAGTATAGCCAAACCTACTTCAAAAGAAAGAGTCAAATATAAAACAGCAAAACCTGCTGTTAGTGTTTGTAGCAAAATACAAAGTTAAACTTGAGAATTTAAAGTGAAGCTCTCTAGTGTGTGATTGTAATAAGGAAGTTTTTAGGTGAGCACTTTTCTTCCATTATTTACTGTCTTCCAAGCAGGATAGCTATGGTGCTCTAAGGATAACTGAAGAGCTCTGAGTACAGGAGTGACGCTCTAAGGGCAGCTGTGATGCTCAAAGGACAGCTGTGGTACTCTAAGGACTTGTGTGGTTCTCTGAGGACAGATGAATTCTCTAAGTACATCTGTAGTACTCCAAGGACACCTGTGGTATTCTAAGGGCAGCTGTGGTAGTCTACGGGAAGCTGTGGTGCTGTAAAAGCAGCTGTGATGTTCAAAGGAAAGCTGTAGTACTCTAAGGGTAGCTGTGGTGCTCTAAGGGCAGCTGTGATGTTCAAAGGGTAGCTGTGGTCCTCTAGGGGTAGCTGTGGTGCTCTAAGGGCAGCTGTGGTGTTCAAGGGATAGCTGTAGTACTCTAAGGGTAGCTGTGGTGCTCTAAGGGCAGCTGTGGTGTTCAAAGGATAGCTGTAGTACTCTAACGGTAGCTGTGGTACTCTAAGGGCAGCTGTGGTGCTCTAAGGGCAGCTGTGATGTTCAAAGGGTAGCTGTGGTACTCTAGGGGTAGCTGTGGTGCTCTAAGGGCAGCTGTGGTGTTCAAAGGATAGCTGTAGTACTCTAACGGTAGCTGTAGTACTCTAAGGGTAGCTGTGGTGCTCTAAGGGCAGCTGTGATGTTCAAAGGGTAGCTGTGGTACTCTAGGGGTAGCTGTGGTGCTCTAAGGGCAGCTGTGGTGTTCAAGGATAGCTGTAGTACTCTAAGGGTAGCTGTGGTGCTCTAAGGGCAGCTGTGATGTTCAAAGGATAGCTGTGGTACTCTAAGGGCAGCTGTGGTAGTCTAAGGGCAGCTGTGGTGCTCTAAAGGCAGCTGCGGTGTTCAAAGGATAGCTGTAGTACTCTAAGGGTAGCTGTGGTGCTCTAAGGGCAGCTGTGATGTTCAAAGGATAGCTGTAGTACTCTAAGGGCAGCTGTGGTAGTCTAAGGGCAGCTGTGGTGCTCTAAAGGCAGCTGCGGTGTTCAAAGGATAGCTGTAGTACTCTAAGGGTAGCTGTTGTGCTCTAAGGGCAGCTGTGATGTTCAAGGGATAGCTGTAGTACTCTAACGGTAGCTGTGGTGCTCTAAGGGCAGCTGTAGTACTCTAACGGTAGCTGTGGTACTCTAATGGCAGCTGTGGTGTTCAAGGGATAGCTGTAGTACTCTAACGGTAGCTGTGGTGCTCTAAGGGCAGCTGTGGTGCTCTAAGGGCAGCTGTGATGTTCAAAGGGTAGCTGTGGTACTCTAAGGGTAGCTGTGGTGCTCTAAGGGCAGCTGTGATGTTCAAAGGATAGCTGTAGTACTCTAACGGTAGCTGTGGTGCTCTAAGGGCAGCTGTGGTGCTCTAAGGGCAGCTGTGGTGCTCTAAGGGCAGCTGTGATGTTCAAAGGGTAGCTGTAGTACTCTAACGGTAGCTGTGGTACTCTAAGGGCAGCTGTGGTGCTCTAAGGGCAGCTGTCGTGCTCTAAGGACAGGTGTGGTACTCTAAGGCAAGCTATGATGACAGCTGAGGTGCTTTAAAGACAGCTGTGATGATCTAAGAACAGACACGATACTCAAAGGATAGTTGTGGAGCTCTAAGGCAGCTGTGATGTTCAAAGGATAGCTGTAGTACTCTAAGGGCAGCTGTGGTAGTCTAAGGGCAGCTGTGGTGCTCTAAAGGCAGCTGCGGTGTTCAAAGGATAGCTGTAGTACTCTAAGGGTGGCTGTGGTGCTCTAAAGGGAGCTGTGGTGCTCTAAGGATAGCTGTGGTACTCTAAGGAGAGCTGTGGTGCTCTAAGGACAGCCGTGGTACTCTAAGGGAAGCTGTGGTGCTCTGAGGACAGCCGTGGTGCTCTAAGGGAAGCTGTGGAGCTCTAAGGACGTTCGTGGTGCTCTAAGGGCAGCCTGGTGCTCTGAGGACAGCCATGGTGCTCTAAGGGAAGCTGTGGTGGTCTAAGGACAGCCGTGGAGCTCTAAGGACGTTTGTGCTGCTCTAAGGGCAGCCGCGGTGCTCTAATGACGCTGTGGTGCTCTAAGGGAAGCTGTGGAGCTCTAAGGACTTTCCTGCTGCTCTAAGGGCAGCCGTGGTGCTCTAATGACGCTGTGGTGCTCTGAAGACGGCTCCAGCTGCATGCAAGAAGTTTGGTGACCTTTCTTCTCCAAATGCTAGTTAACGGGGCGCATTAGGGGCTGTTCGGAGGTGGGTATAGGGGTGTTTGCTGGGATTGGGATGCAGAGTTTCTTCAGTGGTATTGAGAGGAACCTGGGATAAGTACATCTCCTCCAGACCCTTCTAGATGCCCCATTTGGGGTGAAGGTGAGCTCCCCTCTGATCTGGTTTCCAGGCGCTGCCTGATTCCAGTGCGGCGTGGCACATCCCCACCGCAGAGCTCGAGTAAAAATAGCTCCCAAGCAGCTGCTTACAGCGCCTGTTTTTTTCAGCTTTTTTATTTGACCCAGAGCGTGTGTTTTACTTAAGGCGACAATTAGCATTCTGAAGGGGAAGCTGCTTTCTTTCAACACAACAGGCGATGGCGACCTTCGCATTTGCTTATTTGCAGAGTTTTCTCTCCGAATCAGTGAATTAGCAGTGCCTCTGAGACCAGAGGCGCGGGATTCTTCGCAGCGTTCGCTCACAGGTTTTCAATCTGGCTATATGATGTTAAACACAATTCCAGGGTCTGTAGTGCCCAGAGGTACTCTGTACACCATCTCCAAACATCCCCTTACCTCTCAAGACTTGGCTCCTATGACCCCTTTTAAAACTACACTCATTGAGGCACCATGTCCTTTATCAGGCCAGTCAAATCGGGTGGCATCTTCGCCACTCTTGAATGCAATTGCTTTATTCGATGGGGTCAATGCCCAGTAACTACTGACATCCTCAATCCCTTTTTGCCTTTTTCTACACTTCACCAGTGCTGATTCAGTGCCAGACTTTGCCAACACCCTTCACGTGCCACACGCCACCCTCTAAAGCCACCAGGGCTGAAACAGTGCTATACATTGGTAATGTTGCCCTCCAATCACACAGGAAGAACTGCCCAAACTATAGAGCGGAAGAGAAGTGATCCCACTCTTAAAACACTTCTGAGGCTGTCTTTACCGGAGCAGAGCTCTGACAACCCATAATGCACCTGAACAACCATACAGGAAACCTTGACCTCTGAAGTACCTCATTAGTCAAGCTGTTCTCTACCAGTTCTCGTGTATGCGATTTTAAATGTTCTATATTCAGCCCTGCAAGTACCACGCATCAGGCGTTGGACTAACACATATTAGTGTGACGGTCCGTATAACTGTACCAAAATGCTTTAGTCACAGGAATATTCCGCCTCTTGGCACCAGTACTGTGGGTCACATGCTACGATGTAGAGAGATGTGAGCACGGAGTGCAGCACCGTCAAATTGAAGTTGGGAAAGCCATGAAGCACTTATGGACACTTGTTCAGGAAAATGACACATGTGGAAGCCAGCAGATTCCCAGTAGCCCAGCTGCGGTGCGTAATGAGCTGGCCATAACATTAAAGCAAAGACCACTATCCCGTGAAATGAGGAGCCACCAGGGCACATGTACATCTAATCAGATACAGTCAAAAGAATTCAAGTGACCAATCACAAGGAGAGGGTGCACTCAAAACATATTTACTGAATGGCAAACACTAGATCACATCATGCAAGTTTTAGTAGGTCGGTGGCGGCCATCTTAGATGTGGGTGCATCTCTACCACATTTTGTCCCCACCAATCTTTGAGTATTTAAAATGTCAATTTCGTGCACTCTGAAGTGACACAGCACTTCTCATTAAATTAATATATTGAATCTGTGTTCTGCAAGGGAGTGGGTCTCTATTTTTTCATATCAAATTCACATATTGCTGTTTTCAAGGAATCTTTGAATTAAACCTTGAGGCTTTGCAGAAAGTCAATAAAAGAAATATAAACATAAACATGCCAACAGGGTTTTGGCATATGAACTATTTTCATTTGAGCCATGAATAATTTAGGCTTATGTCATGCGTGCGGCACAATGGACCCACCTACCTCTCATTCCCTCCCCACCCCAGGCACTTCAGGGAAAGGAGGGGCCACAGCGGAACAGCCATTCCCAGGGGATCTATTCATGTGGGACCAACAGCGCCCAAGAGGAGGAGCCTAGCAGCAAAAGGTGATCTGGGGATGGGGCGGTCGGTGTTGTTCTACGGCCTGAGATATTGGCGGCCTGGCTTCCAGCTACTGCCACTAGGGTCCTCTCACCTCCCTCTGGCCTAGTCTCTCCTTTGATGTCTTTCTGTTGCCTTGAGGAGCAGAGAGGTTTTCTATTTGATCAGCATGGACTTGAAGCAAGATCATACAACATGCCCAAGGTGCTTTTGTTACTAACCTGCATGCCCCAGACTTTCTGCTATGCTTCGGAGTGAAGGTTTACTGGAAGAGGAGCAAAGATGTGAGGTAGAGGATGCCCTTAGAATGTGCACAGAAATCTTCTATATGTGATACCACAGTATTTCTACTTCAAAAGCCAAGATTAATGCTCAAATTAAGAAGTGTCCTTTGCCAGTGTGCACATACTAACTGAAAACTGTGTGTGAAGTAAATTAAGCCATACACTACACAAGAGAGTGGGTTTCCTTTCTTTACCATAGTTCCTGTGTTTTTATGGGTACAGTGCGGCATGGCTGGTGCAATTGGATTCAGGCGCAGTATATGGTGCACTGCGTTACGCGTTAGTTATTGCGATGCACTGTGTGATAAGTATGGAACTGTTAAAGGGAGCGGTGTAATTTACAGGGTACCCTGATGGAGTATGCAGTTACAGGGCAGAGGTAAATCATTCAGTGTGAGTTCATTCATCGTAGTGCAGAATGTCAATGTTCTGAGACCATGCTGATTGAACCTTGCGGTATTGTAGTCTATGTGTAATAGATAAAGGAATACTGAGGACCAGCAAAGTATAACCTTATAGACTTAGGGCCTGATTACGACCTTGGTGGAGACGTGAACGTGATGGACATCCGGTCCATCTTATTACAAGTTCCAGAGGATATAATGGAACTTGTAATGTGGCGGGCGGGATATCCGGCAAGTTTGTGACAGAGTAACCCCCTCCACCCAGGTCGTAAGCAGGCCCTTAATAATTATTGGATGCAGGACCGAATTATGTAAGTGGGATTACCTGTCAAGCTTATGTTCAGGAGGAAGTTGACATTGGCCCGGCTCAAGAGGGTCTAAAGCAGCCCTGTCAAGGGCCACGCATCACAGGTCAGACTAACGCAAATTGTTAGCCGTTCGTGCACTCAAACCTTTCCTCACACAATTTGGAGAATTACTCTGCTCACAGCAGTAGTCATTCTTTTTCAGCCAAAGTGTGAGAAGCTATTTAAAAGCGTGCTGAGAAAGACTCTGGAAACAGCATTTAGCTGCTTCTAGACTCTGCAGCCAGAATAGATGATAAGGGGTCAAGGTTAGATCAACAGCCATCATGTTTAGACATCGGGACAATGTGCACTGTTTTAGGAAGGTGATGGTAGATGCTCTCTGCAGACACAAGTAACTTTAAATACAATGGCATTGTGCCACCAGCGAGCAGCACTACCTCAATGCAAGTACATTTGGACAAAAAGCATCACTTACTACTAAAGCTTCATATAGCACCAAGTGAGGTAATTTCTGATATTTATTTTTACAGGGATTTTTTTGCATGGTTTTAATCGTAATTAGGTTTCATACAGTGTCACACATAAAGCATGGAATGTGAAACATAAACGCATATAAACCAAGGTATTGGTACATATTAAGCAATCCAAACCTTGGTAGCTATGTATATGATTTCGTTGTATCTACTTCTGTGGTCAGACTGGGACAGAAAATAGACCCGGACATCAAAATAAAAGTGGTCTCCATTTCTGAATAACATTGCTCAAAGAGGGCCAATGTTTGCAAACTGGGGAAATGTGTAACTTGTAAGGATGCACTGTGTAAGAGTTTTTCAAGATATGAAAGACTGCATGGATATGAGCTTGCTGCAGGCAACAACTGTTTATATATCAGGAAAGAAATAGTAAAAAGCATTGGCAAACCCAAAAGGTCTCGCTAATGCAAGAGCTATTGGCTTTGTCGATGTGCTTTAGCCATGTTGTTCACCAACGTGGCTGCTGTCCAGCATGGCTCAAAGGTAGTGGCATGGAGGAGAATGGCGTAGAGTGGAGTGGTGAAGATGGAGTAGACTGCTGTAAAGTGGAGTGGCAGAGACTGTTGTGTATTGGAGTAGTATAGTGTGGAGACATGTAGAGTGGTATACACTGGATTGGTGTTGAGTGGAGTGGACTGGTGTAGAGTGCATTGGTGTAGAGTGCTGGAGAGTATAGTTGTGTAGAGTGCAGTGGCACTGAATTCAGCGGTGTACAATGCAGCATCATAGAATGCAGTGCTGTAGATTCGAGTGGTGCATAGTAGACTGCAGTGGTGCAGATTGGAGTGGTTCAGAATGGAGTGGTGCAGAGTGGAATGGCACATAGTGGGGTGGTGCAGAGCAGAAGGGTGCATGGTAGAGTGGCTCAGAGTAGAATGGGACAGAGCAGAGTAGCGTAGAGTGCAGTGAGGTAGAGTGAAGTGACATACAGTAGAGTAGCGTAGAGTTGTGCACAGTGGAGATGCATAGACTTGAGTGACAGAGAGGGGAGTGGCCCAGAATAGAGTAAATTGGCATAGAGTGCAGAGGCATAGAGTGGTGCAGAGTAGAGTAGCATAGAGTGGTGCAGAGTACAGTATAGTGCCATAGAGTGCAGTGGCATAGAATGCAGTGGTGTAGAGTGGAGGAGGGCAGAGTACAATAGCGTAGCAAGAGTGCAGTGTTGCAGAGTGGAGTGTCAAGCTGCAGTGTTGTAGGGTGGAGTAGAGTGGCATAGAGAGCACTGGTGTAGAGCACAGTGCTGCAAAGTAGAATGCAGTGGCGTAGAAAGCATTGACATAGAATGGAGTTATGTAGAGTACATTGGCATAGAGTGCAGTGATTACAAGTAGTGTGACATAGAGTGCAGTGGCATAGAGTGGACTTCTGGAGAGTGGAGTAGAGTGGTGTAGAGTGCAGTGGCATAGAGTAGGTTGTTTCACAGTAAAGTGAAATGGTGTAGAGTGAAGTGGTGCAGGGTAGAGTGCAGTTGCATAGAGTGGCATAGAATTTAGTTGCATAGAGTAAGTTGGTGTAGAGTTAAGTGCTATAGAGTGCATTGGTGCAGAGTAGATTAGAGTGGTGTACAATAGATTGGTACAGAATGCAGGGGTATGAAGTTGAGTGTGATAGAGTAAAGTACACTGCCATAGAGTGCTTTGGCATAGAGTGCAGTGTTGTAGAGTGCAGTATTGCAGAGCGTAGAAGAGTACAGTTGAGTGAAGTTGTGTAAAGTAGATTGGTGTGGCCTAGACTAGAGTGGTGTACAGTGAAGTGGCTAAGAATGCAGTGGTAAAGAGTAGAGTGGCAAAGAGTGCATTGGCATGGAGTAGGATGGTATAGGGTAGTGTAGAGAGGCCTAGCGTGAAGTAATGGAGTGCAGCGGCATAGAGTGTAGTGGCACAGAGTGCAATGGGGTGGCATGGAGTGGTATGAAGTGGAGTGGTGCAGAGTAGTGGGCAGTGATGTAAAGTGGTGCAGAGTAGAGTGGAATATTCATGTAGTGGTAGCACACTGTCATTACAGACAACATATTTTCAGTTGAAATTACGTTTGCTCATACATACAGCTTTACTTATAATACTGAACAGTGCACAGATGAGGAAATTGCATCACCTAGTTTAATGATTCATTTTGATCAAGTTAACGTATTTGTTTCCAACACATTCCTGAAATAACAAAAAGTGTGCTCCATTTGTGCGTTCATAATTCTGATATATTTTTAAATACTTACACAGTTCATTAAATGTTGTCACGTACTAGAAAAAACTCTTTCCTAGCCCCAGTATTATGCAAGATTGTCACATAAATCCTCTCAATTTGAAGTCAGGGAAAGAAAAGTTAACAAGAGCCCTTTAAAGACAGTGCCTGACATTTGACCTCAGTCTTTGAATGCACATCAAATGAGACAAGATAAGGAAAGGATTTAAAGACTAGTTAAAAGAAGGTGAGTTTGTGGAAGAATACAGAAGACACACTTTAGGCAATGAGAGGGATGCACAGCACATAGAGAGCCTAAAGAAGATAAAGCCACCAAATGGAAAGCCAGAAAGTGTGAGTTACACACCACAAAGCTAATGGTAATCAAAGAATAGAATGCATTTCCAGGTCAACTTTCTGAAAGTCCCCAAGATGCCTTTAGCAAACCAGACAGTGCACAGTCTGGTAGACTGCAACCTAAAAAGCAGTCCAGTGAGCAAAAATCAGGCCCACAAATAGCCTCACGCTGACCTGTCAGATCAGCATTTCAGCCACTACCTTATTGCCCTATATACATTTCTGACCCTGGACATAACCTGTAACATCACCCACTAAAGTCGCCAGAAGTCGCCAGAATTGATTCACTAGCAGACATTACCAACCCCTTTTACCTGCTGAACGCTATCTCCTAAAGTCACCATTGCAGAATCAATGGCAAACATTGCCAACAGCGGTCCCCTGACACAGTTTACTCATTAAGCAACCACTGCTGAGTCATTGCTAGCTCTGCCAACGCTTGTCACCGGCCACATGTCAATCTAATAAAGCCACCAATGGAGAATCAATGGCAGACTGTCATATGTCATGGACTACACACCAGTTCAGACTCAATGCTTTGACACCACCAAATTCCATTACCCAACATATATTATCTACCATGTGATGGTATAGCGCCCAACATCACTAACATCTTCTGTCTCCTTACATCAACTACTAAATAAACCTGTGCTGATTCAATGCTCCCACAGTGCTGACACCCGTACAGGCTCTAGGGTAACATGATAGGCCAACCAATGTAGGCCACCGACTACAATCACTTGTGCTAACTCAGTGCCAGAACACTAGAGACATCTGCCACTTGATTTTACCTTCTAGTAATGGCACCAGTGATGATTCTCTGCCAATCACTGAAGTCAATCTGAAAGTACAACAGAGACTTTTTTATAAAATAGGAAACTTGTGCCAGTTCTAAATACTTAGCTGAATAATGTACGTAAAATGCTATGAATTTTACAGTGCTGTTTGATCAAAATTCTATAATATTTAACTGTTCCAAATGTCCATTTTTACAGATTTTTGATTAAGAATGCATACAGACAACAGACTGTTTCCTTTTCTCTATTTCTTCAAACAGGTTATAATGTGAATGTCTCTCCAGGGTTTCAGCCATGACTGCCAGGGTAAAAATAAGGGGTTAAAAATATGTGATCTCCTAAGGAAGCTAAAATGGCAAACGGGTGTGCATATGTGCTAGCTAAACAATGTTAAATTGTTTAGGACATTTCTCCCTTTTACCCTGTATGGCTACACCATGCACTAAAATCCTATCAAAGCCCAAGCGTACACTTATGAGTTAAATAAATATGCAGATTGCAATTCATTTTTGAAAAACCCCAATACATACACAGATAGATATTAGAGATGAAAAAAATAAATATAGATGGAAAACTAAAAAGAACAAAGAGAACTAAAACCACGATCCCTGATGGACTTGGCTCTTTCTGCCACTCCCCAAATTTTTTGCCTTCAGTCTCCTGTTTTCTGAGCTTGTTTTTGTTGGCTTTTAGAACTCTGCAAACTTTACACCTTTTAACCAGTGATAAAGTGTCTGTGCTCTCTCTCCTTTAAACGTGGTAGAATTGGCTTCCACACAATTGGCCTATCTAATTTACTTGTAAGGCCCCAGTAAAGGGGTACTCCATGCACCCAGTACCTGTAAATTAAATGTTACTCGTGGGGTTGCAGTAGTCATTATGACACACACTTCAGGTGCCCTTTAAATCTGTCTCAGGCCTGTCATTGCATCCTGTGTGTGCAGTTTTTAAACTGCCATTTCGACTTTCCCAAAAAATCCTTTTGCCAGCCCCAACCCTTCCTTTTTAATGCATATAAGTTACTCCAAGGGTGGGCCCTAAATCGCCCAGAGGGCAGGGTGCAGAGTAGTTAGAAAGTAGATATGTACATTTAGGATTTACAAGTCCTGGCACTGAAGCGCTCTTAAATTTCTTTTTCTCTTCTGTAAGGCCTGCAGCTCCCATACAACAACATTAGAGCTACCTTATTAACTTTAAAAAGCTGTACCTTCCAATTGAGAGCAGGTGGACAGGGCAAATTTGCTGTCTAATAATTGTAATTAAAATCTCTCTTTAATGGTAAAGATAGATTTTAAGTCTAAGCTCTGAAAATGCCACTTTTTGAAAATTGCCATTTGTGAGCCAAAAGGTAGATTGGCAGGATGGAGCACTCTGAGTTAAGGAGAGGGAGGAGCTGTCACCTACCACACTTGCACATCACAAAGGCTCTGCCTCAGCACTCTCATAAAGGGTTTAACACTAGTCTATTGTGAACCTAGACAAGCCTGGACCAGGGCAGGGAAGAATCCTCAGGGGGGTGAAAACCTCTAGAAGTTTTTCCAACTACAAAATGGGCACCAAATATAAATATTAGACCCTCAGACCCAATTCTTTAGTACACCTTTGGGCTCTGCCAGGAAAAAGGACTACCGTGCTGCTTGCAGGACTGCCACTCAGCTGCACTGCTGCTCTGAGGGACTGCTGCCCTGCTGTGCTGAACTGTTGCCTGCTGCCCTCTTGCCTGGGCGAGAAGGACTGGACCTGCATCTCTTGAAACTAGGACCCCAGAGTGACTCTAAGGGATAGTTTGCTGGCTTCCTGACTAGAGCCTCAGGTACAAAAAGATCCAACAACCTTGAACCCAGCACCTGGACTCTGCCATCTGTGAGCCCTACCCTGCCAAGTGTTGCCACCCTAGTCGTTGACTCGTCGACTCTTGAAAATGGGCCTAAAGGTTCTCTGCCAGCCCATCTGTGGACCCAGCAGAAGCGAGGCATCTCCTCTGCTATGTGGCGCAACCTCAAGCAGAACCGATACATCGCCCCTGCTGCTTTCCTGGCCAAGGACTTTCTATTGCAGCCTGAAGCCTTACCAGAACCGCCACTACATGATAGAGTCTCGACGCAGGTACAAGCATTGCAAGCCTCTCGTTGACGGCAGCCTGGACGACAATGCCGGACTTCGCATTGCAAGCCACACAGCTTCTTCAGAACTAGCTGGTGCACGATGCATCCTCGACACAGAACTTTGCACCGCAAGCCCTCCTTGTCGATGGCATCCTCATGCAGGATTTCGCATCACAGCCTCACAACACCTTGAGGAACCAATGCTACGTGACTTCTCTGACCAGGACCTTGCATTGTCTCTGCTATGCGATGTATCCTCAACGCGGGTCTCCTCAACACTTTTTCTACCAGGTACTCTTTTCAGCGGACGTAATTGGATTCCTGTAGCCGTCCCACACTCCATCGCGGTTGGCCTCAACTTGTGATTTTGTCCTGGTCCAGTGCGACCAGATATACACACTTGGTGCTTTGTGCTTTTGGGCACCATTTTCACTGAAATCTTTAAAATAGCATATCTGTGGTTCTACAGATTGGATTTTAGTTGTTTTGGAATTGATTTGTTTATTAAAGTTTACACAATTTTTCTACATTGTTGTGGGATTTGTGTTTGCACTTTATTACTGTTTTGAAGTGCTGCATTAATACTTTGCACATAGCCTCTAAGTTAAGCCTAGATGCTGTGTGCCAAGGTAGCAGAAGGTTGAGCACAGGTTTATTTGGTGTTTGCTTGTGCCCCACTTTGACAAGGATTGTGGTTGATGCTTGAGTACGGGTTTCATTCCCCTCAATCAGCAACCCAATTTCTCACAAGCCCTAATTATATTTGCACCATTTACACTACTGGATGTGTCATACTTGCAAGGAAGTGGCTGTCTTGGAAGAAGGCTGCTGTCACGAGGACAACCCATAATTTTACTGTGTGTCCTTAAGCAGACTTTGACTATCCTATGCCCAGTATAAATATCTTTTTTTAAACGTTTGAATATATTTATTCTTACAATTCCCAATGCTTTAGGAATAAATATGTATTAATAAATATATTTAAAAAAGGAAAACATTTAAACAGAAAAAGGGGTTGAAGTAGTATTTGTGTTATGTCTACCATGGCTTGGAAAGTGAATAACAGAGGACAGGAAGTGGTCTGGAAAGTGAATAGAAAAAGACAGAAAGTGGTCTGGAAAGTGAATAAAAGAGGACAGGAAAGGGTCTGGAAAGTGAATAGAAGAAGACAGGAAGTGGTCTGGAAAAGTGAATAAAAGAGGACAGGGAGTGGTCTGGAAAGTGAATATAAGAGGACAGGAAGTGGTCTGGAAAGTGAATAGAAAAAGACAGAAAGTGGTCTGGAAAGTTAATAAAAGAGGACAGGAAGTGGTCTGGAAAGTGAATAGAAAAAGACAGGAAGTGGTCTGGAAAGTGAATAAAAGAGGACAGGAAGTGGTCTGGAAAGTGAATAGAAGAATATAGGAAGGGAAGGAAAGAAGATAACGCTAACAGAAGACAACGTTCCAAAAGACATAAGGTAACTACAAAAAAAGAGAACAAAGAGAAAAGAAAAAAACATACCTACGATTGGATACCGTAGTTGAGTGGAGGAGGGTAAGTAAGTCGGGAAAGGAAAGTGCAATGGCTCTGTGTTATAGAGAGCAGAGTGCAAGATGGGTACTACTCCTGGAAAAAAAAGTCAAAAAAGCTCTGTTCGATAACAAAGGCAAAAAGAAACCATTTTAAAAAAAATTTCACAGAGCAGACTATTCACCATATTGGCTACGTTCACTTCGTGAATGCTATTCAAGTTTTAAAAAGTCATGTAGACGTGTGCGACCAAAAATAGTAAAGAAAAACAAATTCCACACGTTAGTTTTTCTATTGAAAAAACTGATCTACTGGAATGTCCCCTGAAGCAGATTAAGCTCTCTGGTGGAAGCGAATGAGGTGGTGTTAGGAAGAGGCTGATTGTGCTACACAGCAGTACTGTGTAGGACACCTGTTTTGCAGGCATGGCTCCTTCGCTAGGGCAGAGGAGCGTCACCCCCACTCCCCTCCCCCAGCAGCAGGAGCTTCAAACCTTTTAATGCAAGACGATAATAAACTATGTTTATTATCGCCTTGTATTAAAAGGGGCGGGGCATTGGAGTGACAAGCACTGAGGCATGCCGTCTCAGGCTGGCCAAACACACATGCGCAGTGTGCTCTCAGAGAGCAGTCACAGGCTCCCTGTCTGCCTGGGAGTGCCCTGCCTGGGTGCTCCCAGCCAATCCTGACGCTGCTCTGAGCAGCGTCAGGATTGGCCGCAAGGTAGGCTGGGAGAGTGTCCCTGCAGCCTTGAGCGACAATGGAGGAGCGGAGGAGTGGAGCAGCACAGAGCGGAATTAAGGTACATTTTTTTTTAAATGTTATTTTATTTTATTTCCCCCTGCGCCGTGCCACCCGCCCCTTTTCTCTCCCACAAGCCGCCACTGCTGTTTTGTGAGAATAGTGCTGCCTATCTTTTATGCAGATGCTCTCTGCGCTTTGAGTAGAATAATCTGCACTACAAAGTACAGGTTTGTAGAAATGTGTCTTTACTGTGATAGGTTGCTTCCATGTGTTTTTGACGGAGAGGGTCCCTGCAATATGCACTTCACAAAACACCCCTACACCATAAACAATGCAGGATAATCTAATATCGTTAAATACTTCCTTAACCACATTTAAGAAGCGCAAGGCCACACAATAGGCCCACTTAAACAGGTGCAGCCTGGCCTACTACACATCAAAGAGTCCAACAAGAAATGCAAATTACACCCTCATCGATCCATTCAGCAGCACCAGGAAACCAATTTCATCCTCACACAAAAACACCACTCACATCACACAGCTCAATTAATTCTGGTGATCACTCATCAAACATTAAGCCAAGCTGAGATTCATCCACACCTATCCCACAAATCACACCTGAAAACCTAACAAGCAATCTCCAGACACATCACAATGAATACTATCACCCAGAATACCCCAGTTTAAATAAATTCTAAAACACTCCAAGCAGCTTGCATAACACCCCATTAAAGTCTGCAATCAAGCCCACCACCCTCACTACAACAAACCCATTTCTCTTACCTAACAAACACCCACCACCCTCGTCAAAAACAGCAATGCTAATGTCTTCTTCCTACGTCCAACCAAAATTCACCGAACGTTCAATAGTATATCTAATCACATACCAACAACCCTCTCTCTCTTCGTCTGCTGCCACCTAAAATACCATAATTGGCATCCTTAAATGCAAGCACATTATATCCCAGGCTTCCCAACCTAAACTCCATCATCTTAAGTGTAGTGCCACATAAAACGCGCATTTTACTATCCCAACCACATATTATCAACAACCACAGCTACCAGAAATCCCTATCTACCAGTCTCCTCAATGACTATCTGCAATTCAGCCTGTCACCACACAACCCTCACCCGAAATCTGGTTGTTTGAAGAGCAGTCTACTATTCCCATGTAAGTAATATCATCAAAACCAAATGCAAACTATCAGCACATCATGTGCAGAGACTGTGATATAGTCTTGTTTTTTTGACAGGTGCAGTTATGCAGCATTAAGAAAGCATTAGACACAGAACGACACAAAAAAATACCAGCTTGTGCATCGAATGTTCCAGGGAATGCCCTGATCTTGAAAGCTAGCCCAATGGGCTAGGTGAAAGTTGCCTTTGATGACATGGACTAGCCTCTGCAAATAGGAGTGGGTGGGGCATCATGAAAAGGCTAAGGGTGTGTAAAATTAGAATATTTAGCATTTACGTAATTACATGAAATTTTGGGAAAATTATATGAAACTACATACATCTGCGCAAAATGTAAGATGGCATTTAGAGTTTTGTTTTAGTGCAAAATGCCTCATTGCTTCCGATCTGGAAAATGTTGTGCTTGAAAAATAGTACAATAAACGGATGTGTTTTGGAACAATGCATTCTGTTGCAGCACATGCCCTTACCATGCATCTGTTGCATCGCAAATGCCATTATCAACCATAACCTTTGCCATGCATTTTTGACAACAAACATGCCTTTACCGTGCATGCCTTTACAACGAATTTTGTTGTAAAAGCATGAATGTTAAAGGCATGTGCATGGTTAAAGATTTTCTTGACCTTCGCCCTGAGTCCTAAAAGCGGTCCCTGGCGCGACCCTCCTGGCCCCCAACCCTTATAAAAAATACCCGGCCCTTGCCATGAGTCCTAAAACCGGACCCCTGCGAGCCCCCCCCCACACCCACAGCCCTTCTAAAAATATCCGACCTCTGCCCTCTGCCCTGAGCCCTAAACCGGACCTCAGCGTGACCCCTCCCCTTCACCCCCAGCCCTTCCAAAAAATACCCAACCCCTGCCCAAAGTCCTAAAACCAGACCCCAGAGGGACCACCCCCAGGCCCTCAGCTTTTGTAAAAAAAATACCTATTCCTTGCCCTGAACCCTAAAACCATACCCCTGCCCCAAGCCGTTAAACCGTACCCCCTACCCCAAGCCCTTAAACCGCAGCCCCCCCTTACCTCCCTCACCACAAAGAGCCAGCTCTTCTGAGGCGCGATGCAGGTCATAAAGAGGAAGCAGAAGGGTCTCTCTGTTTCCTCCAACGACGCCGATAGCCTTTACCCAGTGCTTAATTTGTAAATAAAACATGCCGGTGCTCAAAGTTCTCCTTTGAAACACACGGCTGCTGCAATTGAATGTGCGAGCACAGAATGAGGAGGAAGAGTAATCCTGAAGCCATCTCGGGCCACTTTAATTTACTTACAGGCACTCCTTGCCGCTCCAGCTCACTCTTGCAGCATTCTGCTTTCTAACTTTGTGACGTTGTTTCGCTTTTCTCTTCCTCGGTCTTTCTCATACGTGTCTTTTGCTACAAGAGCGCGCAACAAATGCTTGAGGCAGAAGAATAAGCCCCGGCCTGCAAAAATAAGTGCCGATGCTCAGCACCGGAAACAATAAGCACAAATTAAGCACTGCCTTTACCACGCCATTGCCTTTACCTTGCAAATGCCATTACCACCAATACTATGCATATGCCCTTACCATTCATTCCTTTACAAGCTAATTCTTTGTAAAGGCATGTGTAGTCAAGGCATATGCACTGTAAAAATGCGTGATAAAGACCTTGCGTGGTAATGGTTCATACGATGTAACGCATGCGTGGTAAAGGCTATGCGTGGTAAAAGCTGCGTTGTAGTAGCTGTTCTCCCAAAAAACAAGCGTAGCAAACAACAGCGTCTTGTGTTCTGGTCATTCACATTGTTGAGTGCACTAGTGCTCATTTTTTTTGCTTGGATGGCACATAATTACGTGGCAAGGCAGCATAATTTGGGGAATTTTGCATTACAAGCGTAACCCGAAATTACCGAAACTAGAAGAGAGGATGCTGGCAGAACAGAACTTTTATCCGGGGCCAGAAGAGACCGCCAGCACTCAGGGATCAGCCTTTCTCCGGCAGCAGTACCTTTTCCCTTTCTCTTAGTGGAAAGTCTCTGCTTAAAGTTCTCAATCCAGCAATGTAAATGCCACTGAAGTTTCCGCCTGGCACGTCGTTTGTCAAAAACGCGGCATTAATAGAATGTTTAAAAACCATGATGTCACTGCTATTAATCAGGATCCGCTGCTCTGCGCACTGGCACCCGGTATTAATCATCCCAACACCCAGCCTTTGCTATCTACTGAGGCTAAGTTTAGATCCATAAAATGTGATTTACTTAAGAAATGGCATTATTAAGGATGAACCATGGACATCCTTTCATTTATGTTTCCTGGGGAAAAGGTCTGGTATTGTCAGGTGTTGTGGATAGTTATCTCTCTGTTAGCTCAGCGCGAGATCAAATGCACGTTGACGCCAGTGCTTAATTTGTAAATTAAGAGGTGCCGGTGCTCAAAGCCCTTCTCTTAAACACGAGGCTGCTGTAATTAAATCTCCCAGCACTGAATACTGAGGCAGCGTAATACTGAAGCCATCCCGGGCCTCTTCAATCCATTTACGGCCACCCTTGCCCCTTCAGCTCATCCTGCAACTTTCTACTTTCTCCCTTTATGACCCTTCTTAGTTTTTTCCTTCTTCCGTCTTTCACATATGTGTCTTTTGCCCGCAGCAAATGCTTGAGGCATAAGAATAAGCCCCCGGCCCTCACAAATAAGTGCTGGTGCTCAGCACCGGAATCAACAAGCACAAATTAAGCACTGGTTGACGCCTGTAAAAAGGAGGGGCGCTTGTCTCGCGAGGAGATGCCAGTTCTCGTCCATCCCACGCCTGCACGAGCCCATCCGTTTCCTGCTACCTGGCTTCTACTGTGCTAATGGCTGCCTTCTGATGAGGACAGTTAGATAGTGTCCTTTGATGTATAGTGATATCTGGATGGTTCATCACACAGGAGTCCAGAAGGGCGCCCATGGTACCACAAATGTATTAAAAAAGGCATTCATATTTGTCAAGAGAGTTTTTTTTGCCTGATAGCCCTCTCTGTACCACTGGCGGTTGCATGGTACCCAGCAACTTAATTAGTGGGCTGCAACATCAACATAAATGTTGCTGTAGCCATTTTTGCACTCAGAACCCTGTCTATGTTAGATCTGGCATTTTTTCTGTGGTTTTTAGATTGAGCGCGTAAGCGCTCTGGCATATTGTAATCTATCTGTGGGCTTTTAGCCATCCCCACTGCACGCCCATCAGTACCACTCGTTCATGGGCTTGCCTTTCAAAAAATCCTCTGTTATCATTGGTAAATGCTTTATGTTTGTCCCTCCTTGGGGCAGTTTTGTTACCGCCTTGGCCATCGACCCTGTTACACAGATAATTGCATGTTTGCTGATACGTTTGACTATGAGCGAACTTCTTTTTCATTTTGTATCTCTCCTTCACGCTCATGCTCATGGCAGCCTTGGCGCTTTGAATCGGCTCACTTACGTCAACTGTTTTACTTTCCATTTTCAATTTACGTGGCAAGAAAAGTCCAGTTAGGAATTTAAAATGCTATTAGCTCTAACTCGAGCAACCCGAGACCCATTGCATTGCAAATGCTTGTTTCATTCACGTTTGGCTATTGGACCTCCTGTTTTGCTAGCCTTCGGACTCTTCACTCTTTACCATTGCTAACCACTGCAAACATGCTTGTGCTCTCTCTTTAAACCATGGTACAATTGCATTGGCATATTTAATTTACTTGTAAATCCCTAGTAAGGTGGTGCTACCTGTGCCCAGGGCCTTTAAATGACATGCTACTAGTGGGTCTGCATTACTTATTGTGCTGCCCACTTAAGAAGCGCTTTAAACATTTCTCAGGCCTGCTATTGCAGCATGAGTGTGCCGTTTTAACTGATATTTCGACTTGGCAAAATAAACCTTTGGCAGGGCCAAAACCTTCCTATTTCAAATCGTATACGTCACCCCTCGGGTAGGCCCAGGACAGCCCAGAGAGCAGGGTGCAATGTGTGTGAAAGGTAGGACATGGACATTTTAATTTTATATGTCCTGGTAGTGAACATCTCCTAAATTTGTTTTTCACTACTGCAAGGCCTACGTCTCCCATAGGATAACATTAGAGTTGCCATATTACATTTAATAAGCTGGGAATTGAGAAAAGAAACTCCGTTTATGTTTGGTGTCTTTGTAATTGTAATGAAAATTCCTAACATAGGGCGAAGTTGGATTTCAAATTACAATTTTGAAAATGTCCCTTTTAGAAATGCCTTTGTCATTTGGTGCCTGTAGCCGGTCTTGGGCTTTGAATATTTCTCCTGGACAGCCACACTCAATAGGGAGCTTCGGTGTGCCTGGATGTCCCATCAGTGGCAGGATGGGAGGGAGAAACTGGGCACAGCTACATTTGCACTCAAATAGGCTGTGTCCTGTCTCCACACAAAGGGATGCATACCCCCTGTACTTAGTCTGGAGCCAGGACAAGGAAGGCAAGGCACCTGTGCACCTTAAAGACAGGCCGCTAGAAGCTTCTCCCCACGTCAAAGGTACAACAGGGTATACATATTGGACCTCAGACACCAGCTTTTCAATACACTTCTGGACCTGTGGATACTCTGCCAGGAAGAAGGACTGCTGTGCTGCTGAAAGAACTAACACTCTGCTGGATTGTTGCTCTAACGGACTGCTGCCGTGCTGTGCTGACCCACAGCCCTCTTACATAAGTGACAAGGACTGAACCTGCACCTGTTGCACCAAGGACCATTGGAGTGACTCCAAGGGCCAATTGGCTTGCCTCCTGACTTGAGCCCCAGGAACAGAAGGTTCCATCAACTGTGAACCCAGCACCTGATCTCTGCCATCTGTGAGTCCACCCTGCCAAGTGGTGCCACCACAGACCGGGATCCTTTGAAGTGGCCCTAAGGTGCTCTGCCAGCCTCTGTGGACCTGCAGAACGAACACATCTCCTACGCTGTACAGCATAACCCATAGGCAGAACTGTCACATTGCTGCTGCTCAGTGGATCAGACCCGTTGCAAAGACCTGCATTGCCTCCACAGTCCACAGCTTCTTAGGAATCGGCACTGCCTGATGCATCCTCAGCATAGACTTTCACATCTCTCATTGAAGTCAGCCTTGAATCCGACACTGGAACCCACATCACAAACTTAAAAGGATGATGGACCAAGTGCTGAACCTTTTCAAACACTCACCCCCAGTCACAGATCTGGGTTTAATCCATTGTTCTTTTGCTCACCATGCCACCCCAGTTTAGACCCAGCCATATGCAAACCAGTCTTGACCATGCTCCTCATGGGAACTGCCCAGCCCAAAGTGCCAGGCCAGGTTCTCCCTGATCAGAAATAAGCATCCCGGACCGGTTTCAGAGTATAACCCCTTATCAGCCAGGCTAGCTTGAATCCAGTGGCACAGTGAAGAAGGAACCCACATCTGGGCATACCCTGGCCACTTAGGGTGGCTTTAGCAACACAAAAGGATGATGGATGGAGTGGTGAAGCTTTTCAAACATTCACCACAGTCACAGATCTGGGTTTAATCCATCATTCTTTTGCTTACCATGCCACCCCAGTTTGGACCCAGCCTTAAGCAATTCAGTCTTGACCCTGCTCCCCATGGCAACTGGCCATGACTGCCAGGCCTGATCCTTCCTGGACCAGAAACAAGCATCCTTGGACCGGTTTCAAGGTATCACCCCTCATCAGCTAGGCTAGCTTGATTCCAGTGGCACAGTGAGCAAGTGACCAACATTTGGGCATACCCTGGCCACTTAGGGTGACTTTAGCAAAGTTTCAGCACTCCGTCCATCTAAAGATTGATGGACGGAGTGCTGAAACTTTTCGACACTCACCCCCAGTCACAGATCTGGGTTTAATCCATTGTTCTTTTGCTCAAGATGTCTTCCCAGTTCGACACAGCCATTTGCAAATCAGTCTTGACTGTGCTCCCCATGGGAACAGTCCAGCCCGAACTGCCAGGCCAGGGACTCCCTGGATCAGAAACAAGCCTCCTGGGGCTAGTTTAGGGAATCACCCATCATCAGCCAGGCATGCTTGAATCCAGTGGCACAGTGAGCAAGTGCAAGTCTAGGCATACCCTGGCCACTTAGGGTGACTTAAGCAACACAAATTATGATGGATGGAGTGTTGAACCTTCCATCATCTGTTGTTTTTGCAGGAATCCACATCACACATGCACAGCTCTTTGGAACCGATACATTGGACCGACTGCGCTACGCATCCTCAACACCAGACTTCACATCGCAATCCCCCATTGATAGGATCCTCAATGACGATGCAGGACCTCATCTCAGCCCCGTAACTGACGCATCGTCTCGGCTGCATGACACATCTTCGCCGCAAATCCTTTCAGCACTCATCAAATTAGGATTTAAGGTATTTTGTTCAGCTGGCCTGACTGGGTCCCTAATGCCAGCCCACACTCCTTTGTAGTCCGCTTGAACTTGTGACTTTGTCTTGGTTCGCGTGACAAGGTATCCACAGTTGGCGCTTTGTGCTTTTTGGTGCAATTTTTACTGAAATCTTCAAACCTGCATATCTCCATTACTACTGATTGGATTTATGTTGTTTTGGTCTCATTTTATTTATCAAAAAAGCACTATATTTTTCGAACTTGGTGTGGGATCATTTCTGTGTGGTGCTTTTCATTATATAACTGTTTGAAATGTTGCACAAATATTTTACATATTGCCTCTAAGTTAAGCGTGACTGCTCTGTGCCAAGCTATCGGGTGGTTGAGCCCCAGTTAACTTGGGGTTGGCTTGTGCCTCACCCTGACAAGGATTGTGGTTGATGCATGATCAGAGCTCACCCCTCAGTCAACCAACAACCCAGTTTTGGAGACTCCCCTTGTCCTGATTTTTGCAAAAGAAAGAAATAGATGATAAAAGTGAACTGGTACCTTGACCTCTGGCCAAATGGATGTCCCTTCTAATGTTATTTACAAAGAAGAGAGTTTTAGGTTTAATGGAAGGGTGTTGCATTATGGGTAGTGGTAAAGAGTATTACAGGTTCTGTATGGGTGGGTGGAGGTAACGGTTTCTTAGGATTGGTTTATAAGTAAGGGCTGTTTAGGTATAGAGGCCTAAGGGTCTTTTAAGGGTTTTTTAGGGTTCAGAGTACGATAGAGGCAAATGGTGGTATGGGGTTTTTAGGGTTCAGAGAAAGGTAGCGCTTCTTATGGTTTACAACAGCGTAGAGATAACTGGAGGTAAGGCCTAAAAAAGAGTGATACGAGGCTTACACCCCCAAAAAATGTATGTATCTACGTATGTTACCTCATGTTAGCTTTCTAGAACATTACGAATATTTTTTAAGACAAAAATAACTCCCTCATGTTGTTCCTTTACTGCTGTCACCGCTGTAAGAAATGCTTTCAGTTTTACAGCTTTGACACCATCAAGGTGGCGTTCAAGTGTGCCACAAGTTTGTCATGAATACAGAATGCTTCCGTTGCTCATTAGAACTTTGTGGTTAAGCTGCAGTAGAACATTAGGGAATCAACTGACAAGATGCTGCCGGTGATGGAAATTACATATTCTACTCTGCATACCTGATTTTCTTTACATTTATGAAAAATATATTTGAGAATTTATAGAAATAGTGTCCTCATTTTAGCTTCCTGGAGCACTGGCCATTTCTGAGATAAAATGATCCTCCCATTCCTTTAATTTCTAAAATAAATGTTTCAGTTTTGTATCTCTGATTCCATCAAGAAGCTGTTCAGGTGTGCCACATTTCTGTCATAAATATAGAAAGTTAGCACTTGGAACTTGTAGAAATCTGCAGTAGAACAAAGGGGAATCAACTGGCAGGATGCTGCAGTTGGAAATATATGTTTCACTAAACATATCACCCTTTGTTATCACATGGCTGAGGAACTCATGTGAACCTAAAGACCATGTGCATTCATTTTAGTTTCTAGAGCTCCTACCATAACTTCTATGAAACAATCACTGAAAAAAACAGTTTTCTTTAAAACACCGTTCATCAAATCTTAGCAGAGGGCCACCATAGGGTGAAATCACCAGATAACTCACACAAATCCTAAAATGAGTATTACATTTCCAATAAATGATTAGCATTGTGAGTAAAATATGTGGTCATCTATTAAATGTGTTCTGTTTGGTGACCCTTAAAACCTGACAATCACTACAATACATTTCAATGAGGACCATGTAACTGTGTCCTGTAATGCCTCCCGCAACATGGTGTTCATGTTATGGCCAGTGAACCAACGCGGGGGCATTGGGACTCCTATCCCACCCCCATATGCCCCTGAGATACAGGGTGTGGCCACCTTTCCACCTTATATATTTTTTAATTCATTTTCAGGGCACACAAACTGTGCCAGTGAGTCCTGTAGTGGCTTGCACAAATATTGTTCCTGTTATGGTTACTCTTCCAGGATAGACTAAACTCCTTTAAACCAACCAGTCAGAAAATGTATGGGCACCAGCTGTTCACAGGTACTTAATTTGTAACCCCTTCATGCCCAACCCACGCCTCTTATTAAAACTAATTTCTCAAAAATGGCTGAATACATTTAGACCAAATCACAAAAAGCATGCTTTCTGGGTAAAGTTCTAACTTTTTGCTAAATTTGGTTTTAAAGTTACCTATGGGTATAAGCAAAAGAAACTGCATTTTAGGGACCGGACCCCCAATTTGTCTTTTTCCCCACTCGATGGTTCAGTGCAAAACTTTCCATAAAGGTGGCAAAGGGGATGATTTTTTTTCTTAAAGTTTTGTGCATATTCGTCAAACAGTGTTAAAGTTATTAACACAACAGAAAAATGCTCTTCCTATGCATATACTTACCTAACTATAACTACGCAGTGAAGACCAATGACCCTTAGTGTGTTTTGAAACACAAGTATATATATATATGTATATATGTTAGAAATGGGGTCTTTGGTTGACAGTCAGGTTACCCCCTGTTCAAGCAAGGACCCTCACTCTAGTCAGGGTAAAAGAGAATCACCCTTAGCTAACCCCTGCTTACCCCCTTGGTAGCTTGGCAGAGCAGTAGGCTTAACTTCAGAGTGCTAGGTGTAAAGTATTAGTACCAACACACACAGTAACTTAATGAAAAACACTACAAAATGACACAACACCATTTTAGAAAAATAGGAAATATTTATCTAAACAAAACAAGACCAAAACGACAAAAATCCTACATACACAAGTCAAGTTATGAATTTTTAAAGATTAAATTCAAAAATAGCATTTAGAAACAAAAAAATGCTTCGATGAGGTGTTAACACGGCGTCGTGACGGAGTCGTTCCCAACAAGCCGACACCAGCGGCGCCGGACACGGAGTCGTGTAGACCCCCAAGTACAGTACCTTTGGTGAAGAGTGAAAACAAGCCGATGAGCGAAGTCGGGAATCACGGCGTCTGTGCGAAACATTGAATCCGTGCACTTCGAGCGGCGTCGGTCACGACGTGGTGCAGTGACTTCCACGGAGTCGCGGACTTCAGCGGGGCTGCTGCGGCTTCGGGCCTGCGAAGAGCGTCGCGTTCCAGCGAAGGTTACGGCGTCGGGTGCAGGCGACGTCGCCGGATTCAGCAGCGGCGTCGGTCCGGAGTCGTCCGAAGTCGATTTCCTTGGATTTCCACCAGCTTTCCTTTCAAGGGCCTAGGGACTGGATAGGGCACCACTTGTCAGAGCAATAGTCTCTCCAGAGACTCCAGGTGCTGGCAGAGAGAAGTCTTTGCTGTCCCTGAGACTTCAAACAACAGGAGGCTAGCTCTAAATCAAGCCCTTGGAGATTTCTTCACAAGATGGAAGGCACACAAAGTCCAGTCTTTGCCCTCTTTCTCTGGCAGAAGCAGCACTGCAGGAAATCTCCACAAAGCACAGTCACAGGCAGGGCAGCACTTCTTCCTCAGCTATCAGCTCTTCTCCAGGAAGAGGTTCCTCTTGGTTCCAGAAGTGTTTCTAAAGTCTGTAGATTTGGGTGCCCTTCTTATACCCATTTTAGTCTTTGAAGTCACCTTTCTTCAAAGGGGACTCACACCTACTTGTGAATTCCTGCCTTGCCCAGGCAAGGCCTCAGACACACACCAGGGGGTTGGAGTCTGCATTGTCAGAGGCAGGCACAGTCCTTTCAGATGAGAGTGACCACTCCACCCCTTCCTCCTATCAGAGATGGCTAATCAGGAAATGCAGGTTACACCCCACCTCCCTTTGTGTCACTGTCTAGTGTGAGGTGAAAAACAACCCAACTGTCAAACTGACCCAGACAGGGAATCCACAAACAAGGCAGAGTCACAGAATGGTTTAAGCAAAAAAATGCTCACTTTCTAAAAGTGCCATTTTCAAACGCACAATCTCAAAATCAACTTTACTAAAATATGGTTTTTTAAATTGTGAGTTCAGGGACCCCGAACTCCACATGTCCATCTACTCTCTAGGTCCTGGGTACTCACAAACTTTTTCTCGGGGGCCAAAATTGCAGTATGGTTTGCGGCCGAGGGCCGCACTGAAGTGACAGCAGGGGGCGGGGCTTAGAGGGGGCGGGGCTTAGAGGGGGAACAACCACCCCACCCCCTTTTTCAAAACAATGCCCCTACCCCAGTAACACACACAGCGCGCACACATACAGCGCCATCTGCTCTCACCCCTACCCCAGTAACACACACAGCGCGCACACATACGGCGCCATCTGCTCTCACCCCTACCCCAGTAACACACACAGCGCGCACACACACAGCGCCATCTGCTCTCACCCCTACCCCAGTAACACACACAGCGCCATCTGCTCTCACCCCTACCCCAGTAACACACACAGCGCCATCTGCACACAGCGCCATCTGCTCTCACCCCTACCCCAGTAACACACACTGCGCCATCTGCACACAGCGCCATCTGCTCCCACCCCTACCCCAGTAACACACACAGCGCCATCTGCACACAGCGCCATCTGCTCCCACCCCTACCCCAGTAACACACACAGCGCCATCTGCTCTCACCCCTACCCCAGTAACACACACTGCGCCATCTGCACACAGCGCCATCTGCTCCCACCCCTACCCCAGTAACGCACACAGCGCCATCTGCTCTCACCCCTACCCCAGTAACACACACTGCGCCATCTGCACACAGCGCCATCTGCTCCCACCCCTACCCCAGTAACACACACAGCGCCATCTGCACACAGCACCATCTGCTCTCACCCCTACCCCAGTAACACACACAGCGCCATCTGCACACAGCGCCATCTGCTCTCACCCCTACCCCAGTAACACACACTGCGCCATCTGCACACAGCGCCATCTGCTCCCACCCCTACCCCAGTAACACACACAGCGCCATCTGCACACAGCGCCATCTGCTCTCACCCCTACCTCAGTAACACACACAGCGCCATCTGCTCTCACCCCTACCCCAGTAACACACACTGCACCATCTGCACACAGCGCCATCTGCTCTCACCCCTACCCCAGTAACACACACTGCGCCATCTGCACACAGCGCCATCTGCTCTCACCCCTACCCCAGTAACACACACTGCGCCATCTGCACACAGCGCCATCTGCTCCCACCCCTACCCCAGTAACACACACAGCGCCATCTGCTCTCACCCCTACCCCAGTAACACACACTGCGCCATCTGCACACAGCGCCATCTGCTCCCACCCCTACCCCAGTAACACACACAGCACCATCTGCTCTCACCCCTACCCCAGTAACACACACTGCGCCATCTGCACACAGCGCCATCTGCTCCCACCCCTACCCCAGTAACACACACTGCACCATCTGCACACAGCGCCATCTGCTCTCACGCCTACCCCAGTAACACACACTACATTTAAAACAAATAAATAAATAACCAAAGAGCCTTACCTGACTCAAAGCACTGTAAAGATGCCACAAATGTGGAACAGCAGGCAGGCAGGCGGGCAGCAGACGTGGAGCCGGTGACAGGAAGCAGACGACCAAAGCCCCATAAAAGTTAGCTGCAAGCGCTGACTTTTATGGGGCTTTGGCTTCCAGGATCGTCAGGGCAACGCCATAAACAATGGCCGCCGTATGTAAACATAGAGGAGGGCCGCGGGAGCATGCTCCCGCGGCCCTCTTCTATGTTTACATACTGCTGCCATTATGATGTGGCGTTTGGTGTGCGTCTCGCGGGCCGCCAAGCTAGGTCCGTGGGGCCGCTGGCGGCCCGCGGGCCGTACTTTGAGTACCGTTGCTCTAGGGGAATCTACACTTTAATCATATTTAAAGGTAGCCCCCATATTATCCTATGAGAGAGACAGGCCTTGCAACAGTGAAAAACTAAATTGGCAGTATTTCACTGTCAGGACATATAAACCACATTACTATATGTCCTACCTTATCCATACACTGCACCCTGCCCTTGGGGCTACCTATGGCCTACCTTAGGGGTGCCTTACATGTAATAAAAGGGAAGGTTTAGGCCTGGCAAATGGGTACACTTGCCAAGTCAAATTTACAGTGTAAAAATACACACACAGACACTGCAGTGGCAGGTCTGAGACATGATTACAGAGCTACTTATGTGGGTGGCACAACCAGTGCTGCAGGCCCACTAGTAGCATTTGATTTACAGGCCCTGGCACCTCTAGTGCACCTTACTAGGGACTTACTAGTAAATCAAATATGCCAATCATGGATAAACCAATTACATACAATTTACAAGGAGAGCATATGCACTTTAGCACTGGTTAGCAGTGGTAAAGTGCTCAGAGTTGAAAAGCCAACAGCAACAGGTCAGAAAAAAATAGGAGGCAGGAGGCAAAAAGACTGGGGATGACCCTGCATAAGCAAAAGTCCAACAATATATATATATATATGTTTGTGTGTGCTAACTGTAAAGGGGGTGAAAGTATATAGTTAGCCAGGGGCGCAGCTACGTCAGTTGATTTTGCTGCTGCTTCAGTAGATATTTTACTCGAGCGACAGTCTTCCAACTGTGAACGGTCGCGATCGGCCGCATTGGAAAAATCTTTCCGGATGTCTTCCTAGAGACTGAAAGTCGCACTAGGGGGCACCAAATCTCACTCGCTAGCTTCCAATTTTGGCGCGTGTGCAAGAAAAAAATCATGCCACACGGTGAGTGGTGGAATTTGGCTGCAACTCCTTGTTACAAAAGTAATGCAGAGTCACTAAAACTCTGCCAAGTCTGCACACAGAGCAGAATGTTTTGCCCACCCCTAATTTTAAGATAGGCAACATGCTCATGGCAACAGTGCACACCACTGTTTTGAACGGTTGTCCACGAGCAGTGCTTAATTTGTGCGTGCTGTTTCCGGTGCTGAGCACCGGCCTTATTTTTGTGGGCTGGGGCTTATTCTTCTGCCTCAAGCATTTGCTGCGAGCTCTTGTAGCAAAAGACACATATGGGAAAGACGGAGGAAGAGAAAAGCGAAAAAACGTCACAAAGTTAGAAAGCAGAAAGCTGCGAAAGTGAGCTGGAGGGGCAGGGAGTGTCTGTAAATAGATTAAAGAGGCCCGAGATGGCTTCAGGATTAGCCTCCCTCAGTATTCCATCTTCGCACATTTTATTGCAGCAAGGGCGTGTTTCACGGCACGTTTTTATTTACAAATTAAGCACTGTCCACGAGTACAACAAAGGGTCATTTCCAAAGAAAGTTTTAGGTAATGAAAGCAGTTTTCCAGACTGTTATCATAAAACAGAAGCGTGAGAGAAAAGTTATTTTAGTGTTTATAGGGGATGCAAAAAGTCGACCTTCACCTTTAGCCATTGTTGTGCTTGTGCCATCCACATGCATATTTCATTATTTTCAGATATTACAGAACATTTCTGAAATTCGGCTAGGAATCCATCCCACCCACATGGTTCCCATTTTAAAGAGTTAAGAAAGAAGCCAAGGAGAGCTGGACGTGTGATAATCAGAGCACCTGTCCTCGTGCCACACAGGTTTAAAAAGACCTTCTGCGTAAACACTGTGTCAACGGAGAGGACACAGACAGGATGCCACCAAGGCAAGCCCGGGTATTGAGGAGCACTGCATGCTTATTTAATGGATTCAAACTGTTTCAAAATTAAAGAGGCTTCAAAGTGAAAATTGCAACAGGGATGGGGTAGTGCGAGAGGAATATATAGGTGATGCTTATCACAGCGAGATCTGGGCTTAGATGGAGGGAAGCGATAGTTAGCAGTCTTAGATAATTGGTGACGAGTGGCTCGAGGCAGAGGGAAAAAAAACAGCCCTGGATACAGAAAGTGGAGGAAATGTTTTTCAAAGTAAGTGTACATTGAGACTGTCAATATTATCACAGTAAGAGAAGACGGGCGATAATTACTGGAAAAGAAAGCACACCCATTCCAAAAAAAGTTTTAAAGTAAATGACACAAAGTTTGGAATAAACACCGTTGCGCAATGTAGCATATGTCGTGTCCCTACCCGCGCAGAGTGTAGTTTGATTGACACCAAGAAGGCTATTTAAATTTCCTTTCTTTCGTTCTAGCTGGTTGCTCTGCACTCATGGGGGCGACTCCTCCGCAGTGGGCGGGGGGCGTCGCCCCCCTGACTGAGCCAGCAGATCAAAAATAAAACGATATCTTGCTATTGTTTTTATTTTTCATCATTTTTCATCTCCTGGCTCAGCCAGCAGGTGCAGGGAGGGGCGGGGCTGGGACACGGGGAGGTAGGAGTGGGGACGAGGAAAGAGTGCAATAAGTGCACCTGTGTGTTAGGCCGTCCGTCTGAGGCCGGCTAAACACACATGCGCACTTAGGTTTCTCCAACCCGCCAGGTTGGAGAAACAGCACTGGCCCCAGGCTTGTGTATGAACGGCAGTGACTGCATTGCTTCAGGAATGCTGGGGAGCCTGTGCTGGTGTCCCAGCCAGTGCTGGGACACCACAAGAGTAGCGAGGCGGCAGCAGACAGCGGCGGGAGACGGGCGGCAAAAGGTGTTTTTTTATTTTTTTTAAATGTTGTTTCCCCTGTTGTTCCCCGTCGTCTCCCTGGGCCCCCCTTGACGTATGCTGGTTGCCAACATTACAACATATGTGTGATATCTACCCAGTCTCTACCCAAAGGCATGTAGCATGCATGCATACGTAGGTGGGAAAATACACCAATGAAATCTCATGAAGTTCGTGACTTTTGCATTACACAAAATTCACAAAATATTGCAATATTTCATAGGAACAAAAATGTGCACACTTTTTAGCCAGTAGAATGCTGACTCATGGAGAAAACGCTTTAAGGGAGACACTTTCTTCGAGAAGCAGTCTCCTGAATGTATATGACTGGACTTCACCCCTAGTTCTGACATTCTGCATACATTTACTTTACTTTAGTAAACATTTTACACAAATTCACAGTTTTGCACATCCCTAAAACTTGTAATTCCAAGTAGTGTGCTCCTAAACCATGAATTCTAGAGCCCGTGCAGAATGAGGGCAACAGCAGGGTCAGACTAGCCAAGAGGGCAATCAAGAAGTGGCCAAAAGGCCGGGCTGAGAGATCAGTCTGTTGGCTGTTTTTTGTTTTTTTTTTGCACCTGTTTTATGGTCTGGGTGGCGTGCCTGCAGCAAGCACAAATGCATGTATATTTGGAAAACACATACACAGCTACTCTTTACAAGTTGAAAACTGCCCTGATTTGTAAACGTGGACAACTTCTAGCTATCTGTTTAACTAGTGGGAGGACTTTTATTTTGGTACACAGGGTCATTATTGCGCCAGTGACTCTAGGCCAAGGTTCAATTTGTTCGTGCACTTTGCCCACATCATAGTTATTAGCAGATGCGGGTGTTTTGTGTCGAGACTTACATTTTGACCATCCATATCGTTCCATAATGTTAATAAAGGCACTCAGCAGGGTTTAAACACCCACATAGACAACTTATAAAGCAACATGCTTAGCCAGGGTACACACATTTTAAAAATTCACTCGTTAGTCTCAGCAGCTCGAGCAGGTCCCAGGTCAAAGGTGGGAACATCATACCCAAACCCTTTTAACACGCTTACTTGGCACATCTGTATTCTAAATTACACATGGCAGCTTTCATCCTTTTCCTAAATTCTAATTCTGTTTGGAAGATAAAAGAGGTGCAGATTAGCAGACATTCTAATAAACTGTGTCAGATAGCTCCCTGATCAGTTGTAGGATGGCAGTCCCTATTGTTCATTCAACATTTTAATATGTGACTTACAGGATGCAGAACGACTCCCCAACCAGCGCATATTCCACTGAGCTATTTGAACAATTATTTCTCCCTAATCCCCCCAAAATTACATTTTGCAGCTCTTTGCATCACGGCCTTTAAAAAACCGGTTTGATACTATGTTTTCTGCAAAAAAAATATATATGTAAGAAAACCCTGGTCATTTAATTTGTTTAATAAAATTCTGAAACCTGCATTACCAGTCCCACAAACCTGTGGTTTGGCAAAATCTGAAATAAATGGCACTTCAGACACCACCGTCTTCATAAGGCATTTGGACCAGAGCCAATAGTTTTGATGACTGAGGATATAGGGTCTACGACTTTACTATTATAAAGAGTTGTGTTTGCTCTTTACTAATTTATTCGCTTCTTCGTTGTCCCAATCAGTCAATGAAAATGTATTTTGATGGATGTCTCCAACATATGTGATGAAGGACAAGACCTTTTCAGACTTTCAAGAAAACCAGTGGCTATGTAAACGGCATCCATATATGTATATATCCATTCTAAGTGAATTTATCCTAATCTGGCTGAATCTGGTCAACCTTCTCCTGTGCTGGACACTCGTGAGCGAGAGAGGATGCGCGGCCTGACAGTGATGCTAGCGACGTGTTTTGTCTTTTGATGCATTACAACACACTAAAAGCAAAACAACTACATCTTAGGCAGCAATGGCAGTGGCCTTGCAGGTATATTACTTATTAGCAGCAGCGTGGAGCCAACATATTTCCAACAATATTGATTGATTTAAATATGGGGTCCTAAATATTATCTGAAAATATTGTCCTTTTGAGTTAATAATAGAAAATCTACATCTAATGGGACAATATTTTTGTATTTGGGAAACAATATTTTTGTTGCACCATATTTGTTGTTATGATATTCTGATATGCACACAATGGAGCGTGGTGCATTTTCTGGATTCACTAAGCAAGCATCTTTTACAGTGAGGCCTTTGTCTTTGATCCATTGTGAACCAATGATGTCTCTAAAAAGTTAGGATCATAGAGCTAGATTGCCACTACTACTCTCTGTATCCCTCCTCCCCGGCTCCTGCAAGGCGCGGTCCATAACATTTGGGTCACAGTAGCTGGATTGACCCCTCTACCTTCTGTATCACTATCCCCCACTAGTGCAGAGCAAGGTCCATGAAGTTAGGGCCACAGTAGTTGTATTGCCCCCTCTTTCCTCTGTATCCCTCCTCCCTCCAAAGCATGGTCCATGAAGTTGGGGGTCACAGTAGATGGATTACCACCTCATCCCTTGGTATCCCACATCCTGCTCCTGCAGAGCATGGTCCATGAAGTTAAGGTCACAGGAGCTGGATTACCCTCTCATCCCTCTGTATCCAAAAGCCTGCTCCTGCAGCGCATGGTCCATGAAGTTAAGGTCACAGGAGCTGGATTGCCCTCTCTACCCTCTGTATCCCTCCTCCCGCAAAGCACAGTCCATGAAGTTAAGGTCACAGGAGTTGGATTGCCCTCTCTTCCCTCTGTATCCCACAGCCTGCTCTTGCAGAGCATGCTCCATGAAGTTAAGGTCACAGGAGCTGGATTACCCCCTCATCCTTCTGTATCCCACAGCCTGCTCCTGCAGAGCATGGTCCATGAAGTTAAGGTCACAGGAGCTGGATTACCCCCTCATCCTTCTGTATCCCACAGCCTGCTCCTGCAGCGCATGGTCCATGAAGTTAAGGTCACAGGAGCTGGATTGCTTCCTCTTCCCTCTGTATCCCTCCTCCCCGCTCCCGCAAAGCACAGTCCATGAAGTGAGGGGCGCAGTAGATAGCTTGCTCACTCTGTACTCTGTATCAAGCCCTCCGCACACCTGCAAGAACACGGTCCATGTGAGACTCACCTTCTCCGTTCATTGCACTAGGAGATTAACCTGCTGCAAAGCACAGGGAGGAAATGATAATGAGAGGATGCAAAGGCAGAGTAAGCATAAAAGAGATGGACACCTCGCCTCCATTATTCCTCCCCATTAACTCTAATTAGATTGTTCTAATTCACCGCGCGCTCTGCAGGGGGAGGGCAGAAAGGGCAGGTGTGCAAGTCCCAATCCTGGATACTGGAAACAAGAATACAAACACACATTATCAGGCCACTTATGCACATACCTATACTTTCCCGTCTATAACAGTTACTCTTTCTTTCTCTATATAGAGACACTGCTGGTCGCATTTAATTTTTCTTTATTTTTACTTAATAATAACAGTATTGACAATAATGTGCAGTTACTTAAGTCTTTGATGGCATTCAAGCCCATGATTCTTCAGAACTGGAAAACAAGCTAGAACACGTACTTTGATAGCTGCTTAATTCAGATGCCATATGCAACCGAGCTTGAAAGAAATTGGTTCCGCATCACCTGCAAGCAGGATGTGTTTATTAACATCTGCAATATGATTTGTGGCTACTTTTATATGTAAATATTATGTAGGATCTTCGGTTATGGTTATCCGTACTGACTGGATTTTTTTTTTGTATATAATGGCTGCATCAAACACATTCCTGTTTTTTGGGCATTGCTAACTGCTTTGTCTATTGTTATTTTTTTGTAGATTTTCCCTCTATAAATACCAATAGGTTTAAGTCAGAACATCCTAAAAAAGGTCAATTGTCATTGTTTCTTGAACAATTTACAGGACTTAGCTAATGATCTTCAATTATCGTGCATTATTTTAAAGAAAAGCTCAAACATAAAAAATAACATGCAGTGTATTTCTCAAATTCCCAAATGCAATAGATAGCATCTCATTGTCATATGCCATGAGGGCTACTTTCAGTTGTTCGTTTGACTTTTGTCAACATTGATATTGGGTTTCTAGTAATATTTTCTTCCAGTTAGACTTATTGAAAGTTACTGACACATGCACCATTGCACCACGGTGCAAGGGTGCCTGCGTAGCATGGAGGATTGTTTTTGTGCAGGAAGAGGCCAATCCTGAGAGGCTTTTTCCTCTTTCTATATGTGCTGTTGATGCAACACACAAGGATAAATAAAGAACTTTCTCCTCATTACGCCTCTCCTGAGCAGGTGTAAGATTTAGCACATTTCTAGGATTACAAGCCCTTGTAAATATGGGAATGCGTCAAAATCCATGGGAGTTTCATGGGAAAACCCATCGCAATTCCTATGGAGTACGTACCCGGGCAGAGTAGCGCAATGCAGCGATTTGCGCTGTGTTGCGCTACTCCAAATTTATGAGGCCACTCAGGGCCATGCGAAGGGGATTTGTGTGGCTTCATAAATTTGTCGTAGAGGTTTGCAACGTGCATGTACCACATTGCGTAGTGCACACACGTCCAAACCTCTTATAAATATGCCTCTTAATTATTTGTGACTTTTATCAAACAAAACATTCCTTCTTAGCACTGATGAGCACATACTTATAATTATAAAAATGATTTGGCAAGATCCAGAATAGAAAATATTGCTGGTTAAACTGGAAGGACTAAATGACATGGCATGGAACCAACACGCTGAGCCTTTTTTAAATAAATAGTTTATTTTCTGCAAAAAAATAGAAACAAAGAATAATTTATTTTCCATCTGAGGCAAACTGCCTCAGCATTAGAAAGTAATTAGCCGTATATATCATCAGTGAGCCACCTGGCATGTGTAGTGCTTAATTTGAGCTGGTGTTTGCAGGTGGGTTCCACCAGACTTATTGTGTGAAGACCATGATTTATTTTTCATCATCAAACTTAGAGAAAAAGATGGAATTAGGGGGAAAAAAGGAGGATGACAAAGACGTTAACAAGTGAAACAGGAGAAGGCAGGGATGAAAAAGAACTCAGGATACTGTACAAAAAGATAGGACATGTAGAATAGGGTACAAAAAACATGAGATGAAGTCAAAGCTAAGAAGCCTTGGTATTCAGCAAATCCAACATTCAGCAGCACCAGCCTCTTACAAAACCTTTGGCCCATGGCACTTATTTTACCAAGTAAGCACTGGGTGGACGTAGGAAGATGCCAACAATTGTGACAAGATATTTGCACCACAGATGAGAAGTGTGCACCAACCCACATTCCTGTGAGCGCTTTCTATATGTTACATTCACAACAAGGTTGTTGCCAAAGAAAACCTGTGGGAGGAAGTGCTCATGACTTTCCACCCCAATAGTCAGTGGCGGCTCCTCCCCAATGGAAGAGGGGCATCTCCCCCCGGCTAAGAGCCAGGAGATGAAAAATAACTCATTACCATTTTATTTTTCATCTGCTGGCTCAACCAACAATGCAGGGAGGGGCAGGGCTGGACCACGGGAGGTGGGAGGGTGGATGAGAAGAGAGTGCACCTAAGTACACAAGTGTGTTTGGCCGGTCATCGTAGGCCGGCCAAACAAACATGCACACTTAGGTTTCTCCAACCCAGCTGTGTACACAGCTGAGCTGGAAAAACTGCACAGATCCCAGGGTTGTGTCTGAGTGGCAGTCCGAGCTGCTCAGACCAATCCTGACACTTCTTTCATGCTCAGTTTAGAATGAAAGCAGCTCCAGGATTGCTGGGGAGCCTGTGCTGGTGAATGCCTGGACACCACAAGAAGAAGAAAGACAAGTGAGGCGGTAGGAGTCAACGGGAACGGAGGAAAGGTAAAGGGTTAAAAAAAAAGAAATTCTGTTGTTTCCCTCGTCTCCATTGTTCCCCATCCCCACATTGACATTTACGGTGGCCGCCGCTGCCAATAGTTACAGAAACTGACAGGGCCTTACAGTTGGCTGCTGCTATCAGGAAACCCTAGCCCCCATATCTTCCGTGAATTCAGAATGAAAAGTTTGGAATATTTGGATTTTTTGTGCTTTCTCTCCCCCAAGCCGATCCCTAACGTAAAAAGAAATCTCCTCGCTAACTTGAAATGCAGTGTGCAGAAAAATACGCTTTCCACAAAGGGCCACGTGTGCAGCGGTTTACAATTATTGAGCCCACTAGCTTGAGGCATCACAAAATATTAGCCTTTCCATACTGATTTGAAGGAAATGTTATATCCTATTTCTGGGTCAATATTTCCTTGGAAAGACAAACGTAAAAGATACCAAGGCTCAGTTAAATATCATGTCACTACAGAGTGGTGACATTTTCTTGGAAGAAGGTGTCACTTCATCATAACTCATAGTGAAAGAGCACTGAGGCGGACTTTTAAATTCTCCACCAGTGAATGATCTGTGATTTATAAGCCACTTAGAGCAAAGACCATCCTTCCCCTGGTGTCCCAGACCCGCTAACTAGTACACCAGGGATCACCAGATCAAGGGGGTTGGATGGGGGCGGGGGATTGGTGAATGGGCGAAAGCATCTTTTTCAGCTTTCTCTAAATTGTGGATCCTCCTTGAAATCATGTGCAAGGTCTTATGTGGTATTTATTGCCCTTATCCTGATGCAAACCAAGGCTCAGATTCAGAGGTGGTGCTGGCTTGTCAGGCACACATAACCCTGTGGCTGATAGATGATAGAAACAACTCACATTCACTAACTTTTACAACAGCTAGACCTTAACTGTGACAGCTACTACTTTTTTGCTGTTATCAAGGATGAAAATGAAATGAGGAGCCTTTAAATGGAAGTAAGCGTTTGAACTTTTACTAAGCTATGGGTTCTTTATAGATATTTAATATAAAAATTAGTCTATTTTCGAACTGAACAAAAATTACCTTTGCGTCTCCAGTCTGAAAAAAAATCCTAAAAATAATAGACATGATTATGAGGCTGGTGGTCCAAAGAACGCCAGCCTTGTGGTGGCTGTCAGACTTCCACTACTGTGGCGGTCCAACCCGCACATTATGAAGTTGTCAGACAGACCCTCCAACCTACAGCCATCCCCACCAGGATCTCAGATCCCGATGGGCTGACGGTGGTGCGGGTTGTAATCAGCCAGGGAGGCTCTGAGCTGAGGCCTGCCCTGCTGATTACAACCTTGTTCTCCGCCAGACTTTTCGTGGCTGCTCAGCCGCCATGAAAAGGCTGGCAGAGAACAAGTGCAAGGGGCCACAGGGGGGCCCTGCACTGCCCGTGGCATGGGCAGTGCAGGAGTCCCCCTGCCCAACACCCTTGAAATGAGTGCCTTCTGCTCTGCAGACAGTGCAGATTTCGAGGGTGTTGGTGCCCCCTGCGTGCACCAGCATTGCCACATGCTCTATTATGAGCCGGCCACAATGCTGCTGCACCTTTCCCACTGGGCTGACCGGCGTAAACTTTGGTTTCCACCGGACAGCCCATTGGGAAGTCATAATGGGTATGGCGTGGAGGATGCCAGCACAGACACAACCACCCTATCGGGAGTCTGGTTGATGGGTGTTTCCATCAGCCCCTCTTTCTGAATTTGGGCACTAATTTGTAGCACCATAGACTGAATCTACAGTGAGAGCATTACTCTGCCTTTGTGGCAAAAATGTACTGGGCTACATTGAGAGAGATCTGTAGGCTGAAACTAGGAACTATGGTAGGCTGAGGAAATTTGGTAATAAATTAGTGTTTTTCAAAAGTTGGGATATTAGATATTTGGAAGCATACACATGCATTGTCCTGGCAGGAAAGTTAGGAAGGTTTTGTCTAGAGGTCTACGTGTGGGTAGAAGGAGTGTGCTATTCTTTTGGCACAGTAGTCATAAGTTTTCCCTATGTGCTGTAGTAATGTGCTCACAAAAAGAGTCTCTCACTAGCGGTCTGAATGCTAAAGGTATGGTTCTGGGTGTGTTTATTGATATGTGAAAAGAGTGGAGGGTTGTTAGGAGGCAGGGTCGGTCTAGAGAACCAAGTGCAGTTCTTGCAAAAATGCCCTAACTAGTCCCTACGCCTCCCTGCTCAAACTCTCTTTCTAGCCATTCATTCTCTCTTGCTCCTTCTCTTCTTCACTGATCACTTTCTCTCTACCTAACCCTCCATCCCTCTCTTTGTCTCTGTCTTGAAGCCTCCCGGTGCCTGCTCTAATTGACCTAAGTGAGCTGGGGAAAGTGACAGAGGCATCAGGAATGGCCGATATGCCTTCAAAACAGGCCTCAAAAGGCATTAGCCCACCAGACAAATGCCTGGTGGAATAAAAGACGTGTCCAGACCTTTAGGGAGGTGTGAGTGAAGTGCAACGCATGGGGAAGTAGTTTTTTTTTTCAAAGGTTACTAATTGAGGAATGGTGTGTGTATGTTTGAGTTTAGAGGCCCAAGCTTGGAAAAATGTCTAGCCCGATCCTCCTTTGTGTAATTGAGAGATGATGAGTAGAATGCAGAGGTGGACCACAGAGGTTACTTGGGATGGAAAGTGGGCATTTTGAATCACAAACTTCATGATCCAAAACTAGGACACGCTTTACAGGATGTACATATTTCTTAAAGGTGAACCTGTGTGATGGGAGATGATAGTGCAGAGAATGTACGATGAGATGATAGGGTCTTGAGGTCTTACCTCTTTATTTTTTCTGTATTTAGTGTCACCTTTGAGAAGGTTTGAATGGAGTCAGTTTGTTTAATAGTTGTTGTATAGCAAAATGGTATTTATTGCAAGAACATTCTCGAGAAAATTGAGGAAAGGGGAAATGCCTCTTAGTATTCTAAGAAGAAACAGATTGGGTTTGATTTGAGAGTTTATCTGTGGGGCGAATGTAGGTCAGAGCGCATCAATATGTCTTGATTTCTCAATGTTTTAAAAGGTACTGAGCAAACATAGTGCCAAGTGGGCCGAGCAAGGTGCTGTGTTGCAGGTGGTTTTATGAGCATGCAACTAAGCACATCAGTTAGTTTGATTATTGTATTTATGGAGCAGTGGAGGTCACAATCGTGTAGAGAAAGAACACTTTTTGTGCTTCGTTTTTTTGTGTTTTGCAGAATGTTAGCCGTAAACTGTAAACAATGGGGTAGATGAAATAGCACTATTTTTGCAAATTTTAGGTCTCCGTTTGGAGGAGTGGATTTCACAGGACAGTTAGTTAATCTTTTTGTTGTTATTCATAAGCAGTTGCCCATGTCTGAGTGTGGTATTGTGATGTGGGGGGTGCTTTGCAATGAAGAGATGCAATTACTTGCACTTGGACCCACAGCCAAGGCATTGGTCCCCTGGAGTCTTTCCACTTCAAACGTATGAGCACTCATCTTTCCAAAGCATCAGTACCACTGTCTTCTTCCCAGTTTTCAGTGATGTCACAATTAATAGCCTTAAGCCTTATCTGAACACTTATTTGTACCACAAAGAATATTTATAACTATGCCTAAATGTAAAGGAAGGCTCTACAGGGAGAAACACTGTGTTATAATATTCCTAGGAGGTAAAGTTGCATGTTAAGATTTAGGAAAGAAACATCTGACTCTTCTAATGATTGTCAGTAATATGGTTGCCTTTGCAAGGCCTATCCCTCCCATAGGATAACAGTGGAGTTGCTTATTACACTTTCTAAGTGTAATTTCCAAATGGGAAGAGACAACTGGCTCATGTTTTGTGTCTCTGGAACCTTAATGTTAACCTTTAACGTATGGTAAGCTCAGACTCTAAATTGCAATTCTGAAAACGCCACTTTTAGAAAATTGGCTTTTCCTGCCTTAGCCATTTAGTGCCTGCAGCCAGCCTCTGTTCACATAACTTGGTGTAGTTGGGCTTTGTGTATTCCCCCTAGACAGCCACACACAATGGAGCTTAGGTTTGACTTAATTGGCTGTTGCTATCAGAATGGTAAGAAAGACCTGATCCGAGTCTCACTCATACCTGAATAGGCTGTGTCTTGTGTCCACATAAAGGGCTGAATATCCCCTGTAGTTATTCCGTAGCCTTGGAAGGCAGGGCATCTGTGCACTTCAAAGTCATGCATCTAGAAGTGTCTCCACATTTCAAAGGCACAACTGTGTATGAAAGGAGAACCTACGCGACCACCACTTGAGTACACTTCTGGAGCTGTAGATACTCTGCCAGGAAGAAGGAATGGTGTGCTGCTGAAAGTACAGCCAGTCTGCTGGACTGCTACTCTGACGGAGATGCTGCCTTGCTGTGCTAACCTGCTGCCTTCTGTCCTCTTGCCTGGGGAGGAAGAACTGGACCTGCAACTTCATCTTTCACCCAGGACTCTATAGTACCTCAAAGAGCTAGCCTGCTGGCCTCTTGATCAGAGCCTCACGGACATAGCATGCTCCTCCCAGCTTCTGGATCAATCTTCAATGAGTTCCTGACTCCCAAGAGGTGCCTCCCAGTTCCCGGGCCCTTGGTGTGGCTCTCAAACTCTTACATTCAAGGTTTTGGGCTCTTTGTGACTGTGAACTGGCCCATTTGCACTGGAATCATTCTACTTGCATGGAAAAGTAGTGTGAGGTGCTGCAAGTCAGTCTTTCCGCACTTCCAGCATCGCCCATCCATGTGGTTCGCCAATGTGAGGCTCCAGCCCAGCCATCCACAACTCCCAGCCTGCTGCTCATGCCATTCCAACTATCACCAGCAATGCTGTCATTGCTCCCAGTGAAATTCTGTCAAGTGAACTGGGCTCTTGGCACAAACTTTCAGAAGGTAAACTTCAGCAGGACTAATCTGGGACTGTATCCGACCTTCACTCCATTGTGGTTGACTTGAACTTTTAGAATTTGACGCAGTCCAGCGGACTGGATCTACCCAGTTGGCGCTTTGTATGTTTAGGTACTTTATTTTAGATTATTCTTTAAAAATTCTTAACTATGGTTCTACTGATTGGATTTTTGTATTTTTTTCTTGTTTTATTTATTAAATGTGTTTTCTATTTTTCAAACCTGATCTTTTTGTGTGGTGTTTTCACTGCTTTGCTGTTTGAAGTTTTGCCCAAATATTTTACACATTGCCTCTAAGTTAGGCTTGGCTGCTTGAGCACAGGTTAATTTTGGGTCGCTTGTGCCCTACACTGAGTGGGATTTTGTTTGTTGCTTGATCAGGGCTCACTCTCCAGTCAACCAATAACCCAATTCTTAACAGTTTAACTTCGCTTAAATATACTTTCTTAAATATTTTTACCTTTCATTGTAAAGGTATGTTTGGTAAAGGCATATCTGTGGGAAAGGCATATGTGGCAAAAGCTTTGTATTGTAAAGGCATTGCATGGTAAAGAATGCGTAGTAAAAGGATACATTGAAAAGGCATGTGTTTTAACGTCAAATAACCATTACACACACCCACAGTCTACGTGCTGTTACTCAGCTTCCCATCCTCTAACTGCAGACAATATTTCTAGACCACACTCCATGTACTGCTAACTGGCTGCGGCCGCACTGTCATGAACTGAGCTCTGAAAAGAACATCGGTGGCGGAGTTACTGCCTGTGCGGCTCTTGTGCCTGATTTGTGTGGGGTGATTAATGCATGGATGGCACAAGTCACGGTTCCCCAGAGAGAAGCCCCACGGGGGATGCTTCGAAGCTAACCTCGGCTGATTTAAGCACTGCCTTCCTACACAAGCAGGGCTGACAGGTTCTTCTCTCATCCCCGCTGAACTCTCTCTTCTGCAAGGACAGCTACCATGAACCGCAACATCTCCGAGAACCTGTGAAAAAGGTTCCCTCTTCACGTCCAAAATGGCGTCATTGACTCTCGATTAGAATAGACCAATGACCTCTTCCTAAGTCTTGCAGCAATTACGTCTATTTAATTATCCGAAGCAATGATTTTTTTTTTTTTGTCCAAGACTTGTTGGAATGTCCTCTACCCGAGGCTTTCAGGAATTGCCTCTTCTTAAGGCTCGCACAAGTGGCCTCTACTAAAGGCTCACATCAATTGCCTCTACTTAACGCCATCAGCAGTAGAGTCTATTTGTGGCTTGCATGCAATGACTGCTAAATAAGGATTGAACGCAACTGCCTCTACTTAATACTTGTAGTAATCATCTCTACTTAAGGCTCATAGAAATGACCATCACTTATGGGCGAAGCTTTGGCCTAAACTTAAGGTACGCAGTAATGACCGCCATTTATAGTTCCACTCTCAGCAACAGCCTCTCTTTACGTCTCACAGAAATGGCCTCGATTTAAAGATTGCAGCAAAGACTTGCAGAAATGCCCTCTGCCTACCGCTCACAACATTACCCTCTGCTTAAGGATCACAGCAGTGCTTTGTTTAAGGCTCGCAGCAATGACCTCTACTTAACGTACTCACCAATGACTTGGCTTAAGGCTTGCAAACGGCCTCTGCTTAAGTCTTGCACCAATGGCCTCTGGTTAAGGCTCACAACAGTGGTCTTTACTTAAAACTTGCACCAATTACCTTTACTTTAAGCCTCACAGTAATGGCTTCTACTTAAGACTTGCATCATTGTTTTCTACTCAAGATTTACACCAATGGCTTCTACCTAAGACTCACATCAATGGCTCCTACTTAAGTGTCACACCAATGGCTTCTAAATATTGAAGTAAAACGAAAGAAATTCGTTTTCAACGAGCTAAGCAGCAGCTAGGCTCAGCAGAAAGTTAGTGACTTTACATAAGAACTAGAATGTCCCAAAAATGAAAGAGTGTGAGTTAATGTAACAGAAAAAAGTGCAAACATTCTGATGGTTAGTTCATGGAAGGGTGGTCTTGGGCTATTTCTGCTAGCCCTATGGATGAAGAATCACAGCTATAGCTGTGTCTCTCTTGTAGGGGTGTAGTTACCATCACATTAGGAGGTAAACAGCACTTGGACCAGAAATGTGAGGGACCCTCTACACCCCTACTATGACTATCATTTTCTATCCAGCCGGGCAGATGGGGGACACTTCCTTTTTTTGTAGTAGGGCCCAGGGCCCCGCTGGACCACAACATCTCTGTTACATATCCAGCTGCAGGTGGTAATGTCAGAGACAGAAATACTAGGTACACCTCTGCAGCTACTCCATGTCTGCTAATTAAAGGGACCATTCGGTGAATGATGTCACAATAGATCACAAAGCCCAAGCAGTCATCATGAAACAAGAATTCTAGAATGCCTATTGCTGGGACTGTTAGAGATACAGGAGTGGACACAGAGATGTTCTGTATTATTTCCTACAATACGTGCCCCTTCAAGCGATAGCTTAAAATGGCCGACCATCCTGGTCTGTGCCTGTGACAGTCAGGAGGGACTCCTCTTTAACTCTCTTGCTCCAACCCTTTTTCACAAAAAATTAAGTCTTCACTCTGTACGATGATTGGGATAATTATATCGGCGGTGAGCCGCGCTTCTGGGCTGACAGCGGGACCAGGGCTGAGTTACGATGTTCTGCAGCTGACAGGACCAGCGATGGAAACTGGCATATTTCATACAAGCAGACTTCGCAGATGAAATTAACAGAGAGTCTAATGATTTACTCACCCGAGGACTTTCAATGATTGATGTTGCCGAGTAAAGACGCCCCTCCCCATTCCCTGACTCCCTAACCTGCCAGTTCCTCTCTAGCTGGCAGGTTCTGTTGCCAAGAGCCCCTGACATGCTATTTCTTTTGTAGTATTTGAAAGGCTTTGTCTAACTACAAACTAATATTTCCCCTCCGGATTTCGCTACACGTCAGCCGGTAACAATAAGTTAAACAATGGGCATGCTCTAGGAACATGCGAGAAGCGCCTAGATGCAATTTACCTTCCAGTTTTGGCGCTCCAAATTGTATACTTCCCCAACCAGCAGTCATTGAAGAAATGTGGTCTTCGTGTAGAGCAGAGGTCTTCAAACTCCCCCTTGGGGGGCCTCAAGTGATCCCAGGTGGGGCGCCAAACTCTGGCCAAAAGAAATATTATACAGATAACATGCCTTTGTTTTAAGCAAAAGCATGTTATTGCAGTTTTAAAAAGGTAACAATACTTAACTGCAATGTTTAAATAGGTTTAGACCTATTTAAACATTGCCATCTTTCTAAAATAATTGTGAAAAATTCTGAGGGGGGGCCCAATGATTTTTATTTTTCAATTGGGGGCGCGGCATTAAAAAGTTTGAAGACCACTGGTGTAGAGTGACCAGGCACCCTGGATTTGCCGGCACAGTCCCGGTTTTTCACTAGCCATCCTGGCAGATTTCACGAAATTTAGCTCATGTCCAGGTGTTTTAGAGAGGGTCGACTGAAAACGGTGGGAGGTGCCTTTTTATGTTTTCCAAAGCAGAGGTTTAGTTCACAGCTGTTATAAGAAAGAAATTTAATTAGCACGCATGAAATTGGCTTTAACATTTTTATTTTATTTTGCTCTTTGTGCCCCTTCTGTAATTCTATACTGATAAGCGCTGTTATTCTTAGCGCTTGGTTGAAGTAAAATTGTAGTCCTCCTTCTATTTTTGTGAAATGTTTCAGTTTTTGGCTTTAAAATTCTGCTCACCCTATCTTTGTGCAGCTCTGGATTGCAAATGAATGATGTAAAAGCCAACACAGACCAGAAAGATGACACACGCAGAGTGATTTAGCATTTCTGAAGTGTTTCCCAAAATGCGTCACTCCTTACAGCCTGTATTTCCATAATCCGCTCACCACCAGTCCACCCAATATGGATTTTTTGGCTGGAAACTAAGCAGAGCTTTGGGTTATGTCAGAAGTAAGGATAATAGAGAAGAATGTGGGTCTTATCAGCCATTAACATATATGTGCTTCCATCAATTCATGAGACCAGCAGTGGGCCACAGCAGTGATGTCATTCCTGGGCAGCCACTTCTAACGTGTAACATTAGCCCCCACAGCCCACGTGGTGCAGGGAGGGGGCTAAACTCCCAGACGCTCCCCCTGCAAAGCCAGCAGTGTGCACGGGCGGTGGGCCCCTGGCCTGAGATCTCCATGTCCTACTTTCCATGTACTTTGGAGGGCCCTCCTCACGTTTTGTTACGCCACTGGCCACTTCCTTATCACAGAAGGACAGCATATACTTGAGTGGGCTATTCTTTAATACCTATCACACGGGCATACCTTTCACACCTGCACAATGTGAAGAGGGCATTTCCTTACCTGAGAAAGGCATGGTCCCATGCAAATGAAAGCCTCTGTGTGACTGCCCGCGGCTGCACTTAAATAGTAACATGTGTACATAAGCACAGAGGCTCCTGGGAGGTGCACTAACTCTCTGTAGTCAGTGAGACGTTTAGGGGAGCCCTTTGGAATGAATGGTGCCTGGAGGACCTCGGAGAACCAGTAGTACTCCACCACAGGGGGCTGCAGATACAAACTGCTGGAGGGATGGAACATGCACCAAGATTAAAAAGCATGCCAGACCACCTGCAGTGACAGAAAGTCAATAGGTATGGTGAATAGTCATGACATTTTAATCTTATTAAAATTATCTACATATAATATAGTTATAGTGACTTTCAGAGAGCCCTCTTCAGCCATTGGTCTGTTGCTGTTATCCACATTTTAATTCTGTCCACTACAGCATAGGCCACAGGGCGCCATAAAAGGAAATAGGGAACTCTGGGTAGTTCCCAAGTTTTAGGTGGGGAGCATCTCCTTTATATGGAACACTCTACAACACCACTGACACTCTAAAACTTCTCACCTCAAATTTCTGTTTTTCTAGCAGAGTTTAAAGGTCCCACAACAAAAAAGTTTACAAAAAGTTTAACAAATCCAAAAGGATGGCAACCTGTGCACTCTTTCGACTTTGACAAGGCTTGTTATAAGAACTGACCCTCCCCTTTCTCTGCTTCACTTTCTTTGACAGGTGCACTAATTCTATGTTCAGGCATGTACTGGGGGGAGCACATTTGCTTTGTAATCTGCAGATGGTCTCTTTCTGCGCAGGGTGCATTCAATGTGTCTGCGCACCGGTGCCGATTGGTACCGTGCAACTGACGGGGGGGCGAGATTACTGCTGCAACCTATTTGAAAAGTAGCAGTATTTATTGTTTGACTCACAAAAAAAATCTCATAATAGGCAATACTATCATACAACTCCAAAGGTTAATTCAGGGGAGGTCTAAATTGGGTGCTAATTTGCTTGTATACAATGTCAAGAATGAGCTATATTTCAAACCAAACCTGCAAAGCTAAACTCATAAACTGCGCGCATCTTACATCTCCTAGTCTGGTATTATCAGTTTATGCAAAGTGTGCACTAAAATACGTTGATGTTTTCTGAAAAAATGCGCTATAGTTCTAGGTCCAAAGGCATCTCGGAAGTTAATTTCAAACCTGAATCACCCTCAGTAAAATACGCTATTTAGTGGGCGCACTACCGCGGACACACGGGGGCCCTCTCCATAAGGTCAAATAGGGGACATTCTTGTGTCGTCCCTGGAGCCTTACGCTGTCTTTCCGTTCTCCCTGTCCCTGCCCTCCCACCAGCTCCCCTACCACGCCCCCATGACCCACTGCGCTGCCAAGACACTAAATAAAGACATATTGATTTCCTCTCGCTGTCAAGCACTGGTCCTTGGCATTGCCTTTGTATTGTTGCATACAAAACAGCTGATGGAGGCGCAGACAGCATGTCCCGTGGCCAGCTCGGGGCTGAGCTGCAGTGGCATCTCTGGAAGTGGGTTGCTGTGGCAAGCAGACATTGAGCCACCGTTGAAAGTGGTGGGGCCACCTACAAAGGTAGGTCAGTAAAGACTGTGTGCACTTGTGTATGTAAACAACACAATGCCACTTTCAAGTGAAAGGTACTTGGACAGATTGATGTGTGTGGCATCTGTTTTATAATTGTGCAGCCTCCTGGCACAAATCACCAGCTGTGGCTGTGGGGTGCAAGCGGAGGGCCGGACAAATGGAGCTGGGATTCGGGTTTCATCTGGTCCCTATCTAGAGGTGCCATGTTATAGCTTCTCCTCGGGCATTTAGCACCCCTACTCTCTGGTTTATTTAAAGGGAATTAGAGGAGCTTAACTACACAGTACCGGAGTAAAGACATCTTTTTCACCACCACATTGTCAAAAAACAAACAACAAAGTACAATATTCTTTGAATTAAAAAAAACAAAAAAAAAAAAAACTTTTGAAATGCAGAGCAGCAAACCCATGCTTGGTATTGAAATATTGCTAATTACCAGCATTGCCAGGGCACAAAGCAAACATCTATATTGTAAACAATGACTGCCGAGGTTTCACTTCAAAAGTAGCTGCATGTATTCAGAGCCCCCCCCACCCCCCACCTGGCCCTAACATGTGCATAATCGGAAGTACAATATACAAAATAAACAAACAAACTCAATCAATTATCAAAAACCACATGTATTTATTTGACATACGTTATTTCAGTACTAAATTTCAGTGCGGGCAGTACAATGCATGGTGAATTGGTGGCCGAAGAAAACAAAGTGAATGTGCAAAATTAATATATCCCCAACATATAGATGTGCACTTTCTTTGAAGAAAGAACTCGACATTTCAACACTATCTGGAAACAATCCACGGGTCTTTTAAGGGCAAAAGTCATCTTAATAAAGCAAAAAAACAAATCTCAGTTCTTGTAAAATGAGTTCAAAGGATCCAAGGGCGTCACTGTAAGAAACTGGGTTACTGTTTGAGGGGGGTGGAACCCTACTCAAGCAGGAACCACAATCCTTGTCGGGGTGCAGTGACAAGCAAACCCTAAATTAACCTTTGCTCATACCTTTGGTAGCTTGGCAGAGATCAGTCACGCTTAACTCAGAGGCAATGTGTACAGTATTTGTGCAATACTTCATACAGTAACACAGTGAAAGCACACTACAAAAGGATCCTGTTCCAGTTTAGGAAAAATAGAGTAATAGTTAATAAATAAAAAAAGAAAAAAATGACAAAATTCAGTTCAGTATAACTGGACATCTGCAGATTTTAATATTGCAGGTAAAATAGCACCAAAAAGCGCAAAGCGCCAACTGTGGATACCTTGTCAATCCGCATCGGGACAAAGTGAAAAGTACAGGCTGACCACAATGGAGCACAGGGACCCATTTTGGTCAGCTGGAAAAAGGACCTTAGGTCCTATTTGTGAAGCATTGCAAGGTTCAGTGCAGAGGATGTGCCACTCTGCTGAAGCAATGCATTTGTTCTGAAGTTCTGCCGAGCTGAGATGCGAGGTCCTGCATAGTCATTGAGGATCCTGTCAATGAGGGCTTGTGATGCAATGTCAGGCATTGAGGATGCGTCTCACAGTCAAGGTGATGCCTGCGTTCTGTGGAGCTGTGAGGCTGCAATGCAAGAACCTGCATCGTCGCTGAGGCTGCCATCGACAAAAGAAGCAAGGGCCTGTGTCAGGAAAGCTTCACACATGCATGCTGTAACATCAATGCAGAGTCCTTTGCACCATGAGAACTCTTGCAGTAGAGGTGAAAAGTCGGTTTTGCACCACACAGTAGAGTAGATGTGTTGGTTCTGCTGGGCCCACTTCAAAGGGCACAGGTCTGGGGTGGCACTACTTGGCAGGATAGGATTCACAGATTGGCAGAGTAGTGGTGCTAGGTTCATGGTCATTGGAGCCTTCTGTCCCTGAGGCTCCAGTCAGGAGCCTAGCCAATTAGCCCTTGGAGTCACTTTGAGTTCAACAGATGCTGGTACAGTCCTTCTCACCCAGGCAAGCGGGCAGCAGGTCAGTACAGCAGGGCAGCAGTTCCCTCAGAGCAGCAGTCCAGCAGAGAAGCAGTCCTTTCAGAAGCACAACGGTCGTTCCACCTGGCAGAGTATCCACAAGTCCAGCAGTGTGCTGAAGAGGTGGTGTTGGAGGTCTAATATTTATACCTGGTGCCCGTTCTCTGAAAGGTTACATATGCTTCTAGAGATTTCCCTTTGAAGTCTCCAGGCATCCTGTCTTCCCTGTCCTGGCTGCAACTAACTACAATGGGTATGCAGCCCTTTGTGTAGAGGCAGGGCACAGCCTATTCAAGTATAAACAGGGCTGTGCCCAGCTCTGCCCTCCCACACTGCCAGTGATGGCCAATACAGGCACATCCGAGCTCTCTATTGTGTGTGGATGTTTAGGAGAAATACACAAAACAAAGCTGTTAGCTACACACAGTCATGTGACCCAGGGACAGTCTACAGGCACAAAATGGCTAAGGCAGAAAAATGCCAGCTTTCTAAATTGTAATCTAATTCCCACTTTACCATGAGAGAGGGTTTTTCATTGCAATTCCAAGGACACCAAACATGAGCTGGTTACATGCTCCCATTTGGAAATTATAGCTTATTACATGTAATAAGGTAACTCCAATGTTATCCTATCGGACAGGTAGGCCTTGCAATAGTGAAATAGAGTTTTTCACTGCCAGGACAGGTAAAACTTAAAGTTATAGATCTTAATTTTTAAATACACTGCTTTCTGCTCCCTCGGATGTCCAGGGCCTTCCCCAGGGTTGACTTATATTTATTAAAAGAGATTTTCTGGTATTGCCCTGGCAAGGTTTATTTTGTCCGGTTTGAAATAGCAGTTGATAAGCTGCACAAACAGACTAAGATGGCAGGCCTGAGGCGTGTTTAAAGGGGCTACGTAAGTGGGTTTCACAATCAGTGCTGCAGGCCCACTAGTAGCATTTAATTTACAATTCCTGGGTTCACGTAATACCACTTTACTAGGGACTTTTAAGTAAATTAAGTATGGCAATTGGGATAAGCCAATGTTACCATTTTTTAAGGAGGAGGCACATGCACTTTAGCACTCATCAGCAGTGATAAAGGGTGGAGATTCCTAAGGCCAGCAGAAACAAGGTCAGCAGAAATGGTGAAGGAAGGCAAAACATTTGAGGGAAGGCCATCCTAGGGCTAACAGGTCTAACAGTCATAAAGAAAAATCATAAACTTGAAGCAACACAATAAAGCAAAACACACCAGGGTGGCTTATGAAGTTATCTGACAATAAACTACCTCTAAACCCTCTTCACTGATAGTGGAACAGACCAAAAGGTGGTAGACATTTCATACTTGGAAGACCTTGGTCTCTGAAAATAGTCCCTGTAACAGTCAATTGAGACTAGCCAGCTTTCCTTCAGCTATACCTCCCCCTTTATGCATTGTCACTGCTCTAGCCCCCACATTGCCTTGATGTAATTACATTTGTACAATAGGGTTTCATTGATTCATTCATTCACTCAGTTATTTGCACATACAGTTGCCTAGACAGAGAGGAAGATGAATGGACTACACACAGACAGACAGTAAACTGCAAGTTAATGGCCAGGATTGTATTAATCTCCAACGATTTCACTGCAAGGATTGTTTGTAATTGTTTTGTCTTCTGTCATATTCGATGATTTTTAATAACATGCTGCAGAGATGAGTCCTTCATCCTTGTGAATTAAAAATAAAATATTGTTTGATATTGCGAAAGTGGAAGGCTCTGTTTTTTTTCTGTTGCTTGTCACTGGAGTTAGCCTGAATGCATTATCACGTTCAGGTGCTCCGCTTAATTAGTTATTTCAGGTTGTTTAATGACAGTATTTAGGTGAGAGGAATTCTTAAACACGAATTAGAAGCTTTCACGTTAAGCCGGTGCCTGGAAGTCTTTCTGTGATTAAATCGCTTTCCCTCCCTTGTCCCTGCCAGCTCTGTGCCTCGCTGCCCCAGCTGCTGCTGTCAGGTGTTTGTTTGACGAGCGAGGCTTGAGGCACAGGTCCGACTCATCAGTCATGGCGGGGGGAGGCGGCATGAGGGGGAGGGGCTTAGAGATGCTACTGCAAGGATGCCAGGGGACCAAGGCAAGCAATACAAACACAGCTCCTCATTGGATGGAAAACAGCAGGATTGGGGTTCAGTAGCCAATCACACCTCGGAGACCCACAGCGCCACTGCGCCTGTTGCACTAATTGTAGCTAGGCCCTAGAGTCTGATACGGAGACAACTGGATAAAGCTTGTGCATGAGCTCCAGGTTTATATTCAGGTTTATTACTTGCCCTCTGACCAGCTTAAATGTCTAGTTGTTGTGTCCCAAACCTGCCGCACAAAAAGCCACCAGTTTGAGGAGAACAGAAAGTCTATTGGTTGCATTAAGTCAGATCGTGGTTTGAAACCTTTTGAGACCTTTTTTAGACGAATTAAGGTGAACGACCCATTAGAAGCAACAAAATAACGAAATGGATGGCATGCCAATGTGTAAAAAATACATCTTTGTGACATTGTTATAGAATTATATAGCACTTACGACCCCTGACGAGGCATTGAAGCGCTTTTTTGGTGAGTAGCACGCTACTCTGGAACCCAAGATTAATAGTACGTATATTAGTACAATTCTTTTTGCTTTTTCTTGTGCTTTAGTTGTGTTAGGTTTGTGCTCATCATTTCATGGGTGTTTAGTTTGGAGTAGGGATAAAATGACAGGAATGAGTTTTGCATTAGGATAGAAAGATAGCAATAATTTTCTGAAGGGAAAGTAGTAACTTGCTAGTAAGTAGTGGAAGCAGCGGTCCAGTGTGCTTGTTAGTTGGGTGAGATGCCTAAAGGAGGGGTGCAAGTGTGAGAAGGATGTTTGTGAGTTCACTGTAGTCAAAAAGGTTTTGGGATGAGACAGAGGGATAGGAAAGATGGAAAGGTTGTTTGTTGTTTTTAATACATAACAGAATACTTTACACCCACTTCAGAAGTGCACAGTCTAATTTTACATGGCAACAATTTTACGCTGTGGATGCCCGACTTGCAGCTAGAGAAAATAAAAGACGTTTGAGATTGAGGCAAAGTGAAAACGCGAGGTATATGGAACAATACCAACCCTGCCCCGCAGGGATATGTGCTTTGCTTTCATGGAGCAGAACATGGATCCAAAGAGTTCTGGTCAACTTACCCTCAGCTAACAGAGACGGAGCCCCCACCTCCTGTTTTCACCTCACAGCATCACTATGTAAAATGGGGTCTTTCTGTACTTTGTACACAAAATGGATTATTGCAATGTGCATTTAAGATGTAATTAAAAAACAGAGAGAGTGGACCACTTTAGGTGGGCAAGAATATCTTGAATGGGCTCCATCATTGGTGCGAATATCACACATTTACCTCCCTACAGTGGCTATACAGATGTTGGATCAAAGCATCTGAGCATTTAACCCCCATAAGAGCTGATTAGGAACAGGCAGGAAGTAAAATCAGGACATTTCTAAAAGAATTCCTTTCTCTGATGTATACTGCACATGTATTGCCTAGAAGTCATAAAATCATATTATTTTAGGAAATGCTTGGCTGTAGTGGAATTCAGCTCAGCTGAACCATACCCACCGTTTGCTCTAGACCTGGTGGGTGTCTGCATAAACTTCTGGTTTGTGTCTCTGATGTGTATTCTGTGATTTGGGCCTGTACGGATACTGAGCATACTATGTGTGCTTTCACTGAGGAGAGCACTCTAAGACCAGCCAGAAGCTGCAGCATGTTTGGGATGCCATCAGAGAATGTTGAGGCTTGTGCTGACTGCACATCGTGTGTGAGGCCAGTGAGTTTTTGACGAAAGGATTGCATCTGCAGTACTGCATGCTATTGGTTCTGAATAGACCTCCAGTCAGAGGCAGAGTAAGTCTCTCACTTGCTACATCATGTGAGAAGGGTTATATCTCGGAACCACCGGTGCCTAAACCACACGTGGCTCAACAACGAGGTCGGAACAACGACCTCGTTCTAACCACTAATGCCTTTACCACGAATGCGTTTACAACGATTTTACCGTTGTAAACGCATTCCTGGTAAAGGTATTAGCAATCAGCATGCACGACCCAGCATGCTTCCACCCCAGCCCCCCACCCCACCCCTTAAACCTAAACCCGGACTCCCCTCCCCTCCAAACCCTGATCACCCCCAGCCCCCCCCCAAAAACTATAAAATACCCTGAGTCCCCACCCCGCACCTATAACCTAAACACTGCCCCCCAAACCCTAATCACCCCCAGCCACCCTCCCCCATCCCCCCCCAAAACATCGCCCCACTCCAACTCCCTTCTGTACCTTAACCACGCATGTACGTTGTTCAGACATGCATGGTTAAGGTACCAAAATCAGGAAGTCGTGGAAAATGAAAGCGTTGTTTCGCTTTCGTTTTTCACAACCTCGTGGTTCCGGACTCGTTCTTCCACTGTTTCTCTGTGAGAAGTCCTAGGTTCTCAAAAAGTGACCAATCCCATTAGATTAATTTGGTGCTGTGTGGTGGGAGGTATGCTCTGTAATTGCAGGGTAACAGGTGACGCACCAGAATCTTAAGTAAAGCAATACTATTGGGAAATGTGTTTCTCCCACAACAACGACTGAATGCTTAGCCAAGGAGGATTGGATAATATGAAATATGGATGATGGTCACTATTTATTTTCTTAGTACCTGTGGCATGCTTTGTGCATTAGGACTGAACCAGCTGTTAGGATGTACGGCTGCCAGTTGGTGTTGGTACTTATGGAAACTAATACGAAAAAAGGGCCTCATTAATCCTGAAAAATTGTGGATCTTGTGCAAATAGGGAAAGCAATGTTATCTTGCAAAACCTATGTGACCCAGCCTAAGTAATGGCTTTATAGCTGTAGAATATGTTTTCCTGGGTTGCAGTCATTTTTTTTTTTTACCAAAGATGTGGTAACACTTTTAGAGAGTAGTTAGCCCAAATCTGTACCTAGACTAATTTCCGATGAATAAAGAGTTTTGTTTCCTATAACATGAATGTGGCATAGTAGTCACCAGATTCTTTTTAAATAGTCACATCTGGGGAATATCTATGGTAGTGATTGGAAGACACTTTCCCCCAAGTCAGGTACCCTGAACAGTCAGATGGTGGTTTTTTTCTGTCACATATAACATTTATCTAACAGAAGACTCTCCCAAGACTCTGAGGTGTCAACAAATTGTGTATTCAGGAATATGCACTTAACACAGGTTGGATGGAGAAATGATGACTTTAAAAATAGTTTATATCCAAGCTAAACACACACCTACAAAGCCCTACACGACACAGGACCAGAATACCTAAACAGCCACATACACTTTCACCACCCACCAGACACCTACACTCTGCGTCACTGTCACGCGCTCACATTCACGCATCCGTAAAAGCAAAACTAGAGGCCGCTCATTCCCCTACATCACACCCAAGGCATGGAACGACCTTGCGCAACACATCACAGCCTCCTCCTCACTTTCTGAGTTTCCCAAGAAGCTGAAGACCTGGTTCTTCATATAAGCACCTTAGGCACCAGACGTTTACACACCTGCCAAGCGCCTAGATACCCTCTTGTGTGTTTAGTGTGCTATACAGATCAATATAACATAACCTGTTTGAAAATAACATTTACATAGTAGGGCATCATATATTAATCTACCTATTAGCCTCTACTGCCAAACAGAATACATTTGTGTACATGATTACAGTTTGAAGAACATGAAATTTCATTTAAGGAAACTTGATTAAACAATGTTTTGTTTTTGTAGACTATTTTTTTCCACATTATAGGGTGAAGGTTAGGCCCAGGCAAAATTGTATTTATAACTACAAAAAGTCTTGAAATTCACAAATCTTGCGCAATTTTAATTTTATAAAATTTCATGAGATTTTGAGGACAGTAACTGTGGACAATATTTGTTAAGAGATAATCTACCTCTGCTGTTTGTTGGGACATCATGGTTATGCCACAGTGAAGATCCTCGCTGTTTATTCACAGTGGGTTCTGTGGCAAGAACCAATATTCATAGCAAAACCAAACATTTGGTGATTAATTGTAGGTAAGGGTTCCAAAAGTGTCTTTGCTCTTACAACTCAGATTTGCTCAGAGCCACAGTGAGGGAGAGCCATGCTTCTGTTTTTATCATTTCAGAATAGCATCATGTTATGTACCAAAGGAAACTGCCCTGGTGACCCTGATTTTTCAAGCAAATATAGACAATTTGTTTCCGGAGAGAACTTGTTAAAATATTTTTATTCTCTCTCTCTCTCTCTCTCTCTCTCTCTCTCTCTCTCTATATATATATATATATATATATATATATCATCTGGTTTCTCTATCGTCCAGAACACCTTATGGCAGCTGATTTTTTACAATTCTCAGTGATAAATCAAGGAAAAGTTAAAGACAAGGGAAAGTTAAAGAGGAATCCAGGTGAACACAGTGAAGATTCTGAGCATGAGACCAGTAAGCATCGACTTTTCATTTTTGTGTTATATTGCTTGTGGTAACTGTTCTCAAACTCCACAAAAACATTTGCAACTTCTGCTGTTTCCCAGAAACTCCTCAAGATTTGAAGTTCAGTATGTTTTGAAATGCCCGAAAATGTGGGTGTCTCGAGTTTGTGCAGAACCACCCAGGCCCCTACTGGTTTCCATGTTGAAGGTCTGGCCCAAGAGCGACTGATGATGTTTGCAAATATGGGCTGGCTCGTGCTTCTGGTGCCAAATACTCCGGGGGACTCTGCTCCAAGTGCTCTGGTGCCTATCCAGGAAGGAGTACCTGCGAGACAGCATAGGTGCAAGGCGTGAGGTTTTGCCTTCCTAATATGTTTCAACATTGCAGTGGACCTTTCCTACCCCCCCTAATCACCTTGGCTTGCCCAATGGCATTGTTGTAGAGCCATTCAGCAGGCATCTTTCTAGCCAACACATCTCTAGAAAAGGTGTCCGAATTTAGGGCCATATGTACGAACACATTTTCCCATAGACACAGAATGGGCAAAACTGCTTGCTACATCTGGTCCTTAGTAAGGGACCACTAAGACAGATTGTTCTTTACATCAGTAAGAGTGATATCAGAATAATGCATCCTACATCCCTTAATTTATGCTAATTTACAATACAGACATTGAAGAAAACCCTTTCATAAATGTTTTGCATACCCTTCCCACCGCCCAAAGGCACAGAAAGGGCGTCATTGTAGAAAACCACAATTATATGTGACAATTTCGTTACAACATCTTCCTAATAACAGGGCTTTGTGCAGGCGTCAGTTCATTTGCATAAAACCTAATGTGTTTTTAAGTACGACAGCCTCCAGGACCATTTGCCTATCAAACTAATGCCTTGTAGCACTTAGTGCCAGGACACCCTTCGGGGTAATGATGTTCTACATAAATGGCTCAACATAACATAAAGTTCGCAGATGGATGGAATATGGACCTTTCTTAACAGCAGATCCAGAGTTTGAAAAGAAAAATAAAGTTGAAGTGAACTCCAAGGAATTCAGGTAGCTTATCTATGAAATTTAAAATATAACACCGTGGAGAGCAATATGTAGACAAAATGATGAGGTTGCCACAAATGTTTTGAGGATGTTATATACTTTATGGCAGCAATGCTTGTGATATATACAGGCGATACCGATTATTATACAATTTCTATATGTTATGTACGTGGGTCAGATCCCAGGAGTTCATTTTATTTTCTTATAGACCGCCGATTTGAAACATTATTTTCTTTTCGTTTGTTTGAAAGTATTTGGTTTGCAGGTCCGATTTTTTAAAATGTTTCTTTCTTTTATTGTCGTAGCATTTAAGCATTGTGGTTTCACTTGTTTGAATTTCACCTTTGCCCTTTTAGTGTTTACTTTCGGAATGGTAATAACTATTCTGTCGTAGTTGAATGGAGATGGAAATGTAATTAAAAAGAAACATCTGTATTAATTTCATAACTGTATATGTAAACCCACACACAGATCTATATATGTGTGTATAATATAAAAAATGTACACAGATGTTTTTTTTTGTTGCATTTCCACCTGTTTGTGTGTGTGTGTACTCACTGAAATAACTATATTAACTAAGATTAAAGTGAAGTTATGGTTGTTTGTTGGTTGATTTAACATTTCAACATATGTTGGCACACAGAGATGGTACGCAGTCATTGGCACCCTAGAGTACTCCTCTTAGAAGGGGAAACACAAGTCATATGGACCCCCAGACATTCCCCTGGAGCAGATGCATTCACTTATTGGAGATGGAGGCCTAGCTGCTGCCTCCACAGTAGAGGCACACAGGCTTCTGCAAACAGCTGTTCTGCCTTTCACTAATGCACTGCTCACTGCAGGTGCGGGGATGTGGCTAGACTGAGGACCACGTATTTAGGGAAATAAAACAAGCTGTCCCTGTGTGCACAGGCCTGGGTGCACAGTGGCACCAACTGGAACCGTACACCCTAAGTGGGTTCTCGTGTCCTCTGCAGAAGGAAGGGGGCACTGATCAGGGATCACCCAACAATTTTTACTTTAACATTGCTGCACCTGCTATTCTGGTAAGTCATTTGCATGTTTTAAGTCTGGCATGCACGGTTGTTCAGGGTAATGACATGGGTGACTTTACAAAGTGACAGCACAAGCAATCCTCATGCTTGCTTATTTTAGGAGCTGTACACCTGTTCATTAGGTACTGCATCCTAAGAAGGTCAACTTTCACTCCTGGGTACTTGACAATGCCAGCAATGAGGGAGTAAGTGATGAGATGAGCTGTGATCACTGATGAAATTGCAAAGATTATGCTACGATGCTTTGTGTCATACACCTAAAAGGTTAACAACTGGGTCATTGTGCCTGCCCACCTCGCTTCATATTGAGGTATCCTGTAATCACTTTCCACCTTCAGACTAAGTTCTTTCTGTGAGCCAGGTTCTATCACATGAAAGTGGCCACGCTGGTTGTTTTTCCAATCCTGTTGAAAATGGAATTGTTTCTCCAATAGCTTGAGCCTACATAGTGCTAAGGATTGTTTAAGATGACAAGTGCTAAAAGGCAGCTTTGACATCAATGGAAAGAAATCAGATGCAGGAGGGCATAAGCTTGAGCCAAATTTGCTATGAGTCACCACTGTGATGCAGGTCGTGGCGGACAAGCATCTTTCCGCAATGGCCAGTACTTCTGCATGGCCAGTAGTGCAGGGATTTAGCCAGTCACCTGATGGCATCTTGAGTGGCTCTGTTGGAGTCCTCCTTGTTTTTCAGAAGTACCATCCTATGAGGAAATCTAAATATTTACCATGTGTGCCACTCAGCCTCTGGGCACTAAAGTGATCCCTGCAACAGACTAGGTAAATAAGTAGTCACGTAAGAATGTTTTCACATGTTAGGAAAAGTGCCATCAGATCTGCCATAGATTGCCTTCCTTGACGGAAGTCTCAGCAGAGTGACCTATGAAGGAATGGGCTTGAGGACACGCCCCTACACAGCATCCACAATGCAACATGAAGGAATGAGCATGAGGACACGCCCCTACACAGCATCCACAATGCAACATGAAGGAATGGGCATGAGGACACGCCCCTACACAGCATCCACAATGCAACATGAAGGCATGGGCATGAGGACACGCCCCTACACAGCATCCACAATGCAACATGAAGGAATGGGCATGAGGACACGCCCCTACACAGCATCCACAATGCAACATGAAGGAATGGGCATGAGGACACGCCCCTACACAGCATCCACAATGCAACATGAAGGAATGGGCTTGAGGACACGCCCCTACACAGCATCCACAATGCAATAGTATACGGCAGTTCAGCGGGGTAGGGAGGGTGGCACACTTTGCCAATACAAAAACAGGTTGGCACCAATCTCTTTATGTCCTATGCCCCCCAAGTGTCTGCATATAATGTTTTAACATGCCGGCATTAGTGCCCTGGTTTAATGACCTACATCCATTATCTAGAGGTGGCTTTGCACACCACTCAGGCCTCTCTCTTCTTCCAGGGTATGGCTGCTGTGATGGCCGAGCCTTCCCACATCTGAAAGGAGGGCTCAGTATCATTTCACCCCCACCCCCTTCTTTTATGCACATTTCTGAGATAACAATGCAAGAGGCATTTTGCCCGCACAGCACTTTTGAAAAGCTAATGCAATATTTACAGGTCAAACGTTCCACTTTACTGATATTACATTTTTTTTTATTCCTTTGCCTCTTGTGTTTTTTTACATTAATGCGATGGGGGAAGGAAAATGAGACACTTCAGACGGGATAGATGATGTTTTGTATATCAAAGCAGCGTGTTTCATAATTACATTCCTTTAAGCAAGGAACGGAGGATAATAAAAGGACTAATTAAGGGCCTCGTTAGCTTAACTGCAGATTCCACTAGCAAGTCCCTCCCACACTTTGCTCTTCGACGAGCACGGATGGGGCGCCTTGTCCTCTGCACTGACCTCTCTCAGCCTTGAAGGTCAGGCGAGCCTGCCTGGCTGTCAACAGGTATGGAAAGAACACGGATGTTGGAGAGGACTGTTCAATCCAAAGAGGAAGAAATCAAAGAAATGGACCCAATTTCAATTTCCGGTGACACCTCGGGGGTCTCTTACAAGTAATTAGCGCTTCTTTCATTGCTGGCAGGATCAGCGAGGCCCTGGGCACTCACCTACCTAGAATGACATGCTTAAGGCTCACACATTTTAATCATTGTTTAAGAAGAAAAGTGGGAAGATTGTCTGTGCAAGTCCCATGAAAGGCTTTCATGAGCCGCTCAGAGGCCCGAGTTTTGCAATCTTCAGTATGAGAAAAGAGAATGGCTCATGAAACCTTGAAACACCTGGGCTGGATTACCAAAGCCACTACCATATCACAGGAGTGGCCACGGATGCTTGTGCAGCCCCTTCTGTAAAACAAAGGTTAATCTCTGTCCCCAGCAATGTCAAGGGGTACTCCCTAATTTGCATATACTTTTCTTTCATTATTGATCCAGACACAGGTGCTCACAGGCTCTGGAGAGATGCACTAACCATGCTGCCTCCAAGAGGTGCTATGCAGTAAGGGACTCTCCCGGCCTAGTGCATCATCAGGTTCCATGGACTCCCCGAAAGTCTGAGATGCATCCAGTCCACAGCTATTTTGCAAACATTGCTTTTAATTACTGTTTAATCAGGTGCACAGTTCCAGTCTCCACCTGTGCACCAAAAGCGGGTGCACAAAAGCACGGAGGCCCATACACCCAATATGTAATCTGACACCATCGGTCCGTTTCACAAATAAGTCACTCATTGCGTTCTGCATCTGCATTTCACAGGGCTTAATTTGTAAAAGAATGAGTGGAGATGCCCGAAGCTGTGCTCAGAAGCCCGCGGCCAGTGCTATTAAATATCAGTGAGCTAAATAGCAAGGCTGGGTGGTCTTGAGTCCACCTCGTGCTTCTTTTATTCACTACCCGGACTCTTTATGCCACTCTTGGAGGTTCCTGCAGTCTTTGTCTGTGAAGGTTGTTCGTCTTTCTCTTCCTTCTTCTTTCCCTTTTGAGTGTTTTCTCCTCTCTTGCTCTTGATAATTGTTCCATGAGGAAAAATAAGTGCTGGTACCCAAAAATGAGTTCTGGAGGCCCACCAGCTCAAATTAAGCACTGGTATTGAAACACTATTCACTGCATTCCAAGTGAACATGTGAGTTAGCTTCAAGTTTCAGAATTTATGGACGAATTATATGACTTTCATGAAAAGACCTGTCGTGCTAGTGTTTCCCCTGACCTAATCACAGGCATTCTTTAGATACCTCTCTCCTTAGAAAGCTCACCTCTCAGCCATTTAGTCTGACTTTCATCATGCACATGAGACCCAGTCCATCAGTTTTTCCTCTTCCTCCATTGTCTGTCAGAGAATAATAGCATAAGGAGAAATGATCTATTAGCTACCAGACTGCCTCCATATTGCACCAATGTCCTATTACTATGCGCGCTTTGTGTAATGCCACCTCAACTTTCTCAAGAAGACCTGGCCTTTCTATGCAGTTCTTGCGCAAGTTTAGCTGAACTGTCAAAGCACCCCACTCACTTAACGATTCATGAATTGTCTTGTAGCATTTACTGCATACCTATGTTACATCCTCTTGCATAGACTGAACTGTAATCTAAAAAGCCCAGAGTATAATGCCAGTCTGAGCTTCGATTACTGTGATGCTTGCAAATGACGGCGAATAAAAGTATGTACACACTGGTGCTCTATCTATACACCATGCTTATCCATAGGTTTCCAGTAACAGGCAGTTTTGCCACCATAGGATCATCATATATAATTGTATGATGATGCCGTTGTGTGCTTCACCCACATTGATAGGACACTAGCTTACTTCAATCCCTCCCTTTATGGCCTTTTGCAGTACTATGGTGCTTGTGAAACAGTGCTGATGCCTCTGGAGCACAAGTGTGCTAATGCACAGGCCCAGTATCTCTGGTCTCTACGTCATTTCCTGCGTTCCATGAGTTTTAAGAGCTTGATGAGGAAGGCAGAAGCCAGCCCACACTTCCATGCTCAGCTGATGGCTGCCTTCTTTCCAGGGTCCTGTGAAGGTGTTGGAAGGTATAAGCTTATAAATGTCATATTTTTCAGCGTATGCGGAATTCTCCACTTAGCGGAATTATATTTAGGTGGTCATTATGAACACATCGGAAACAACCGCCGTGTTCAACGACCCCGGAACCCCGCCGGCCACATCATGAACATTTCTGTGGGCCAGTGGGTGGAAACATTGTTTCCGCCCGCCGGCTCACAGAAAGCCTCAGCCGGGACATTGACTCCACATGGAGCCGCCGTCAATGCCTCTGTGCCGCAGGTGCAGTTGCACCCGTCGCGCAGACCACGCGACGGGGCTCTGCACCGGGGCCCCTGCACTGCCCATGCAAGATGCATGGGCAGTGCAGGGGACCCCAAGGGTGCCCCGGGGCACCCCCTCTGCCAGCCCTTTCCTGGCGGGATATCCCACCAGGAAAAGGCTGGCGGGAAATGAAACATTATCCGCAGGGCAGCGCCGCTACCCTGGCGGATGGTGTTTCAACTCGCCGCCAGGCTGCCTGACGGCGGGAGCCTGGCAGTGGGTGAGGACTGCTGCTGGTGGCCCTCACCATGTTCAAAATATGGTAGTTTGGCCCGCCATGCCGGCTGGCCACTACCGGCATGGCGGGCCAAACCGCCAAGTTCCTTAATGAGGGACTTAGTCTGGAGCGCTGGCCCAACCTGGCACCATTCTAGGGCCAAAGTCAACAACCCTCCCCCAACCCTCAAAATTCTAGGATTGGGGTGAAATTTTGCAAACCTCCCTCTCTTGCCTTTCACTGCACTGGTGTTGAAGGGGTGGTGGAGTGAGTAAAAGTTCAAGGGGGTCAGTCAAGGTAGCACCCCATTATACCTTCCTCTTTGCAACAAGGATCACAGAAAGACAAAACTGCAGACAACGATAGAACACACAAAGTCCAATATCCCTTCATTCTGCAAGACGAAGTGCACCGTCTGCAATTCGTGGATTCCCTTTAACACTGAGATAAACTCTTCCAGCTGGAGGCTCAGCAAGCTGTGGGACTCGGGTCTCCGGTCCTCATTACACAGGCAATTGACTCATGATTACGCTTCATTTAAACCCTGCTGTGTGTGCACACAATGCTTCCTAAGTGCTGGGCTGGGGCCCTCCACGAGACAAAACCAAGCATCCACCTATTCCGACGAAGTGTCGCACGCAGGCGCGAGGTAGCTGTCTGTGGGCAACAAGAACAATGTTGTAGTCCATAGTGAGCCTAAGCACACACTCATTTTCACAAGTAAACACCACAAAGTAATGCTGTGGAACCCCGGGGACTTTTTAGTGACGTTTGTATTAATGAAGGCTCATTTACACATTATTCAACCAAACAATTTGGACAGTAAACTGGTGTGTGTGTGTGTTTTAAAGTCGGATAGAGGTAACATGACTTTAAAATTAGCGCTGACATTAGAAGAGAACAAAACTTGATTCTACAATGCCACCCTCAAATAAACTGATCGTTGATCTTTCAGTTAATCAATATTCTTTCCCAGTTTTGCCTTGCCATAGTGCCAGATCTGTCCATCAACAGGGATTCGTGGTCTAATTGAAGCAGTCCTGGAAAACTGTGTAGTTCTAATACCAAAGTTTAGGGATTCTTACATGGGATGACCCTATCCCATAATGTTCCATCAAAGTGGGGTCTAAAATTGAACTAATTTCATTTTTCACAATGCGTGAGTGCATGCAGATGTAGGGATTCACCTATTTGCCTGTGTGTGTTGGAAGATCATGTATGTAATTGTACATAAGGTATGTACAGGAGGGATCAACCCCCTGGTATTGCTTTTGAGGTTATCTAGAAGAAAAAATATTCATTTGCACTGGCTACAGTCAGCACCTTGCAAATATTGCAACTAATCCAGAGAAATGCCTGCTAGATTGGTTGCAATATTTGTAAGGTGCCGCTGTGCTGTGTGTTTGTGTGTGTGTAGGCCATACTAAACTTTCATCCATCTAAAGATAGGGAAGACACTTGGGACCAAATACAACAGTGGATGAGAACTAATCCCCTGCTCAATCACTGTAGACCATGTCCACCTTCAGAAAGCACTTGCTGGTCTTCCAACCGCTACAGTTGATCCCAGACATTTATGTCATTGTTGCCCTCTCCTTGGCAATAAAGTGCTAAATCCATTTTAAAAGTCCCTCCTTAAAGCACCTCCGGTCCATGCAAGGATTGCATTACCACCTCTTTGCCCACACCGGTAGACACATCCCCGTATGGAGAAAGAACCACATCTTGAGGCTGTTTGCTGCCTGAGGTGTGCGTGATGTCACGACTATTCCACACACTGACCATCGTACTCCAAACGCCGGCGGACACTGATCTCTCCCTTGTAACCCAATAACACTATTAATCCAAGACCCTAAAATAATTCCTCTTTGTAGCTTGCTATTCCACCAGGAAGTTCTTGTTGATGTTCAGTGATTTGTTGCCACGAATAATTCAACTCACGCTTGCCTCTTACACTGCCGGCCACAATTAATTTGTTACATAGAAATAAAGAGCAAAACTAAATAAATGTCACAAAAATAGTAATTCTAGCAATTTGATAGGACAATAAAGTAAGAACTGAGTTTAGGGTGAACCAAAATAATACATTGGTGGCAACTAACGTCATGAAAGGTTCAGACTGTGAACTAAGGGCCATATTTATACTTTTTGACGCAAAACTGCGCTAACGCAGTTTTGCGTCAAAAAAATTAGCGCCGGCTAACGCCATTCTGAAGCGCCATGTGGGCGCCGTATTTAATCAATGACGTTAGCCGGCGTTAGCCGCCGGCGCTGCCTGGTGTGCGTGGAAAAAAACGACGTACACCAGGCAGCGCCGGCGTAGGGGGATATGGGGCTTGGGCGTCAAAAAATGGGGCAAGTCAGGTTGAGGCAAATTTTTCGCCTCAACCCGCTTTGCGCCATTTTTTTTCACTCCCAACCCCCATAGAAATGACTCCTGTCTTAGCAAAGACAGGAGTCATGCCCCCTTGCCCAATGGCCATGCCCAGGGGACTTACGTCCCCTGGGCATGGTCATTGGGCATAGTGGCATGTAGGGGGGCACAAATCAGGCCACAAAAAAAAAAAAAAAAAAACACTTACCTGAACTTACCTTAATGTCCCTGGGATGGGTCCCTCCAGCCTTGGGTGTCCTCCTGGGGTGGGCAAGGGTGACAGGGGGTGTCCCTGGGGGCATGGGAGGGCACCTCTGGGCTCCTTCAGAGCCCACAGGTCCCTTAACGCCTGCCTTTTGCAGGCGCTAAAAAACGGCGCAAAAGCGGCCGTATGTCATTTTTTTTGACCCGCCCACTCCCGGGCGTGAATTTTGCCCGGGAGTGTAAATACGGCGCACATGCCTCGAAGTCAATTTTTTAGACGTGAACGCCTACCTTGCATCTCATTAACGCAAAGTAGGTGTCCACGCTAAAAAATGACGCAAACTCCATGGACTTTGGCGCTAGACGCGTCTAACGCCAAAGTATAAATATGGAGTTAGTTTTGCGTCGGAATTGCGTCCAAAAAACCGACGCAATTCCGGCGCAAACGGAGTATAAATATGCCCCTTAGTGATTTGGAAGATAGTTCCATAATTAAGGAAGTGTGCAGCAAACACACACCCACCACCGACTCATGGCTGTTTGACAGTGACATGAGCTAAAAAAAAGTTGTTTACTTGTTGCATATGGCTTCGATAGGAAGCTTTATTGTGAACTACTGGACTGAAATCAGGTTATTTACTGCATGACGTCACCACCGTGGATAAGCAAATTTGTGAACCACTATTGTGATGCACTAGAAGGGTTTACTTTCACTTTGTTTTGTTGCCTCACTCGATTCCCAAGTGACTCTAGTTCGTCAGTAGAATGGAGGCAAATGGCCTCACCGTCTTTCTTCTGCCTCTGCCGGTCCAACACCAGAGAGTAGTGTGGTGGGTGTCAGAAGACTTTTATTTCCATTGACATATGAGGCACTTGCTAAAGTAAATTGATTAGTAACAAGACTCATTACTAATCAATTTACTTTAGCGAGTGCCTCATATGTCAACGTTTGTTTTGTCTGTTTTACTTGGTAATTCAGTTCAGGGATTTGGGGTGTTTCCCTATGAGTGCACTGCGTACTAATAGGCTGGTTATTGTACAGATGCCAAACGTGGTCTTTGAGCGCCATTTCTCCAATTTCAATACCCTCTCTCTTCTGCAAACGTTTATTTCCAGTTTGTCAGGGGTACATGCAGAGGGTGGTGTGGGTGAGTGGGATGAGACCAAGTATTGTTTGTAATATTTGGAAATGGGCAAGAAGGAGGGGCAGGCTTGGGTGTTTAGGAGGTCAGGTATTTCGTTTTGTATTTTGGGGGAGGAGGATGGTAAAAGTCGAGGCTGGTGGGTTGGGTAGTAGAAGGACAGTTTTTTTGTTTTTTTTCTATTTCCATGTGATATATGTGAGTCCCTCTTTAATTCTTCGGCCCTGCTTATATGTTGGAAGAAAGAGCAGTTGATTTGAGGGGCTCATACACAAAAATTATAGGTGGGTAAACTGTGAAAAACGAGGATGTTTTTCACCTCTTGTGGTACAGCCGTGGTCACTCAGAACACCTTAGTGAAAAACATCCCCATTATTCATTTATCCATCCATAATTCTATATTTTGGGTAGTTCCATAGCACAGAACTCACCATGTGTGTAGCAGAGAACTTCACATAAAATAACATGTTAAACAGAACTAAAAAATATATAATATAGAGTATAGGTGTTTTATTGGTTAAGCAAAACTACAGGAAGAGTTCAACAAGAAAATAGCTGAAGGAAGGACCAATATGTAATTGTGCTCAGGTAGAGTTCCCCAAAAGTAAGGACACCATGGAACTACAGGGCAAAAGAACAGAACCCTCCCCACTTCCCTTGGTCCTGGGGGAAAGAATATCAACAGTTTCAGAAATACATTTTGTGACTAAGTCCTAGATGGCAAAAGACCATTGAAATCAGAGCAGGCTGGAGCCTGATGCGCCCTCTGCAGAGCTTTGGCACAGATTCAATAGTCTAAAAAGTGAGACCACATGCAGATCATAAAGTGTCTTGGTGTATCCGGTTTGTGTCTTTTGCTCACAAGGTTTCCATGAGTGAGATCTGTTATATCATGGTGTGCTTTGCAGGGTTATACTCGAGCAATTTGAGTTCATGATGTGGCATGTACAAACAGTGAGGGCTGCATGGGCTCCGCTGATGCCTGAAGTTAGTGGCTGGAGCTGGCAGTACATGGATTCCAATACCTTGTGGGGCATGTGTGTGTACTGACCTACATGTTGATGCCACATGCAACTGCTAACAAATGTCCAGGTTATGAACCTATTGCTTAAGACCATCACTAAAAAGAAACCTGCCCTCTTTAAAGCTGAAAAAGACACTCAGGGTCTCATTATGAGTTTGGCAGGCAACATAGGCCGCCCGCCAAACTCTTTGGGCTGGAAGACTGCCACTCCGGTTTTCCCCACACTGACCCTATTACGAGTTTCTCGCTGGCCCAGCAGGCAACTCACCAAAACATTGACACCGGCTCATAATCGAGATGGCAGCAATGTTGTGGTGCGTTGGGTGCAATAGCACCCGTCGTGCTTTTCACTGCTTTCAATTCAGGCAGTGAAAAGCGCAATGGAGCTGTCCATGGGGGCCCCTGCACTGCCCATTCCAAGTGCATGGGCAGTTCAGGGACCCTATGGGACCCTCAGCACCCCGTCTCTGCCAGTCTTTGCAAGGTGGTGGAACGGCCATGCAAAAGCTGGTGGACACAAGGGTCGTAATCCCCAGGGCAGCGCTGCTAGCAGCGTTGCCCTGGCGGATTAAGACCGCCGGCTCTGTCACGCCATCAGCTGGCCTAAAAGTGACAGTGTCTGCAGTCCGACCGTGGTGCTTTTTCCAGAGTGGTAATGTGGAGGTCAGACCCGACCACCACCACGAGTGTGGCGGTCTTAAGACCACCACACTCATAATAAGGGGCTCAGTAGGGTGAATACGAAATCTACCATGGAGAAGCATCTTTCTTTAGCAAATGGAAGTAGGATGAGCTATAAGCCTTAAAGGGTGCAGCTGTGGGAAACATTCTGTGGTTGGGGGCTAACATGACGCATCCTGGGTTTAACGAAGACTGTGTTCAACATCAGAGCGCTGAACATATCCAGGCATGTGCCACCTCTTAGCCTCAAGGGTCTAGAGTCAGTTAATCAGATGGGATATGTGTCTATGTGGTGGGGAAAACATGCTGTTTAAATTTGAACTGTACACAGTAAGCCATTATTATGGAGTTGGAGCATTGTCATATTTCAGGCCTTGTACTGCAATTAACCCTACCTATTGTAAATACATTTCTGCATCCTTTGGGAGTTAGAAAAAACAACAACCTGTGTTCTGAAAGCTGCGCAACTGACAACGTCACTAAATGTATTCCTAGTGTGCAGAACTTCTGTGAGGATATGACAGAAGGCCTGATTGAGACTATGGTGGGTAGCTTGTCGGCCCACCTGTTCTGTGAAGGCTATAGCCTCAGCTCTCCTGGCAGAGGTCTGCTTTCTATATTTAGGCAGGAGGGGTTATTGCTGTTTAAGTGGAGCTGTGATGAGGTGACTCCATTGAAGGCAATGAACCTTTGCCAAGCAGGTGGCATGTTTGATGCCCCCACTTTGCAAAGTTAATTGTTTTTCAAGAATAAACACCCAAAGCTGGAATTTATTCTCACAACAAAATCAACAACCCCGTTGCACTGGGATGTTCCTTAACCCGGGTGCCATTGAGGGTTTTACCATCCTTGGACCACCTTGCCTCCCAAGCAGTCACTGTGACTTGATGATCCTGTGGTAGACAAGCTGGCAGGTCTGAGGTTTGCCATGGTGGAGTCTGCCGAGGCTCCACCATTGTAAACCCAGTGCTTCCGCTAACTCTAGAAAGAGTGAGAAAACCATGCCTTTGGCAGGGTTGGAGCACCACTGAATTATGGTGGTGATCCAACCCTGCCAACCTCTGAATGGCCTTAACAGTCCTCAAACCTTATCAACAAGTCTTATCATCAAATGTTGGTGGTTCCCTTCCCTGTTCACTGTGGCTTTGTTTTGTGGACTGCTGTGATTAGTAACACCTTTCTACAAGTACCAAGTAATTGTTTCTTCTTTGGTATAGTACATAAACATGTAATCACTTAACTTACAACTACCACACAAATAAAGTGGTACTTGTTAGAGAGCCATAAGTGTGTTTCCTTTCTCATGTCTCTTTTAGCCCTGTGTTTCTTTTTTCCCTTTTGCACACTCTATTCTCAGACCATCCTCCATAAAGCCACTATGCCAATTGTCACGCCTGTTGGTCGGTGGCATAATGGAAAACAGTGGTGCACCCCCTGCAACGTGTGAAGTGGAGGACCTTAATCTTCTACAGTAGAAAGATATTCGGTGACTTTGAGCTGAATAGGGCCACTCTGAAGAGTTGGGGCGGCCCAAGAAGGGTTGGGGTTCCCCTTGTGCCACAGGGGGTTTGTTAAGTCCATGCTGTTGACAGTCTCAGCAGAGAAGCCAGGAGACGGAACCTCTTGAAGTGTACTGATGGGCAGTAGAAGAGATTCTGCAAGTCCCAGAGCCCTCAGAACTGCACACCTCGAGAGCGCCAAGTCATTATCTTATTCCTAAGCACACTCAAGCGTCTAAAGGTGGATGCTAGGCACTATGCACAATACCTGAAAACAACTCTCCACACGCTTTAAGTTGTGAAGAAACTGTAAGTATGAAGATGGTTAGGAAAAATACTGCATTCAAAATGAGCTAGTTGCAGAACCTTCATCCACTTGGGACTTAAGCACACGAATACACTGCAAGAAGATCTCTGACACTTATGACGACACCTTGCTGAAATCTGCGACACTGATGGTGAGTCCTTTCACAGCTGAGTGTGTAAACTAGAGCAGCTTGGGCAAGAGCCTGACAAGTCACCATAAAATACTAATGGTGGTACTGATGCCACATTCTAACACGACTTCTGCTTCTCATACCACTATAAATAATAAGAATCAAACTGTATTCATTTTTAATATTAGTAGCACTAATATTCTTATTAGTAAATATTGTTACTGTCATTATAACACTAACAGCAAGAACAATAAGACAATGACGAGGATTATTATTATCATTATTATTATTATTATTATTATTATTATGTGTTACAATAACAACAAAAACAATGATAATATTAATAATAGCAATAATAATAATAATAATAACAACAATAATTATTATTACCAGTATTATTATTATTATTATTATTATTATTATTATTATTATTATTATTATTATTATGTGTTATTAAAATAACATCAAAAACAATGATAATAATATTAGCAATAATAATAACAATAATAATAATAATAATAATAATAATAATAATAATAATAATTATATTATTATATTATTATTATTATTATTGTTATTATTATTGCTATTATTATATCATTGTTTTTGGTGTTATTTTAACAAATAATAATAACAATAACTAATAATCATGATGATACTGATAATAATAACAATAATAATAATAATAATATTAAGAATACATATAATAATAATCGTATTGTTATTATTTTAGCTGCAGACTCAAGATTTGGCCAGGTATATACCCTTATCAATAGTTCATAATAATTAATGACGCTCTACACACCAATGACATTCTATCCATCTCCCACCATGTTACACCTCCCTTCATCCATGCATTCATTCCTCCGTTACACAACGAGACATTCCTTCATTTCACAAGCCTACCTCCCCCGTGGCAGCACGCTGCATGCAGAGAGGACACCCTCCCCCTCCCAGTTCACAGGCTGCAGCGTCTTTATTAGCCGGAGGGGTTGTCTGGCAGGGGAACAAAGCAGGGGTAATGCAAACAAACAATTAGCGCTTTGAAGGCGGACAGTGCCTAAATACCCGCTGCTTGTTAATATTCCAGTCACTGTTGTCCTGTCAGCCCCACTGCCTGCTCCAGGAGCTCCTAGAGTAGGTGGCACAGAAGGCAGGCAGGCATTCTATAGGGGGTGGGCCCTCTGCCACCCTTTACACCTTCACACACCTACGTTTGCATGTCAGGTCAGGGCCTTTTTAATACATCGTTTGCAACCTCGCCCATGATGATGTCTGAAAATGGGGCCTGATTTCGATGCGGGTGGTGTTGAAAATGCTCCAGGTCCTGCAGGGTGGTATGGTTTCGTCATTAGAATGACGCACGCTGTGCCATTAATATGGCCTCATAGCTCTGTGTGATGCGCCTGCTTTGTTCTGCGATTCTGGGCAGTTAGAGGTGTGTGGAACATCACAATATGTTGCACTGCTTCATTTCATCAAGATTATGAGACGTGGGAAGGGACGCGCTGCACCAGTATTGTGTGAAAATCCCATGCAAGAACAATGTGAGCAGAACATGTCTCTCGGGCCAGACTTATCTCCACGAATCCGTCGGCCTCGGCTACAGATTTCACTGGCTGATTAAAAGTTCACCCATTCCTAGTTTCTATACCAGATAAAAGTTGTTCATCCTGTCTTGATGTGATCTGGTTGTGTGTGTGTCCTGGTCCGTCTGTGGGTTGCTGGAAGCTTCATGGTCAATAATCTAGTCATATGTGATTTTGCTGATAGCTGGCAGATAGTAGATGCCTATGTATGTCGTAGTTATGTAACAAGCAATCGTCAATATGGGTAGACATGATCTAGGCTTGATATTGGCAGCTGTGTTAATGTTTGTTAGTGGTGTGACTTGGATTAGACAGGTGTAGGGCGTATCAGCTTTGTGCTAGATGTACATTGGATGCTGCAGCTAAAGAAACAGGCATTTGCAATGCAATGGGTCTCGCGTTTGCTCGAATTAGAGCTATTAGCGTTGTAAATTCCTAACCGGACTTTTCTTGCCACATAAACTGAAAATTAAAAGTAAAACAGTTTCACATAAGTGCGCCAATTCACACGGCCGCCATGAGCATCGGAGTGAAGAGAGACACAAAAGGAAAAAGAAGTTCAGCCACAGTCAAACTTATTGGCAAAAGTGCAATTAGCCATGTAACAGGGGCGATGACCAAGGCGTTAACTAAACCCCTCCAAGGAGGGACAAACGTAAACCATTTACCAATGTCATCAACGGATTTTTGAAGGGCAAGCCCACAAACGAGTGGTAGTGATGGGCGTGAGATGGGCGTTCTTAAAAGCCTAGATACACACCAACACGTCGGAAAAGCAGCGCATGCGTGTTGCTATGCTCGACCTAAAAAAGAGTATGTGTGAGTGTGTATGAGTGATAGAGTGTGTGTATGTGTGTATGTGTGTTATCCAGGCACTGTAAACCTACAGAGCGGTGACCAAATCCTGGAAGAAGAGAAAAACATGACATTGGCAGTGAGAAGAGCGTTCATAAAAGGATATGAGCACTGTTTCTGTGCTGCTCTAGACATGTATTATGCATGTTGCTATGTTGCTGGCATTCAATACACACAGTCTCAATTACTGCAGGTTCATAGACTAAAAGCTACGTCATCCTATGACAATACTTCATGAGAGTTAGGTTGTGGTCTGTCTCTTCTTGGGTATCGGTGTCATATTGAATGGAATGTTAGTGTGTGATTTTAGGTGAATCAGAGGGCTGTCAGATGGCATTTACTATTCCTTGTTCACCAGTTAGGAATAAAAGATGCCCCTGCCCACCAACTAGAATTATCTAGATGTGTTGTTGTTCACTGTGTGGATGTTTGTAAATGGATTCGTTTAGTAGCAAGAAACACTGAGAGCAACATGATAGACGGCTATACAGCATAATGCCACTGTGTTGGGTGTATGTGGTACAGTAAATATAACTTGTATCATCAAATGTGTTTGAGTGCATTCATTATTTCATGGTCCCTAAAGTTTGGATTTCATGTAGTGGGGGCATCTACATAGCACAAGCCAAGCCAGAAAGGTAACGCACCACATCTAAATGTGAAAGCCAAGCGAGAATGGTAATGCATCACATCTACATGGTGGCTGCCAAGCTACAGGGGTAACATACCACATCAACATGGTGAAGGCCAAGACAAAATGACAACCTAGCACATCTACATGATGATGGCCAAGACAGAATGACAATGTAGTACATCAACATGGTGAAGGCCAAAACAGAAGAGTAACATAGACAACATGGTGAAGGCCAAGACAGAAGGGCAACGTACTGCTCTAGAAGGTGAAGGCCAAGACATAAGGATAACATAGCACATGAACATGGTCAAAGCCAAGACAGGCGCACAACGTATCACATCTACATGGTGCAAGCTAAGCCAAAAGTGTCTGTAGCACATTTACATGGTGAAGGCCAAGACAGAAGAATAACGTACTACATCGACGACGCATCTTCCCCCACCTCGGATTTCCACACAAGGTGCAAGCTACTATCACTCTTGTACTATCGAAACTGGATTATGCCAATGGCCTCTACCATGGATCTTCTCTATCTATTATGAAAAAACTACAACCTATTCAGAACTCCGCAGCCAGGCTACTATTACATGTAAAGCCACAAGCCCACATCTCCCCTGCCTTGAGAGCAATACACTGGTTACCCGTTACCAGAAGATGCACCTTCAAGCTGCTTTGTATCATCATCTAAGCTATCCATGGAACAGGACCGCTTTTTATCAGAAACAAAATAACCAAATACATTCAACAAAGAAACCTCCGCTCAAGATTGGCACCCCGCCTTAGAACACCACCATACAAGAAAAAAACTATAGGTGGTACATCCTTCTCTGTTCAAGCAGCCAAACTATGGAATTCACTACCCCCAACTATAAGAGCCACAGATAACTATCTTGTCTTCAGACAACTACTCAAGAGTTGTCTCTTTCCTTTATAATCACCATATTCAAACAGCTATGGACTGCACATGCCTATGTTGATAAATATTTTTATCTGATTCTGTGTATATTCTAGTTATATATAGTTCTTTAGAAAATATGTATCGCTACTATGTCATAACAATAAACTACACACATACTCTTTAAACCTGTTTAACTAATGTATATTTACTCATGGTTTAAATATGTATATGTATGTACATACATGTGTGCATATGTGTGTGTATTCATGTGTGTATGTTCCAGAGTAACGTGCTACCTGCCGAAAAGTGCTTTGACGCCTCGTCAGGGGTAGTAAGCGCTATATAAATACTATTACAATACAATACAATTACAATATAAGCAAAGTCAAAGGAAATGTAGCACAGCTGCATAACGAATGTAAGAGACAGAAGGTAATGTAATAATTTACATATCTATAGTAAAAGAGTATTATCACTGTAGTCTAGATCCTGTCATTCTGATGGCAACAAAAGCAGCATCCCTAGGAACCTTTTTGTACCAGGGATTTATAGGCTATTGCTTTACATTTACTACAAATTATTGCAATTCTTACTGGTGGAGGATATTCTCCCCATGTAGTGTGGAGATCCAGACCCATTTCACTTCTTGCACCCTTTCATTGGAACATCCTCACCCTGGACTTGAAGAGATGGATTTACTTTTTAGTTATATTCAGAATGCACAGAAACCCATCTCGGACCACACCACCATTTTTCAGATAAGACCACTAAGATACAGAGGTTAAATTGTAGGAACGTTTGAACAGTTTTGTTTTCAAGTGTTTTCCTCGACTGTATATAAGTTGTCTCTCAAAATTCAGTTTTAGAGGGCTCCATGGTCTGAGGGCCTCAACTCCCAAGGATCTGCGTCCATGTTAATGCTAGGTGAAGGTTTTGTGGTTGGTGCATGCAGGCGACGAGCGAAGGTCCCTTATTGGTGGGTCGCTGGTGGGTGAAGATATCTGTGACTCTCCCTCTACTGAGAGCTTTGTGAGAAGTTCTGAGAGTTGTGCACCTACTCTGTGCTTCCACTAGGAGGCACTAACATTCTTTCAGTGCTGCTATGACATGATCGCACCTGGGGAGATTGAAGAACGTTCCAAGGGACACATTTCACAGCTTTTGGGATCTGCCAGTTAAATTCTTATGGAGATGTGAGTTGATCATGGTACAGCAGAAAAGACACATCAAGACCAGCTCCTTCCTGAGCTATGCAGTGACAGGGATGGAGGGGGTGAGAGAAGGGGTCGGGGTTTAAAGAAAGTTGAGTTGCATGTTAGCCTCCTTCACTCTTGTTCTGATTTAGAGCAACAACTAGTGTTAAGCTACATTGCTCTTCAAATATTTCTGACACCCATGTGTGTTAAGCATAATATGTTATCCACCATATTACATTTACTATGTTGCGTGATTTGTATAAAGTGCTGCAAGATGCCTGATGCCTGCTTCATGGTGCTACAATTGTTCCAGCTCAGAAAAGGCTGTGATGAATACGCCCGAGATTTATCAAGATATGCTACCAGTTTAAAGCACTCCTCGGAAAAAGAAACTAACACCCCAGAGCCCTGAGACATCAACATACCCCCGACTACGACGCCTCAGTCAAGACTTTCATAGAAAGCTGTAATTAGCAGGACCTGCCATGTGTTGCTTGCTGAATGCACAGCCTGTGCCTGACAGCCAGATTCACAAATTAACAATTGAGGTCGAAATTGAAGCAAAAGCAGGAAAACATTAAATCTGCAATTATACCGTGTAAAAGGCAAACCAAAACAATAGGTGCATGAACAGGAAATAGAGAGAACAAACGAATAAAATACATTTACAACTTGTAAATAAAAGTCAATTGCTGTAAGTTATACTGCCAAAATTAGAATAAGGATCTGAGAACCAATTCATGTAATTTGTACCAGTGATGGGCAGATCTACACTATTGCTGGGCCATACTGACTTCTCACTGAGGGGCATATTTATATTCCATTTGCACCGAATTTGCATCATTTTTTGGATGCAAATTCAGTGCAAAACTAACTCCATATTTATATTTTGATGTTAGACACGTCTAACATCAAAATATAGGAGTTTGCACCATTTTTTAGATGCGTAAACCTAAGTTGCGTTAATGAGATGCAAGGTAGGAGTTCCCAACTAAAAAATGGTGCTATCCCCATAGCCCCATGTTTATCCCCGTGCTAAAATGATGCACGGTTGGGAGGAGGGGGCCAAATAATTATGCAAAGCTTGCTTTGCAATATTATTTAACGACTGGGTCAGACTAGGCGTTAGGGGACCTGTGGACCCATTTCCATGCCAGACACCATGGAATGGGTCCACAGGTGCCCTCCTCAAGCACCAGGAACAGCCCCACCCCCACCAGAGGGACACCGGAGGATGGGGGGCCTCATCACTGATAAGAAGGCTAAGTAGAGGTAAGTATTTTTAAAACGTTTTTAAAGTGCCATTGGGGGCCCTGAAATGGGACCCCCTACATGGCACAGGGTGCAATGGCCATGCCCAGGGGACCTTTGTCCCCAGTGCTGGCCATTGGGGTGGTGGGTATGACTCCTGTCTGTTATAAGACAGGAGTCATGTATTATGGATCGTTTTGCGTCAGGAAATTCCACTAGGCTGGTTAGAGTCATTTTTTTGCCTCTAACCAGCCTAGCCTCATTTTTTGGTGCAAAACCCCCTTCCCCCATACCACCACCCCCACCCGGCTAACGTCATTTTCCTAGATGCTGGCCCACCCTTTGTGCCGGCTTGTGGGATTCCATAAATTGGGCACCCTGCTGGCGCTCTGGAATGACGCAAACTGGTGCTATACTTGCACAGTTTTGCATCAAAAAGTATAAGTATGGGCTTGAGTTTTTTTTTTCTAGCCTTCACTGACATTCAACCTGACTGACTGATGAGAAGGGGTGTTTTTCCACTGGCCATTGATAAATACGTCATTGCACAATTTTTCAGCGCTGGGCCAGTCGCCAATGCCCGTGCAAAAAAGCACAGTGGCAGGGCAATTAACATAAACAGGAGTTTTGGCCAATAGGACAGATAGAAAGAAGTGTTACGATGTACTCGAGATGGATAGCAAAATATACCTGCCAAACATTATCTGACATGGCTTAGTGAGTGAGCAATGTACAACCCAACATCAGTAGCCGCTATAAACAAGCAGTGTGAAAAATTATAATTCGACAAACAAAGTTTTGCAACAGAAACAAACCTCATAAAAGTTCCAAGGCTTTCACTTTGTTTCTTGCAGATGAATTCTTAGACAAAGGAAGGTTTTGCATCCTTGCCCCATCACAAACCCACTAAAGGCAGAGATTTTTGTCAACTTCCTTTTCAGAACCTGTCCAATGCTATAAACTATATATTTTTTTTATTACAAAATTGGCAAAAGTTCATTTAAAAAAATGAACATATTTGTATGAAAAAGCGTATTGGGCAGACAGGCTTGTGTTCTTCTAATTAGCACTCCCTCAAGGAAATCCAATCACTGGGAGGAGAGAATTCCTAAAGGAAGAAAAGCAATGAAATATTTGAATATGATGCACCATGTACGAGAAACTTGCATACTTTCTATCTATTTCTCCAGTTTTATAATGCAAAAGTTTAGCATTACTTTTTACTTTGTCATTGAAATATATGTTTGTCCTAAATAAGAAATATAAGGTGTTCTTGTTTGTCTGTATTTAAAAGAGGCAATGGGGTATGCACACTCTTGTTTGTTCAATTGAATCTGCATCAGACCTTGGCATCAGGGGCCCCAATTACAGACTTGTTTTGGTTCACAGCATTCCGCTTACTCTGCATGGCTATGGACCATGGACCATCATTCCCAACCCAACCATCCTGCCTCGCCTTATCGTGGGGGTGGTGCCCTCCAGTTTTCAATTCCTGGTCTAGCCTTGCAGAATTCACCACTAGTAAAATTTTCAAATGTCTCACTTGGCTTACTGCAGGCCCTGAAACACAACCTCACACTACTGATCTGCAAGGTCCTTTGAAAGTAACAGCAGAAAGGCAATGACCTGATTTGCCTGCACTAATAGATCATCCGTGTTCGCCTCCATTCGAGTCTCCCTGCAGCACACCATTATAGCAGCCATATTGGAAGTACTATTTTACCATTGTCAATAGGTAAACAGTTAAGAGCTGACCTTCCACTTTCACTTTCTGTCGGTTAATATGACTGTACTCAATTTCCAGCAGCTGATAAACAAAATCCTCTACGCTGTCTTTTATCCCTCCTCTTTAAACCTTACCTCCTGTATTTACTTCGCTTTTTCATTCCTTTCTCCCTAACTCTGGCCCTCATTACGAACATGGCGGGCTGGGCCGCCATGCCGGCAGTGGCGGTAATTACCGCCACCGGCATGGCGTCTAGACCGCCATATAATGAACATGGCAGAACCGCCATTTTTGTAACTCCGCCACCGCCAGGCTTCTGCCACCAGGCAGCCTGGCAATGGCGGAGTTACATATCCGACAGGGCAAGATTCTCTCTCCCAGGTCTCATATCTGTCATCTTGAATTATCTTGCTTTACCTTAATACACCCTCTCACACATGGCTCACGTTGTATTTCATTATTCCTCCTAAGGATTATTTGTTAGCACCTTTCATTCACAACGGTTTTCTTTTCTTCATAGCACAACCTTTTTCTCTTGTGATCATGTGTGTGCCACTTCTATAGCCACTCTCATCTAATTGCTTCCATTCATGCTCTATGCTACAACAGTCCCTCGCCACTCCTTTTATATTTTCTTCTCTCCCCTTTCTCCTTAATAGTTGCTCATTATTAATGACCCCCTACACATCTATCACCTCTCTATTCTCCTCTTTCAATTGTGCCTTTCTGTCCCTTTCCACCTTCTTCACTCAAGGTACATCATGTCCCTATGAATACTCATAAGAGCCCCTCTCACCATTCTTAAAACCACAAAGAGTCTTGCAAAGCCGACAATTAAGCCACAGCAAAACCTAGACCTTGAACATCTAATTCAAATAAAAAATTATATTCTGCACACTGGTATGCTTAACTGTATGGTAATAAATGAATGATCAGCCTGAACGAATGATTCAGAATTTGTGGCCTCAACTGATCCCGGGGTGTGTGTGTGTGTCAGGGGTGGAGGGGGAGTTGCCAGGATCTGCCCAAAAGAGGCATTATGCAGATAACACTGATATTTTAAGAAGAAATACATTTACTGCATTTTTAAAAAGGTAACAGAACTTAATTGCAATATGTAAATAAGTCTAGACAAATGTAAACATTGCCAACTTAATAGAATATTTTTGAACAATTCTGTTTGGGGGGGCGATGATTTTATTTTCCCCACTGGAGGGGGGGCGCGGCATTAACAAGTTTGAAAACCACTGGTCTAGGCTCATTCTTCATCAGCAATATTTGTATTCTTACTCACCCAAGCTGTCATTTAAAAACCTGATACCAAATGCAGTCTCTATCCCCCACACGGAGAGATTACACATAAATGGAGGCAAGCTAGTCAACATTCACAATAATGCTCAGTCACCATCAAACTGTTCCTTCAGCTTACTCTCAATAATCGAGTAACTGTCAAAATAAACCATAAGAACACTATTTTCCGTAACATCAACTGCCCACCAAGGTATGACAACTTCTTCCTGGAGCACCCAGATCAGCTAATTTCTTCCCTGTACTCTAGCTGTTCAAATAATAATGCTGTGGGTGACTTCAACATCCATAAAAACATCAAGATAAAGTTTATAACTTCAAAACTAAAATAAATCTGCACAATACAATATGCCTCACATCTTGCCTCTCTCCTAGTCCATATGGAAGGCACAATACTGCACATCATCATTCCCTCAACCTTCTCATGCGCATCATTCAGCAACTATTGTAGGAACGCATAACTTTTGCTACACTGCCAACCAATGTACATTTTCTTGATAAACACACAATTTACTATTACTGGGTCACCTGCAAAACTATTAACAATTTTCCTTGTCACTGCAAATCCATAGTATATAAGCTCTCCCTTCCTGGTACAGGAATGAACTAAAAAACAATAGAATTATCCGAAATCAATCAAATATATTGTTCTCACCAAGGCAAATAGTTTATAGAAATAAATGAACAAAGCTGAAAATCACTTTCATAGTATCAAACTGTTAATTATTGTATCCCTCCCATCCAAACATCAAACACCCAAAGCCCAAAATGTTCTCTGAGCACCCATTTAGCGAACTTCTATTTCAAGGTGGTACAAAAAATATACAATGACCTCAAAATTGCTTCTCAATCATTTATTCTTCTCATCACTTCAGACCAGAGACTCCTAGAATGGTCATTTTTAAACTACCTTTTTGTCAAATCTATTCTAAAATGTATTGCCACAATAAAATCTTCTCCATATGTTGACGACCACGTTTCAGAAAAGCAGATAAAAAGGATGCAATCAAAACATAACCACTTTTTTATGAGCACCCCTAAGCTCTCCTCAAAACTGATCAACTGACCATTATGTTAAAGAACCTTGATTCCAATGACTTTCAAAATCTGGCACCAGTATCAAAACTTACCTTCCTTGTGAAAATGTTTGATAAACCATTTCACATCACTCACATATTTCAAATAACAACCTACTAAACTCCTTCCAATCTAATTGTGGCCAAATGCAGCCTTCCTAATGCATGATAATATCCTACAAATTAGTGATAAGGATAACATCTGCCTCCTTGCTGGACCTCTTAATTGCCTTTAACATCATTTGTCATGAGATTCTACTCAGATTCCTTTTCACCAGAATAGTTATCAAATGCCAGGTGCTGAAATGTCTTCCTTTCTTCCTTTCATCCAGCTCAAAGGGTTTAAAATTAGACTATTTCACATGTTTCTCCAGTTTATTCTGCCATGGTGTACTGTGAGGGTCTACCCCCTATCCCACCCTTTTCAATCATTAGCATCCTATAACAAAATAAAATGGCTAAAGCTGTGTTTCAAACACACTCTTTTCATAAAATTGAAATTGAAAGTTTATACAAGCTTTTACCTGTGCTCATCAGGAATGTGTCATGTCCAGTGATCCATTGTAGCTTAAACATTCAAGCTACTCACATTAAATACCAAGTCATGAGTGCGCATGTAATACTAAATAAAAAACTGAACGGTAGTATAGAATAAAATAAATCACCCAGTGATCCCATGTGCCGTGAATATGCAAGCTACTCATGTTCAATACCAAGTCATGTGTGTGCATATGACACTGAATGAAAACCTGGCCAATATTAAAATGTAGATATGCAACATCAATACATCTTGTAATGCTGCTAATCAAAAAGTTTCCCACAGAATCAACAGTGTTAATATAAAATATGAGCCAATCCAAACTTGAGCTGAAATGAAAAGAAACAAGGAAAGCATCATAAAAAGAGATGAGGAAAGCATCATAAAAAGAGATGAGGAAAGCATCATAAAAAACATAAATAGCATCATAAAAACAAGCATTTTCCAATTTATCGTTTATCTCTGATAAATGCAAAGTTTCCAATTTCATATCCCAAAAAAATCCCCTTTAGGTCAGTCTCTTCTGGTTGTCCATTTCTGGCCTAAATGTTATGGGTTTTAGTACTTGAAAACATAACTGGGCCACGTGGTGGCCAACTTCCAAACGATGAGTAGCCACAGTCAAGGTTTTTACTTTGCTTTGAATGTTACTTTTATGTCAGTGATCCGGATTTATATTTTCCTTCCTGTCTTCCCTACATAGTTTCCCACATGGACATTTTAACACGTATTTTCCATTCTTGGTATCTCAGTTTGCTGAATGTCTCAATCAAATTGAGTAAACTTTTGATGTATGCATCATGATGTTTCCTAACAATACATTATTACAATGAGTGCAGTTAAAACACTGTTGTGCTCCTTTATGATTTTCCTGCTAGGAGCTTTCTTAGTGGATAGAATTTCTTAGATATTTCTGGATCAGCTATATGCAATAATGGGTTTCACAGTAAATAATCCTTGAACATCTGGTTTGTTCTACAAAATTTCCCACCTCTTATTCGTGATACATTTAAGGCCTGAACTTTTGTGGAATATTTTAACACACATACCATGGCTTTTGCCTCCTATTTAGCGTTTTTAGTCAACAAATCATTTTTATTCATCTGTGCCACTCTGTTCAAAGATTCTTCTAATATAATAAGCAGATAACCCCGATGTTTGAACCTCAATTTAAATTGCGCATTCATGATCGCGATATCTTGAGGGTCCGAAGTGATTCTTTTGAGTCTGATGAATTGCAAGAAAGGCAGAAGATTTTTTAGAGCGGGCTGGTGAAACCTTTGGCAATGCAAACAGTTGTTTCTATCTGTCAGTTTGGGGATCACGTTTGTACTGATACCTGCTTGAGTTATCCTAATTGACACATCCAAGAAAGATATTTTGTGTTTATGAATTTGATGGGTGAATTTGATATCTTCATTCCTCTGATTTATAATAGTGATACTCTGCTCCTGCAAAGGTGGATTCCCTTTCCATATAAAAAAACGTCATCAATGAAATGGTTGTATGAAATAAGATCTTGCTGCCACCAATCATCCTGAAACACAAAGTCATTCTCGAACTTGGCCACGCAGCGTACAATGGTGCTCCAGGAAAGCCCATTGATGGTCCATTCTTTTGAGGGGAATAATTACCTTGCCATTGAAAATACCTGCGAAATAAGGTAAAATGCAGAAGCTCCAACAGAAACACTTTATTGGCCCCTATTTCATCTTGTCTTGGTAAAGCTTACTCAACAGCCTCCAGACCTTTGTTAATCGGAATAGATGCTTGAAAAGAATTCACATCAATTGTGCACAGCCACCATTCTGTCAAGTCTTCATTAGTCAATTGAAGGATGGTATTAAGGAAAGCAATAGTGTCCTTCACATGCGATTGCCACTGTTGAACACTGGATCGATGGGTCGTTTATTTTATTCTATACTACTGTTCAAGTTTTTATTTAGTCTTACATGCACACACATGACTTGGTATTTAATGTGAGTAGCTTGTGTGTTTATGGCGACATGCGATTACTGGGCAAATTCACTTCTCATGACATATCGAGGGGGTGTACCTTTAAATGTTTGAGGTTTTTTTCGGCACTAGCACAGTGACGCCTACTGTGATTGGCTTAAAGTATGGAATGCAGAAGAGTACAAGAAGCGCATCGTGGACGTGGCAATGTTGAACGCGGTTAGCGTCCTTGGAATTCTAGTAGTCTCTTACTGTTGTATCAGTAAGAGAGGCAAGTTTTTCTCACCAGGTACAGTTTGTATATCGGGCACTGGTTTTAGAACTGCTTCTTCCAGCAAGCACTATTATGCGTGCACAGGTGGCACTGCATGGACGTTTTCCATCCGCTAGTACAGGTCTGTTTGTAGCTGTTTGAAATCGCACAAGGTTGTCATACACTATGCGGGGGCCGGTACTTGGACAACGTGGTTAAAAATTGGTGTTGCAAGGTTTATTCTTGATAATAGCATTGGCATGTCCTCAGTAATAACATTGGCATGTACATTCTTTTGTTTGCATGTTTCACCGCAGAGCACTTTATGATTCGGATAGCACATATAAGTTGGATCCATCAAGGCATGGAGTGCACTATGTCGCTGAGACAAACTTGGGAAGCATGCAATGTAGCCCTTTATTTCGTTGGATTGTCTTTCTTCGCTGCTCATGCAGTGTTTTGTTTTAATCTTTTATAGATCCCTGAAGAAGGGTCATTTGACACAAAATGCATTGTGTATTGACACTGATACAACATGGATTTACCAATGTTGTTTGATGGATTTACAAGCAACAAATCTGGAGCAGTTAGTATCCTTTTTTGATTTCATTATTTGTAAAACTTTTGAATACACTTAACCAGAGAAAAGTTTAGAATTGAATTGCATGGAGAGTTCTGTCACATGTTGAACTTTGAAGCAGAGCCAGTTTGTTTGCATGTTAAGTGTGACCAGCATGGGGAAGTGGGGATCCTCAACTGGTGCAGAGTAAACATAAAAAGACTGTCATGTACCAACAGTCAGTCAATACTCAACCCTGCACATTGGCCACTTCACCATCACCGACTCCCAACACACCACCTCTAGGAACCACGGACACAACTACCGCAACTGGAGCAGAATAACTGAATCACAGTGGGCACAGGCCCTCAGCTCATCCAAACCCAAGGTCTCATTTGACCTTGACCAGGCCATCCTGAACTTCTCCTCCTGGATCACCTAACGAGCTGATTCAGTTACCCCACTGAAACCAGCCAGAACCAACAGAACCTTTGCAAATGCCAGCTGGTACACTCTGGAGCTCAAAGCCACAAAGCACAGCTGCTAAAAATCTGAGAAACAATAGCGATCCACCAGAAATTCCTCCAATAGAACAACCCACAAAGCAGCCCTTAGCAACTACCACCGACAATTCAAAGAGGCTAAGAGAGTGGCCATCATGACCCGCGTTGACTCCAACCGGCCAAAATAACTTCTCAAAATAGTCAAAGAATACTCCAGCCCAGCAGCCACAGAGAACACCATCCACCGCTCCCAAGAACTTTGTAACACCCTCTCAGACTCCTTCCACAGCAAGATCGCCACCTCCGACAACAACTGTGACCCCTAACCCACGAGCTCCAACCTCAGCTCTCTCAACTCCCCAGCGCACAGCAACAGCTTGATCTCCACGTCGGCACTGCTCATCACTCAATCCACCTCAGCCATCATGTCATCCATTCACTCGTGGGCTACCCACTGACCCATGCCCCCACCACCTGTTCAACCTCGGAACCAACCTCATCAGCACAGAACTCACTAGCATCCTCAACACTTCCCTCACCTTGGCAGTTTTTCCGGAAAAATTGAAACATGCAGAAATCAAACACCTCCTGAAAAACCCTCTGCCGACCCCATCAAACTCAAGAATTATCGACCCATCTCTCCACTCCCCCACCCAGCCAAGGTTCTTGAAAAGGCCAACAATCAGCAGCTCACCAGCTAACAGGAAGAAAAAAACCTCCTGGACACCTCACAATCAGGTTTTTGTTCCAACCACAGCACCAAGACCACACTCATCTCCGTCACTGACAACATCAGAGCACTCCTGCAGGGAAAACGCCGCCCTGATCCTCCTTGAGCTATCAGCCGTGTTCGACACAGTTTGCCACCAGACCCTCATTAACAGACCACACAGCATCTGAATACAAAATGATGCCCTCAAATGGATCACCTCCTTCCTGACAGGATGTACTCACAATGTCTCACTACCCCTCTGCACCTTAAAGCATCATTCGTGACATACCCCAAGGTTCATCCCTCAGCCCCACTTTGTTCAATATCTACAGTACAAAGATCTCTACACCGACATGTGCTCCAAGTTCCTAAAGAGACTCCAGATAGTACAAGACACCACTGCCTGACTCATCCTGGACCTTCCTAGGTGCACCCACATCACCCCTACCTCAGAAACCTCCACTGGCTCCCCTTACAGAAGAGATGTAATTTCGAGCTCCTCACGCATGCTTACAAAGCCCTACATGATCGAGTGCTACATCACCCAACATCTACAACTCTGCCAACCCACCAGAAACCTGTGTTCTTCCTCTCTGTCCCCCACACATATACACCTAAAACCGAGCACAGCAGCAGCCACTGGTTTTCCTACATCGCCTCCAAGGCCTGGAAGGACCTACTCCTCCCCCTCCGAACTGCACCCTCACTGGCAAACTATAGGAAGAGACTCAAGACCTGGTTCTTCAACAAAGACATCACACCCCAGCGCCCAGATACCCCCCAGGGGTGACAGTCATGCACTCTACAAATTACGGATTGATTGATTGAAATTCACAAAATATGAATAACTTAAATTTGTTTGTGAAAATAAATTTAATACTCTCCTCCTTCACTCAATAGACCCTCTCCCTCTTGTTTATGAATGGCTAAAAACACTCTTACATCTTGACAGCATTTGTAGCTCCATAATACATCAATGAATCAAAAATAACTATAAATCCATTCATCTCTAAAATGAACAAATCTGCCACTCTTCTTAGGAAGTTGAATGTCACGTACTAGATAGGACACAGATGATGAGTCGGCCCAGCAATAGTGGACCCCAGCAACCGTGGGACAAACATATCTGCTGACCATGACAGGAATGCCATATGATGGAACTAAGCATGCCATTGCCACACCTGCCTTTACCCCACCGTGTTTACAACAAATGCATGCCTTTACTGCGAATATGCCTTTACTAAAACATTTTTCACTGTAAAGGCATGTATGGTAAAGGCATATGTGTGATAAAAATATTACAGGTAAGTAAAAGATATATGCATTACACACACACACACATATATATATATATACATATATACACACACACAGAAATGCATACATCCTTACCACTCAAATACCCAAACCCACTCTAAACCATTACATTACCCTTGCAACCCAAATACCCACACACACCCTAAACCCTAAAATTACCCATACCCACGCTAAAAATATCCCTGCCATTCAAAAACCCATACCCATCCGAAACCCTAAAAATTCCCTTGACACCCAAGAACCCATACCCACTCTGAACCCTAAAACTACCCATGCCACCCCAAAACTCGCACCAACCTTAAACTCTAAAAATACCCTTGCCACGCAAAAGCCCAAACTCCCTAAACCCTAAAAAACCCTTACCACCCAAATACACTTACCCATATATCAAAAACACGTAATACTTATCTGTAAAACTTTTACAACAAATATACCCTTACCATTCATGCCTTTTCAACAAAGTTACTTGTCAAGGCATGCGTGGTAAAGGCATATTCGTTGTAAAATCCTGTGCGGTAAAGGCATGAGGTGTTAAGCCTGGGTGGTAATGGCATGCCTCACCAGACAGCAATACAGGGTGTGCCGCGTGACTCGACGTCTGAGCACACACTGTATAATGAAAGGCATTAGAAGTCCTTCAAACCAAATACCCTCCACCCTCTCGTCTGGAAAATGGAACTGTTCTCATTCTGTCTGGAAACAGAAAATTGTAGCCACTCGAAGTACTTGACAGAAAAATGTTCTTTTTCTCTTGTTTTTTTTAACACAAAATATAATCCGCGTCGGACTGGATTCTCAGGCGGTGAACATGGCTTTTATTTTGATATCACAAAACCGGAAACTGAAAGAGAACAAAAAAATTGTCCTTAAACCCCAGTTTGAATAAGCTTTAGCTATCCAGTCTATATTTTAATTCGGAAACGATGAAATACATTCACAATTCGCTAGATTTCAATTATATGATAAAACAAATTGTTTCAGCTAGCTGGAGGAGGAGGGGATTTTGTTGAAAATGATGCCAGGCTTTGTGACGTGCCCTGAGAACAGATACTCAGGTACTAACCACAGAGTTTGAGGGACTTTCTCTTTCAGGACTTTAAATGGAATGAGCCCTAAGTAAAATCTCTTACTATTGGCTGACAGGTTTGTCTCAGTATCTGAAATAGGTTGCCAATAGCGGTGGGATGTTTATTTAGTTCACTTGCAAAGACCTGCGAAGTAGGATATTTTTGATTTCGGTGAAAAAACATGCAGTCTCCCAAATCTCACATTTCGTAGATGCATCTCTGAGCAGTAATCTTCTAATGATCATTACCTCCCTGCTGCTGCAGAACATCATGGCTGCTGTGAAGGGCTGCAGGTCCCATTACAGGCAGCAGACTTCGTGCTACCAATGCTATAAAATTTACATCTCAGAAGTGGTAGAGAGACTGGGCTTGAGGTCCTCCACTTCAGCCACTGGCTTTTTGTGAACTGTTCCTGCTATGGCACTGCTTGTCCTCTAGGGGTCATTTCACTTCCCCTCAAGGATGGACACACCGCCACATTTATTTCTCATGCCATTTTAGTAATGGGACGTTAGATTATGAGAGCAACATGACTTGAAGCTTGCATCTTAGACTGGTATTTATTGTTTGAGGTGGCTACTTTTTTTTTTTTTTACCATAATGCCATTTTTATTGCTGGTTTATGGATTTTTTGTTTACAAATAGCCCATTCTTTGCCTTTAAGCCAGGCCAGGGCTATTCATTAATCACCAAGCCCTCTCAGTTACCAAGTCTTGCTTATATGCAGCTTTTAACTATTTGTTGTGAAAGACATATCATTGACAATATCAATATGAACAGTGGGCTCTGGGGCAGCCCAGTGCTTGCCATTGGTTGGCTGCCCTGTCAGTCTCATGCACTTGCTTCTTATTCAAGGGCTTTCCTTCTCCTGAGCCAGCCTTTTCATTGGATGACTTATATCCTTCTAGTGTTGGCTAGGCCTGGGCAGAATTATTAATGCTGCCGGGATTGTAATGCGGAATTACTTATGCATTCTGCTGCTCCATGGGGAGAATTAATCTGCAGTAAATTGTTTTTAAAGAGGGCTGGAAGAGGGAGCAGTCCCTCTTGCAGCCCTGGTTAGAAACCATTGCAGTGTATACTTCTTGGCGCAGTTACATACTCTGCAATAATTACCATAGTTACTGCAGAGTATATAAGGGCACACAGGATTAGCATTTGTCAGAGAAGCAATATTTTGCTGTATATTAAAGGGGTATTCTTTTGTTTTGAAAAAAAAAAACTTCAACAAAGTTGCAATTTAAACCTCACAATCCTTTACTAAAAACTCCTGACTTGTGCGGGGACTGCCAGTTCCTAGTTGGCTCACACCCTTCAGTTTACAGCAGACACCTGCCAGTTTGGTACTATGGATAGCATCCTTGACAGAGAGACTGAGGTCTAGTCTCAGGGAACCGACTTTGGCTGCTAGGATGGAGTCTGAAATATTCTCAGGTTGCTTGATGTCTGAGGTGAGTAGATTATTTAACCCTGTTTTATTGTTTTCATTCCTATATATGTTATGTGGAAAGTAAAACTGCAAAGAAAAAAAATAAATAAAAACCCATGACTTCAGTAGAAACTAGTACAAGTAGCACAATAATTTAATTTTTGGCCAGCAGCAGTTTGTGTGCTGCTAGGTTCAAGCCCACCCTTCTAACAGGAGAAGCAAAAGGGCAAAAATCTTAAACCAACTGATCAAACCTTATCAACCCAACGGGGTCCTTAGATCCTACAAACTTGATTTTCTAGTTACACCCAGGATAAACAGAGCTAGGTGTGGGGGGGTCGATCATTTTCATATCTTGCGCCTACGCTTTGGAACTCTCTTCCGCTCAAGCTGGGAGGCGAAAGTAATTTCCCGCACTTTAGGAAGCAGCTAAAAACCTATCTCTTCCCATAATGCGCTCTGCCTGTTTCTCACTGTTTTTCTGCTAGCGCTGGGAAGCCTTGTTCTGGGGAGCCACGCGCTTTATAAGTTCAGTGTAACTGCAAGTCTGAATGCAAAGTACTGTTGCCTAAAAAGACAGGAGTGGCTTAATATTTCAGGCGTGGCATGAGAGTGGATTTATACAGACACTTAGCAATTTGTTGCAGTTATGTAGCACTGACGACCAATCACTCACATATATAATCAATCACTTACATATGTGATGTGAGACAGTTTTTTAAAATCATTTTACTTTTCTTTAACTGAGACTGGCGTCACCTTTCTTACAACACCGGCCTTACAAGCATGGTTAATTGTATGTAGTTTATTTCAGTTTAAACTGTGAAACACCTAAAGTCCTGTGAAAGGCATCTTTAGACTGTTTCTTTTAAAATCTGACTCCTCGGTGTCAACTATTAAAATTCTTCAATGTACTCCAGGCCTATCATGCAAACACTTATGAATTTGCAGGTTGACTGAGACAGATATGACTAAACGTGCCACCAAAAGCATTTGCCATCTTTGCTGGTGTGGTTATCACAAATCATAGTTTGAGCGGTATTGATTGAATCAAGTCATTACTCCCTGGGTGATTTGTAAGACCTACTGCATTTACTTTGATACACCATATTGTCACAGCATGTTATTTGTTGTGTGACTTAAATATACATTTACCTTTGCAAAGAAATGTATTTTCTTTACAAAGTAAAAAATCCGTCTTTATTTAATGGAAATGTTTCTTCCTTTTTTGCCTCACCTGGATACAATATAAAAAAAAAAGAACTCAGAATAAAACAAGACGAAACTGCTCTTGATAGACGACTTGAAACACGTGCATCCAAGTCTCCAGCTTTACCCAACTTCTTTGGGCCACTTCACAAAAGTAGTCTCCGGCAGAAATTCTCGGGTTTATCCTGTGAACCTTATTTTCCTGTGAACCATTTGCATGGCGAGTCAAAAAAGATGTTTCTTTGCAGAGTTAAAACACCAGACTGGCCAGACAGTGGTATTTAATTTGTAAGGTAGTAATTTTTAATCCTCTTTAAAAATGGTTTACACAAAAAAATAAGGGACACAACAGAAGGAAATCACTTACCTCTTTCTTTTATAAATTTTCATTCGTTTGGGAAAGAAGACAAATATATATATTTGTTTACTTTCGTGAATTTTCTTTCCTAATAACAGTGATTTCTTCTCAAATATCTCTTATGAAAAAAACATAAAAAATTGTGCGCTTCTTGTGATTGCTACTTACATAGTTGGGAAATGTAGAAACCTTATATACGTTTTTTAACAATTTTTGTTTTCATGGAAAACTGTTTTTCCTTCGAAAGCCCTTTTCTTCCACCAGTCCTGTGAAAATGGGAGATGCTGATTTCCCTGTCCCATCCATATTTCCCAGAAATGCATTTGATCTTAGAGTTGACTGATCACTTGATCCAATAAACTCCATGGGCAAGCTGCAATACTTTTTGTATTACCATAATTTCACCCAGAGACACAAGAGCTCCACCGATGGCACACAAAAAGATATGACCTATGCATAGGTAGGGCTCATGATGCAAATGAACGTAATATGTCATGAGCACAAAAATGTGAGCAAGGACCGCCAAACATATAATCAGACCCTTTCGATTTTGCGGGTGGCCATTTGTATTAGCCCATCTGGCCCTAAATCGGTCTTTGTTCCCAATGGCCCTGCTATTTTATAGCAGATATTCCCCATTCTCCCACCAGTCCCCATGGTCCCTCACACACTTAGTACTCAGTAGTAGAGTTAACAGTGAGGAGCTCTAACCACAGAAAAGATAGGAGAGGCAGAGGTGGAGATCTCACCCTCCAGGTTTGCGAGTTGCATTTTGTAGTAAGTAAGTAGTCCTCCTGTAGCACTGCTTTATGTACTACAAAATGCACTTTGTGAATCAGGATCAATATATCTGCCTACTTTTCTGTAGTCAGTAGTAATGTTGAATTATTTATACAAAGTTGTGCTTCATTTCACTTTGCATTGAAATGCATACCAATGGCATTATGTTAGAAAAGTTATTACTGCTCATTCATGTTTCATCCTTTGTTTGCATATTGAAACATACAACTCTCTCACTGATAGTTCTTCGAGCTGCATAGCAACTTGAGCATTTATAGTTTCTGTAATGCAATTTCAACTGCCCCCCACGCTCAATATTTTGTATAACACCTTCTGTTTGACAAACCCCCTGGGCATTAAAAAAAGGTTTCTGTGAAATCGCATGATGCTATTTGGAACTAGGCCTGTGCTATACCAAATACCTATTAAAACAGATATTGCTGTTTCAAAGCTGCCATCGACCTTACGATCAAGAAATTTCATTGGTTGACCTCTACTGCTGTAATTTGAGATCATACTTTCCACAATTTGCCTAGAAGAAATGAGACTCTTCTGATGTCATAATTATAATACTAATTACTTATGTTCTATGGCACTCTCTGCTTTCCCTCTTCTAAAACTCTGAAGTTCCTTTGAGTGTTCAATGAATCTCCCTCGGATAATTCTTTTCTTCACTGCCAACCTATTGATGGGCTGTTATTGACTCGTTGCTAACAAAAGCCGGTCTCTCTATCGATAAGTTGATGGACTATTATTGACTAGCGACAGCTCACTTCCGTCTCTCAATTGATGGAGGGAATGCTATTGACGTTGCTGTCAATAGTCCTTCTTACACCCACAATTAACCAGGCTCTTTAGTGCTGTCGATAATAGTCATCTGTGTGCACTTTCCACAGATTAATAGATTTCTCCTTTGCTATCCCCCTTCCAACTCTTAACTGCACAGGCACCATAAACCCTTGGGCTGTGCTTCCGGTGCCTCACAGTCAAGGATGTCCTCTCAAACAACCATAAGGAGAGGAGCGGAGGGGTGGGGATGGGAGAGCAGGGAAGGATGGAGAGCGAGGAGGGGCTGAGACGGGAAGGGAAGGGGGGGAGTGGGGGAGGGGAGAAGAAGTCTGTCTCCTACTACCATCCCACTCTTCTCCTTTTTTTTTCTCACTCTTCTCTTCTTCCTACCATCTTCTGTTCTCTTAATCTTCTCGTTCTTTTTGTCACATTACTCTCTGCCTCTCACTTTGCCTCTTTGTCTAACGTTGTCTCTTTCTCTCTTGTACCTCTTTCAATCACATCTCCTAGTTTTAGCCACTCACGTTCTATGCACTTCAAGAAAAATTTCAATTGTCTCCAACTTCTGATAAGCAAACAGTTTGCCAGCAATTATCCATCTCCCCTACCGCAGGGATTCAAGTATGCATCTTTCAAACGTCTAGTGATGTTGTCTTGATCAATGATGTCTGGATGAAGACGACGCAAATTATCAATCCTTTGAAACGCAGATCAACAACTCATATATAATTAATTTTGGTCTGTAAGCCGCCTACCTCCAAAGTACATTGAAGACTCAAAGGAAAAATGTCAGCAACCCATTGAAGTTTGTACGCTCATGAGAACAGCGATGAGGCACTGATGGCAGGAAAGAAAGGTGTTGATAGATTTACTCTTGTAAGTTACATTGTTGTCTTGGCAACCATTTAACTGAAAACTATCTTACCTCAGTTGTAGAGAATTACCCAAGAGGCCCTTGTACTTCTTACATGAATCCGAGCTAGTACATCTAAGTAGGGTATGTTTGTCCCATGTATACTTTGATAGGGCATCTTCTCTTGTTATCAGAGTCCAGGCATGCAAGGATTCCAACAAACAGCAACAGCTTCCTTCTGTTTAACCTTTCTGCTTTCAATACACAATTTCGATCCTTGCATTTTTTCATAACTAGGATTTTTGCCTCCGTCTGCTGCTGTTGGACCATGAACAGGATTTCAAATAGACTTTTACCCACTGTAGGAAAGTCATCTAATAGAAGGTCCACTCCATTTCAATAAACTTGGCCAAACTCCTGGGACACAAATAAGGTGGGCATTTTGCTGTACTGAATATCTTTTTCCTTTGTCTTAAGATTGTTTGAGATCTAGTAGCCATTTTTCACAGCAAATCACAGCACAGGAACATACTCGGAATCTGGAGGAATCTTTCACCTCTTCTTTCGCACCCAAGTTGTGTGTCAGACTTAGCCACAGCTTAAAACACTTTGGTAACACCGAAGGCTGTCGAAATAGAAGCAAGACTATCCATGCGGCTAAAATAGGTATGACAACCTCAGTTTCATCGGATTGATACTTGACATGGCCCGGCTCTATACGATGGTAGCTAGATAGTGGCTCATGAGGACCAGTAATGTGGTATAGTTTTAGGACAACAAACATCTAATATTAATGCCACGGTAATGTTACTAGTAGTAACTTTTTTATATAGCACTTCAGACCACACTTACGCTTTTTCTAAGTTCTTTCTGTTAATAAATGTGTGATACTCAAGCTACTGACCGCAAGAGGATGGGCAGCTGTGTCTGACTTGCAAAGACGCAAACTAGTGACCGTCAGATCACCGCATTTGTTAGCAACAAGCATTATGTTCACAGAGCTCTTGTGCCAATAAAACATTTATGTAGATGACTCCCTTTTAAGTAAATGGTGCCCACATGTATCTCATTTGGACATGCTGAACATCAAGCAAGGTTAAGGCTCTTGTGGACCAAAGTTAGGCATCCCTTTTTATAAGCACCAGCCATATTATGAATTCAGAGCACTTTCCCTGTTTGCGCCACAGTGCACCTTTCAAAAGCTGCACCGGAAGCAGAGACAGTGCCCCATATTGCAAAGAATGCACTGTCCTCAGGGCACCCACAAACTCATGGGCAGTTCATTTGAAAATGAGGAGCGGCTGCTTCAAAGGTACTCCCTGTTTCACAGTGCAGGTGGCGTGTTGCCTGCACTTTGAAGAGGGGAGAGAGATCCCCTTGCAGGCAAGTGCAGTAACTGACTGTGGTAACTGACTGCAGGGGTAGGTATGGGAGGTCCACTGGACTCCCTTTCTTTCCTCCAGAGGACTGCCCTTAGGAGGCGCACTGAAAGTGTGCCACGTTTTTGTGGCACATTTTTAATGCACCTTCAAAGAGCATGTTTGCCACTGCACCCCCCTCAATAATATGGAGAGAGAGCAAAGGCAAAGTGATTTCTTCATTTGCATGGGGCCGCACCCTCATGCAAATAAGGGAGCGTCCTCTCATGATAGCAATGGTGGTACATGTGCGACAACACTACCAGTATTACAGAAGGGGACGCACAAGCGTCTGCAGCCCCGTTTGTAATACAATTGTGCGCCAGGGGCACACAAAGCATGTGCTCATGCCCATTGTGCCCGCAGGGCACAGTGTATAATTCGGCCCCAGATCTGAAATCAGCCTCATCAGAAATATGACGTGCAACTTTCAGCTTCCTGCAGAACATCTCTGACACAGACATACATATATGATTGTACACCTGTGACCCAATTACAAAAGCATATGTTGTAACACAGGGACTCCTTAAATACACTATTCTATAAGTCCATTATCATGCTGGTAGTCAAGGCCTTCAGTCTCACGTATGGCCCCATCTCTGTGACTTTCTTCAAAAGAACAGATGCTCCATTTTCAACTGCTCTCTGTTTTGGCCTGTGTGATAGCCAGATCCACTTGGTAAATGAATTGTATTAATTCACTGACTCACATTAGTAAAAGTGAACAATAGGTTGAGAGGACAGTTTTTCCCGTGAGTAAAATAAAGGAGTGACTGAAATGGAATCCTGTGGAAAAAGGCATAAAATACTGAAACTCTGACAACACTACAGGTCGTTATTAATGACAATATAATGAAAACATAACATAAAATGTCCAAGGACATACACCAGGGTGTAAAGGAAAGAAAGCACAATATAGTCGGTCAAATAAAGTATGCAAACTAGCAAAATGAAAGATTACAGAAGATCATCTATGGAAGCAGGAGAGACTTCCAAAAGAAAGCTCACAACATTTGCTGGGTGTTGGACCTGGCTTTTTGACAGGGACATCCCCAAACTTTTTGCCTCCTTCCTCCTATTTTTTCTGACCTGTTGTTATTGGCTTTTGACCTCTGCGCACTTTACCACTGCTAACCAGTGCTAAAGTGCATATGCTCTCTGTGTAAATTGTACTACTGATTGGTTTATACATGATTGACTATTTAATTGACTTGTAAGTCCCTGGTAGAGTGAACTACATGTGCCAAGGGCAGGTAGATTAAATGCTACTAGTGGGCCTTCAGCACGGGTTGTGCCACCCACCTCAGTAGCCCCTTAACCTTGTCTCAGGCCTGCCATTGCAAGGCCTGTGTGTGCAGTTTCGCTGCCACTTCGACTTGGCATTTAAAGGTACTTGCCAAGCCCAGAACTCCCCTTTTTCTATACATAAGTCACCCCTAATGTGTGCCCTAGGTAACCCCTAGAGCAGGGTGCTGTGTGGGTAAAAGGCAGGACATGTACTTGTGTGGTTATATGTCCTGGTAGTGTAAAACTCCTAAATTCGTTTTTACACTACTGTGAGGCCTGCTCCCTTCATAGGCTAACATTGGGGCTGCTCTCATACATTGTTGAAGTGGCAGCTGCTGATCTGAAAGGAGCAGGAAGGTCATATTTAGTATGGCCAGAATGGTAATATAAAATCCTGCTGACTGGTGAAGTCGGATTTAATATTACTATTCTAGAAATGCCACTTTTAGAAAGTGAGCATTTCTTTGCACTAAAACCTTGTTGTGCCCTTCAATCCACGTCTGGCTAGGTTTAGTTGACAGCTTCTGCATTCACTCAGACACACCCCAAACACAGGGTACTCAGCCTCACTTGCATACATCTGCATTTTGAATGGGTCTTCCTGGGCTGGGAGGGTGGAGGGCCTGCCCTCACAAAAAGGACTCCCACACCCCCTACTGGGACTCTGGCAGACAGGATTGAACTGAAAGGGGGCTTGGTGCATTTCTTAGACACTCTTTGAAGTCACCCCCACTTCAAAGGCACAACTTAGTATAAAACAGGGCCTCTGCCCTACCTCATCAGACACTTGCTGGAGAAGAAACCTGAACCAGAAACTACATCCTGCCAAGAAGAACTGCCTGGCTGCTCAAAGGACTCACCTGTCTGCTTTTCTACAAAGGACTGCTGCCTTGCTGTTGGCCTGCTGCCTTGCTGAACTCTTGTCTGGCTGTAAAAGTGCTCTCCAAGGGCTTGGATAGAGCTTGCCTCCTGTTCCCTGAAGTGTCAGGACCAAAAAGACTTCTCTCTTCCTCTTGGACGCTCCGTGAGCCGAACTTTTCGACGCACAGCTTGTTCTGCGGCAAGAAAAACGCCGCACACCGACGCTGATCGACGCGACGCCTTCGGGACGACCGAAACTTTGACGCACGACCTCGCAAGGACAACGCCGCCCGACTTCCCGGGAGAAATCGACGCAACGCCTGCCGTGAGATCGAAACTTTGATGCACGGCCTCGCAAGGACAACGCCGCCCGACTTCCCAGGAGAAATCGACGCGACGCCTGCCGTGAGATCAAAACTTTGACGCACGGCCTCACAAGGACAACACCGCCCGACTCCGCAGGAGAAATCGACGCGACGCCTGCCGTGAGATCGAAACTTCGACGCGCAGCCCCGCAGAACGACGCGCAGCTGGAAAACAAGCAGGAAAATCCAAGCACAGACCCGGGACATCTGGTACTCCCCGCGAACCACAGAAAGAGACTGTCCGCGTGCCGGAAAACGACGCACGACTCCCCGCGTGGAAAATAACGACGCAATTCCGTGTGTGCTGAGGAGAAATCGACGCACACACCAGTTTTCCACGTACCTCTTCTCCTGTGGCCCTCTGAGGAGATTTTCCACCAGATACCAGGTACTTTGTGTTTGAAAGAGACTTTGTTTACTTTCTAAAGACTTAAGACACTTTATATCACTTTTCAGTGATACTTTTACAAATTCGTATTGCAACTTTGATCGTTTTGACCTGAAGATACCCAGATAAATATTATATATTTTTCTAAACACTGTGTGGTGTATTTTTGTGGTTTTATGCTATGGTGTTGTATGATTTATTGCACAAATGCTTTACACATTGCCTTCTAAGTTAAGCCTGACTGCTCGTGCCAAGCTACCGGAGGGTGAGCACAGGCTGATTTTGGATTGTGTGTGACTTACCCTGACTAGAGTGAGGGTTCTTGCTTGGACAGAGGGCAACCTGACTGCCAACCAAAAACCCAATTTCTAACACTGGGCAACTGACTTCAGACTAGATTTTTAATGAAGAACTTCCTTGGACAACCCCCAGTTGTAAGATTTCTCAGACACTCCTAACCTTAAAAAGTTTAGTTCATAACAACTTGAAATTACATACATATAATATATGAAGTGCACATTGGCCTGTTGGCCTCTGACACTAGGATTTATGAGCCAAGACATCCAGCTAGTAATACATTTTAGAAAACTTTCAAAAGAATTTTAACAGAAAATATAGGTTTTGAAAGCCTTGTGGAAGGCGAGCTGGATAGAAAGCGGGCACAAATTGAGTGGAAAGCGAGTCGAGTGATGGTGGGCTATGACCAGGAAAAACATGTTGCATGCGTAACTCTCTTGAAGAGAGATTCATGTGGGAGAAACAAAGAAACAGGTTTAGAATATTGGACCCATCATTTAAAAAACTCGATAAACAATAGTCACATTTTAACTCAATCTCCTTAAAGCATGGATACTCAAAGTACGGCCTGGGGGCCATATGTGGCCCGCCCTATTTTCAACTGCGATCCCCCCGTGAACAGCAGTACTAGGCTCCTGTTCACTTGACACAGCAGGAACATTCTGAAAGCTGTGAAACAGGCATAATTTTTTTAAGCTTTAACTAAAGTGACTGTAATAGAGTTTTGGTGGCAGACAGAATTCACATGAAGGCTCGGCTAGTTGTCCGCATTTGCTTTGCGTTCCCCTACGCCCACCTTGCATCACCCCGACCCTCGTCCTGCTGGCATAGCCGAGGCCCTCGGGCATGTCACAGACAGTACTTTGTGGCCCCTGGGGAAATGTTTGCGAGTACCCATGCCTGAAAGAGGCCATCGATATATTATCATTTTTCTGTGTTCCAATGAACGAATAGACTGGCAAATTTTGGACCCATAGAACGTTTTCTGTGAACCCGAGGATAGACACCATCCAAGAAGCAAAGCAATACAAGTTTGCGTTTTTTGTGGGAAATATGAACAACCTAAGGTTGCCGCCATGAATGTCTGCTGGCTTCTTATGAAACAGTAATAAAGCTGAAATTACCTAATCAACTTTGTTGTAGTTTATTTGTGGTCCCTCTCCATCATAGGTGTAAGTCTATCTCCAGTCTGTTCCCATTTTGTAATTAGGCTACACCAGGTACAATCGTTTACAGAGTTTTACAGAGTTGATAAACTTTGCACTTTGTGAACTTTGGAAATTTTGGTCTGCTAATGAAATATCCCACAAAAAGGTTTTTACAGGGGAGAGTTCCCAAAAAACTATGGGGCATACTTGAGAGTCCCTAGCGCCATTCCAACACCACATTAGCATCATGTTTATGACACTAATATGGCATTAGAAGGCCAAAAACACTGTGTCATATTTACAAAGTGGCCCAATGCATGCATTGTGCCACTTTGTAACACTTTGTCCTACATTATGCCTGTGTCAGGCACAATATATTAGGGGGTGCCCAAAAAATGGCGCAAGGAAATCTAAGAGATTTCCTTGCACCATTTTTTTCTGCACTTTTAACGCCTGCTTATAGCAGGCGTTAAAAGGAGGCTTTCACGGCTTACAATGGGCCTCTGGGTGCTTTGCAGAATTAGTGTCAGATTGTTGATGCTAATCCCGCAAAGCGCCGGCCTAGCGTCAAAAATTCAGATGTCAGTTCCCTAACTACCACCATGGTGCGCCGTATTTTAAATACGGCGCACACATGGTGGCGTTAGGGGGGGCCCAGGGGGTGCAAGAAAAGTGGTGCTGAACTGGGTGCAGCACCATTTTTCATGAATATGCCCCTTTGTTTTCAATGAATTAGTCTATTGCAATTTTTGAGGCATTCTTTACCGAAAAAGCTACATGTAGAATATATTTCCCTGTACACATGCTTAAAATTTTAAACCACATGTTTTTAAAACTACTTCACAAAATTCAGGAAGAAAACTTGTGCAATTTCACATACCCCTACTTATTACATTCGTGTATCCTGCTGTGGCTGGGTACTGTGTTGGGAGTAATTTACATTAAAAGCTAAAAAGATAGCCTTCCCAGAAGCCAGTCAATATCATAAACAGTATTGACAAGTTTTACTCTGTATTCTCATTACCATATCCAAACTGGGATATGTGAAGCTGCAAAGATTTTTTGCAACCCTCACAAAGGTGAATAGAAATCTTTGCAACTTCTCAAATGGTACAGTTTTTTTCGCTTAGACTTTTCTGAATGAAGGTAATAACTTTTCGATAATTAATGCTGCATAATTCTGTATGCAATAAAAATATACTTCACAGAAAACAATTGTAGTTTTTCCCCCTGCTGGATGTCCTTTTGCATAGAATGGCTCTGCAAAAGATCGATTTGAAAACAGATATTCTGCATACATCTTCCAGCCGGGATGGGTTTTATTAGTGTAAACATTATCTCACAATGTGATGAAAATGATCATGAAATAAGAAAAAAAATCTTCGATCGGGGCAAAATGAAGCTACATCAGGGAACTTTGCAACCATTGTGGAGGATGAAAGTCAGAAAATGTGCAAACTTTTGCTATTGAGAATCACACCCGCGCCCACTGCTAACTAAAGAGTCATTCGCCCAAATATGATCTCATATTATCTCAGAGTGATTTTGGTACGCTGACCACAAACTCATGCTTGACGGGTTCCCTCTTCGCAGTTGCTACTCAGGCTTTTTAAGAAATATTGTAGCAATGTTTGCACAGGTCTAACACAATTTCCGGTGCACGTTAAAGGCACATGTCCTAGTTCCCCATGTAAAAATTGCAATACCCTACACTTGACAGCACGTATTCAGAAGGCAAAGCTGCCGAGATTCCTGTCGGCAAGAAGTACACAATTCTACTTTGTAAACTCTGGAAAATGTTCTAGGAAGCGCAGGTAAGAATTTCGCCCCCTAGTATGTGTGGGCAAATCGACTTAAGGATGCAATTTGTACATGAGCAAATGGCACATGTGCAATTAGTGCATGGGCAAATATTACCTAACTAAAAAAAACATTTTCAGGTGCAAGCAGGGATCTGCGCATGAAATGAATACGCCTTGTAGTTCTAATCAGGGCCCAAATGTGGCGCTATTTATAATGCATTACAAAATACTGAACCATGGCTCATAACTGTGCAATCTCTAGAGATAGCAAATCTGCTAAACATTAGGGCAACGCCCCTGCATGATGGTTCCTCATACCCTAAAATCACAGTTGTAAGAAGTAGTATATGTGCCTCAGGACTCACAATGTCCAAAACTTGCATATTAAGTTTGCGAACGTCAGATAAATGCCCGAGGGTTGAGTCTTGGCTACAGGAAATGTATCATATGGCATCATATGAGCAGATTATCTACTAACTAAATGACTAGAGTGGTAATTTCAAGGAGGTTTAGGTAGACTTTTTGACCAATCGTAACACTGGATGATAAATTCCTCCATGCCCTACAAAAAGGATTGAGGTGGAAACATCTGGACATCTTGACTAGGTGTGTTGTTTGCATTTGTTTTTTCTTTTGTTTTATTCTCCTCTTATTCTATGTCATTTCACCTCTTCCAATGTTCTGACCTTCTGGTTGTAGAATCTTTGAACAACCTGATCTAAGGCATAATAAGATTTACCGATTAGGCAGGAATTGGCATGAACCTATCCTAACGTACAGTGGGTTACGAAAGATGTAAATTGGGAGACGGAAAACTGGGGAAGGTATAGGGATACCTGGATTGTCTATTAAACTGAAGCAGGCAAAGTGATTCTCTATTGTAACCTTAAAATTCATACATGTTATGTTGAAGAATTATGAATGTGATGAATGTGTTCAATACCACAACCATATACAAAATACTGCACAACAGGATTAATTAGCACCAGAAGCATTTACAATCCTAAAGCATTACTATACTCCTCCCTTTAATGCTGTTTTTTAGTCATGAACATCACTGCCACTATAGACACCCCAGGGAATAGTCATGATCATGCTGGACCACACACTTTACAAACTGTACAGACTCAGTACTACAGTGCTCACTATTTTTTGTTGACACTATTTCATGGTCCATGTAGGGTCGGGTGGCAATCTCACAGTTTCACCCCACAGAGTTACATAAAAACTCTGTGAGATTCCGCGGAGTTCTGCCAACGAGTGAAAAATATGCATGACGCACTGTAATTTAGCAGCAGTGTGCAAGAGCGCGAGGCCATTCAAGTTGATTTTTCTGCCGCTGGAGTAGAAAGTTCACTCAAGTGGCAATGTCAAATCATGTAATATGGACTAACTTTGTATTCTATATTTTTCACATTTAGCATTGAAAAGTACTAGTACATCACTATATTCATTTCCACAATAGGAGATCACTATTATACTTTAAGTTAATTACTATCACTTCAAGCACACTTAGGGCCTGATTACAACTTTGGCGGAGGGGGTTAATCCGTCCCAAATGTGATGGATATCCCGCCCACCGTGTTACGAGTTCCATAGGATATAATGGACCCGTAATATGGCGGGCGGGATATCCGTCACATTTGGGACGGATTAACCCCCTCCGCCAAAGTTGTAATCAGGCCCTTAGTATTATATAGCATACGAAACTTAATGTGACTTTATGCATCATCAATATTGATATTCACAAGTGTGTCACGGTGCTTCCTGCTACAATAGGCAGTCAAAGCTACAATCAATGGTACTTGTTATCACTTCATACATAATCATATCGCATCACACTGTTGTCAAACATATTATTCACTAGTGTTATACAGAATACCTAACACAACCTGTCCTATTATGCATCACCAGTACTTATATGCTCAAGCGTACTGCTGTGTTCACTGCCACAATAGACAGAATCAGTTATACTCTATGGCACTTGCTTTCACAGTAAGGCCAATCAGATCATCTTATATCATGACCAGTCGCGGCTGCTGTCCGGAAGGGGTGGAGGTGGGAGGGAGGGCAGCGTGCAGAGCGGAGGGTGCAGTAAATAAAAAATAATAATAAACTTACCTGCCCCTCCATGATCCGTCGCTCCGGCTCTAACAGCCTCTCATCTTCTGCCCTCCCCAACCAATCCCAATGCTTCTCTCATGCTTTTACACAGCATGAAAGAAGTGCTGCAATTGGCCTGAGCGGGCAGAAATGCCATTTAGGGAGGAAGTGGGGAACTGTATGTGGTCTCCACCCAACTGCAAAATACAGCCGGGTGGAGAGTTTCTAAGTGCACATGTCCATTTGGCCGGCCTTAGATGGCCAGCCAGACTGACATGCGCACTTAGAAGCACACCACTACTCCTCCTCCAGTTGATGTGGACGAGGCTGGCCCACCCTACGAAAGATGAAAAATGAAGGGATAGTAAAATGCTTTTATTATCCCTTTATTTTTCTTATTTCAGCAGTGGGTGGACGCTCCTCCGCCATAGCAGAGGGGCCACCCCTGGTCATGATGATGACAAATATAGTTCTAGACTCTTATGATTACTGCTATTATATTGAGCGTCAGTGGGTGTCTCAGCTCTCTGTGCGTTCACTCTTGATAATATACTCAGCTGCAGTACAGATCACTATACCATGTGATGGGTGGTCACTGGCGTGTCTCATGTGGACCAAACCTCCTTCTCATTAGCACCAGCATTAACTTGGCCCTTCTCAGTGCACAATTCTAGCGGCAGACAAGGAGGAGTAATGCAACCATGTTTGTGGGCAGCATACCTGGTCGTAGCAATGTTGCTAAACTTTATGGGCAGCTCAACGACCTACAAACGTTTGTATAAAACTAGCTGTTAGGGACTCAACATCCCTAAATCATCTCAGCCTTATTCATGACAAGTCTCTGACCCTTTTTAAAGACCGACTTAACACAGAGGACAAACAAAGTGTAGACAAACCACTTAGAAAAGAGCATTAAAACATCCTACAAAGCACCGGAAGCCACAGACCCACACAATTGTTGCCCAGATCTGTAGGGATATAGTCAGCATTAACATAGTTATATACGCATTTAGCATGATGATGCACAGACACATCTACACTGCATACTGACCCACACTACTTGTAGACATGATGACTAGTGATACTGACTCACACAAGGCATGAATACACATGGTGCTCGCTCCTCATGAGCATTACCAAGCTCCATCAGTGTGTTTAGTAAAGCTGCAGACACTCAACCGATCACAGTGTTCCCCTGAAGTAAGGAAAGGTTCCAATGTACACACAATGTAATGCAACCAAACCTAGTGGCCCCTGTTAGTATATTCATTCCAATTCTATATTGTAATCTCTGGATCACTGCTACACTACTTCAAAAACTGTAATACTCAATTACACTGCACAGGGACACGCTATTTATGAATAAAATGACTGCCAAGGGTATACAAGGTAATAAACTGCTACTTACTTTTTGCACACCGAAGGGTGCGCTCAGCACAGCTCCGCAGGACATACCATGGTCCTTTAATCTCTCTTTCTTTGATGACTCTCTCTATCACACACGGATGACACATACCCACGGTTACTATCGTTCTGAGTTACCCGTATTTCATACTTCCTCACTCGCCTAACTTGGATATAGTTTTTTCACACAATATATCTAGTTGGACATGTTTCTATTTCATCTCCAGTCTAGCCTTGAAAAAGTCACTGTGTGACGAAACACGTGTTGGCTGTGTATGAACACATATATATTCCAAAGGCTATTACTATACATAGCCTATGACTGATCCAACTATCCGAAATATCTATTGACCTAAATAAATCCTTTACTGGAACACAAAGAAGAGTACTGTACTATTCACCAACGGACCTCTTACACCATACTTCGCATTCGTGTTTGTAACTACATATGTTTTGAGTGCTGTGGTCATATCTGTTTTTAAGGTAATAAATGTGACAGGTGTGAATGCACAACAGAAGGTCCTTACTCACAGGTAGAAGTCTTCATTCCTTTCCAGACCTCTTTCTGGTCTTTTAATGTAAAGCAAGAGGAATGTGTCACTTACCTAGTGGAAAAAGAGAGAAAAGATGCAAGTCTTGAGGAGATCAAATACAAAAGAATGTGATTCTTCAGATCAATTCATTCGAATGTGGCCATTTCATCACGTATCATTCACACAAAATCAGATTGAATTCTGCCTGATAGCTGTGCCTGCATGGTGTGCCAGAGCAGGGATGTCTTTGTCACACAGGTTCCTTAGCAGTATGTTCTACTTATATTGAATACTTAAGTTAAGTGGTGGGGGATCTACCTTCTAGCATCTTGCACGTGGGTACTTTGAAGAAGAAAGGGCAGATTTACAATTTTTCATGCAATGGAGCAAATAAATCTGGCTGTCCTGCATTGCACGTTGGGGGGAGGTGGAGGACACAGCACAGAGCCATATCTGCTAAGACTGGCCTGCTGCCACTCTCACGCCCCTAACAAGGAACTCTAATTAATCTGTCTTTTACGGCTCATGGCCTTGCACCATGGTACAGAAGTGAGTGTTTGCAGTCTAGCATTGGCTTTGCACTGGAGGAATACCCTTCCACTATAAATCCATATGCCTTGATGCATTTCAGAAGGATCCCACAGTCTGGATGGGTACTGAGCACTTCAACACATATCCAATGGGTGGGCTAATTGAAGAATTAAAAACATGAAATTTCCCCTTGTTAACACCTACTTCAAGGAGGTGTTAGATGTTGGCTCAAAGCACCATAAGGCTAACCCACCCACATAATGCCCCAGTAACACCCCCCTTGACGCAAATCAGTGGAAAGTGTTTTTGACGAAAGGAAAGAGTACCTTTTGATACCAAAGCAAATACCAATGTCGCTCTTAGTGTCACCTTGCAATGGAGCAAAACCTTAGTAAATCTGAGCCAAATGGCTACAAAAGATATATTTACAGACCATGAATCGGCATATAATTCACTTGCATAGTCTGAGGCTGTCCTACAAATCTGGCATTGATCCATCCCTCCTGTTCCTACGTCAGACACAGCTGTAATTGGGGTCCTTGAACCTCGAAACCCATGCATGGTGTTCTCCAAGAGGCCATGTGGCTCTTCATCCTCACGGTTTAGTAGTGTCACAGGAGCTCTTTCAGTCACACCGCCTAACACCGGACACTATGAGAACATAGCTCTTTTGCATTTTTTTTTTTTTTTTTTTAATTTGTATATTTTTTATTTTTTGCATATTGTTCCACCTCATTGTTCCCTTCTGTCTTAGTTTAACCAAAACTCCGGCACATTTCATATTAAGTGTACTTTACCTGACACAAGGCTGCCACCATCAATAACAAAGAGTGCCTCAGCTGCAGTTTTGGAGTCTTCGGGGTTTCCACGTATACTTATTAACTAGTCTTGATTAATGTCCGCGTCTTGTACAAATTGTGCCTTCAAATCAGCTGACGTGATTGGATAGAAAGAGATGAATCAAATACTTGTCCAAGGAGCCAAGTGTTATTGATCTGTTTTATCCCAAGTCAGATATTCTATTTGTGAGCCAAGTCCTACAACAATACCTTTGTTAAAGAGGGCAGTCAGTGAGCGGCTCCACCAGCTGCTCTTATCGGATATCCAGTACTTAATTTGTAATGAAATAAGTGCCAGGGCCCCCGTAAGGAGACCACTGCAGTCTGCACCCCACTTTGGCAATTCAGCGCTACCAATGGCAATTTAGACTTTTCATACATTAAAAACAAAATACCTGCTTCCCAAGCTATTCGCTTGTGCTTTGGGTGGCAGGTATTAGTCATTTATAACCTATATAGAATTATTAAACAACTGTTGTTGTCTTCATCACTAATTAGACAGTCAGTACGGCCATGTGGCTGGCTGTCAAGTGCTGGTGTTGACAATGAGGTGCTGGTGTCGAGCACCGGAAACCACCGGCTCAAATTAAGCACTGCTGGGATATCTAATTTTACTTCATTCAAAGAAGCAACCCCACTCCCGGCTCCTTGAAGGGAGGCCAAGTTATAAGAAATCCCCCTTTCCCACTTTCATTCATTATTTTGTGTTGATGCACTTCCTGTTGTGTTGGTGTAATTGCATACTTCTCAGGAAATAGTTCCCATAGGAGGAGATAAAAGCATTTCTGCAGGAGGGTAAAACCATTCACAACGTGTGAGGCACATCACAACACAGCACCAAGATCACAGTTTATCTCTGTCTTAGTCCCGCAGGCCCAGTATTGAGCCCAAGTCTCTAAACACCAATATAATTCATCGGCTGAATATCGAGCAGCAGCCCCTCCTGTCGGATTCGTTACAAAAAAATGTGCTAAACCTTCTACTGCACACTGCATGGCATGCAGGACCGTGGTGCTAAAGTTTGCAGTGGCCTCTGGAGAGAACATCAACAAGCTTTATGCCACCTCGAGCGCTTCAAAGCTCCATCACATGCCTGACTGTGACTCTGCATTCCAGCCCGGTGATGAGCCATCTTCCCAGATATACACCTGCTGAATTCCAGAGCAAGATGTTGACTGTCGTGGAGATGCTGTAACACTTGTCTCTCAGACCTGTCCCTTCAGTGAGAGTCTCCCAGCCCTGCATATTTTCTGTCTCTTTGTCTGGTCCTGTCCACTCCAGCTGTCTGCACTCCACAGCTTGTCCCTGCAATCGATATCCAGGTCAGAAAAGACTAGCGCCTTTGGCCCACTTCTAGGACACGTACCAATCGGGTTGCGAACCCACGCCTAATCATCTGAAAAGTTTTGTTGTGGTTTCTACGACAGGTAAAGCCCTTTTACTCAGAGGACCTAGAGAACCTCTTCAAAGAAAGCACCTCACCGAACAAAACACCTACACGGGACAGAAAGAGACTACCAACTGCCCCTGAAGAGGGAGAATAGATTGGGCTTCAAAATCTAGGTAAACACTACCGCTCAAAACCCAAAATTGCACAGCTCTTAGAAACCTTAACCCTTGGAGAATTAAGTTGAATTCTCTGAAACATAAACCATCTACCATTTCATTTTTATAATGTTCATAACTGTATTTGAAGTTTAATAATTAATGAGCCTTACCCCAGGGGTGTCCCAGTGCCATTGTGAGAGAGTTACATTGGCATACGAGTACAAAAGAACAGTTCTACACTCTGCTAGTCATAATGGCAAGGTTACACAAAGAATGAGCAGCATCCTAGGGGACTGTACTCTTGTTAAGTACAAGAATATCGTACTTGATATCATCAAGTTACATAAATGTGGAGTTATGTACAGAAAATCTATACATACTTACCTCTCAATTTTTTATCCCTTGATATTTTGACCACAATGTTAGTGTCCACGACATCATGGACTCGATATTCAAGAGTCACACCACCCTAGAGGAGAAACCCCTCTAATCAGGAAAGGGAACATGATCACAGCCCCATTAATCAGTTCTCACAGAGAAGCTGGAACATAAGACATTTGAGTCCTTTTTGATCAACGCATGGGCTGGCTTGCTCCAGAACTAAGGGGATGAAGCCCCAGATCTTTGAAGAACAAGTATTTCAGGGTGCCATATTGAGAAGTTGTGGGTGGGCTGTGCATTAACAATGGACCTGGGAGTAAGGCAGCATGAAAGTGACAATGTGCAAGGGGGTGTCTGCAGAAACTCAATGAATATGGAGTGAAGGAGGGGAGAAGGGTACTTGGAATCAGGCACCCTGGGCATTTGGTTTGAAGAGCAGGGAGGGCCCTTGGAAACAGGCACCTAAGGGATGTGGTTTGAAAGAGGCAAGGAAGGGGCCTGAAAACATGCACCTGATGGATGTGCTGTGATGGAGAGTGTAGGGTTCTTGGAAATAGGCCCTCAAAGGATCTTGTGTGAAGAAAGGGAGATGAGGGCGCTTGGAAGCAAGTACCCAATGCTTCATAAGGATCTTCATCTTCTTTCTTTGTCACTCCAGAATCTCTTTTTCATTCTCTTTTCTTCTATGTCCCAGCAATGTCTCCTGAGGCGTGTATCTAAAGATGCCTACATGGTATTAATAAACAAATGTAATTTCATGGCCCTCCTTTACATTCTCTCCTCCTCGTTGCTGTTGCCATACAGAATTTGAAGTAGGCTGGGGATGAAAAACATGCTCCAACTATACAGACAACCAATACATTAGTAAAATGACTCTGAAATGTAAGTACTCATTGCTGACATCTTCTGATGACTGCTGTTCATATTGTTGAGTTCTGGATGGTCAAATACATCATTTTGTTGTTTTGACATTACTACAGTGAGTATCTTCAGAAGGAGCAATATTAAGAGCTGTAATATGCAGTGAAATGAAATGTCAATCAGTAACATTACATGTTTTCATAAAAATATTATACCAACAACAACACTTTTGTTTGGTTTGCAATGGAGGGCTGCTTTAGCTGTGGGATTTGTGTAGGGATTTTATGGAAACTACCACCAGTCACTGGCAAGTGCCTAGATTAAGAAAATCTTCCTAGATCACCTCAGGACTTGGTGAAGTACAGAAAAGGAAGAACTTGCTGCTGTAATTACCAGGGAGAGGGCAGATGCCTGGAACTGCCCCCCCCCCCTTGTGGCCAAAAATAGAAGTGCTTACCAAAGGTCAGAGCAGCCGCCCTCCTGTGGTCTTAAGGATAAAAGGGCAAGAAGCGCCCCTGCACTGTGACTAGTGTGCACTCAAAGTTTTGCTGGATCTCAGGCTGGACAGAGAGGTTGAATCTGTGCCACTCAGCTATCTGTGCCCTCAGACTCTTGAGGTCACCCGTAGTGTTTGCGAGATTGTAAAGCGACTAAGGGATTAAACTTCAGGAATCAAAAAAGCTGGGATTTTAAAACACTCCGGGGGTCATTTTGACCTTGGCGGACGGCGGAGGCCGTCCGCCAAGGTACCGCCGCTGAATGACCGCACCGCGGTCAAAAGACCGCAGCGGCCATTCAGACATTTCCTCTGGGCCGGTGGGCGCTCTCCAAAAGAGCGCCCGCCGGCCCAGAGGAAATGCCCCTGCAACGAGGACGCCGGCTCAGAATTGAGCCGGCGTAGTTGCAGGGGTGCGACGGGTGCAGTTGCACCCGTCGCGTATTTCAGTGTCTGCTTAGCAGACACTGAAATACTTTGCAGGGCCCTCTTACGGGGGCCCCTGCAGTGCCCATGCCATAGGCATGGGCACTGCAGGGGCCCCCAGGGGCCCCGCGGCACCCCCTACCGCCATCCTGTTCCTGGCGGGAGACCCGCCAGGAACAGGATGGCGGTAGGGGGTGTCAGATGGAGGATTCACAAGGGCAGTGGTAAACCGGCGGGAGACCGCCGGTTTACCCTTTCTGGCCGCGGATGAACCGCCGCGGTCAGAATGCCCTCGGGAGCACCGCCAGCCTGTTGGCGGTGCTCCCGTGGTCGGTGACCCTGGCGGTCACCGGCCGCCAGGGTCAGAATGACCCCCTCCATCTCTTCAGGTCTTCCTCAAGGTGCTGAAGCTATTCAAATTGATGAACCTTGGTCCACCAACACTTTCAAGTTCACCAAACTTGTTGATTTGTGTTACAAAAAAGCATTAGGGGGACCTTGAAATGAAGGTCTCTGGCCTTGTGGAGCCCCCCATGGCTGGAGCTCTCAGCCTTATCTTGTCCGATGACACTGAGCTCTATATTTTCTTTTAAATCGAAAGGTAGAACTTGAGAGAAGGAAAAGGCTGCAAGATGATGCCAGAGTGTGGAGCTACCACACAGATATATTCTGAATGATTTTCCCACTGTGATCCTTTGGTGCCAAAACTCAAAGCTTTGCAGGACCCATTCACCTAACTTACCTCCTTGTCACACACTCTCCAGCTGCAGAATCCTATCTTGCCTCATAGAGTCATTTTGTCTTTTGACTCCTGAACAAATTATTGAATTGGCAAGGGTTCCACCTTTTTGGAAACTGGCTTATGTGGTAGTTTTACTGAAAAAAGAGTCAGCAGGCACTACTTTATTGGGCAGTTACAGGCCTATATTGTTCCTCCCGTTTAGATGGGCACGGCACTGGTAGCATCACTGAACATGTGCATTCTCTTTCGGATAATGGTGGCAGTGACACCATTGTTTTATTAGATCTTTCTGCGGCGTTGGAAAATGTTTCTCATTCCAATCTGCTAGAAAACCTATCCCATAGGGGAATTTGTGGATCTGCAATAAGGTCGCTGCATTCCATCTTATTGGATCAGACTGTTGAATCATTTTAAATCTCTACTCCAACGAGAAGTGCCTCAGGAGTTGTCTTTAACCCGTACGCTTTTCAATGTGTATCTAACCCCTCTAGCATAAATAGTGCGGTCTTTTGGATTCGCTATAGTGTCTTATGACGGTGAAAGAAAGTTGGTACTGCCTTTTTGTAAGCAAATCTCTCTCTTTAATGAGATGTTTAAAGCTTGTGGCAGTGTGGATGCATAAAAGCAACCTACTGTTCAGTTCTGAGAAAATGAAGATCCTGGTCTTTGTATTCAAATTTCCATGTAGTATTCTGCTTGGTGGCCACACAAATTGGGGCCAAACTCCTGTCCTTTCCAAAAATAGCAAGAAATGTAGGGATCCAATTGTTCTGGATCATTCTTTTAGGTCACAGATCTCAGCTGCCTCAGGTTCCTGGTTTTTTTCTTTGTTGAAGTCACTTTGAAAGATCCTGAACTTTCAGCCTTCTTACAGGGGGGGAAAACTCTGACTCACCCTATTATTACTTCCAGACTTAATTATGGCAAAAGACTATACCTTGGTCTTCCCAAATATTATACCCAATGGCTGCAATTTGTCCAAAATGTGGATGCTTGTCTCATCTTGAATGTACCTGGGAATCACTCCATTTCCTTAGGATTGTGAGATTAGCATTGGTTCCATATTCATAAAATGATGTTTTTCGAAGCTATGTTTTTAACATATTCAGCAAAGAATGTCTAGTTACAAAACCTAATACATCAGTATTCTTCAGGAAAAGCCTTAAAGGTCTTCTTGGGCCAAGCTGCTAACTAGTCCTAGAGTTTGTCCTGCTAGAATTGGTGAGTGCTCCTGGCCACCAAACACTAGTAGATGCTTCCCACTGATCTTCGTCCAGCTCATTCTTTCCTCACCTTTCAAAAAGAAATGTAAAACTTGACTTTTCAATCGGGACTAACTGACTAACTCTTTTGAACATGTCAAATTTGTATTGTATCCAGCTCCGAGACACCTAGTCAATTTACATTTTCATTTATTTATTCATTCTTTAAGTCAAAGGGTAATTCGCCCTGCGCTCCATCGTGACTGACCTGAACAAGCACATAGGATCCAGCCACCAGAGCCTGCTCCATTGGTAGTTTTGTCAATAAAGTTAAAAATTTTAATAATTCTCACACTGCTTTGTGCCATTGCTCCCAGGAGTACTGAAAGTGTGTTTTACCTATCAAGGTTCTGAATTTCTCGCTTGGTGAGTTCTTTTTCCTCTATTAATGCAGGATCTCAGAGTCAGAATTACTTCAAGTGTGTTCTGGAGGTTGTTATAATTTCTGGTTCTTCTGATACTTATTTTGAAGACTTAGGTTGAGCTGAGTGCTGGGGCCTGAAGTTCTAAGTGAATGGACTAATGTATTTAGATATATTTGACAGGCAGCGTTGAAGAAGGAGGAAGCATTTGCCAGGTAGTCAGTTTATGCTACACCAAAAAAAGCCCAGCCCTTTCACCATCTCGGCTATTGTGTGAAACTTCAGTTCTTTATAGCAGCCTTTAAGTTGAAAATGACAAGTTACTGATAAATACATTTCTAAATACATTGATAAATAATAGTGTGAACTAGATGATCCAATAAGCATTGCTGGTGCCATCAGACCATTGGTTTGATCACAATGAGTTTGTTTTCAGCATAAGTCTATCGGAGGTAGTACAGAAAGTGTTAGGGCAGATAAACCCGGGGAAATGACCAACGATCTAGGCTTTGAGGAGGAAGAAAATACAAAAATTACTGGATTTTAAAACTGTGAGAGCTGTACAAGAGGAAACTTGGCGGTTAACATACAGTCTCTCCATCAGCTGCAAATGAGAAATGCTGCAAAGAATTTAAATAAATTGTTTAAAACAGCATGATTAATTGTTAGACCTGACAGCCTTAGAGGGGTCACCCCTAACTTTTTCCCTGCCTCCCTCCACTTTTTGACACTGTTTTTGAAGGTTTTAGGACTCTGTGCACTTTACCACTGCTAACCAGTGTTAAAGTGCATATGCTCTCTCCCTTTAAACATGGTGACATTGGCTCATACCCAATTGGCTTATTTAATTTACTTGTAAGTCACCAGTAAAGTGCACTACATGTGCCCAGGGCCTGTAGATTAAATGCTACTAGTGGGCCTGCAGCACTGATTGTGCCACCCACATAAGTAGCCCCTTAACCATGCCTCAGGCCTACCACTGCGAGGCTTGTTTGTGCAGTTTCACTGCCACTTCGACTTGGCATTTAACAGTACTTGGCAAGTCTTAAACTCCCCTTTTTTCTACATATGTCACCCCTAAGGTAGGCCCTAGGTAACCCATAGGGCAGGGGGCTATGTAGGTAAAAGGCTGGACATGTACCTGTGTAATTTATATGTTCTGGTAGTGTAAAACTCCTAAATTCATTTTACACTGCTGTGAGGCCTGCTCCTTTCATAGGCGAGCATTAGGGCTACCCTCATATACTGTTTGAGTGGTAGATTCTGATCTGAAAGGAGTAACAATGTCATATTTAGTATGGCCAGAATGGTAATACAAAATCCTGTTGACTTGTGAAGTTGGATCTAATATTACTATTTTAGAAATGCCACTTTTATAAAGTGAGCATTTCTCTGCGCTTAAATCCTTCTGTGCCTTACAGTCAACGTCTGGCTGGGTTAATTGACAGCTCCCTTGTGCATTTCACTCACACAACCCCAAACACAGGATGCTCAGTCACACCTGCACACATCTGAATACTGAATGGGTCTTCCTGGGCTGGGAGGGTGGAGGGCCTGGCACCTGCATGTTAAAGGACAGTGGCCTGCCCTCACACAATGGACTGCCAAACCCCCTACTGGGACCCTAGCAGACAGGAAGGAACTGAAAGGGGACCTTGTGCACTTCTAACACACTCTCTGAAGTCTCCCCCACTTCAAAGGCACATTTGGGTATATAAACTGAGTCCCTGACCCTACCAACTCAGACACTTCTTGACAAGATACCTCCTCGGAAAGAAACTCTGAACCAGAACCTGCAACCTGCTAAGAGAAGCTGCCTGGCTGCCCAAAGGACTCACCTGACTGCTTTGCTGAAAAGGACTGCTGCCTTGCTGCCCTCTGGCTCTGCTGAGAAGTGCTCTCCAAGGGCTTGGATTGAGCTTGCCTCCTGTTTCCTGAAGTCTCAGGGCCAAAAAGACTTCATCTCTGCAAATAACTTCTTGTGTGTCAATAATTGACACACAGCCTGCCAGAATCAATGCACAGCCTGCCCCATGGTGAGAAAACCACTGCATTGGCAAACCGGAATGATGCAGCCCGGCTCCCCAAGTGGAGATCGACGCAGCACCAGCATTGCGGCCGGAACTTAGCCGCACGGCCCATCGGATCGACGCATCGTCAAGCCGGAATGACGCAGCACAAGTTCCTGTGAGAGGAATCGATGCAGCGCCTGACGTGCGACAGAAATTTCCCTGCATCGCCCACCGGATGGGCACAGCTCCTGTTACTTCGTCCTACACACCCAGGATTTCTCTGCATCATCCCCGGGGCGTCCAAATACCTCGCAACCCAAAGAGGATCCAAGCCTGCGCACCGGAAATTGATACAGAGCCCTTGTTGCATGGAAAAGCATAGATGCATCGTCTGTGTGCACCCAGAGAAACAGACGCACACCTCCCCGTTTTCCACGCATCTCTTCCTCCGCGGTCCTGTGCAGATAATTTAGAAGCAAACCAGGTACTTTGTGCTTGCGAGAGACACTTATTACTTGTTGAGAACAAAAGACTCTTTTTATCGTTTTTAACAATGATATTTCGACATATACTTATCAAATCTTGACCTGATTTTTTTCAGATAATATCTTATATTTTTCTAAACCTGTGTGGTGTCTTTTTGTAGTGTTCCACTGTGATATTGCATGATTTATTGCACAAATACTTTACACATTGCCTTCTAAGTTAAGCCTGACTGCTCAGTGCCAAACTGCCAGAGGGTGGGCACAGGATATTTTGGATTGTGTGTGACTTACCCTGACTAGAGTGAGGGTTCTTGCTTGGACAGGGGGTAACCTAACTACCAACCAAAGACCCAATTTCTAACATTGATGTTTGCGTCTTTGGTTTATAATGCCATGGGGGACCCACTGGAAGATCAGACTGAAAATCAGCGCCACGGCTATGCTTGCTGTTTGTGGTGGATCTTGCCATCAGCAGTGGAAGAACACTAACACAAGAGTCACACACTTAGGGCCTCATTCCAACCCTGGCGGTCTATGACCGCCAGGGTGGAGGTCGCCGGAAGCACCGCCAACAGGCTGGCGGTGCTTCATATGGCATTCCGACCGCGGCTGTAAAGCCGCGGTCGCCCAGCCGGGTCCGGCGGTTTCCCGCCGGATTACCCCCGGCTGGGAGCAAGCAGCGCCGCCATGTGGATTCCGACCCCCTTCCCGCCAGCCTGTTTCTGGCGGTTTTCACCGCCAGAAACAAGATGGCAGGAACGGGTGCCCCTGCACTGCCCATGCCACTGGCATGGGCAGTGCAGGGGCCCCCTAACAGGGCCCCAGCAAGATTTTCACTGTCTGCATTGCAGACAGTGAAAATCGCGACGGGTGCAACTGCACCCGTCGCACCCCTGCAACACCGCCGGCTCCATTCGGAGCCGGCTTCAATGTTGCAGGGCCTTTCCCGCTGGGCCGGCGGGCGCTCCCTTGGCGGGCGCCCGCCGGCCCAGCGGGAAAGTCAGATTGGCATCCGCGGTCTTTTGACCGCGGAGCAGCCAAGTGGTGGTTCCCGCTTGGCGGGCGGCGACTGCCGCCCGCCAAAGTAGGAATGAGGCCCTATGTCTCCTTTCTCGTCAACGTGGTAGTGGGCAAGGGTCCATTAATTCTAGTGTTTAACTCTTTTTGTACAGCTTGTATCCCCTTTGGGCCTCTTCATAGTGATTGAATGAATGAAAAGGTTTTATATAGCGCAGCTGTCACTCCCAAAGGAGCATCCTGGCGCTGAACAGGCAATTAGCGTGGTTCTAACTAAAAAAAGAAAAACCCTGAATCAGATCATGAGCATGTAACAAAGTTCATTGGGCAGACCAAAGATCCAGGTTTTCAGCTGTTTTCTAAAGCTTTTCTCAGATTCAGTCATACGAAGATGTGGCGACATGCAATTCCAGGTCTTAGCTTCTCGGACTGTGAACGATTTACCTTCTTTAGTTTTGAGTCTGACTGTACCAACCTCTATGAGACTAGCCTCTGACAACCTGAATAGGTGCATGGAACATAATGGGAGAATCTAGTAACTAGATATTCCTGTCCCAAGGCTCTGTAGGCTCTGACTACTAATAGGATGATCTTTAAAACTACTCTTTTGTGTACTGGTAGCCAGTGCAAGGTTCTCAGGGCGCCGAAGCCCAAAGAGGGAGTTTCAGGACCCATCTAGCTGCGGCATGTTGGACTACCTGGAGCTTCTGAACACCACGTTTAGAAGATTCGGCATATAGGCTATTACAGTAGTCCAAGAATGATAGCATCAGGGTGGTAACAGCTGTGGAAGCAATGGCGCTAGGGTTCAACAGCCATTCATGGCTTTGAGGTGTCATACTTCGTGGTCGGAAGAGATGCAAGAAGTAATCATCCTTGCTCAGGGGTGTCAGCTTGACCAAAGACCACAGGACATCAGGAACAGGTGGGCTTTCAAATCTGTCTGAGTTTCTGTAAGTTCCCGTGAGTTGAAGGTGAAGGGTTGTAAAGAGAATAGGGCCATTCCCAAACAGCTAGTTTAGCCATGACTTGCAGAATCAGGGAGGCTGAACTCAAATCCGTTGTGGTGCTCAAGAAGCTGACGTGATGCAAGTTGTATAACGTTTTGGAGGTAAAAAAACCTATTAACTTCACAACGAATTAAAATTTATTGATTTCAACCTATTTTTGTTTTTTTAAATATATTTTATTAACATTTTGTTGTTTTACAGTTGTATGTCTGTTCATGGTATCATCTTGCACATATTGTACATGACCATTTAACAATTCACATTTGTGGTATACATTTCTTTAAGCTCGTTTCTTATTTCTTTGGTGTTGTTAACATTCTTTATGCGTATGTTTGTCCCTGATTTTAATAAACTGTGCTCATTGACATACTGTGTTATGCTCCTCGCTTTACTACACTATTGTTTTGGATCTTATAAATAAACAATAAACTTAAATCCATTCTAAGCTATAGCTTGGGGGAGAAAAAGGAGGAAGAAAAGAGGGGGGAAAAAAGGTAGGTAAACTAAGGTAATAAAAGGAAAAGAAAAAAAAAACACAAGAGGTCAACTTTACGGCTTTGTGTGGGTGGGACTTGTAGTTGTTGGTATTTAAGGCACGAGAGCATAACAACATTGGAGGGGGGGGGCAGGCCAGGGCGCACCAGTGCACAGAGGGGAAGGCAGACCACTCACGCCACTCACCGTTTCCAATAGTGGTGTGGCAGTTAGCGTCTCGATCGTCTTCATATTACTTCTCTCGTGTGGTCTATCTATAATTTCGGCCACCTTCGGGCACCTATTTGGGAACTTTCCCAACTGGGTCAACTTCCTAGGGTGTGCTAATCGTCTTCTGTTACTATTTCGGGGCTTGCTGATCTCTTGAGTAGACCATCCCAGCTCGTCACTAAATCTTCCCACCCCGGGGCAATGGGAACCTGGCGGATGCCCCTGGCTTCCTCTGCCTTCAGGACCTGTAGTTCAGCCCTAGACCAACTTGTAACATCCCCTTTCCAGTCAGCCAGCGAGGGGTGGCCTGAGGCCTTCCAGCCCCTTGAGATTAGTCTCTTGTAAAGGGCCAGGGACAGGTCCAGGAAACGTCCCCTTACCTTCCCGCATAGTGCAACCGGTCTGAGACCCAGTAGGCACAGCTCAGGGGTAGGTCGCAACTCCGTCCCAAGTAGTTCAGATAGAATAGGCAGTATCTCCCTCCAACCAGACTGAAGTACCGGGCATCTCCACACCATGTGGTCAAAATCCGCGTCTCCCCCCCAGCATCTCGGGCATGTCCTAGGGACCCCCCCGTATATACGGAACAGTCAGTGAGGTGTGAGGTACGTCCTATGTAGATAATTGTATTGGATGTATCTTAACCGCGTATTACGCGAAATCACCCGGGGGTAAGCCAGTGTTTTGTTCCATTCTGAGTCAGACAAATCCCGCCCGATCGTGTTCCCCCATCGTTCTCTCAAGGACTGTAAAGGATCTAGTGCTGCCTCAACCTGGGCCCGGTATATTTTGGCGATCAAATGGGGTTCCTCCCCTGATGTCAGCAGTAGGTGCAGGACCCCATGGGCAGCGGGCTCCGCATTTATTGTGTCCCAGTGCTCTTTTAGAGTGTGCACTAGCTTCCCAAAAAGCAAAAATAGACCCCGGGGAACACCCCCTCCCGATAGGTCAATAAATCCCTTCAGCACTCCCCTCTCGAAGAGCCCACCCACTGTCTCAATCCCAGCAGCTGACCAGGGAGCAAACCCCAAACTTCCCGATCCCTTCCCCCCGGACTCCAGAGCCAGTGCCAACAGTGGTAAAGCTGGAGAGTATGGCGGGCCCACTCCCACCCTTTTCGTACACCTTTTCCAGCATGCCATTGTGACACTTATCATTATATTGTTCCCAGGGAGGGCTATTTTCCTGTCTGTCATGCGTGCCGCAATCCATGCCGTATCCGTTACCCCTTGGGCAGGACACAAATCCAGGCGTCCTCTGCCCGCCAGCCAGCCGGACACCCACTGTAGCTGGGATGCCAAGCAGTATGCCTCAAAGTCAGGGGCTCCCAGTCCACCCATGCGGGTCAGCCTACAGATGGTTGTGAGTGCAGTGCATCTACGTCCATCATCCCATATTAGCTCCCTGAGCAACACGTTCAAGTCGCAGAACCATGCCGGGGGGATCAGCAGTGGTAAATTGGCAAAATAGTAGAGAAGTCGGGGAAGCATGATCATTTTGGACAGTGGCACTCTGGCCATCACCGATAATTTCAGAGAGCGGCAAAACCCCACCGAGGACCGCAAGGATCGGAGCGCTTTGCCAAGGTTACCATCTCTGAGGTCTCCCAATTCATGGAATATTTGAATACCCAGGTACTTAAAGGTCCGTGGGGCCCAGTTCAAGTCTATCGGACATACTGCTGGGCGCATGCAACCAGACGTCAAGGGAAACACATATGTTTTGCCGCAGTTAAGGCGCAGTCCCGATACTTCCCCGAAGTCCTCTAGAACCTCTAGGGCCCAGGGGAGACCGCTCGTTCCGTCCCAAGATAAATCAGTATGTCATCTGAATACAGAGAGACAATGTGTTCAGTTGGCCCCCATTCAATCCCTCTACCCACACCCTCTCCCCGTAACTGGGCCGCGAGAGGCTCAATCGCTAGGGCAAACAACAACGGGGATAGGGGGCACCCCTGTCTGGTTCCACGGAACACAGAGTATGCACTAGAAATTGTTCTACCCGTCTTCACTCTCGCTAGTGGGGACGAGTATAACAGGTCCACCCATCTAACCCAGCTCTCCCCCAGGCCCATTTTTAACATTGCCACCCTCAGATAGTCCCACCTAATCGAGTCGAAAGCCTTCTCGAAATCCACCGCCAACAGGATCCCAGTTGGCGGTTTCAATTCGTCGGGCATGTGTAAGATGGAGAAAATTTCAGGGAGGTACTGCGACCAGGGATGAAGCCGTTCTGGTCAGCATGTATCAGTGTGGACATGTGGGGGAGAAGTCGGCCGGCCATGATCCTGCTAAGGATCTTAAAGTCGCTGTTTAGCATCGATAACGGGCGGAAGTCAGTCACTGATGCTTCCCTATTGGTTGTCTTGGGGAGTGGCACTACCAGCGCTTCACGCAGCGTGCATGGTAGTTCTCCACACTGCACCGCCTCCACGTACATCTTCGCCAATCTGGGGACTAATAGGGACTTATATTTTTTGTAAAAATCCATAGGAAGACCGTCCGTGCCAGGGGTCTTCCCAGGTGGCAGCTGCGCTATTGCATCGCTAACCTCTTCCGTAAACACCAGCCCCCCTAGGCTGTCCCTGTCCTCTAGATTCAGCACCGGCAGGGGGATCTGCGTCAGAAAATGGTCAAATGTTCCCGTCTCCAGGTTGCTAGGCCTCCTATACAGGTGCATGTAATAATCTCTAAATGCGTCATTAATGGGGCCTGGACTGAGTCTACGAATTCCCCCTCTGTCCAATACGCTTGTGATGGGTTCGCTGTCTCCATTCGGGCGCACCAGCCATGCCAGGCGTTTACCCGACCTCCCCTCTTCTGACTGTAGGGATGCCAGGTATTTTTGCGTGCTATGACATCTGAGCCGTTCTTCAACTTGTGAGTGTTCTCTGCGAGCGCGGTCATACTCTTCATCTACTTGTGCTACAGGGCCCTGTCTCAATTCCCCCTCGTGCATGACCTTCTCCAGGGCAGTTAATTCCCTCTCTAGCGTGTGCCTCACCCCCACCGACTGCCCAAGACAGAAACCCCTCGTCACCACCTTGAGTGTCTCCCATTCCACGGCTCTGGAAGGGGTGGATCCCTTGTTAGTTTCAATGTTTTCTGTCAGGTGGCAGCGCAGCGCCTCTCTGTACGCCTGGTCCTCGAGTGCCGCAGGGGCCAGTCTCCATGACGGTATGGGGGGTCTGTCCTGTGATACCCTCAACGTTAACAATAGTGGATTATGATCCGATATTGTACGGGCAAGGTATTCAGAGTGGGTCACACCTCGAGCCAGTCCCGCAGTGCAGACCACCCTATCAATTCTGGTGTGCACCTGGTGAAGGCCCGAGTAAAACGAATAGTCCCTGACGGTCGGGTGGTGCATCGGCCAGACATCCACCAGTCCCCAAGTACCCAGCCACTCAGCTAGTCTTTGTGCTATCTTGGTTGATGTTGCCCCTTGCAGTGGCGGAGTGGACCTGTCCATGTTTATGTCTAATACTGCGTTGAAGTCCCCCTCCTATTAGTACTTCCCCTGTGTGTTGGCAAGTAAGGTGTCTAGACAGGCCGGTCATGAATGAAACCTGGTCCTGATTAGGGGCATAAATGCAACTTAAGACCAACGGGGACCCGTGTAACATCCCCTCCAATATGACAAACCTTCCCTCTTTATCTATGTTGGAGGAGTCAATCGTCAGGGTGACCCCCGCCCTAATCCAAATCAGAACGCCTCTTGCATAAGCTGAATATTCTGTAGCAAACACCTGCCCCCTCCACCTCCGTCTTAGTTTCTCTCCCTTTCCCGGTGCCAGGTGGGTCTCCTGTAACATCGCTACCTGCACCCCCCTTCTCTTTAGGCAGGAAATAATTCTATGTCTCTTGGCCGGAGTGCCCATCCCCCTGACATTCCAGGTTATGAAATTGTAGTCTGTCATCTTATTCTTAAAGGCTGATAAGAGTGGGCCTGGCGCGCCCGGGATTCTGGTTGACCCCCCCGCATGCTCATACCTTTACTGTGGTCGGTCCTCTCCACCCATGTTGCCGATTTAACTCGTAACTGCAAACCCCAACTCCCCATCCCAAGGGCGCCTCCGGAACTGTAGGTTGCCGAGAAAATTGTGCAACAGTGCAACTTGTTCAAACACATAACTGCAGTACTCGCCACCAAGCCGGACAGGCGAGAATCAAGTCAGGGGGGGTGGCCCGGACTGGAGGGGCCACACGTTCATTCAGCATATCTTGTCGCTGGGTGCCAATGCAGGCCACATCTATCCGAGTTCGTCAGCTGTTTGTGGGGTCACCCTCGGAGCGCGAGACAAACTCCCGGAGTCTCCAGCGGAGGATACCATCGTGTCATCGGACTCTTCTTCAGAACCCTCCTGGTGGGCGCCTCTCCACACACTCGGGCTGCCGCCTCTAGGGCCGCCCTCCTGCCCGTCTCTCTCTGTGTTTGCGTTGGTGCCAGCCGTGGGCGATCTCTGGACCTCTTCCCCCTCGGGCCCGGTGAGTCCTGTTCGCTCCAGGGCTCTCGCGCGCAGGCCACGCCGTTTGGGACCCATGCCTCTCGAGCCATTCCCATGCCTTTTCCGGGGTTTGGAAGAACGTGGTCTTCCCCTCCACAATCACTCTTATTCTTGCTGGATAAAGCAGCGAGTACTGTATCCCCTCGTCTCGCAGGGCTCTTTTAACCGCAAGGAATGAGGCGCGCTTGTTGTGGACATCTAGAGTGAAGTCTGGGAATAGTGTCACTTCCCCATTTGCTACTTTAAACGGGCCCATTTCTCTGGCTCTCTGTAGGAGGATGTCCCTGTCTCTGTAGTGCAGGAGTTTAGTGATTACAGCACGGGGAGGACTGCCAGGGGCCAGAAGTCTCGACGGCACCCAATGCGCTCGCTCCAGCATGTAGAAGGGGGTCAGGCACCCTGGTGCGACCACCGTGCTCAGCCATTTCTCCAGGAATTCCACCATGTTCGTCCCTTCGGTCCCCTCGGGGAGGCCCACCACGCGCACATTGTTCCTCCTGTTTCTTCCCTCCGCATCTTTGGCCCATTGTTCAAGCCTTGCCACTCTGCCGGCCAGAGAGGTTACCTCCGCCGCCACGTCATCAGCCAGTATTGTTTCCGTTTCTTTGACTCTGTCCGCCAGTTTATGATGATCAGCTCTCAGGAGACCCACCTCTATCGCCACTTGGTTGATGTCGCGTTGCAATGTTGACTTTGTGTCCTCTATAGCTCCCAGTATCTTGTCTAGGGTGTCTTGCACTTTGGCTTGTGACTGGTTCTGCGAGGCCGCATCTCTGTCCCCAGGCAGTGCCAAGGGGTCCATGGCTCTGTTCTTATGTCGGCCCTTGGGGGGCATCGGTCAGGCAAGGGGGTATACCCCAGGGGGCCCGGCACGTGGCACGAGCGTTTTTATGTTTTCTGCTTCTGATTTGTCCACTCGCTTCGGTCTCCGCTGCTTTAACCTCTGATCCCGGGCAGTCCAGGCCCGGCACCAGGCGCCCCGCTGGCCGTCTCCAGCGTCCAGTCCCGGGCGGGGGGTCTACTTTAGCCAACCGTGACCGACTGCCACCTGCTTCTGTTCTGGTTCATCCGCACGCTCCTTCCACCGGGCCCCACTCCGCCAACCGGGGTCAAGCATGCGCCACAACTGCAGTTTGGTTGTCCCCCCACGCGGGGCACTCACCCACTCTCAAGTGTTTCTTCCGTGCCCGTGGCAACTCTCCTGGCCGCGCCCAGTATCCACAGTCAGGAGTCGATGGTGCCCCCGGGCCTCCAGCAGCTCCACGGTCCTACCATGTCAGGCAGTAGATCACGATCTCCTCGCTGGGCGTGCTCCCCCGGAGGGGTAACTCATGGGGGCCAACACCCCCCCCCCAGCGACTCCCCAGGTGGCCCCCACTGCAGGCCCGCCGGTTGCATCGCCGTCTCAAATCCCCAGTGTTCCGCCGGGATTCCGCTCCATGTGCTCAGGTTGGCCCCGTAGGAATCAGAGCCGTGCCCACTCCATCGGGTCCAAAAAGGAAAGTGTCTGTTGGGGCAAGGACCCACCAGGGCCCTCAGCCCCCGCCAGGTGCTCTGGGCCCTTCAACCCAGCAGAGAGATCCGGGCACGGCCGCCGCCGATCGCGGGCCGCTCCCTCTGCTCTCGACGCGGCCCGTGTTTCTACTCGAGGCCACGGCTCCAAGCGAGAGCAGGGGCCGCAGGCCTCCACTCGCATCGAGCGGCCCGACCCGGTCTGCGGCCCGCGCCGGGACCGCGGCTGAGGCTCGGACGCGCCACCCGCCTGTCCGCTGTTCCGCGCCCGAGCTCCGAGAAGGGACGGCCCGGGCTGGCGCGATTTTGAGGAGTTTTTCGGCCGGCCCCTCCGGAGCTAGATATTTAAGCGTGCGCCATGTTCTGGACCATGGCCACACCCCTCTTGATTTCATTCTATTTAACTAGTCTCTATAAGCATGTCTTCTCTTTAGCATTTGGCAGTGGAAATTGTCAATAACATGAAACAAGTGGTTCTCTTGCTTATTCATTGCAGCTGTGTTTCTGCACCCTGAAATGGCATCCTAATCTTTGATAGAGTTAGCATACTGTTAGAAATGGGGTTTTTGATTGGCAGTCAGGTTACCCTCTGTCCAAGCAAAAGCCCTCACTCTAGTCAGGGTAAGTCACACACTATCCAAGATTATCCTGTGCCCACCCTCTGGTAGCTTGGCACGAGCAGTCAGGCTTAACTTAGAAGGCAATGTGTAAAGTATTTATGCAATAAATCATACAATACCACCATATAGCACCACAAAAATACACCACACAGTGTTTAGAAAAATATATAATATTTATCAGGATAATTGTAGGTCAAAAAGAATAAAGTTGCAATGGAAAATTGTAGAAATATCACAGGGAAGTGATATAAAGTGTCTTAAGTCTTTAGAATGCAATAAAGTGTCTTTCAAGCACAAAGTACCTGGTTTCTGGTGGAAAATCTCCTCAGAGGGCCACAGGTGAAGAGATGCGTGGAAAAAGGGGTGTGTGCGTCGATTTCCTCTCAGCACACACAGACTTGCGTCGTTCTTTTCCACGCGGGGAAGTCGGGCGTCGTTTTTCGGCGCGCAGACAGTCTCTTTTTGTGGATCGCGGGGATTACCAGATGTCCCGGGTCTGTGCGTGGATTCTCCTGCTTGTTTTCCGGCTGCGTGTCGTTCTGCGGGGCTGCGCGTCGAAGTTTCGATCTCACGGTAGGCGTCGTGTCGATTTCTCCTTGGAAGTCGGGCGGCGTTATCCTTGCGAGGCCGTGCGTCGAAAGTTTGGTCTCACGGCAGGCGTCGCGTCGATTTCTCCTTGGAAGTCGGGCGGCGTTGTCCTTGCGAGGCCGTGCGTCAAAGTTTCGCACTCACGGTAGGCGTCGCGTCGATTTCCCCTGGAAAGTCGGGCGGCTTTGTCCTTGCGAGGTTGTGCGTCGAAGTCTCGATCATCCCGAGGGCGTCGCGTCGATCAGCGTCGGTGTGCGGCGTTTTTCTCGCCGCGAAACAAGCTGTGCGTCGAAATTTTCGGCGCACGGAGCGTCCAAGTGAAAGGAAGAAGTCTTTTTGGTCCTGAGACTTCAAGGAACAGGAGGCAAGCTCTATCCAAGCCCTTGGAGAGCACTTTCACAGCCAGACAAGAGTTCAGCAAGGCAGCAGGACAACAGAAAGACAGCAGTCCTTTGTAGAAAGCAGACAGGTGAGTCCTTTGAGCAGCCAGGCAGTTCTTCTTGGCAGGATGTAGTTTCTGGTTCAGGTTTCTTCTCCAGCAAGTGTCTGATGAGGTAGGGCAGAGGCTCTGTTTTACACCCAAATGTGCCTTTGAAGTGGGGGAGACTTCAAAGAGTGGCTAAGAAGTGCACCAGGTCCCCTTTCAGTTTACTCCTGTCTGCCAGGGTCCCAGTAGGGGGTGTGGCAGTCCTTTGTGTGAGAGCAGACCCTCCACCCTCCCAGCCCAGGAAGACCCATTCAAAATGCAGATGTATGCAAGTGAGGCTGAGTACCCTGTGTTTGGGGTGTGTCTGAGTGAATGCACAAGGAGCTGTCAACCAAGCCCAGCCAGACGTGGATTGTAAGGCACAGAAGGATTTAAGTGCAAAGAAATGCTCACTTTCTAAAAGCGGCATTTCTAGAATAGTAATATTAAATCCGACTTCACCAGTCAGTAGGACTTTGTATTACCATTCTGGCCATACTAAATATGACCTCCCTGCTCCTTTCAGATCAGCAGCTGCCACTTCAACAGTGTATGAGGGCAGCCCTAATGTTAGCCTATGAAGGGAGCAGGCCTCTCAGTAGTGTGAAAACGAATTTAGGAGTTTTACACTACCAGGACATATAACTACACAGGTACATGTCCTGCCTTTTACCTACACAGCACCCTGCCCTAGGGGTTACCTAGGGCACACCTTAAGGGTGACTTATATGTAGAAAAAGGGGAGTTCTAGGCTTGGCAAGTACTTTTAAATGCCAAGCCGAGGTGGCAGTGAAACTGCACACACAGGCCTTGCAATGGCAGGCCTGAGACAAGGAAAAAGGGGCTACTTAAGTGGGTGGCACAACCAGTGCTGCAGGCCCACTAGTAGCATTCAATTTACCAGCCCTGTGCACATAAAGTGCACCTTACTAGGGACTTATAAGTAAATTAATAGTCCAATCAGGTAGGATTCCAGGTTACCATGTTTTAAGGGAGAGAGCATATGCACTTTAGCACTGGTTAGCAGTGGTAAAGTGCGCAGAGTCTATAAACCAGCAAAAACAGTGTCCAAAAAAATGGAGGGAGGCAGGCAAAAAGTTAGGGGTGACTACCCTAAGGCTGTCAGGTCTAACATGTGTCCCCCCCAGCTGAAAGTGGGGAGAGCTACCCGACCTCCTGGGAGCTCTCATCGCTAAGGCGGAAGTACCTGGAGAGACCATCAGCATTGGCGTGGTCAACCCCTGGGCGATGTTCCACCGTAAAGTCCATCCCCTGTAGGGAAATGGACCACCTCAAGAGTTTTGGATTCTCACCCCTCATCTGCATGAGCCATCTGAGGGGCCTGTGGTCGGTCTGAACCAGGAAGTGAGTCCCAAACAGGTAGGGTCTTAGCTTCTTCAGTGCCCAGACCACAGCAAAAGCTTCTCGTTCAATAGCACTCCACCTCTGTTCCCGTGGTAAGAGCCTTCTGCTAATAAAGACTACCGGTTGATCTCTGCCCTCCTCATTCAGCTGTGCTAGGACTGCCCCTATGCCATGCTCTGAAGCGTCTGTCTGCACGATAAATTCCTGGGAGTAGTCAGGGGTCATGAGTACGGGGGCCGTGCACATGGCTTCCTTCAGGGCGTCAAAGGCTTTCTGACAAGCCTCTGTCCAATTCACCAACTTAGGTTGCTTCTTGGAAGTGAGTTCTGTCAAGGGTGTTACAATGGTACCATAGCCCTTGACAAATCGGCGGTAGTATCCTGTGAGGCCTAGAAAGGCTCTCACCTCCGTCTGTGTTCGGGGTGGTTGCCAGGCCTTGATAGTTTCAATCTTGGCCTGGAGTGGATGCACCTTGCCACCACCCACTAGGTGTCCTAAGTACACCACGGAACCCTGCCCAATCTGGCACTTACTGGCCTTGATGGTCAGGCCTGCCTGTTGCAGGGCCTGAAGCACCTCCTTGAGGTGAAGCAGGTGTTCCTCCCAGCTGGAACTGTAGACAGCTATGTCATCCAGGTAGGCTGCACAGAAGGCATCCTTGCCAGCTAGGACCCCGTTAACCAACCGTTGGAAGGTAGCGGGGGCATTTTTCAACCCAAACGGCATTACCCGGAACTGGTAATGGCCATCCGGGGTTGAAAATGCGGATCTTTCCTTGGCCCCCTCAGTTAGGCCGATCTGCCAGTACCCTGAAGTGAGATCAAACGTACTCAGGAACTTGGCAGCGCCTAGCCTGTCCACGAGCTCATCAGCTCGGGGGATGGGGTGAGCATCAGTCCGTGTGACTGAGTTGAGACCCCGGTAGTCCACACAGAACCGGAGTTCTGGCTTTGCACCTGGGGCAGTAGCCTTAGGGACCAATACCACTGGGCTGGCCCAGGGACTACTGGATTTCTCAATGACCCCTAGAGTCAACATCTTGGAGACCTCCTCCTGGATGCTGGCCTTCACCTTATCCGACAACCTGTAAATTTTGTTTTTCACAGGGAGACTGTCACCGGTGTCAATATCATGAACACAGAGGTGGGTCAGCCCAGGAGTAAGGGAGAACAGGGGGGAGAACTGCTCCAACAGCTCATAACAGTCTCCTTTCTGATTTAGAGTCAGGGAGTCAGACAGAATGACCCCGCTTACTGACCCATCACCTTCTTGGGCAGAGAGGAGGTCGGGGAGAGGTTCACTCTCCTCTTCCGTTCCTTCATCTGTGACCAGAAGCATGTTGATCTCCGACCTCTCAAAATGAGCTTTTAGTCGGTTCACATGGAGCACCCTTAGGGGATTCCTAGGGGTTTTGAGGTCCACTAGGTAAGTGGCCTCCCCTTTCCGCTCCTTTATTTCAAATGGGCCAGACCAGCGGTCCTGGAGAGCTCTGGGCTCTACTGGCTCCATTACCCACACTTTGTCTCCAGGTTGAAACTCTACCAGGGTGGCCTTCTGGTCATACCATTGTTTCATCACCTCTTGACTGGCCTCAAGGTTATCTTGGGCTTCTTTCCAGAAGCGGGTCATCTGGTTGCGGAGGGCCAACATATAGCTGACCACATCCTGAGGGGGTGTCTTTGGAGCTTTCTCCAATCCCTCCTGGACAATGCTTAAGGGTCCCCTGACAGGGTACCCATAGAGAAGTTCAAAGGGACTGAACCCTACCCCTCTCTGGGGGACCTCTCTGTAAGCAAAGAGAAGGCATGGTAAGAGGACGTCCCACTTACGCCTCATGGCCTCAGGGAGGCCACCAATCATGCCTTTCAGGGTCTTGTTGAATCTCTCCACAAGACCGTTCGTCTGGGGATGATAGGGTGTGGTGAACTTGTAAGTTACACCACACGCATCCCACAGAGACTTCATGTATGCAGACATGAAGTTAGTGCCTCTGTCAGACACTATTTCCTTGGGGAATCCCACACGGGTAAATATCCCCATCAGGGTTCTGGCCACCACCGGTGCAGTTACTGTCCTTAGAGGGATTGCCTCTGGGTAACGGGTGGCATGGTCCACCAAAACCAGGATGAACCTGTTGCCTAAGGCAGTTTTGGGGTCCAAGGGACCAACAATGTCGATGCCCACCCTTTCAAAGGGGGTGCCAACGACAGGAAGTGGAATCAGGGGGGTTTTAACCCTTTTTCCTGCTTTACCACTGGCCTGGCAGGTAGGACAGGATCTGCAGAACTTGTCTGAGTGTGTCCTCATTTTGGGCCAATAAAAGTGGGTGACAAGCCTGTTAAAGTTCTTGCCCTGCCCCAAATGTCCTGCCAGGGGAATGTCGTGAGCCAGACCCAGTAGGAAGGTTCGGTAACATTGGGGGACCACCAGCACACGTGCTGCCCCAAAGCCCGGAACCTTAGGCTCACTGTAGAGGAGATCATTCTCCCAATATAGGTGGTGATCGCCAGAGGCGTCGCCGGCTGCCTGGTTTGAGGCTTGTTTCCTCAACCCTTCTAGAGTGGGACATTCTTTCTGCGCCTTGCAGAATTCCTCCCTGGTGGGTCCACCCTCAACTTGCCAGCCAGCAAGCTCAGGTAAGTCACCTAGGGCGGCGATGTCTTCCCCAGTTGGCTCGGAAGCCTCCTCCTCAGGAGCCCCGTCAGCCACTGTGGGAACAGCGGGGGCCGGTTTCCCGCACCCCTGGTCCTTCCTCCTGGCAGCTCTCTGGGCCATCGTTCCAGGCTCCAGATGCCCTTGACTTCCCTCTCGGTCAGCCATGGATCGTGTGGTCATGCAGACCCACTCAGGTAACCCTAACATCTCCAGGTGAGACCTGAGCTCCACTTCTTTCCAAGCAGTGTGCTCAAGGTCATTGCCTAACAGACAATCTACAGGCATGGCAGGACTCACAGCTACTTTCAGAGTACCAGAGACCCCCCCCCCACTCAAAGGGAACCAGAGCCACCGGTAGGTGACTCTCGCGATTGTCAGCGACTCTGACCTGGTGGAATGTATTAGGTACTATCTGCTCTGCTGACACCAGCTGACTCTTGATAGTAGTCATACTGGCTCCTGTGTCACGCAGAGCCTCCACCCTCTGCCCATCAATGGTGACCCACTGCCGGTATTTGGAAGTATTTCTGGGCATGTGGGCCTTGGGCACCATTTCTCCTTCTCCCAGGGACACTAGGGAAATCTCTACCTGCTCCCCAAAGCTAGTTGGGTCCATCTCCCCCCCGAGTGCTACACTAGTCAACCCAGGTGCCTGTCCGGTAGTGGACGGTGCCATCTTGGGGCACTGTGGATCGCCTTTGTAGTGACCATATTGGTAACACTCCATGCATTTGGGGCTAGATTTTCCTGACTTGTCAAATGTCCCTGGCTTTTTCCCAAATTTGGAAAAGGAAGGGTTGCCACCCCCTCCCTGGGAATTCTTTTGGGGGCCTTTAGAGAGTTCCTTATCTGTAAGTTTATAACCCCCCTCTTTCTTCTGTTGGGAACCCTGACCACCTTTGTGGGAGTCCCCCCCAGGTACCTTTTTGGACACTCTGGTCCTAACCCAGAGGTCCGCCTCCTCAGCAAGCTTCCTGGGATCAGTCAGCTTACTATCCACTAGGTGCTGGCGCAAATCTGTATAAGTAACATTAAGCATATGCTTTCTCAGGATCAAGTCATATAAACATTTATAATCTGCTACTTTGTTGCCCCGCACCCATCCATTCAGTACCTTACTAGAGAAATCAAAGAAATCTACCCATGTTTGTGTGGTTTGTTTGGTGCTGTCCCTGAACCTCTGACGGTATCCCTCAGGGGTCAGCCCAAACTTGGCAAGTAAAGTGGCTTTCTGGAGTGGGGATGTGTTTTGATCCGGTGGATCCAATGTGAGAAGTGTGTCCCTCCCCAATGGCGGCACATAACCCCACATAGCTACCCCCCATTGCCCTTCAGGAACCTCATGAGCCCTTAGTGCAACTTCATAAGCAGCTAACCATTTATCTATGTCATCTCCCACCACAAAACTGGGCACCACATTTTTGGGTATACGAACCTTCTTTTCTCCAGCAGGTCCTGTCTGTATGCTGCCACCATTATTGCTGGATTCAGACTGTCTTGCCTTGATCTCCAGCTCCTTGAGACTCAGTTCATGAGCCAACAATAGTTTCTTTTCAGCCAAAGCTCTTTCAGCTTCCACTTGTTTGGCTGCTCTTTCAGCTTCTGCTTGTTTGGCTGCCCTTTCAGCTTCTGCTTGAATCTGTTTGGCTGTCCTTTCAGCTTCAATCTGTTTGGCTGCTCTTTCAGCCTCAGCTTGTTTGGCTTCTCTTTCTGCCCTCCTCTCCTCCTGTTGCGCCTCAATTTTCAGTTTTGCCATTTGCAATTGGAACTCCCTTTCCTCTCTCCTTTCCTCTGCGGTCAGGCTTTGCATGGAGACACTGCTCCCTGGTCTGGAAGGGTGCACAATTGCAGTGGTAACACCATCCATAGATAGTGAAAATCCTTCTGAGGGGCCATTTTCTGGCTCCCCTTCCTCATCATCCTCTAAATGGGCTTCTGCCCAGGCCCTCAGCGCCACTTGAAAGTCCTCCTTTCTGGAGGCCCCTTGGGTGGGTACCCTTAATGCCCTGCAGAATCCTCTTAGTTGTTTGACCGTGTATGTATCCAACTGGACTAGGTCAAAGTCCCCTGTCTGAGACCCAGTCAGAGACATGTTGAGTGAGGATTTAGTTTTTGAAAATTGTCAGGAAAAACGGATTTTCAAAAAGAGATAAAAACCAAGTTGACCTTCAACTGTGGGTAGGTAGTGAAATATTTAGCTACTGTATGTCACTGCACAAATACAAGTCCTATCCTCACCGCTGATCACCAATGTTAGAAATGGGGTTTTTGATTGGCAGTCAGGTTACCCTCTGTCCAAGCAAAAGCCCTCACTCTAGTCAGGGTAAGTCACACACTATCCAAGATTATCCTGTGCCCACCCTCTGGTAGCTTGGCACGAGCAGTCAGGCTTAACTTAGAAGGCAATGTGTAAAGTATTTGTGCAATAAATCATACAATACCACCATATAGCACCACAAAAATACACCACACAGTGTTTAGAAAAATATATAATATTTATCAGGATAATTGTAGGTCAAAAAGAATAAAGTTGCAATGGAAAATTGTAGAAATATCACAGGGAAGTGATATAAAGTGTCTTAAGTCTTTAGAATGCAATAAAGTGTCTTTCAAGCACAAAGTACCTGGTTTCTGGTGGAAAATCTCCTCAGAGGGCCACAGGTGAAGAGATGCGTGGAAAAAGGGGTGTGTGCGTCGATTTCCTCTCAGCACACACAGACTTGCGTCGTTCTTTTCCAAGCGGGGAAGTCGGGCGTCGTTTTTCGGCGCGCAGACAGTCTCTTTTTGTGGATCGCGGGGATTACCAGATGTCCCGGGTCTGTGCGTGGATTCTCCTGCTTGTTTTCCGGCTGCGCGTCGTTCTGCCGGGCTGCGCGTCGAAGTTTCGATCTCACGGTAGGCGTCGCGTCGATTTCTCCTTGGAAGTCGGGCGGCGTTGTCCTTGCGAGGCCGTGCGTCGAAAGTTTGGTCTCACGGCAGGCGTCGCGTCGATTTCTCCTTGGAAGTCGGGCGGCGTTGTCCTTGCGAGGCCGTGCGTCAAAGTTTCGCACTCACGGTAGACGTCGCGTCAATTTCTCCTGGAAAGTCGGGCGGCTTTGTCCTTGCGAGGTTGTGCGTCGAAGTCTCGATCGTCCCGAGGGCGTCGCGTCGATCAGCGTCGGTGTGCGGCGTTTTTCTCGCCGCGAAACAAGCTGTGCGTCGAAATTTTCGGCGCACGGAGCGTCCAAGTGAAAGGAAGAAGTCTTTTTGGTCCTGAGACTTCAAGGAACAGGAGGCAAGCTCTATCCAAGCCCTTGGAGAGCACTTTCACAGCCAGACAAGAGTTCAGCAAGGCAGCAGGGCAACAGCAAGACAGCAGTCCTTTGTAGAAAGCAGACAGGTGAGTCCTTTGAGCAGCCAGGCAGTTCTTCTTGGCAGGATGTAGTTTCTGGTTCAGATTTCTTCTCCAGCAAGTGTCTGATGAGGTAGGGCAGAGGCCCTGTTTTATACCCAAATGTGCCTTTGAAGTGGGGGAGACTTCAAAGAGTGGCTAAGAAGTGCACCAGGTCCCCTTTCAGTTTACTCCTGTCTGCCAGGGTCCCAGTAGGGGGTGTGGCAGTCCTTTGTGTGAGAGCAGACCCTCCACCCTCCCAGCCCAGGAAGACCCATTCAAAATGCAGATGTATGCAAGTGAGGCTGAGTACCCTGTGTTTGGGGTGTGTCTGAGTGAATGCACAAGGAGCTGTCAACCAAGCCCAGCCAGACGTGGATTGTAAGGCACAGAAGGATTTAAGTGCAAAGAAATGCTCACTTTCTAAAAGCAGCATTTCTAGAATGGTAATATTAAATCCGACTTCATCAGTCAGTAGGACTTTGTATTACCATTCTGGCCATACTAAATATGACCTCCCTGCTCCTTTCAGATCAGCAGCTGCCACTTCAACAGTGTATGAGGGCAGCCCTAATGTTAGCCTATGAAGGGAGCAGGCCTCTCAGTAGTGTGAAAACGAATTTAGGAGTTTTACACTACCAGGACATATAACTACACAGGTACATGTCCTGCCTTTTACCTACACAGCACCCTGCCCTAGGGGTTACCTAGGGCACACCTTAAGGGTGACTTATATGTAGAAAAAGGGGAGTTCTAGGCTTGGCAAGTACTTTTAAATGCCAAGCCGAGGTGGCAGTGAAACTGCACACACAGGCCTTGCAATGGCAGGCCTGAGACAAGGAAAAAGGGGCTACTTAAGTGGGTGGCACAACCAGTGCTGCAGGCCCACTAGTAGCATTCAATTTACCAGCCCTGTGCACATAAAGTGCACCTTACTAGGGACTTATAAGTAAATTAATAGTCCAATCAGGTAGGATTCCAGGTTACCATGTTTTAAGGGAGAGAGCATATGCACTTTAGCACTGGTTAGCAGTGGTAAAGTGCGCAGAGTCTATAAACCAGCAAAAACAGTGTCCAAAAAAATGGAGGGAGGCAGGCAAAAAGTTAGGGGTGACTACCCTAAGGCTGTCAGGTCTAACACATACATTGAGTTTTAAACATGAATATGTCTTACTTTTGAAACACACCTATGTGTTATGTTGTTGATGCCCAAATATTAGGTACATGTTTTTGATTACAATGTTTTGTACGTGGAATGCAATGTAAAGGCCAAATCAGCTATTTTAAACTACATTTCAAATGATGGACAATCTTAATTTGACTACAACACGAATTTGCAACAAAAATGGGGTGTAGTTGGAAGGAAGGGAACCTTGGATGTTAAATCAATGAAGAATCTGCACCTGGCTCTGACATGTTTTTTTAGACCCACATTCTTTTTGAGTGTTAACATATGCACATCATTAGTGTTTTTCCCAATGTGTTCTAGCAGATATCAGAAAAAACTTTAATAAATCAGCCCACAGTTTGTATCATTCGTGCACAAAGCCTTAAAACCAATCCTAGCTTTGCAGAGGTAGCGAGGTCCCAGGAGAGACAGGATTATCTGTGCGCTCTTCTCTGTTCTGCAGAAGTCGTGTTACCCTTTTAAGTCTGATCTGAGCCCAGGCAGACTCCATGGTGAGATCGCTCTGAATTTATTCTATGACAGCAACAACACGCTTCCCTCTGTAAAGAGGCTGAGATTGACCCCTTTGTCTCCTTTCTGCTTCCTTATGTTAGACTTATCTAGCAAGAAAGATGATGACAAAATATAATCATTTTGACATGTTTTTCCCAATCCTTGCATTTTTTTTCTTCGTTCCCTCCTGAGTGTTGCAAGCGAATATGTGTCAGCTGTGGTTTTAAAGTGAATTTTTAAAGCAGTGAGTGATAACAACTAAAAGATCACCTAAAAAAGAGATACATAAATGAAAAGACATGTTCTTATCTTAAAAGGCCTAATATTTTGTGCAAGAGTATCTATCGGCCGTAGGGAGACTTCACCAATGCTTAATTTGAGCCGGTGGTTGCAGGCAGGATCACTAGCACTTGAGGTGACTCAGAGCAAAAGGGAAAAAACAAACAAGGGGGGAGGAGGAGAAAGTCAGAAAAAGTGTCACTTGTGGAGGATTATAGTGGCATGATGTGGAATCCAGACTACGCAACCTCGGAATTCGACACACGGATGTTCCATCCCGCTGCTTGTGGGATTCTGAGCAAAGCTTTGTGCCCCGGCACCTGTCCTTTTACAAATTAAGCACTGGACTTCACTCGGCTATGATCTTTGGTTCCTACACGATGGGAAAGTGGAACAAGCATAAGCAAAGCTAATATGTCTGATGTTGACTGCCAGCCTTTTGTCTTTGTCAGTGCTTTTTTGGTTTTGTCATGATTTTTGTAAAACTTTATTTGGGGGGTGTGGGGGGGTGGGGGGGGGGGGGGCTGCATAGACCTCACCAGTATAGAAAATGGCTAAAAGAAAAAATCTTGTTTTGGCGACGAAGAAGTCTTGTCCTGTCGACTGCAGCATTTCCACGATCCCAATATAGACCAATGCAGAAAGCAGAAAACAGTGTACTCAGTGGTGACATTTCTCTAAATTCAGAGGTTAGTGGAAGCGACCTCATACAATCTCTGACCTCTTGAAAACATTGCAGGAAATGACGTGTGACCCTCAATGTTGGGTCTAATTGATGATTCTTTAACAGAGCCTACAGCTGTAGTGTGTTAATTAATAGCGACCCACAATAGACATAGGCGCTCATCTACTAAAACTAGCAAAAGCTGATAACACGTTTACATTGAAAGGATGAAAAGACCTATTGGTTGATATACATCGAATAGAAAAACAGTTTCCAGGTTTGCAAGTAACTACATATTGGTCAAAACTGCTACCCCTGCGTTGTCCATAAAAAACGTGTATTTTACTTATTGTGCTCCTATTTCAACCATCAAATAGTCAAAAAATCATTTGTACGATTGACAAAGTCAAGATTTATGACCGCTGTGGCTTGTTTGTGTGGATCATCATATGAAGAATGCATAACATCCGAAACCTTTGCATGTGCACATCTGAGTGCTTTCTGATAACAAGTTTTGACTTTTCCTATGAGGGGTTGCAGAGGTGATGTGTTTATCGCTAGGCATGGAACTCCAGTTCATTCTCAAACCCTCATTTGTAGAAGCATTAGATTTTATTGATTATTTTGTGTAAAAAAGTGGGTCATTAATTGGGGTAGATAGGAGTCCACCTCAAGGAATAAAACCACCAACTTGTCAGGGTAAAACACACTTTCGATAGTTTAAACATTTTCTCAAAGTACTGGTAGCTATGGGACAGAGCAAAGTGGCTTAACTTATAGAAATGTTTATTTAGCAGGAAAAAAAACTGTTAAAAAGTCAACACACAACACAAACATCCCAAAACCAGTTCAGAAAAATTGAGAAAAATAATAAGTAAAATCACACTAAAGCAAAAAAATTTTTTTTTAGATGTTATGGCAAAAAGCACCAAAACAAAGTAAAGTGCCAATCAGTAGTCACTGAGCCCAGTTGACAGGGACCTTCATACAATATCAGACCAACTGTGATGGAGAGCTGGCTGGACACACCAAATGTGTTAGTCTCAAAGTTTTTATCTTCTTACTTAGGCTCTAAAAATGGAGGTCGAAATCCCCGAGCAGGGCGAGATTGCAGGTTGTAACCACCAAACTCCTCTTGAAGCTGAATAACTGAGGGATGAGGTACTGCTGAGGCCGTTGGATTTGAAGGAAAATGATATGAGCAGGATAAATTCATGAGCTGTATTGAATGAGTGTGTTTTGTTAGGTCAGGTGTCTTTACATGGTGATGTTCTGCCTAAACTGTTCTTGTGTATGTGCTTCTAAGGGTGTCGGTGGGTCCGTGTACTGGATCGATGGGATTTTGTGACTAATGTGTTTTGTAAAGGGTCAGGTGTATTTGAACTACTGTTAGACCAGCTGCTATCATTTCATGTGTTTTTCAATTGTTGACCCTCCACCCTCACTGGAGTTTGAGTAGAGCCTCACCCTTCCTCATCAGGTGGCCCCCTCACCCATTTCTGAGGAAATACTTTCCAACAATTGTCCAAAAGCCTCATGACATTCTTGCAGCAGGAGTGAGTTGTTTACTTTGCCCCATGTAACTTGTTTGGACTCAAGTGACATCTGTGCAATAGTTTGTGAGGTGTCACCTGAGTCTCCCATCTTGTGTTTTCCTTTGTTGTCCTGTCTGTATTTTCTTCCACCATTTGCCCTCAAACTCTAAGCCTATGTCCCATCTCACCTTCAGTGTCTGAAGCTGCTCAATGTTTGCACTTATAGTTTAAACACGGTAATAAGGAGGAGGTTTAAAACAACAGTAGAGTGGGTATAATCTGCAGCCATCCATCCTCCTCCCACCTCTGGGTCCGCTGCTCATCCCTCATGCCTAACACTGCACGCACAGCAGCACTATATTCATAGTACCAAGTGCATTCCCATAGTCCATTAGTGCGTTTTGTGCTAAGGAAATAGCGCTAAAGGCCAGGAGTAAGCTGAGGGGAAAATTGCATTGCTATTTGTGTTTTGTTGCATGGAAGACTATTTCTTGCCACACAATGCATCTTTAGCCCCCCCCCACCTAATTGCTATGTGTAAAATTAGACCTCTCAAACTCCGCTGGGCAGCCTTTCCTAAAACTAAGGCCCATATTTATACTTTTTTAGCGTCGCATTTGCGTCGTTTTTTGACGCAAAATCGGCGCAAACTTACACAATACAATTGTATTGTGTAAGTTTGCGCCGATTTTGCGTCAAAAAACGGCGCAAATGCGGCGCTAAAAAAGTGTAAAAATGGGCCTAAATCTTTAGAGGGGTGTGACAACCAAACATATACCACATAGCAGTCTACTTCCACCAGGGGGAGATGTTGTCCAAGTCCTAAAATGTTGGGCTGTGGAATTCCAAGGCCTGATTTATAACCCTGCTTCTTCTCTTGATCAAAATGTGTCATCTTGGGCTAACCACTATCTTTCTGTGTCTTGATCCCCCGTATCTGCAAACATTGTTAGTACTTTGAAACAAATATTAAGCATTAAACAGTGGACCTTGAGTTTTGTGATATCAGGCTTGCTGATACTGCTCTAGTATGCAGGGAGTTTTAAAAAAAAATATTTCTATAGCGTTTGCCACGTACTGATAGGGAAATTGCATATTTTTCATTTTAGTGCAATGTCAGAGTGTATCTTTTGTTATTTGTACTGTTATATGTTACGTTAGTGTGGAGAACATTTTGTACAGAGGTCTCCCTCCTTAAATATGCCCAGGTTTGTCCCTTGAAGTTCAGCACGATCAGTCTTTAGAGCAGGACAGGTGCCGAATTTAAGATTTTGTATATGTGCATAATACTCAGTCCTCCTTTAAACGATGAAGTGATATTGTGACCCTAACATAACCATAATTTGCCAAGGGCATGTTCAATCCGAGGCGCTTCTTGATGCTGAAAACACACTTTATCGACCGCGGAAGGATGAAAGGCTGATTGGGCACAGTGGGCTTTGTGAGGTATTTAACCGTGGATTTACCTAAAAGTGCTTCCTGATGGATTCAAAACAGCGACCCGGTGGTTCCTGCAAAGGACGATCAGTCCCCTAGCCCACAAGACCTTAGCACCACAAACAATGGTATGTGTTATTATCCACCTTCTGCTGTTGGCCTTCATCGTTTTTTCATCAAACTCTACAAATAAACAAATAAACAAGTAACCACCCTGTAAGCCATCTAAGAAACCTACAGTTCTACCATGACACACTCAGAGCAGTGAGCGTTTTGCCATACGTCAGACAGACTCTGGAAAAAAGTTAAACACAAAAATTATATTAAGTGGCAAAATGATCTTTTACTAAAAACCTGCCTGCAAGTATGCATTCCTTGAACACCATAGCCATATTTAGCTGTGTCCAGTATAGTGCTCAAGTGGTTCTCATAAAAGAGGATTTGCTAACTTTGAGACATGAAATCATATGGCCAGGTCTTCAATTTTATTTTAGAGATTTGAGTACCCTCGAAGAATGTTACTGAGCTATGTTTCTTGCAAGTATGTTGTATTTCTGAGAATAAGACTTTTCCAAAGAAAACGATTGGGAGAAAAAGAAACCGATTGAAAAAATTAAAATGAACATAGATTTTGTGAAATATTTTGAGAACATAAAATATTCTCTATTTTTCTAAATTGGTGTGGGATTTCGATTGTTTTCTGTTTTCATTTTCTCACTGTTTGAGTGCTGCATAAGTACTTCACACATTGCATCTTTGTTACGCCTGGCTGGTTTGTGCCAAGCTATCAGAGGGTTAAGCACAGGTTGCATTACTGACTTTAGAGGTTCAACCTGGAATTGTGATTATTCTTTGAAGTGGGTTCTCACCCCTTTCAGAAAACATTCCAATTTCTTACCATATGTGTCAGAGAAGGTATATTGAAATCATCACAGCATCAATAATAGCACATGGTTTATTATGCACTAGGAAATGATGAAGGCTATATGATTAGAGTCGGAGTTAAAAAGTGTTTCTATAAATGTGTTAGTGTTTTGCAACTGATCACCAGACAGTATGTTCTTGTGATATGCATTTGAACTTAATAATCAAGGTTATGGTCTATCTATGTTAGCGTAGTTGTCTGAAAGTTGTGACTAATCTAGCAATAAAAAGGAAATGAGCATTAGTAAAGCCTGTAGGTCTTGGCTGCCACATGCCTGGCTATTTCCCATATGAATACTCAAAACACATACTCACACAGGATCAGCAGTTTTGTCATTGCAAGATGGGAGCCAATGTGAACCCATGAATTGTGATACATGCACAAGTGATCTCGACATGCGCACGCATGCGTCATGACGTAAGGCAACCATTTAAAATGTACCATTCTAATACAGCGAACAGCCAAGATGGAATATTAAGTTAAAATGTAAAATGTGAAAAAGAAATTAGAGAAATGTGATGAAATAGAGTAAGCTGCCCATTAGCAATTTGCAATTGCTGGATCTTTGTAAAAAAATATATAAATAAAATTGAAAGACGTAAGCTGCAGGGCGAGGAGAATCGGGGAGAAGAAAGAGCAAGCATTTGAAATGCAATGGGTCTCGCGTTTGCTCCAGTTAGAGCTATTAGCTACTAAGTGGACTTTTCTTGCCACACCAACTGAAAATAAAAAATAAAACAGTTGACATAAACAGGCTAATTCAAAGCACCGCCTTGAGCGTGAAGGAGACACACAAAAGGAAAAAGACGTTCGCTCACAGTCAAAATTATCGACAAACGTGCAATTACCCATGTAACAAGGTCGGTACACAAGGCGGTAACAAAACCGCCCTAAGGAGGGACAATCGTAAAGCATTTACCAACAATAAGAAAGGACTTTGAAAGGCAAGCCCACGCGTGAGTGAAAGTGATGGACGTGCGGTGAGCGTGGTTGAAATCCCAGATACATACTAACACGTCAGAAAATACGACCTAAAAAGAGAGTGCATGGGGTGGAATGCAGAGATAAAAAATGTGTAGTGAAAGGATTCATCTCAACCAATCAGAGAACCTTCACAATGAAATGCTAATGAGTGTCAATGACTGCATGTTCTGAATGTTTTTCTAGCTTCCATCTTGTGGGCGGGGGCTGACTGAGGCCCATTCTATGAATATAATTTATATTGGAAACAATATGTAGCTCTCTGTAACCCCAAACTACAAAGAGAACACCATGTCAAGGACTTACAACAAGCAAATTACCTCAAATTATTCTATGGCTATTATTTGAATAGAAACTTATCAAGGTCTTAGAATACTGATCAACAATTGTTAGGTGTATTTCAAAGCTTTTCAATGAAAAATACTAACCTTACACGTTAGGTAATGTACAGAGTAGATTTTCGATCAAAAAATGTAAATCAAAATGATTCTATGAAAAGTAATTGTATTATGTTTTCAAAAATCAAACACCCAGGTTTGTATTTCGGCTATTGTAGGTATGTTATGCTTATGTTCAATGCTATGAAACAGCTGACCTTTCAACAAATGCTTCCAAAAGTGAGCTAACAAGTTAGTCAATTAATCACCCTTCGGGTAGAGAAGACTTGTAACAATAAACCTCACTTGATAAAACCAAGAGCAGAAGGGGTAATAATGATCGATTCATTTTTTACTTATTGGTCTTATTAATGAAAGATGAGCTTTCGACTGCTTTGTTAAAAATATAAACAAAAAAACAAAATGATTTAAAACCTCCAACTAACACATAGAAGACAACTAGACAATTAAAAGAACCCTTGGACTTGGCATGCATTGTGTGTGGCCTTCTTGAACCTAAAATTACTTGCATTTTGAGTTGAGAGATGGGGAGGGATTTGTATGGATTACGAATTATCCACATAGAACCCCTAAACCAGACACCTTGCCTTATTTTTCACCCGTCATTCTATGACCACATCACCTATATCTGCAACCACGTCATTCACTTGGTTTTGATCAATCAACTGTTGTCCATCTAAACTTTCAGCTTGGTGCACAAGGCGATGCATGTGAGCACCCTACAGCATATCACCTAGAAAGCTGACCAAACACCTCAGGTCAACATTCCTCGCCACAATGACTTTTCCTCCACCTGATGAAGTATACATGATAAGAAGAACTATCTATTTATAGATAGGAGCTCTATGGCGCTCCCTCCAACTCCGACGAAAAGCTTACTTCGTGAGGCATGAGCTGAAAATCAGCTTGATCCTCTGCGCTTATGTATCTGACGCACTGTGAAGAGGTGACAGTAGGATACCCCTAGAACCACGCTCCGGTGGGAGAAGTAACCGAGATGGGGACATGTGTGGTTGTAGTTAAGACAACTTAGCTGTTCCAGAATTGAGTGAGCATACTCACTTAGCTGTGAAGGGAGAGCAGGCAGTTTTTAGGGAGTTGGAATAATCCGTACGGCAGGGGAACATCACAACACCTGGAAAGCCATGAACTGTTTGTAGGGGTGGGGGGAAGGGTCTGGAGTTTTGGTGGGGGAGGGAGGAGTGCCAAGAACTTTCTGAAAACTTACTCCACCAAAAAGAATGGAAGGGGAGGGGACATAGAAAGAAAGGGGCGGGGCCAAGAGCTATAAAAGTCAGGTTTCAATAAATAGCGAGGGAGACTGGCTACTTGGCAACACCATTCCTTACCATATGTCCTTCTTATTTCCAGGCAAGCACAGTGGATAAGGCAGTGGGTGAATGGCTACACAGAAACACTTTTTCTTACCACAGGTCCTTCTTCTTTCAAGGTGGAAGCCACAAGAGCGCACCAGGAAATAGAGAAGTACTGGGAGTAAGAAGCCAGGGAGAGGAGGAGCACAGTGGGTTTAAACGGAGAAGAACAACATTCAAGCACATAATAGAAATTAACCCCTAGGGAGGCCCAAGTTCAGAGCAATCTGAGTTGTGAACTGGGACTCACAAGCAAGATCACCGTGTGAACCTCGACTGTGAAGATTAACAGCGCAAGGAAAAGACTCTTTACCAGAGGATATGCCATAAAGCAGGTTAAACCTGTGTATTGACATTAATAAACCTGTTTATTATACCACACAGCCTGTCTCCAAGATTTGTCATTGGCCAGACCACATAAGCATTAAACTACTCTCTGAAATGCTTCATATTCCATCTTGGCATTACTATATCTTCCTTGCTTCAGCAATTGCCCCTGAGGACCCTGTGAGGTGAAATGAATGCTATATAATATTTATGTTTCCCTGTTAGGAGAAAACTCTGACTTTTAGAGCTGTCAGTTAGTAGCAACTCTATGAACTCTGACACAAAGCTCAGCAACTAGTTAACCTGTAAAAAGCCATTGCTCAACTGGATAGTGAACAAGTTTAACCGTGACTTTGGAAGGTTGTCTTTCAGCCGCTAGCAGTTAGCAATGTACTAGGCACGACCTCTTGACCTTCTGCACCGCACAGTGGCAACAGTAATTGCAACATTAAGCAATGTTGTCCTGCTTGTGACCTGCACACCGTATCAGTGATGACACCATTCAGCAATCAAGATGCTGAGCTCTTGGTCCACAGTGGCACCTGTAATTACAGGTTTAATCCTTCACTGTGCCCCGCCACCGACCTTCCGCACCGCTGCTGGTTATTGAATCATGGACCAATCACGTTGCCCTGTTACTGAGCCTCGGTGAGGCCTGCCATTATACCATTTAGCAATCACTGTAGCCAGTTCCTGATGTACACAACACCTGCAATTACAGTTTTCATCTTTTACCCTGCCCTGCTCCTGACCTGCAGCACCGCCTGTCAGTGCCGCGTTAACCAATCGCAGTCCCCCGCAGCACCAGTGATTATAGTATTAACCTGCGTTTGTGCTCAGCTCTTGCCTTTAGCGTTGCCTGTGAGTGCTCGTTCGACCAGTAACTCTGCCCCGTTGCTGACCTGCACCGTCACTGCATTTCTAGTTGAGCTACTGAAATAGAATAATTGAGCATAGTTCTACAAAACACGAAAATGTGCACAATTATGCACAGATTACTTTCAAAACAACAGTTCTGAGGCACATACAGCACTTTATTCATGGTACATTTTAATTTGTTTTTATTTTAATGTTGGTAATTATAACTTGCAAACCTACTCCCAGACAGCAGAGGGTAGTTGGTCAACTGATGTTTAGGCAGCCACATGCATATATGTTTACAATGTAATCATATGCCCTACCACTGAGGGTTTTCTTGGAATCTTGCCAGAGGAGGCTACTTAAGGTGCGCAGAGGTGCTCATAAGCCCCGCCTCCACCCCCACCCTTACCTAGCATCTCCCTGGAGACCAAGTGTCAATCAGTATATGTGCACTTCCTGCCTTTCCCTTGGTGCTGTTTCATAGCAATCAATCAATCAGAGTTTATAGAGCGCAGCTACTCACCCGTTAGGGTCTCAAGAAGCTGGGGGGGGGAGGTGTACCTGAGGTGCATTAGAAAAGCCATGTCTTCAGTTCCTTCGTGAAGGTGGGGAGGGAGGTGGTTTGTCTGATGTGGATGGGTAGGGTGTTCCAGGTGGTGGCGGTGAGGTAGGAGAAGGAGCGTCCTCATATTCTGGTTTTCCTGATGTGGGGTACTTCTGCGAGGGAGAGCTGGGCTAGCTCTCCCTCGCAAAAGTACCCCGCATCAGGAAAATAAGGAAAACCAGAACCCTTGTTGCCAGTCAAACATAAATATTTGGTCCTTTTCCACATTCTTCCTCCCTCAGCTTTCTTCTAACATGAGTTCCATTGACTCTGAACATTTGTGTTTCCAATGCAAGTGCAACATCTCACTATAGCCTCTGAGGCCCAGATTTATACTTTTTTAGCGCCGCATTTGCGCCGCTTTTTAACGTAAAAGCGGTGCAAACTTTCAAAATCCAATTGTGTTTTGTATGTTTGCGCCGCTTTTGCGTTAAAAAGCGGCGCAAATGCGGTGCTAAAAAAGTATAAATATGGGCCTTAATTCTTTGTTGTAAAAGTGTTTTGATGGGATCCGCAGTGCATAAAAGGTGACAGTGGTTGAAGATGGTGGGTACTGATTTTTGGGAGTTGGGGCTTATTTTCATCATCAGATTTTGACTCAGAGCAAGACAAAGAAAAGCAAATAAGTAGAAAAGAAGGAGGAAGAGAAAGACAGGAAAATATAGAGAAAGGGAAAAGGGATGAAAACAATGCTACAAGATGCAGATTAAGATGGAGGGAGTGAAGGGTGTTTAAAGAAGTTGTGAGGTCGAATAAAAACTAGGGGGCCTTGGTATTTGGTAATCCTATAATTTGTCAGCACCACCATTAAAGGCTGATAAGAAAATCTTTGGGCCCCTCTAAGCACATATTTACAAATTTAGCACTGGAGACTAAATTTATCAACACTTGTCCCTGATGCAAAGTCACCAAAAGTCGTGCAAATCAGCATGAAGTACAGATTCGGAAATTACTTTCCACTGCACTGGAACGCTGCTTAAAGTAATGCGAAGCACATTTTTCAACAGTGTGATGATACCCGATATGATTGATTTATTTGCATTTTATAAATATACCATAGATTAACAAATAAATAAACATCATGTTGCACTATCTTGCATCACTTTGCATCAAGAGGAGGGTGCCATAGTTGGTACATGGGCTTTCCCATGCAACCATCCATGGTGTTTGTGACAAAACCATATCTACTAACATATGTAGACAGTGCTTGCACCAAATTATGATTCCTCCTTGAGGTAGACACAAAGAAGGAGAAAAGTTTTATTTTCTCAAAATGTTTCTAACTTTGCACATGTGGGGTACTGTGCAGCACGCACACAAAGTGAGAAAGGTTTAAAAATAAGTCTAACCATAGTATTTTCTACTGGGAGGATGCCTTCCAGTAGTAAATCTCTGCTCTGCTCACTCTGACATCTTTGCACCATGGTGCAAATGTGTGCATGGCACTAGGCAGCCAGAAAGTGCACCAATACTTGAGAAGCGAGCAGCAACTTCTTATTACTATAGAGCTATAGCAATGTCCTGCTCTCTTCCTTTACACTGTGCAGCACAACAAAACTGGTTGCTGTGCTGCATTGAATGGAAAAATAGTAGATGTACCTCTTTGTGTCTCCAGACTACTCATTCATGCAGAGGTGAGTATCATCTAATATGCTGTACTGAAATGCAAAGGCTTTGCACTTCGTGTACAAATGGCTTCCGATACAGGCCTCTCATAACTCCCAGCCAGCAGATCAATTTCACAGGGTCCCTCTCTAGAAATCTCTATCGCCAGGTCGCTGTAATCAGTCATTGCCAGCGGCATTCAACACTATGGGCCTAATTACAACTTTAACGGATGGAAAAAACGTCCTCCGAAGTCCCACGGTCAGCCGCAAGTGCTGTTCCCTTCCTGCGGCCCCTATTACGAGTTTCCAGCTGGGTCAACGGGCGGAAACAGAGGCCCAGTGTGAAACAGCCCACAACATTGATGCCGGCTCATAACAGAGCAAAGCAGACAGTGAAAACTGTGACGGGGCTGGCCATGGGGGCCACTGTACTGCCCTTGCCAAGTGCATGGGCCCCCATAGGGCCCCCTGCATCATGTCTCCAACTGCCTTTACATGGCGGGACTACCGGCATGTAATCGCTGGCGAAGAAGGGATTCGTAATTCCCAGGGCAGCGCTGCTTGCAGCGCTGCCCTGGCGGATAAGGACCGCCAGCACCGCATTGGCGGCGGTCTGACCGCCACCGCTGACCTGGCAGTTTTAAGACCGTCAGGGTCGTAATGAAGCCCTGTGTTTGAGATCTGCGTGCCAACTAATTTTGACAAAGTATTGAAAGACACTAATTTGTATGTCACCATAAACATTTGAGAATTTATTGTTAAATAATGAACTGTTCAAAGAATTTTTGGAAATCAAATTGTTCTAATTTCTGCCACGAGTATGCTTTGGAGAGGTGCGGATAGGAAATTCAGGTGTCCAGTCTAGCCCTATAGTCATATTCTGTATACACTATTAATGTACAGACGAAGTACATGCTTGTGCAGTCACCTATACCACCCTGCTTCTTCATGTCTGATACTGGAACCCTTGTTGTTTGTGAACACCCCTTCCCCAAGCCCACTGCCCTCTAGGGTTATATCCTAGAGACCACCGCAGTACAAGGCCCATACTTTTGGATTGGTTCCCAGAAGAATCCTCAGATGTACTTGATTAGGGGCACCTTCAATGCCTACCTTCTATTGTAATCAAGGAAGGGGGGACTAGATCTCTCTTCATAATCGACTTAGTCTGCCTTAGATGGATGCCTTCACTCCTTTCCCCATTAGTGCAATCTGGTAGGAATGGCTATTACATTTGTGGCATGTGTAATGTAAGGATGGTGTCAACAAGGACTCAGTATCCCTCTGATGGACACAAAATGTTCATTTTCAATGATGGCCAGTACCGAATGATATGGCACTCTGCATGTGGCTGACACTGAGGTCTACACCTTGTCTAGTCCTCTTGGGTGAGACTGGAATCCTTAGTTAGTCCTCTCCACTACCAAGCATCAACTGCGATGAACTTCAAGTTCCCTCTGTCTTCCTCGGATATCTGGGCGGGGTGGCCAAAAACATCTCAACTTGTCATAGATTGTTCTCTACTCATCTTCATACATTTGGAGTAGAAAAAGCCAATGGGAAGTTAACTCTGGTTTTTAGGCGTTTCATACTTGAATAACATTTCACAGCTGATGGGACACTGGATTCCTGCCAGTTCCCTGGATTTTGAAGAAGTACTGGCTATCTAGGATCAACACTTGGTAATACACAGGGTTTGGTGAAGCATCTCCAAGGACATTTGAAAAAATACATTTGCCATGACTGTTACTTTACTATTGCCACATTCTCCCGACATCACCCAAGACTGAGTCAAATCCACAGGGAGCTGAGGAGCATCCTGAAGCTCCTGTTCTCTGCACAAAATGGGACTGATCTGCTGTGTCTGCTGTTTCCACTGATCTGAAGAAAAGTGGAAAGGCCATCTGGAGACTGCAGGGTATGTGGAGGACCAGCTAAACAATTAGCTCACCCAAAAGCCGGCAAACTTGAGCATTGACTCTGACTAGCAAGCTTGTTCACCTTAATTTTCCGCAACAAATATCAGCAGAACACCACGCTACCTAGGGATGATGGAGATTGTGACTGGCACAGGGAGTGTAAATTGTGTAACTGCACCATATCCTTCTAGCATAGAGTGAACCTGAATTGATTTCCTAGGCTACCTACCACTTCAGTTTTCCAGTCCTAAATGTTCATTTGTTTTCCGTCTGCCTGTCATAACTGTTGCTGGTCCATCCAATGTTTAGCCCTGTTTCAGATGAGTAAAGTACTGTTTGAACGATTGTGCAATGACATTCAGTACCTGTGTTATTCATGGATGAATGTTGGTTGGAATCATAACTATAAACAGGAGTTTTGTGCAATCACAGTGGGTGCTCCATTTGCCACTCAGCTCATGTAAATCGTGTGGATGACAACAACTTTAGAAAATATTGGGGGTGATTATGACCTTGGCGGACGGCGGAGGCCGTCCGCCAAGGTACCGCCGCCAAATGACCGCACCGCGGTCAAAAGACCGCGGCGGCCATTCAGACATTTCCTCTGGGCCGGCGGGCGCTCTCCAAAAGAGCGCCCGCCGGCCCAGAGGAAATGCCCCTGCAACGAGGACGCCGGCTCAGAATTGAGCGGGCGTAGTTGCAGGGGTGCGACGGGTGCAGTTTGCACCCGTCGCGTATTTCAGTGTCTGCATTGCAGACACTGAAATACACAGTGGGGCCCTCTTACGGGGGCCCCTGCAGTGCCCATGCCTCCGGCACCTCCCCAGGGGCCCCGCAGCACCCCCTACCGCCATCCTGTTCCTGGCGGGTCTAGGGGGTGTCAGAATCCCCATGGCCGCGGAGCGCGCTCCGCCGCCATGGAGGATTCCCCCGAGCAGCGGGAAGTCGGCGGGAGACCGCCGACTTTCCGCTTCTGACCGCGGCTGAACCGCCGCGGTCAGAATGCTCATGGGAGCACCGCCAGCCTGTTGGCGGTGCTCCCGTGGTCGGTGGTAGAAAGAAACTTCCAATATCCTGAACTTAAGTCTTAGGGCCTGATTTAGATCTTGGTGGAGGGGGTTATTCTGTCACAAACGTGACAGATATCCTGTCTGCTGTATTGCAATTCCATTATACCCTATAGAATTTGTAATACGATGGAAGGGATATTTGTCACATTTGTTAATGAGTAACTCACCCCACCAAGATCTAAATTAGACTAAATTTTTGGAAGAGTGTTCTTCAAGGTACTGAAATAACGTTCAGTGCTTTTCTTGCTTGAAAGGACTGTTGATTTTATTGTGTGTATTGCTGTACCTAGATGCACACTTATTCTAGGGTCTGGAACAATCCTTGATTGCTCGGCCAAGCGACCATCGGAGAGTCGACTATACTGGGCTACCCAACTATAGTAACACAAAGTGGTATTCCGGGACAATCAGTGTAACCCACAGTGCTAAGTGTTATTACAACATTGGAATGTTGGGAGTTCCATTCAAGGCAATGAAGTGCCTCAGAGTAATGGCTGGTGCAAACCTTCTGCTCCAGCATCTCTATGTTTGTCTCTCTGTTTCTCTCTTTTTAATTAAGAACATTCGATCATCAGGGCCTGGAATGTTCTAGTAGCCTTATAACCCTTCTGCCTTAGGTTATTTTGGATGTTAAAGGCCCTCTCCTTCATTATAGGACCTCTTCGCGATAACTCAGGTTAAGTGCCTTTAACAACTGGTATAGCCCCTGACAGCAGTTATAAGGCTGTGTTAGAATATTGGAATGAGTGGTGCTCCATTCAAGACAATGAAGTGGTTTGGGGCTTATAATGGCTGGTATAAGTCTTCTACTCCCACATTGCAATGTTTGTCTTTCTGTTTTCCCTTTTTTCATTTAGAACATCCTACCCTCAGTGGGTGCAATGTTCTAATAGCCTTAGAGCCCTTCTGCTTGGGGATACACTAGGTGTTAATGATCTTTTTCCCAATTTTAGCAATAACTCAGGTTCAGGGCCTTTAACAACTGGTATAACCCTTGGCAGCAGGCTATAAGGCTATAGTATTGCCCAGAACTACTTTCCGGAACCACATCCAAAGAAGTGATCTGATCATCAGATTGCCTTTAAAATATTGGTCCGGGCCTACAGCAACATTCTTGGTTACAATATAAACTGGGCAATGTGTTCATCACCTGTAGCAGCACCAATTGGGAGTGATACAATGCACACCTGTCATTATAGTACTTTCCATGCATTGACATGCGGGACCGATAGTGAATATCCATTAATAACTTGTATCCAACCTGCGGCTCTGCCAGTGAATAGGACACCTGCCCATCACTGTGCCATGCTCCTGCCCTACTCAGCCAGCCTTCATAGGTCTAAGTAGTAGCTGCTTCTTTGTGCTCCCTGGACTAGATGTGTCCATTATCTCATCGGTGACTGATTTCTTCTGGAATATAATCAGCACAACTTTAAGCACTTACAGAGTTTTTGGTTCTTCTGTACTTTCCTTTTTTAACCTACATCATTTGTTTGGTGGATTAAAATTGCTTCTCAATTTACAAAGTAAATAGCTCGAAGAGACCAGTCAAAGATTGTTGGCTTGAAAGAAATCTTCTGTCCCATGCCACAAATAATCTATATTGGAAAAAAAGACTCACTTAAAACTACAAGTTGCTAAAATGTTTTTTGAACTGACCGGGATCAAGTGCATCCATGGTCTTCAATTCTTACAAGATTTTCTGATGAACTGTTGGGAAGCAAAGGCTTTTTGTTATATGTTGGCCATTTGTTTCTGCATGAGGTGCTGTTATTGTATAAGTATTTAAGTATCTGCAAGAGTTTCTTTAACATGCTAAACCACTACAACTATCTTGAAGATATGTTATGCTGTTTTTATGTATAAGATGTGTCTTCTGCAATTGGTATGGGGTCGCAGTGACAATGGGGTTCATTATCTTCCCATCTTGGGATCAAGAATTCTGTGGCAAACTGGAGTCTGGAGTTATTTGTGGGTTGTAAGGCACTTTAAATTTAATTCGTATATATTCAACGGTGTTGACAATAAACAAACGCTGTGTGGTCATAACGGTGACCCCTTGGCTACCTCTAAATGTAGTTCTCACTATCACTGGTACCTTGAGTGTTTGTCCATCAGTATGTTGGTGGATTATGTGGTAAGGGAGACCTGCCAAAGTGTAGAGTTAACTGTTGACTCCATATCCTGTCCTTTAACATGTAATGCACTCTGGGGGTTGTGGTCTTGTTTCATTTCAAACAAGTCAATTGCACTAAGTCAAAATGAAAACAAAGATTTCTAAAAAGGAAGCTCAGGACTGGAATATGGCGCCCCTGGTGGCTCGGAGTAATCTAATAGCTTTACCAGTGTCAATATCTTTCATCAGCTATTGAATAAAGCTTTGGGTGTTTTTTCGATTGATGGATGGAGGATGGGGGAAATAGGTCCTAATCGACTCCCAGTCGCTACGGAGCAAGTAGGAGCACCACAGCTTCCAGGTTTCCCAGGTCCATGCGTGATGTGCTGTTCTGGTGCAGGGCTTTTCCTTTGAATTCTGGGACTTGTAGTCCTTTATTATAATAGAATAAATACAATTACAAGTCCCACATTTCAAAGGAAAAACCTGTACTGGAGCAGCAAATCACACACGGACCTGGGAAACTTGGCAAGGCTGAGGCACAAACCAATTTTTACAGCTTTGGTAAGATTTCATTTGTTCCTAAGCTTGGCTTGCAGTTTCAGGGTTTCAGCTATATGATTTTAATTTACACAGACGTCTACGATTCTTGTTGATGGAAATGACGACAGGACTGTCTTCACAAAACTGCCATACACTGTTAGTCTCTCTTGAATGTAATTGCCAGTCTTGTTCTCCCAGCTTCCTACAAAGGCACAGTCTGAAAAATACCACCTCACACCACTGCTTTCGGCCCTGGCCTTTTGTGTGATAACCTAATGCATTCTGGGTACTGTAGTCTTTCAGCACTTAACGGATGCTTCCATGGCAAGTATGCCCTGCTCCAGTCTGGGACTTTTCTTTTACAAATCAATGTTTTTGAGTGTGCCAGTTGAACCGGATTGAATCACGGGAACTAGGTCTGCAATTAACAAAATGCATTAACCTAATGGCCATAAATGGAGCACTGCTTCTTTGTGCAGACTGGTTCATCTGGTAAACTTATTCTATTCACATGTAATTGTTTGAACACACCTGACAGCAATTATTTGTAGGTGGAAAGCCCAGGTCTGGAAATGCTGTGCTTGGTGGCCTGGAGTGAGACAGCGTCCTGCGCATGCAAGCAGGCAGGCCTGGTGCAGAGTGTCTGCTGGCTGCAGCAGGCGGGAAGTGATTTCTCAATTGTCGTTTGTTGATTTTCAGTAGACTGTAAAAACAATAGTTATGCGCTGCACTCGCTTTGTCTGCCCTGCACAATATTTTCTGCCGCTGAGCATGAAAACAAAGATCATAAACAACACCTGCTACATTGTTTTTTGTTTCCTCTGTGTCGCGCATTTGCCCTGCATGAGAGCGCAGTACAAAAAAATGGCGGGGCACCCGCCTCACTCTGTCGAAGAGATGAATCACATGGCCCCTGAGTTCTTGCGGTTCAGGAAGCAATGAGTGGAAGTCTGTGGGAGCAAGAAGTGGGAATCTGAGGCAGCAAGGGCTGGAGTGTAAAGTGAAACCATCCACTAGCAGGGATTGGGTAGTACTTTTGAGAACAGGGGAGTGTAAAATTCACGTAATTTGCTTTCACGTAATTCTGTGAAATTTCACCAAAATTATGTGAAATTATGTGCAGTTACACAAAATGCAAAAATGTCATTTTGTGCTATATTCTAGCACATGATGCTTCCTCACTGCATTTATTTTTTACGCAAGGACACATTTTTCCGTATAAAACAGTACAAAATATAAAAGAACTGCAAACAAGAGAAGCTCACATTCTGTTGTTCCTGTACATTCAATGCAAAGTTGATTAATGGTGTAAATTTGCTCTGGTCAAGCTCATGCTTTAAAGGGAGATGGTTGGGTGGTCTCTTGTTCCTTGGAACTCGGCAATACCATGGGCGGCGGAGCAGGCTTTTCCAGTTGTGTCAATATAGGAAGATCTTTGCATTGTAGGACATGATCTAATGGCCTTGAGGACGTGGGAACAACTTTCTTCTTTTCCTTTTATCACATAAAGTTTCTCTCTTCATTTACACCTCTTCGGGTGCTCTGGTGGATTTCTTCTTATTTTCTAACCTCCATATTGGTTCTTCACATATTCCTGGTTATATTTTCTCAGAAAGTGGTGTTTTTTTCCCAATTTAAGATGGCTTCCTTTCCACTTAGACTATTATTACTAACTAATCGATTATGGCTTGGTGGGTTTTTGCTCTTCCATTGGCTTTTTCTTCCAAGTAGTATCTATTCGTAAAGGCACTGGTCGACTTTGCAAGGTATAAAACCATAAAATGCCACTATGGCTACAGAAAAGAGACACCCTTATCTCTAGCTAGTTAGAAGAAAGAAGAAAATAAATGAATTAGGTCGTGCCATTGACACTGTAACTAACTAAAGTCAGATAAGGACTTGTGGAAGTGTTCCTTAACCCACATTCTGATCGCACCCGGAGTGAAAGCCTTTGTGTTGGTAACACCACTGAAATGGCAGTGTGTCAAACCTCCGAGAAAGTTAGTAGAGGGGAGTAAGCTTGCAGGGTAGAGTGAGAAGTGAGCATTCTTGAGCCTTATCTAAATGCCTTTGGTCTTTTGTATTGGTCATCTGTGCTTCACTTTCTTGTGGCTCTTGTGTTGGTTCTCAATTGAGTCGGTTTCTGTAGGGTGGAGTCAGCGGGTCCTTGAACTCCTTAGCTGGTGTTATCAATGGGCAAGGCCAATTCCTGACCGCTCAACAGTTTCCATTAATATATGGATTTTAGTGCAGGCTCAGACCTTCCAAAGAATCATCACAGTCGGATGTTAAAGGATCCTGCGTTCTGTTCCAGGCACGCACATTGCCTCAACTGACCTGTAAACTTTTCTTACTAAGCCCCTAGCTTTATCACGTGTCAGTTCCTGTGAGACTGTGGGGGTTATTACAACTTTGGAGGAGGTGTTAATCCATCCAAAAGTGACGGATATACCACCAGCTGTATTACGAGTTCCATAGGATATAATGGACTCGTAATACGGCTGGTGGTATATCCGTCACTTTACCGTCACTTTTGGGACAGATTAACACCTCCTCCAAAGTTTTAATAACCCCCTGTATCTCTCCATAAATAGGGAAAGCTGTGGGAAGCCAATCTACCATCACATGAAATCCGCCCTTTGAGTCTGAAGCTGCTAGGCAATGGGAGCAGAGGGTCACCTCGGTTGGCTACTTCCAGGGGTCGCTCTTCAGAGGTGGAGGGCAGGAAGCATGGGTCTCATCAAAGCTGGATAATTGTATATTCCATATCCTATGCCAGACATGTGTTAAATAGCAAGAAAATTCAAAGAGAACCTACTCAGGGTTACTACCCGTAGTGGATCATATCCACAGTACCTGTCTTTCATTTGGGAAATCCAGATGGTCATGTTACACATATATACACACACGTGATACAGTTTAGGGCTACTGGCAATCCCACTAATTAGATAATGGATAAAGACGGATTTGATAGAAAGGATCATAAAACTATTCTACCAAGGGCGCAAGTAAAACAGTAGCTCCTTGTCATTGATGAGGAAAACCTCGCCAACTTCAAGGAGAAACACTTTTGGTACTTTTGGGATGGTACAAGTACTTGTCAGCAAGGTTGTCACTATTCTGGACAACACTATCACTTTCCAATAGGTATGCTACCCTTTTATTGGACATCACCAACATTTCTCACAAGGCCCTCTCTACCTTTTTGGACAGCACCACCACTTCTCAGCAGATCCACTGTATTTTTATTGGACAGCACCAACAAGTCTCAAGAGGCCCATTGTACTTTTTTTGTACACCACCACCACTTCTCAGCAGAACCACTGTATTTTTATTGGACAGCACCAACAAGTCTCAAGAGGCCCATTGTACTTTTTTTGTACAGCACCAACATTTCTCAGCAGATCCATTGTATTTTTATTGGACAGCACCAACAAGTCTCAGGAGGCCCACTGTATTTTTTTGTACAGCACCACCACTTCTCAGCAGATCCACTGTATTTTTATTGGACAGCACCAACAAGTCTCAAGCGGCCCATTGTACTTTTTTTTGTACAGCACCAACATTTCTCAGCAGATCCACTGTATTTTTATTGGACAGCACCAACAAGTCTCAGGAGGCCCACTGTACTTTTTTGTACAGCACCACCACTTCTCAGCAGATCCACTGTATTTTTATTGGACAGCACCAACAAGTCTCAAGAGGCCCATTGTACTTTTTTTGTACAGCACCAACATTTCTCAGTAGACGTGGTGTGCTTTTATTGGACATCAACAAAAATTCTCAGCAGGCCTGCTATCCAATTGTTGAAAAGGACCAACAGTTCTCGTCTGGCCTATTCACTTACTGGATAGCACTAACACTTTTGGTACTCCTACCAAAGGTTCATTGGATAGTAACAGTGACTCTCAGGAAGCCTACATTAATTCCATTGGTCCTAACCAACACTTCTCAGTAAACCTGCTGTACTTGTACTGGAGAGCAACAACACTTTTCAGCAGGCTCGTTGTACTTTTATTACAACAGCACTTCATTCCTGCTTTCACAGCGCGGGACGAACACGAACGAACACGACTTATCATGCTTGCATATATCTATTAAAAGATAAACTTATCTCATGCTTTGGCAACTTCAAACCTACCGGCTTCAGTATTTCCTGGGTGATGGGATTATGCCAGCGTTCCTGGAACTTGTGACTATTCCCATACCTTTGCCTTAAGAAAGTCATATTGACGAAACACGTGTCGGCTGTTGTGTCATTGGATTGCCTGTTGTTTCATTGGATTCACTTTGCATTCGATGAATAAAATTCCTATGACTTCCACATGTTCATGCTATACTTCGAGTGATTTATCACATCAAGGAATGGACTTTCTGAACTATTGTGGTGTGCCTTGGTACATATATTTTGGATTGATATGTGTTGGCTGATCGTCAGCTGACACAATTGCACCTGAAGTGGTTGGGTGTTGTACCAGTTTGGCACCCTGGGCAGCACCATCTGTGATGAATGGACATTCTACTCTTTCATTTTACCACATGTACACTTAGGAGGTGCGAACCAGTAGCATAGCCACTCTGTATCTGTGTTTATAGCACTTCCAAGCAGGCATACTTCTAAGAAGATCTAATATGTATTTGTTGGACACCCCCAACACCAACACCTCTGAGCAGGCCTACTATCCATTTATTGGACAGAACTAACACGTCCCAGCAGACCAACTGTAATTTCATTTCATTAAACAGCACTAGCGCTTCTCAGCTGGCCTACTTTATTTCTACTGGCCTGCACCAACACTCCTCAGCAGGCCTACTGCAATTTTATTGGACAGCACCAGTACTTTTCAGCCGGCCTACTTTATTTCTATTGGGCTGCACCAACACTTTTCACTAGGCCTACTGCAATTTTATTGGACAGCACCAGCGCTCGAACAGTTCTTCCACAATGGACAGCGCCAGCTCTTCTCCATCAGAGCAGCCATACTTTTTACAGTAATTCTCAGCTGGCCTACTTAATTTCTACTGGACCACACCAACACTTCTCAGCAGGCCTAAGGTACTTTTACTAGACTGCACCTACAGTTCTCAGCAGGCCTGCTGCACATATTTTGGAGAGCACTAACACTTTTCAGTAGGCCTGTAGCACGTTTTATTGACAGTGCCAACACTTCTAAGCAGGCCTACTATCCATTTGTTGAACAGCACAAACACTTCTCAGCAGGCCTACTGCAATTTGTTGGACAGCACCAGTGCTGCACAGCAGGCCTACGTTATTCCAATTGAACTGCAGCAACACTTTTCAGCAGATCTACTGTAATTTTATCAGACAGCACAAATCTCGAATAGTTCTTCCACAAAGGACAACACTATCTCTCCTCCATCAGGATAGCAGTACTTCTATTGGAATGTGTTCATGTCAATTACGAACCATGAAACAAGAGGATATTGGATGCCTCTCAGTTGATAATTAATTTGATTTAGTTCAATACGGGTCTGCTCAGTGAGTGAATCCCTGGCTGCTAAGGTTTCTTGTGGATCTAAATATCATAAAGTGGAATTCTAGAAAGGTCAACCTAGCTGAGGAATGAACACCAACTTCGATTGGTAAACAATTTTATTTAAAGCTATCTAAACAAATCTCTTTGGCGAAGCGTCTATAGGTGACATTATCGTTACCACTTCTGTTTTTTATTGACAGATGAATAGATGAGAAAAAGTGTTATTCAGTCATCATTCTGGCCTTCCTACTGGCTTAAAATGTAACGCGGACTGCGTCATTTTGTTTCTAGGTGCATCGCATGCACAGGGTACTTGCAGCAGAAAGTGCGCGCGCGCACACACACCACAAAGTTATCCTGGTCACGCCACGTGCGAATCTCTGTCTCAGCCTCATTCAGATAAACGACCAATCGCGGAGAGTTTGCTGACTCCTCCATCAGAGTCATGGCAAGAGAAACCCTAATCTTCACAAGCAGCTGGTTTCACGTCGCGGCCCTAGGGTGACCACCCGTCCGTAAATTTCACGGACTGTCCGTAATTTCGCCCTGCTGTCCGTTGTCCGTGATGAAAGCTTTAACGGACGGCATTTGTCCGTAATTTTAGCTTTCACCTAAAGGGCAACGGAGGCAGGGCGAAATTACGGGCAGAGGAGTTCCCCCAGCTGGGCTGGAAGGCAGGGGGTCTCCTGTGCTCTGAGGGAGGGAGGGGCTGACAGATAAGAATAGGCCTTCTTGCCAGGGGGTCTCCTTCCCTAAACACATGCAAATGTGGGCAACTGGTAAATCTGCAAATACAAAGGGGCTTGAAAACCTACATTGACTTTACTAAAAGGAGTCACTTGAAGTTTTCTGGTGGCAAAGATATTTTTTTCAGAGAGGTATTGTAATGGTGTTCCAAGGTGAGCTGTGGAGTGTGTGGTTTTAATGGAGTGTTATAATTTTTTTTATCACTAGGTATAAACTGTATATTATTCAAATCTGTATTTGAGAAGCACTTTTTATTTATTTAACCGAAATGTATTTCCGCATTTTGTAGCAGCTTTTATTATGATGTCATTGTATTTTTCACAGTTCTTTCAGGTACCACGGTACCTCATAGTACTAACAAACATTGGCAAAGCCAATACGTCTCATCTACGAAAGAGTTAATGGCTTTGCTAATGTGTTTTAGCCATTAGCCATGTTATACACCAGAGTAGCTGCTGTTCAGCATGGCTTAAAGCTAGTGGCATAGTGGTGTGGAGTGGAGTAGACTAGCATAGGAGCAGTGGCGTAGAGCCCAGTGGTGCAAAGTACAGTGCAGTGGGGTACAGTGCAGTTGTTTAGAGTGCATTATTGTAGAGTGCAGTGGTTTAGAGTGCAGTGGCAATGGACAGAGTAGAGTGGCATAGAGTGCAGTGGAGTAGAGTGGCATACAACAGAGTAGCAGAGAGAGCAGTAGTGTAGAGTGGTGCAGTGGCATAGATTGCAGAGTAGACTCACATTGCAGGGAGTGCAGTGGTGTAGTGTAGAGTGGTGCAGAGTAGGGCAAAGTGCTGTAGAGTGGAGTGATGCAGAGTAGAATGGCATAGAGTGCAGTGGCATAGAATGCAGTAGTACATAGTACATTGGTGTATAGTATGGTGGTGGAGAGTGCAACACTGCAGAGTAGAGTGTCAGTGCAGTGATGTAGAGTGGAGTAGAGTGGCACAGAGCAGTGGCGTAGAGTACAGTGGTACAGAGTAGAGGGCAGTGGCGTACAGTGCAGTTGTTTAGAGTGCATTGGCGCAGAGTGCAGTGGCATAGAGTGGCATGGGGTAGAGTTACATAGAGTGCAGTGGAGTAGAGTGACATACAATAGAGTAGCAGAGAGCGCAGTAATGCAGAGTGGTGTCAGAGTGCAGAGTAGACTCATGTGGCATAGAGTGTAGTGGTGTAGAGTGGTGCAGAGTAGAGCGGTGTAGAGTATAGTGCCTAGAGTGCAGTGGCATAGAGTAGAGTGGTGTAGAGTGCAGAGTTGCAGAGTAGAGTGTCAGTGCAGTGGTGTAGAGTGGTACAGAGAACAGTGGCATAGAGTACAGTGGTGCAGAGTAAAGGGCAGTGGAGTGCAGTAGCATAGAGTGGCATTGGGCAGAGTAGAGTGGCATAGAATGCAGTGGAATAGAGTATATTGGTGCAAAATGCAGTAGTACAGGGCAGAGTGGTGTAGAGTATAGTGGCGACCAGAGCAGTGTTGCAGAGAGTCAGCTTGCAGTGGTGTAGAGTGCATTGAACTAGAGTGCAGTGGTCAGAGTGGTATAGAGTACAGTGGCGTAGAATAGATTGTTTCAGAGTAGAGTGCAGTTGCATAGAGTGGAGAGGTGCAGGGTAGAGTGCAGTGGCACAGAGTGCAGTGGCATAAAGTAGATTATTTCACAGTAGAGTGAGGTGGCTTAGAGTGGAGAAGTGCAGGTTAGAGTGGAGTTGCATAAAGTGGCATAGAGTGTGATGGCATAGAGTAAAGTAGTGTAGAGTGCCGTGGCATAGAGTGCAGAGGTGCAGAGTAGATTAGAATGATGTACAGTGTATTGATGTAGAGTGCAGGGGCATAGAGTTGAGTGTTACAGAGTAAAGTGTATTAGCTTAGAGTGCAGTGGCGTACAGTGCAGCGTTGCAGAGTGGCAGAGAGTGGAGTTGTGCGGATTATATTGGTGTTGCCTAGACTGGAGTGGTATGGCGTGCAGACGAGCAGAGCGCAGTGGTGTAGAGAGGCGCAAAGTGCAGTGGCTTAGAGTAGAGTAGTACAGAGTAGAGTAGAGAGGCATAGTGTGAAGTAGCATAGAGAGCAGTGACATAATGTAGAGTGGTTCCGAATGGAGAAGAGAACACTGGCATGGAGTGGCATAAAGTGGAGTGATACAGAGTAGGGTGTAATTCTGATATATTCTGAAGTCTATTTAAATGTTGTCATGTGATACAAAAAACTCTTTCCTAACCCCAGTATCCAGCAAGATTGTTGCATAAATCCTCTCACTTTGAAGTCAGAGAAAGGAAAGTAAACACTAAGTTCCCACCGAAGACAGAGCCTGACATTTGACTTTGTTCTTTGAATGCACAGCAAATATGATGAGATAAGAACAAGATTTACAGGCCTGTTTACAGAAACAGGGAGCACTCGGCAGGATACTGTAAATAAGGTTTTGGCAAGGGAAGGGACAAATTCAAGCTGCATGGCCTAAAACAAATAAAGCCAGCAAATTGAAAGCAACAAATTGTGAGTTACAAACAACAAGGCCAATGGCAAGCAACGGGCAGAATGCATTCACAAGGAAGCACTATGAATTTACTTAAAGTGACAGCTGTGGGATACTTTGTGGGGAAAGTCCAGTATTTTAGACCATATCTTGCAGAGGTTTGGCTACATCAATCACCCAGGTAGTATGACAAGAAGACCTGGAGTGGTTTCCATGTTGCAGGATAGGTCTGTACACCCATTCTATCAGTTCAGTTTGCCACCATTTCCTATGGTACAGAGCTTCTGGCACACCTCTTGTAGGGTTAGTGCTAGGTAGCAGACATGAAATAGGGCATTTAATGATTATTTAAGGTGGTTGTAAGTAAGGAGTTGACCGGGGTGAAAATGGTAGTCTGCCACAAGGGTTTGGAAATTTAGTAGCTCACTGTTCAGAAACAAAGTCCCCAATTTTAAGACACCTGCAACATGCCACTGATAGAGTTGCTCTGAGCACAGCCATCCTGTGCGAGTGGGAAGGCTTAGCAAAGGTAGTGCAGGAGCATAGGGTTTCTTCGTGTCAGTGAGTTTACAGGTTCTGGCAAGGCAAGAGAAAGCCATGCATGATAACCCCGGATGGTGATCCATAGAATGGTCAGTAGGAAACGATGAGCAGTGCATTAAGCCTTCCTTAAAAGTCTTTACTGGTAAACCCCATCTCATGCAGGGAGGTGGGCAGAAAGCCAGTGAGCCACCCATTGGACATCTGCAGCTGAATAAAAGCATTCTAAGTCCAGAAGATCTAATCCACCCGCAGTCACAGTTAGCTTTAGAGTGGAAAGAGCTCCCGATGGCGCTGCAGCGACCAAATCAGATGTGTGGCCTGTCTGAAGAAGGAATGAAGGACGAGCAGGGGAAGGTTTGCAAAATAATACTATCATTGGGGTAGCACACCATCTTCGCTAGTGCCACATGGCCTCTACAGAAAGCAGAAGAGAAGACCAAAAAGCAAACTGGGCTTGGAGGGACCGTTCGCTCTGCCGAGATTTTCATCCTGGAAATTAGTGTAAGAATGGTAGATATTAATTACTAGGTATCAAAAGGTAACTTGTTCCCAGTTCAATCTGAGGTCTAATTGTGTATGAAGGCGAAAACAGTGCCATATGTTAATGAAACACTAATTAAATTTTAAAATTTGTAAATTATGTTTGTGCAATTTACATCCCAAATATTTTGAAGATTGTATGTGTACTTGACACTTAGGGATAACCCAGATCTCTAGTTTGGCTTTTGCTCAATTTCAAAACCATATAAAGACATGGACTAAGCGGGCAATTGCCTTGCACAACCTTGCAAGGGGTCTGGCCCCTGCTCACCCTTCACAAGCACTAACAGCGAACCATTGCACCAGAAGAGTTTGCCAAGGTGGATGGGTGTTGATTATTCAACCACTTGACAGTGCCCCTTCTGTTTCGCCCCTGTGTGCAGACAACTCCCCAGGTACCCAATACCTTCAAATAGTCTTGGTGGACCCATCTTGTCTGATTTTAGGAATTGTCCCACCTTGTTCTTCTCTTCTTTATTTATCCAGTTGTTAGCAACAACCCTTTGAATTACTTGCCGTGGATCTCCCGTTTGATCTCGATTTCATCCTACTCTTTTATTATCTTTGATTGGTAGTCCGGGCTCCCATTTCTGAGATAAATGTAGAGTCCCAAACATACACTCTAGTGCAGTGAGACTACAAACAAGTTATGGGTACATCACATCCTGTCATTAGGTGTGAGACTGTCACCCACACCATCTGCCCTGCCTCTTTAAAAAAAAATAGGTTGAAAGTCCATGGGCGGTTGCGGTAAGCCAGATGTTTTTGTTCAATTTGTTTAAACTAGCATAAGGTTAATTACCTTAATGTTTCCCAAACTGTTTGCCATGGGTTTTGAAATGTTCAGAAACATAATCAAAATGTTGCTGTTACTTTCTCTTCAGGAAAGATCGGGTAGATGTGGGTAGGGGTGATGGCCTTGCCGTGAAGGGCATTAATTTACTACTGAACAAGGACGTAATGTGACACCTGTCTGTAGCACACCAGGAGGCAATCACAAAAGGTCCACAGTGAATAAATAGTGCTATGTTGAAAAAGAGTACATAAATGCACTGACAACATAGTGAGGCATGGCCTCTCTTGCGTGTGTCTGTAAAACTGACGTTTGTTCTTAAATTTTTGACCCTTTGTCCTGAATTTTTGTCCTGAATTTTGACCCTTTGTCCTGAATTTTTTACAGTCCTGTCCAGAATTTGCCTCAATGCCAGGTGGTCACCCTAACTTCAGCTTGTATCTTATGCTTTATTCTCAGTCGATGATGTTGGGCTTATGTATTTAACTTACAAACATCTTGCTCCGAGCAAAGGTAGACATCGTAACCTTGTTGTTCTTTTTTTTATATAAAAAAGCTGCCAGCGTCGCGAACCGGGAAGATGACAACGTTTTAAACAATAGTGAGGGCCCTTCGCAATTGGGACATGTTCCCGATGCCCCTCAGTGCCACCTGCTCTGCAGTGGTGCCACTTACCGTGGCTGCCAGAGGCATACACTTCTTTCCCTGCGGCCACAAGTCCCAAGAAAGCAGGTGACGTGGCCGAGCAGCAGCTAAGGGGTTTTACCGCAGCCACTTAGGGCTACTGCCGGCTTCAATGACACTGGAGAAAACACATTCACCCCTGACTAGAGTCCAGTCCCTAGTGAGCAAGAGAGCTGGTCCAGGAAACAGGGCGGAGCAAAAGTACGACTGTGCCTCAGACGAGGTCAGGGAGCTTTACACTTCTAAAGGAAAGTGTGAAATTAGCCAACTTCATCCAAACAGGTTGGTGTAGTGAATCACTTAGCCTATCTCTGAAAAGAACAACTTTTACCTGCCTGCAGCCAAGGGCATTGTATAGGGAGTGCAAATATCAATATGGATTATCCAAACATTTAAATCCACCTCCCTAGCCCTATCTTTCTATGTTGTTTTAAAGCCATAAACCTTGTTTATTCCAATTCCAACTTCTATAAGAATCAGGCACTGGGTTCTACCTCAACACCTGCTCCTTAGACCAAGCCATACCATTCAAACTTCAGTACAGTCATTTTCTTTAACCAGTCATATGAAATGTGCTCCCTCTTTGCCTAGATGGCCATTGTTTGCTCTTTATGCGGACACATGATAGCCTTGAGTAATTTCCTCACGTCTGAGATATTTCTCTGGCTCCCAATTAAAGCCTGTGCTTCATTCAAATTTCTAGATCACTTTCAAGTTCATCAAGCATCAACAACCAAGCTATGTATCGTCAACTCTGGCCATGTGGGTAGGCATCACCCAGTCGTGCAGAAAAGACCAGTTGTTTCCATGAGAAAGCCACAACCTTGTCACAGACCTCTTCAGCTGCCGTGGACCATCTTCCAGCACAAAACTTCCTGATTTTGTTTCTTTCCGACAGCTATTAAAATCCACCTGAATCAAACATAACAGTCCCGCAACGTCATTAAGCAAGTCACTGGTGAATGGGGCACTACATTAAACTCCATAGCGGTGATTGCTCAAAGAATCTTTGATTTGTACTGGAAACTTTACAAAGATGAACATATTCAACACTCAATCTAAGAGAAATATTTGAGAAATTTAAAAAATAGAATGACGATTGTTTGGCAGGAATTGAAGAACCTAAACACCAAGAGATGGTAGGTGTTATAGGTAATCTGCCTAAAAATAAAGCATCAGGCAGAGATGGCTTCATTGCATCTTTCTACAAGGCCTTATAAGGCTATACTTACTGATCTATTAGCAAAGCCTTGCCCTAACACTATATGAGGCTAACCTAGCATCTGTCTTGGAAGTGCTCTCCAAAGATTTATTCTCATAGGGCCGGATGGATGTAAGAAAGTGGGTCATTAGCTGTGAAGGATGCAAGTTCTTCACAAGCAATAAGTCTGCAACATCACATCCAGTAGCAACAGAGTGCACTTGACTCTCTCCGGCCAGCGAAGCGCAGGAATCTAAGGCTACTCAGGAGAGGTGGTGTGGGCTAGTAATGTAGCCCAGAGGCACGCAACAACGTCCAATAAATCATGGTCCAGTCACCGCTTTTGCTCATAAAAAAGAAAAGTTCTTTATTAAACGCACTTGTACTTTGAGGGCTGATCTAGCCGCCAGAATCATTTTTAGGTCTCTTGGCCTCTGAGTTTTACTTTTCTTTGTGGGGAATGTTTTAATTGCTTTCCTTCCTGCCCTCCTGGTCTTAGCTCCTGATGCTGAACTTAATCTCTGTTTGGGCTCCTGATACCTTCCTTCACTTCTTCAGCAGGCAGTCCGCATCTTCCAGCAGAGTGTCCTCCTTACTTGGCCCAGTTGAGTCAGAGAATTATGACAAATCCTCAAGCGCCATAAGGAGTACAGATATCACAAGAGTGACACAGGATCTTCACTCTGAATTTTACCCTATGGCTGCTACCTCGTTTGTATCTCTAGGTCTGTGTAGGGTCAAAATTGTACTTTGGTGCAGATTTATAATTTTGGGACGCCCCAAGACTTTTCAGTAATAACTACAGATGTACACTATGAATGCCCACTTACATTTCAAGATTTGCAACTGATCTGCACCAATCCTGAGGGGTCTCTTTTGCAAGCAGGCTACCTGTGTACAGCTGAGCTTAATGGTCGTCTCACATTCTCAGCCCACACACCTGTGCACACGCCTGTTGATGTGTTAACATGCAACCAGCAAAGCGCCTCTTACTTTAGCTGCTCAAAAACAGACCTTACTTTAAGAGGCAGACACTGGTGGTTAACATTGAAAATCCATTTTAACAGAGTTTAAAGTGAGTAAGCTTTTTAGTGAGACTCAGTCACAGTAAAATCCTAAAACCAGGAGTCGAAAATAAAAAAATCTGAGGGTTAATTTCATCCTGCTACAATGGAGATCTATTGGTTTGGCTGTATCGCAGCCATAAAAATAAACATTCTACCTTGCTTTCTATACACATCCCAGACACTCCTACTAAATTCTGCTCTCTAACTACACCTATCCTTAATAACCCAGATTTCCCTCTCCTTCCAAGACAATATGATGGAGTATTCAAGAATTGGTTGACCTGCCCTGACCCAACTTTGGGAAAACTTTATGACGGGCAGGGTGGCAATTGACAATCTTGGCTTAATGCCAACAGTACTGACACCTTCCACAAATCAATGCCTACAGTATGACCGATTGAAGCTTAGGGTTTCGCAAAGAAAACAAAAAGGAGACACCCCTTGGCAACTCACCACTCAAGAGTCTTTTTTACAAAAGGGTCACATGAAGAAAGAGATTTGAACCCTATATAAACTACTTAACAAGTCACAACAATCACCAAAGCCAATACACTTTGCAACATGGGAATCTGAACGTAGAGTTCAATTAACGATGACATTGTGCTTTACTATATCGTCCAAGCAGCTTAGTTCGCCATTTGAATGCAACACAATTAAAATAGTTACAAAGTCATCTTATGTTGATATTTCACCTCTGTTTGTTTACATTTATTGTTGTCTCAATAGATGTGCATTCGAGGGGCTACGGGGGGAGTGGAACGATGACTTATGTATGGTGATCCTGCTGATTGGTCCAGATGTTTTGGAAAGAGGTTATAAACTAAATTAAACTTGCAACAGCTGTGAATCTCTGCCTGAACCCCCTAATAGTGCTTCTGGGAGACTCAGGGAAGATGCAGAGTATCTATTGACTGCTCATCTAGACAAACAGCTGAACTCATATGCTCCTGGCAGCCCGACTTTCCATTGCCCAGTCATGGAAACAAGCCAACTCTTCTCCTTGAGTATGTGGTGGACTAAATTATGGGTCATTTATCCTAAGAAAAAACAACAGCCATTTTGCAGGGCAGAATGACCAAATTTAAAAAAAATACATGAACTCTGTTTTGGACCTTTGTCAAAGGCAGACGTCATTATAGAAGAGTGCCTAGACACATGTCAACGATAGTCCACAAATCTGAGAATATAGATGATGCAATAGAGTGACATTAGGGCTAAAAGATGTATTTGATAGCATATATGGACTTTAACTCCACATTTATAAACTACTACTGATGTTTACCTTCAGCATGGGGTGGGGAATTTCATGCACTGAATTCAGTGATTACATCTTTTGCTATTTTTATGGTAGAGTATGCAGGTGTATCAAGGCACTAGTTCACCACAGACTATTTAATCTCCTATACATTTCTTAAAATTTAATAAATCAAATCCACCTGCTTCTGCAATACTACCCTCGATCCGGTGCTTAATGTTGAAAAAATAAGCGTATGTGTATCTGTAAAGAGTACTGTCACCCAAAAGGGGAACCAGGTGCAGGTCTTCAGGTTCTTGCTGAATTTAAGAAGAGGATCAGGAGGCTGTTGCATGCTTTAGGAGTGATGTAAGGGAACACCTGCCCTCCTGATCTTGTTCTGTGTATACATGAGATGTGAGCAAGTAGGAGCCCTGTAGAGGTGTCTAGGTGGTTAGTGGAAGATGATAGAACCATTCAGGTAAGTGGGCCCCAAGTTTTGTAGTGCCTTGAATGTGTGTGTGAGGAGCTTGAAATGTGCACATTTGTATATCAGCAGTCAGTGAAGCTACCTGAGGTGTGATGTGGGAGGTTGAGGATAAGTCTGGCTGTCGCGTTCTATATGGTTTTCAGTCTTCTAGTAAATTGCTTGATGATCCCAACATACTGGGTGTTTCCCGTAGTCCAGCTTGCTGGTGACTGGGAGTGATTGGCTGTTTTACTAGTGTGGGTTCCTATTGTGCATTCTTGGAACCTGAAGCCAGCGCTGATAAATACCAGGATTTCCTAATTGAAAAGCTGCCTAGCTTTGATTCCTCCTCATTCCTCTTTCTTCTAGCACTCTATCATCTTTGTCTCATTCTCATTTATGGAGGTCTTCAATCATACCTTTGTCAGTGCTTCTTTATTTTTTTCTCCTCCTTTTTCTCCCTTTTCTCCTTTCCTCTTGCTTGTCCTGGCTCAGTCTGATGATAAGAAACAAGTCCTAGTACCTAAAAATAACCCGAAACTTCCACTTCCCACCATCAGCAGAAATTGAGTACTTCAGCCCCTCCACTCATTTAACTCGAACATATGATCAACTGGTCTTAAAGTTTCTAATTCCTTTTTATGTCTCCCATATTTTGGCACTGTCAAGTCTTGCCTACAGATAGCTTTACCTGTCTTTTGGCAACAAACCTATTGTATACAAAATACACCTAGTGTGAACTTTGGAACCCCCATCTTGCTAATGATTCAATGGCATTCTTTATCATCTCAGTGTTCTGCTCCTGAATAATGAATTCGTGTGTTCGTTCCATCTAAGAACGTCTAGGTGTCACCATGTTCTGAATGGAAGGGTTGTATCATTTCATCACTGATATCAGGACCTTGCATTGCAGTACATGAGGAATTCATTTTATATCCCTCGTTCTCTCTCTTTTTTTAAGTATTAGCTCCTGTTTATCCCAGTAAACACTGTGCTCTATCCACAAGGCACCACTATATCAGTAGAAACCATTTTGAATGAATTTTTAACAATTCCAAGATGGCCACTCATGCGTGCGCATGTGTGCACATGCGAACAGAAAGTGGACATCTTGCAATGCTTTTTCTTATGTTTTTAAAAAGTGTTCCAAGATGGATGCCGTGCATACACATGAATGGCAGTCATCTTGGAATGTTTTTTCCTCACAGCAAAATTAAAAGCCCTTGAAGATGGCCACGATGCATTTGCATACCTGCTTGCACCAGCACGCCGAGCATATTGGAATAACTTTGCATAAACATTAATAAAAAATATTCCAAAATAAGTTCCGTGCATCCACAAGCACAAATATAAAGGCATTGGCTGAGCCAATAGGCCTGTGCCCTAGTATCATAGGGAGGACCTGCTGGCTTTGTCAGTGTGTGTTCTTGTATAGGATTGCATTGCTTTTCTTCCCTTTAATTGTTCACTGTTCACTGTACTCAGACCGCTGTTAGTGAGGTACTGCTAAATAAAGTCCTCAAAAACAAATACTATTGCTTTCAATACCCCACTCAAAGGCCCACATGATAACACAAGTACCTGGACATCCTTAATGGAGCGCACGTGATTAGCATGTCAACATCCGGGACTGTTCTCAGCCAGGCATCATCAACCTCAGCGTTCCGCTAGCATCTTCTCCGTCTTGCGCGCTTGGAGAGCCTCTAAAAACCTCAAGTGCCAAGACATATTTCTTCCCTCCGCTCACAGCGCGGCACTAAAACTTTAAATGTCCCATAAAAATGCTACTCTTGTCTCTGACGTTCACCTTAAACCATAAAAAGGATAACCCCCAGCAGCCACGTTTCACTGCGAGCGCTTCAGCTACTGGAAGGCGTCCCAGCCGGCAGGCAAGTGGCGCTTCATCGCCATCCATCACAAAGTAACAGAGCACAACAGAAACCTCGCTTCCTTCGGCCCCTCTCCCTCCTGGAGGGCACCAGCAGGAGGGATGCATATCCTAGAACGTCGGTAACCACGCGATGAAACTGCAGGTTCCATGAGCAGAATACCTCCTAGTGCCAATGGCACCAAACTGGCACAAAACATGGCCAATGGACAACTTTTTAACAAACATTATCTGGCTCCTGCCGTATCGAAATTGCTTGTGAACATTGAGCTGTCTGCCCCTCATGTTTTTTGTAGTCACGTTACAAGTGCAGTCAAGTGAGCAGACCGGATGGCATGCATTACAAAATGACCCGGAAGTGCAAAAGATGCTCTTCCTTCTCTACTCTGGAGTTAAACAACTTTCATTAGCCAAAAAAGGCTGTATAGTCCTGAAAAATGTTGGCCAGTTGTCAGCATTTGTCTGCAAGTTGACTTTTAATCCCTGAGATATAAGAGGCCTAGTTAAATTTTCGTGTAATTCTCACTTTGGTTACAGTGTACAGCTGAACCGGGAGTTATAGGTGGTCAATGAATACCCAACTCCCGATTGTCCTCCTGATGATTTCATGAAGGGAAGATAAAGTCCTTGCCTTACAACAAAAACGAAATAAGTAATCATTTACAAGGAGACCCTCAAGTGGATATGGGGTGCAACCTCTATCCAGAGTCAATCAGACAGACTGTAAACCACATTTGAGTGAATCAACAAGTTAAGAATGGCTTCTAGTCCTACCAAAACTAAGCAACAATCAAAGTGCCATGTCCAAACATCACGGCGCTTCCTATCTGCCTCTGTGCTTCATCTTCAGAAAAGCAGACTCTCACAGTCTTCTCCAGCTTCAGAGAAGCGGACTCTCTCTCCGCCCTCTTCCACTTTAGAGAAGTGGACTCTGACCACCCTCTTCAGCATCAGAGAAGGAGGCTCTCATCGCTCCCTTCCACTTCAGAGAAGCAGACTCTCACCATCTTGACCAACGTCAGAGACACAGACTCTCACTGTCTTCTCCATCTCCAAAGAAGTGGAGTCTCACTGCTCTTGTTAACTTCAGAGAAGCAAACTCCCACCATCTTTTCCAGCGTCAAAGAAACAGACAGTCACCATCTTCTCCATCTTCAGAGAAGCGGACTCTCACCAACCTCTTCATCTCCAGAGAAGCGGACTCTCACCGCCCTCTTCATCTTCAGAGAAGCAGACTCTCACCGTCTTGTCCAACGTCAGAGAAACGGACTGTTGGAAATGGCCCTTTCTTCAGGGTCATCCCCAGACTTTTTTGCCTTTTCCCTCCACTTTTTGCTGACTTTTGTTTACTCTAGGACTCTGGGCACTTCACCACTGCTTATCAGTGATAATGTTCATGTGCTCTCTGCTTAAAACATGTTAACACTGGCTTATCCATAATTGGCATATTTAGTTTACTTGTAAATTCCTAGTAAAGTGCACAGTAGGTGCCCAGGGCCTGTAACTTAAATGCTACTAGTCGGCCTGCAGCACTGGTTGTGCCACACACTACAATAGCACTTTAAACATGTTTGTGACCAGCCACTGCAGAGGGTGTGTATGCAGTTTTAAACTGCCATTTCGGCCTGACGAGTGTAACTACTTGCCAGGTCCAAACCTTCCTTTTTAATACATTTAAGTCACCTCTAAGGTAGGCCCTAGATAGCCCCGAGGGGAGGGTGCAGTGTATTTAGAAAGTTGAACATGTACTTTTAAGTTTAGCATGCCCAGATAGTGAAAAACTGCTAAATTTGTTTTTCCGCTATTGCAAGGCCCATTTCTCCCTTAGGATAGCATTGGGATTGCCTTAAAACATCTTTTAAGTGTAACTTACAAATGCAAAAAGATAGAAATATGGAGTTTGGTGTCCCTGGACTCACAATTTAAAATCATAATTTATGGTAAAGTCGGATTGTAAATTGTAAATCTGAAAATAAAATTTTTAGAAAGTTGGTGTTTTCTTACTTTGACCATTCTGTGCTTCTGCCTGTCTCTGAATACATGTCTGGGGTTGTTGACAGCTGGGCTTTGTGCATTCCCTCTAGACAGTCACACACACAGAGAGCTTGGGAATGACATTTTCATCCTGATGGCCCTTCACCTGGCTGATGGGCCATTAAATGGCTTGATGGGGGGGCAGAGCTTAGCACTGCCTCACTTACTTCTGAATAGTGCTGTGCCTCTCATCATACAAAGGTTCTGCATAACCCCCGGTTATGTCCGGACCCAGTGAGGGCAGGACAGGGACCTTGTGGACTTCAAAGGAACAGTGCACCAAAGCATAAATACGGGCCCCAAACCCCACTAATTCAGATCTCTACTGGAGGCAAAGGCACTCTGGCAGGAAGAAGGGCTGCTGTCCTGCCTTGAGGAACTGCCACTCTGGAACTGCATTGCTGTGTTGGCTTGCTGCTGTGTGCTGTGCTGTAGGAGGGATTGGCACTTTGCTCTGCTATGTTGGCCTGCTGCTTCTGTCCTGCAGTGAGAAGGACTGGGATTGTTCTCTACATCATTGTATCCAAGAGTCTCCAAGGGCTTGTTGGCTTGCCCCCTGTTATTCTACAGCCTCAGGGACATCAAAGACTGCCTGCAACTTACCTGATACAGCACCTGGACTCTGTCATCTGTGGGCCTACCCCGCCAAGTGGTGTCACCTGAGTCCTGGACCCTTGGAAGTGGGCCTAAGGTGCTCTGCCTTCTGTGGTTTTCATTAGAACTGCTACGTAGCAATGTGAAGCAACATGAAGCCCTGCAAAGCCTTACCACTCAGTTTCTTGGAACCATGCCGGATTACGCAAAGCCTTGCAACGCAACGCTGCACAGACCATGCACCAGGATTTAAGGTACTGTGTTCAGCAGGCCCAAGTGGGTCCCTGTAACTAGTCCGCGCCTCAATGTGGTCGGCCTGAACTTGTGACTTTTTCCACATCCAGCATGACCAGATAACCACTACTGGCGCTTTGCACTTCTATGCACTTTTTCCACCAAAATCTTTAAAATTACATATCTCAGGATCAACTTATTGGATTTTTGTAGTTTTGGTCTTGTTTTACTTAGATAACTATTATCTATTATTCAGACATACTGAGGAGTCTTTTGTGGTCTCATTCACTGTGTTACTGTAATTGAAGTGTCGCACAAACACTTAACACATTACCTCTTAGGTCAAGCCAGAGTGTGCACAGGTTAATTTAGGGTGTGCATCTGAATTACCCTGACGAGAACTGTGATCCCTATTTGGACAGGGTGCATATCTCTGCCATCTAGAGACTCACCTTCTAACATGGACTTTCTCCATCTTCTCCAACTTCAGAGAAGTGGACTCTCACAGTCTTATCCAGATTCAGAGTAGTGGACTTTCAACACCCTCTTCAACTTCAGAGAAGCATACTCCCACCATCATATCCAGCTTCAGAGACGTGGACTCTCACCGTCTTGTCGAACTTCAGAGAAGTGGACTCTCACAGTCTTCTGCAAGTTCAGAGAAGCAGACTCTACCCGTCTTCTCCAATTTCAGAGAAGCAAGCTCTCACCGTCTTCTCCAGCTTCAGAGAAGTGGACTCTCACTGCACTCTCCAACCTCAGAGAAGCAGACTCTCACTGCTCCTTTTAACTTGAGAAAGGGAGACTCTCACTGACCTCTTTAACTGCAGAGAAGTGGACTCTCACCTCCCTCTTGTTGTGGGAAATGTAAAAAATAAACACTCTGTAGAAAATATGAAACATGAAAACATTGAGCAACATCAAGCCCAAGCAGAAACCACACCACTGTTCGTGTTTAAAACCATTTAGGCCCAACTTCCACACTGACACGAGCAAGGTGAAAAGTTAATTTAAGAATGTAGTGGAATAAGAAACTTGAAAGGGTTTTCAGTTAAAGGCAAAATCATGTCTAACAGACTTAACAGCATTTACCACATCAGCATACAAGTCCCCCAGTACACACTCTGTGCCTTCAAATAGAATGTGGCCTGATTAGACAATTTGTTCATAATCGAATTAGCCCAGAGCACACAGGTGCTTGATGAAACAACAGCTGCAGGGAAGAAACTAAGTTCTGAGCACACAAAGGTCACAGGCACACAATTCTGAAGAGTTTTACTTGATTAGGAGAAGCCATTTATTCATGTTAACACTTTACTTATACTTTGCCCTGAGGAAGTCAATGAGATTAATTTCTCGGAGACGAAACACGTGTTGGCTGTTGGATGTTGTTGTGATGACCACATATGGAATCTTTCTGATGTGATGAACATGTATGAAAACCTCGCACAAGAATAAAGACACTGAACTTTAACTCTGTTTGGATTATATATTGATTCTCTGAAGACCAAGAACCTAACTGCACAGACTCTTATCTTATTTCATACGAGTGCCCTGGCTTTTTGAATCAGTTTGGTTTTTCCTTTTGGAGAAGCACTGGAGGTGCTGGGAGGACCCTCCGTTCGGGAGCACCGTATTTACTATCTATTGTTAAGAAATGTTTTGGTGATATTCTGTTAGCGCCTATCCCTATAATTTCCCCCCCTTTTCTCCACAATTAATGGCATATTTATTTACTTGTAAGTCCCTAGTACAGTGTGCTACATGTGTGGTTTATTTGTCCTGGTAGTGTAAAACTCCTAAATCTGTTTTCCACTACTGTGAGGCCTGCTCCTTTCATAGCCTAGCATTAGGGCTACCCTCATATACTGTTTGGGTGGTAGGTTCTGATCTGAAAGAGGTAACCAGGTCATATTTAGTATGGCCAGAATGGTAATAGAAAATCCTGCTTATTGGTGAAGTAGGATTTAATATTACTATTCTAGAAATTCCAATTTTAGAAAGTGAGCATTTCTTTGCACTTAAAATCCATCTGTGCCTTACAGCCTGTCTCCAATCCATGTCTGGATGTGCTGGTTGACAGTTCCCTTGTGCATTTCACTCAGACAACCACAAACACAGGATTCTCAGTCACACATGCCCTCATCTGCTGAATGGGTCTTCCTGGGCTGGGAGGGTGGAGGGTCTGACACTTACATTTCAAAGGACAGTGGACTGCCCTCACACAATGGACTGCCAAACCACCTACTGGGACCCTGGCAGACAGGATTGTACTGAAAGGGGACATTGTGCACTTCAAAACCACTCTTTAAAGTCTCCCCCACCTCAAAGGCATCTTTAGGTATATAAACTGGGTCTCCGAACCCACCAACTCAGACACTTCTGGAACTGAACCTGCAACCTGTCAAGAGGAACTGCCTGGCTGCCCAAAGGACTCATCTGGACTGCTTTGCTGTAAAGGACAGCTGCCCTGTTGTTGCCCTGCTGCCCTCTGACTTTGCTGAAAAGTGCTCTCCAATGGCTTGGATTGAGTTTGCCTCCTGTTTCTTGAAGTCTCAGGGTCAAAAAGACTTCACCTCTTGAGGAAATTCCTTGTGCGCTGAAAATCGACGCACAGCCTGCCAGAAACGACGCACAGCCGTCTTGCAACGAGAAAATCGCCACACAACTGACCCAGAATGACACAGCCCAACTTCCTGAGTGAAGAATCGAGGCAGGGCCTGCCTTGCGACACAGAAGCTTCGCCGCACAGCCCTACCAGATCGACTCACAGCCGAACTGGATAGACACAGCCCAACTTCCCAAGTGAAGAATCAACACAGCGCCTGCCGTGCAACATAAAATTTGATACACAGGATAATTTGGATTGTGTGACACTTACCCTGACTAGGATTGTGGTCCCTATTTGGTCCAGGGTGTATACGTCTGCCAAGTAGAGACCCCACCTCTAACAGTAATAAAGTATTGTATTGATCTGTATGAAAAAGGCCTGTCTGCGAACAGGCATTTGAGAAAAACCCCAGAGGTAATTTGACAGGGCTGAGATGCAGTCTGTAGTGTTTTTCCTCCTCTTGTGACAGTTAGTATACTGTCGTTGCATTGCCAAGAAGAGTCTGCATGTTTATTCCAGTACTGGGAGTTCTTGTTAACCTGCAACAATCTCTACCTTCAAATAACTGCTCTCTCACTGCCTCCTCCAGCTTCAGGGAAGTTGTCTCTCATCACCCTCTCCAACTTCAGAGAAGTGGACTCTCACCATCTTCTCCAACTTCAGAGAAGTGGACTCTCACCATCTTCTCCAACTTCAGAGAAGTGGACTCTCACCATCTTCTCCAACTTCAGAGAAGTGGACTCTCACCATCTTCTCCAACTTCAGAGATGGGGGTCTCTCACCACCGTCTCCAGCTTCAGAGAAGTGGACTCTCATCTCTGTCTCCAACGTCTGAGAAGTGGTCTCTCACCATGTTTTCCAACATCAAATAAGATGACTCTCACTGCCTAGTGCAATTTACAAGAAGTATGAGGGACTCCAAGGGGGAGGACCCTTCAAAGAAGATCAATGTAAACTGATGGTGGTCAAGAAAATATACCCTTATTACATTCTCAGTAAAATCTATTACTTTTTGTTAATCAAGGATATGCATACACTTCTTTTTCAGAAAATACAGCAATACACTGCAGTGATTTCATTTTAGACCAAATAGAATTTTCTCTAAATCACCTAATTTAGCCTTACTTCACTGGACCTAATGATGTTATATGGTGCTCCATTACATGTACCATCCTAGAGGTTTCTTCAGGCTACTGGCAAGGATACATTACAATGAGGAATGTGAAGAATAGCTAAAACAGAGAATGCTTAATGCAGAAACACTATGTTTAATCTGCTTCCATAAAAAAGAACTACCTAGTATCATATTTAAAAGTCCACACACATGCACAGTGTGACCAGGAGTTTGCTAGTCCAGATAAAGGGCCTGATTTAGATCTCAGCAGATGGATATCCTGTCAACCGAATTGCGATCTCCTTAAGATATAATAGGATCATAATACGGTGGATGGGATATCGGTCACATTTGTGACAGAGTATTTCCCTCCACCAAGATCTAAATCAGGCCCACATTCTCTCTACAGAAGCCTAGAACAACTCAGAAATAAAATTATTGTGTTGTGGTCTTGACCTTCTCCGTAGAGAAGCCAATCTGGTATCCCAACACAGGAGCTATGGGTATACAGTCATTTGCTTCGTCATCCAGGCTTATCCAGACTTTATGTGGACTACAGGCCCCACAAAAAACAGAAGTTCTTGCACCCTAGAGAAAAGATCTTACTGCTAGTGGGGAATGACAATGACTGGTTTGCTATTGACTCAAAAACAGAAGGGTGCACATACATTTAAAGGACTCCTGAACATCATTAATATTTGAAGGAGATGTAGTGTAGCCAGTCTGATTCTTGGTCTAATTGGTACCTCAGTGTGGCACTAAATCCTGAATACCTGTTCTGTATTCTTCCTTTGCCCTGCAGCTCTTCTCGTTTACCATCTTGCTCAGTCATGTTGATTGTATCTTTTGTTTAATTGCCACGTTTATCGGATAGTTCAACTTTGCTAGCGCACACGTAGTGGGGATTTAACTGTTCACACCTCTTTTCACCATTTTTGTTTTTTTTATACACATGCATTGATGTTTAGGGAACAAGCACGTCACATTATCGGATAGGGACTGCAGAAATGGCTGCAACAGTGAAAGTTCATAGAATGAGGATCAGCGTGCTCTATCTTGGCTTCTGTGACTGGTCCACTAAGTAAAGGCCAGGAGTTAAGCTTTGTTGCTGAGATTTCTTTTTCCACCAGCTCTAGCACTCTTTGTTTATCTGCTCCTAGACATTGACCCCAATTTAGATTTTGGCAGATGGGATACTCTATTACACACATGGTGAATGTCTCATCTGCTGTATTACAACAGTGCTCTGAAGTCTTTGGTGCTTGTAATGTGGTGGACATTTCCTAGATCAGCCTTGGATAATCACTAGCCTGGCTTATTTTTTGCCTTTCAAAATCGGGCAGACCATCTCTTTCCTTTCAGCGATCCCCATCCAGCCTGAGTCCCTCATCAGGCCAATCTAAATGTCTAAAGGAAAGCTATGGAACTTTAACAAAAATTCCATTCATTTTAGGAAAGATTGTCATGTTGAAAGGAATTTCTAGTCTTAGAAGCAGCTATGCACACAAGGTATTGCCAGGGACACCCAACAACCACTATTGCTATCAATCAGAAGAGCCAGGAGCACCCACACACCCACTGTTCAATGAAGGATTGTTTCAAAAGAATAGAGGTGATCTAAGATGCTTTCAAGACATTGATTGGCATTTGTCCCCAACTTCTTATTTACTTTCTGCATCCACTTCATCACTAGATTAAATTTTTAATCCCACCACTGTTATCATGAGAAGGGCACCTCCCGTGAAATCTTGCCCGCTGGAAGACGTGTACATACCAACAATGGTAAAGTCTGATTTGTTGCCAAGTTACGATGATTTTATTCAGCATTGTACTGGCGAACCACTGTAGCAGGATTTAAATAGAACAAAAACCCTAGGGCCCAGTCACGCCTAGGCACCACATGCACCCCTAAAAAGCATGAAATCCAGATGCAGTAATGTGTAGATCTGTGCAGTAGGTTGGCCAGACATAGCTAATACATTGCACATTGACATGCAGAAGGGGAAGAAGTAGGCCAGCTGCTAGCTGGCCTACTAAAAACTGAACACCATAAGACCACTGTTATGTCCACTGGACACCCAAATGGGCATCATGTCCATACGTAGACGGATATCAATGGTTATTTACCATATGCTATAAACAGCTATATGTCTTTTCAAGCGAACTGATATGGAGCTTACCAAACCATTCCTGAGGGTCGAGGTCTCTCTCTCTCAGGAAGAGAGGCTTGATATGGAGGTCAGATGATGGAGCATGAGATAGCCCTTGTGATATAATAATTGGCATCAGGGAAAACGTTTGGCTTTCCTTTAGAGTTTTTTTAAGTGAGATCAAAAATAATGTGTAGAGGATCTCCTTGACGTATACATGGCATCCTAGGAGCATGCCAGGTTATCCCCATTCTCTCAGGAGGCACTAAAAGTAATGAACCCCAACTCTGGCGGCAAGCCTTAAAACAGAGGCTCATATAAGCCATTGTCTATCCTGAAACTGTACTGCAAAATACTGAACAAGTTGCTCGTAAATCGTATGTTATCCAAGGTGGCATGCCAACTGCACTTCCACCAGTGTGGATTCATGACGGGCTCAAGCACAGCAGATAACATCTATCTGTTGTTTCATAGCATGAATAGAGTGGCAGCCAATCTGTCAAGGGTGGGGACCCTGTCCATAGCCATGGACAAGGCTTTCCATAGCCTTTCGTGGGAATATCAATTTGTGGTGTTGCAAATTGCCTTTGGTGAGGACATAATGACTTGCATTCGATTCTTGTGCATTGACCCCATGGCACGGGTTAAAACTGGGCAGGAGTTTTCTGAGCTGTGGCAGATACAAAGGAGCACTAGGCAGGGGAGCTCAAAGTTGCCCCAGTTTTGCGCTCACGATAGTGCCAAGGGCTGAGGTCATACAGACGGAGGATGCCCACTATGGCCTAGACATAGGGGGGTTAAAAATCACTCTATTTCACTCTATGCAGACGGTGTTCCGACTTATTTAGCAGATGGTATACATGGAATGGATCCGATATTGCGTGTCCTGGAAGACCTAACTGTAATTTTGGGATTATTAGTAAGGTTAAGGGTCTGACTTAGAGTTTGGAGGACGGGTTACTCCATTACAAAAGTGACGGATATCCCGCAAACTGATTAAAACTCATCTCTTCCAGCGCTAATTTATGTTCTCTTATCTTGACTTTTCTTCTTATTTTCTTCTTCCTCTAGCACCGTGTTTCAGCTCTCTCTCTCTCCTCACCTTTGTTTTTAGCGCTTCGATGCTCATTTCTGAGCCGGAACGCGCTTTACATGTCTGAAATACATACGGATATCCCGTCTGCCATATTACAATATCCACAGGATATAATGGAATTGCAATATGATGGACAGGATATCTGTCATGTTTGTGATGGAGTAACCCCATCCACCAAACTATAAATCAGGACCTAAAGTCTGTGTACTCCCACTATCTGACACATGTGTATGTGTGCACTCTTGCAGGCGCTGGCCTGTCTGTAACACCGGCTGCACCACAGACGTACATATCCATAGGTGTGCAGGTATATAGGCATATGCAAGAAGTTAAAGAATGGAATCTGGATATAGTTATAGTGTCCCTCTTAGCGCCTTGTGTTTTGGAGGAAACTGCCGCTGACTCCGCTAATGTGCTTAGTACTCGCAAAAATGGTGGCATCGCCCAACCTCTCGTATCTCTTGGCAAACGTGCCCCCGATGTTACATTGGCCGGTGTTCCACAAACTCAACAGGTGGTTAACTGAGATGATCTGGGAGTCGGGGCCGGTGCGAAGTTGCTCTTTATAAGTTGTTTCTTGCATTTGGGGCCGCTGTTTTGGGTGCAACCGACTATGAGTCTAATTATCTCTCTGCACAGCTATAGTGGATTATGAATTGGATCACCCCAAGTGCACCTCCGAAAATTAGCTATTTAAAGCATTATAGTCAAGGTTCCCCATGCACAATGTTGTTGTTCAGTTGACCTGCCGATATAATATTCTCACACCCAGAGCATGCCTATTGTGTTTAATGCATCACTCAAAAACAGATAAAGCTAGCACTAAGTTCATTGATCTGGCATTCATACTAGCAAGGCACGCGATGCGATGAAATGGAAATCAAGCTTATCCCCACCACAACAGACCTGGAAAGCAGAACTCAGGAAACAGGCTCAGACGGAGGACAATGTGAATTGACACCTGAGATGTTGGACTGGGAAGCTTAAGTCAGTCACGAGCTGGGACACTATCATGCTAGCATCAGAACCTAAATAAGATGTGAAGACCACATAAATGCCACCAATATGTCTATAGCGATTGAGTTGGTTTCCCACATGAGTACCGGTTGACCGCTACGGAGAGATAACTACGTACCTTGTAAGTATGTGTGCGCACTAGACTTCTCGCTTGCCGCTTGTCTCCTGTAACTGGGGGATGGTGGACGATGAGTGTTTCAGAAGTTCCAGTTATGGGACATGACCCCTTCATCCCCCTTGTATTATGCTTGCTCCCCTTCTTATTATGTTGTTTTATACCCAGATAATACAGTTTTTCATGGTTTGTGGAACCGATCCCCTTGCCCGGGGCATGGACAGTACCCACTCATACACTCTTCTGTAACTATTGCCATGTGTGCTGTGTGTGGAAAAAACCTGAATGGGGAGAAATAATATACAGGCGTGAAAATCCAAAGGCCCCATAAGCTTTTGCAGCTTAAGGGAAATATTATTAAATCGGACAGATATACATAAGGGTCATCTAGATGTTATTAAAGGTAAAATATTTTAGAACATTTCTGATAAATTGAATTTAAGGTATAACCTACTACCACTAATGCTAAATTTAGTGAACGTAGCGCATTCAAGGACAAATCCAATCTTTATAATGGGTTAACCTTCCGTCTGTAGTGACAAGCGATGTCTGCTTAATGAGATCTCTTCCTGGTATAGGATCTATAGTTAGAAAACATTTCAAAACTCAGCAGTGCACCTGTTACTGAAGATCCAACAGTATGATCACATTTCAACAACCCATCAAAAGCTTAATTGGCTTCCAGTTGAACATGGCATGCTGTAAACTGTTGGAAGTTTCTCTGCATTAAACCAGGGACAAAATTCAAACAGCTTGTCCATCTTTCAGTGATGTACTCTCCTTTCTCCAGGTGTGGTGTGCACCTGCACTCAGGACTGCACATTTATTTTATAGGAATGAGGATGGACGTTCAGCAGACGAGGACCATGCAGCATTTTACAGTAGCCATGCCCAGTTTCTCCTCCCACTAATGAAAAGTGAAGGTGTACTCAGTCACATCTGATCAATCTGTCAATTAGATGCATGTGGAGGTATGCTTACAGTGTGTGGCACACAGATGCACACAATGTTTTTTCTTTGTGAGAGTGATGGGGCGTGCCTTTCCTGTGGGCCACACAGACAAACAACATCTTTGACTACTGGAAATCAGAACGGAGGGATACACCTCCACCCTCACTGTGGAGGTGCACTCACATATCGGTACTCGTATGCATACACTTCGCCTTCCACTTTTTGTGGTAAAAGTGGAAATGATCTGGAGTAAAACTGGAGTCACTGGTGACGGCAGCAAAGATCTCATCCAATGGGGGTCAAGTGACTGGGGCCACTCAGGCCCAGAAGCACGAGGAACATGCAGGGAAATGCAGTTGAGCTGGGAACTGGATTACAAAATGTATGGCAGAAGGAAGAGACAAATGGGCTGTTGCCAGGACTTTGACCACCTAGTAACCTGATGCACTGGGTGTGTGTCTTCTTCTGTATGTTAGGCTAGAAGCGGGAGATGGGCATTGGTTCCAGCATGTGAGAAAGGTGACTGCACTGGAATGCACACACCTGGATGAGATTGGGATGCTCACCTACATAGTCTGTGGAGAGGCCAGTCAATGATTAATTGCATGCTGGAATTGGAGCTAAATTGAAAATGTTCCCCACATCAAGTAAGGGATATGGCATGTTGATTGAACAGTAGTCTCTTAAGAGGAGGTAACATGACAAGATCCCTTAGGCAATGGAGTGTCTGCAGTTCCAAACATTTAGGGTACTTAAGAGTCTGGCTGTGCCTCAAAAAATAATTGTTCTCTGCTGTGCCAGACATATTGCACAAGGCAGAAGAAAGCTCAACTGGCATCAACCTTCAAATGCCTGTTGTAGGCCTATGCTCCCAGATTTCCCATCATCATTTCAGCCCAGGTTTACCTATACCACCCACAATCAGGGAACTGGTATAAGTACAATCACAAAGTGTGACTCACATATACATTTAAACCATCCTTTGGTGAGCTAATAGCAGAGGTGTGCTCATACGGGGCCCAGATTTATCAAGGTTTAGCTCCTTCCTTGAGCCATGCAACGGGGTGCAAGGGTGATGCAGAATGTAAGTTAAATTTATCGAGCCACAGAAGGCCATCTTGGTGGCCCTGCATGGTATCATAAATCTAGAGTAACACAAACCAGCGCAAATCGCGGCCTTTTTTCTTGCACTTTTATATAGCGCAAACTCAACCCAAAGGCGTTGAAGTGCTTTACATGAGCACCAGTTACATTACACAAGGATACATTCATTTTTTGGTAGGTACGGGGAGATTAAGTGATATGCCCAGAATCACAGGATGTTGAGTCAACACCGAGACTCAAACTTGGATCCCCAGCTCCAAAATCAGCAGCTCTGCCTGTACGCCACATCCTCTGCTCTGCGTAACTGTGTGGCATGGAGGCATTCCACAGGTGGAGCCTGAATGTTTACCATTAGTAGTAGACCTGCAAATGTGTCAAATTGTTACGTTTCCCTAGGTGAGGCGTAATGAGGAGAATTAGAAAGAGGAAAAGTGTCTCTTCTGAAACAAAAACAATTTGCAGCATGACGCTCAGTGCCTGCATTGGGGCTAGGTAGTCAAAGGTGCTCCAATGCTAGAAAAGGATAGGAATATGCTTTTTTTACAAAATAGGGCTCATTCCTGCCCTTTCTCTTGCATGCAGCACAACAAGGTATCGTGTTGTGTTGCGCTGCATGAAGGAATAATAAGTCTGCTCCACGGTGTGGTGCAGAGGTAAAACCGCCTGATGATTTATCTTAAGTACTAGCAGAGATATATTCATATCATGTGGCACCCTGATAAAACTAATCCATTAACTTTTTGAGACATTAGTAGAGGTCACTCAAGGGAAGTTCGACAATTTCCCTCACAAGTATTGCATCTGTCCTTGGAGTCACAGGAACTAGAATTACTAGTTGCGAGTTATTCTGTATTACAGGATGCCATGGGCTGCACATAGGGACCACTTTCTGTGTGCAGTCGCACAAAAAGTGGAGACTTGAGGTAGGGGAAATAGCAGGAGTTGCTGCAAAGTGGGCAACGTGAAAGGACAGGTGAATGCGGGTACACAGGCCCACTTGTTGAGATGGCCATCGATGAGTGGAGGGAGGAGGGCGTTGCAGCTGAAGACGGGAGGCCCATTGGCCTCACACAATGAACTGTAGCTTGATTAAGGAGTTGCAGCGCATGAGGATCAGGACAAAAAGGCCATGCACAGTCATGCAGACACACTGACCTCCCACAATCATTGGGAACTGCAGATGTGATAAAGCAGGATGCAGAAACTCTAGCAGCTCACTGTGAACTGTTGCTTGATTAAGGAGTTGCAGCGCATGAGGATCAGGGCAAAAAGGCCATGCGCAGTCATCAGTCGCTTGCCAGATTGCAGACACACTGACCTCCCACAACCTTTGGGCGCTGCAGATGTGATAAAGCAGGATGCAGAAACTCTAGCAGCTCACTGTCCTTGAGCGATGGTGGTGAGGTTCTGGCTAAGGTCACAGGAAGGAGCTAAGTCTTAGTAAAATTGCATATATTTTTCTCGTGAAATTTAGTGACATCCCATTCAAATGTCATGAATTTACGCTTTTTTTTGTGAATATGATTTGTCAGTGTTTCGCACCATTTTTTTTAACCGAGGGCACACTTCACATAAGAGTCTAGCAGGATACTGGCAGGAGGATGGTTTGAGTAGAAAACGTCTCTTGGAAACACTTTGGTTGCCATCCCAAGAGACCTGTTAATTCGAGAAGCACACTAAAGTGAAAAAAATAAGTGAAACAATGTAACTCTGAGAAATGTAAAGAATTTTGCATAAATGCAAAATTCAGGAAATTCGCAAATTTCAGCACGAGAATAAAAATTTCTCTGAGGAGAAGAATGCGAATGCCAATTTAAGGGACCACACACAATGGAGTGTGCAGGATGGGCTGAGTTGCATGTAACAACTCATTTTATCAGCATATTTGGTGGGTCCAACCTCCTGCCAGTAAGATGCTCAAACCGAACTCATCCTTTGGCTGAAAAATGCGTGTTTCCTAGTGCTTAATTTGTGCTTTTTGTTTCCTGTGCGGAGCACCAGCACTTATTTTTGAGGGCCGGCACTTATTTTTGAGGGCTGGCACTTATTTTTCTGGCTTAGGCACTTCCTACGAGCAAAAGACACATCTGGGAAAGCCGGAGGAACAGAAAATCGAAAAAGCGCAGCAAACGGGAAAAGCAGAAAGCTGCAAGAGTGTGCTGAAGGGGCAGGGAGTAGCTGTAAATGGATTAAAGAGGCCTGAGATGGCTTCAGGATTACGTTGCCTCAGTGTTCCGTGCTCGCACATTTAATTGCAGCAGCCACGTGTTTAAGAGCAGGGCTTTGGGCACTGGCACTTTTTTATTTACAAATTAAGCACTGGTGTTCCCTCCAGTCTTATAAGTGTATCTCCTGGTTCCTTCAGCAGCGGAGATTCTTCTCAGTTCTCAGGCTACATTCCTCGCGCTTAGAAGAGAGATGACCAAGGATTATGTCTTTGCACGGCACCTCTCTCTGTAACTGGTATGTAGATATCCTGGAAGAAAAACTTATACACTAGAGATGCTGCAGAGGCCACTTCATATCGAGCCATTGGGACTTCTACCTCATTGCCCGAGTCCAATCAAATTTAAAGTGTGTGTCATACTTTTGGACAAAATAAACACAGTGAAGTGTATTTTTTTTTTTTTTGAATGGCCTCAACTCCATGGCAATCTTTAGTATGGATATCTGTAAGGGTGCGCAAAATCGTGTACATTATTTTCCCGTGAATTTTGGAGTAATTCCATAAACAATTTCACAAAATTATACTTTGGAAGTGAACGTGATTTGGCAGTAACTTGTGTGACTTTTTTCATACAAGTGCACACTTCAGGCAAAAAGTCTCACAAGATACCAACAGGAGCCTGGTTCAAGCAAAACAAGTCGATTGGTTATATATTTCGTGTGCAAATTAGTATTTTGCATGCAAAAAATATGCAAAATTGTTTAATGCATAATTTCTAGAAATTTCAGGAATTATGTGAATTTCACAATTTAAAATTGTTCCCAGGCCTAGTCAATTGTCACCATCGAGTGTACTGTTTTTACTCATAACATAAAGCACAAGTTACGGAGAATGGGGAGGGTGCGATGGGGGTATGTCTAGGATCAAACAGTCATTGCACAAACATCTCAATCGGCCAGGTGGCACCTAGACGTGCTAGAAATAGTTCAGTTTCAGTCCTTTGTGAAATAAAAAGGGGCCCTTTGTCTAATAATCAGAGGCTGACACTGCACTTTGCTCACAAGGTAGAGGGGGGTCTGACCTGTAGTGCAGGAGGCGTGCAGGGAGAGGGGAGTATCTATCTCAGACTCACACTTAACCTAGGAAGCATGCTACACGGTTCAGGCTTTGTACGCACAACTTGGAGGTCAGCATGGGTGCACCTCACAAGTAACCCAAGCACACGTAGGCACAATCCACATACAGTCAGGGAAAACGAGGATACCCATTCATAAGCTACCAGTCTAGATTTGCCAGGGAGGGGAGAGCCTGTAGGCAATCTCTTTATTGTAGTTCACGCAAAAGGTCACTAGCGCAATCAACCATAACCAATAGTAGGGCCAGGGCTTGACCTAGGCTATAGTAATCACCAACACCAAGAGGAGTGCCAGGTTGGCTGGACAGCACCAACAGAGGCTAGCACTCTGCTGGTGAGCAGCCTGTTGTATTATGTGAAGCACTGGTCAGGAGACTTCCAACATAGATCTCTAGCACCAGAAAAAATATGGAGTCTGCCACAATATTGAAATGAGGAGCTATTGTCACCGAAGAACTTCTCCAAGGATCTTTTGACACTAAGGGGGTCATTCTGACCCTGGCGGTCCATGACCGCCATGGCGGAGGTCGGCGGAAGCACCGCCAACAGGCTGGCGGTGCTTCCTGGGCTATTCTGACCGCGGCAGTAAAGCCGCGGTCAGAAAAGGGGAACCAGCGGTTTCCCGCCGGTTTTCCCCTGGCCCAGGGAATCCGCCAGGGATTCCGACCCCCTTCCCGCCAGCCTGTTTCTGGCGGTGTCCACCTCCAGAACCAGGATGGCGGGAACGGGTGCCGTGGGGCCCCTGGGGGCCCCTACACTGCCCATGCCACCGGCATGGGCAGTGCAGGGGCCCCCTAACAGGGCCCCACAAAGATTTTCACTGTCTGCTTGGCAGACAGTGAAAATCGCGATGGGTGCCACTGCACCCATCGCACCCCTGCAACTCCGCCGGCTCCATTCGGAGCCGGCTTCCTCGTTGCAGGGGCTTTCCCGCTGGGCCGGCGGACGGCCTTTTGGCAGTCGCCCGCCGGCCCAGCGGGAAAGTTGGAATGACCGCCGCGGTCTTTTGACCGCGGTGCGGTCATTCGGCGGTAACCGCATGGCGGGCGGCGACCGCCGCCCCGCCGCGGTCAGAATGACCGCCTAAGTGTCCACGCACAACAACAATCATTGTTTAAGTGGAAGTACATTCACACATCTTGTCACACTGACATTGTTACACCACTAAATCATAATGAAATACTGGAAGTACACGCAAACAGTACAACGCACAGATACACCTACAAAATACCCTTGTTGATGTGGTAATGGAGGTACACTCATATGATCAGGCACAAAGACATATCTTCATCATTTGTCACCAGTGGCAGGTTGCTTCAACAGTGCACACAGATAAATTAAACCATCTCCTAATAGTGGATGAGTACTCACACGTGATGAGCAGCCACACAGCGACATATCCTCTTACGTAACAGTGAGGGCACACTTACACATTAGCACAAAACACTCATCAATCTCACCTATACTTAGCTAATATTAGAGTAGAGGTGAATTTGTACTATACGACACACAGCTACAATTACTCCTCTCTTGTTAAATTAGTTGTGGAGGAGAATTTCCACAATGGAACACAGACTTACACATACCAGGCTACCTTATTGGGTTAAAAGTGTGGATAAAATTCCATAGCGTAGCACACACCTGCTCAGTTCTTAATTTGTAAAATAAAAAGAGTGCAGTTGCCCAAAAAGCAATTAAGGGGGTCATTCCTACATTGGCGAGCGGCGGTCGCCGCCTGTCAAGCGGGAACCGCCGAATGACCGCACCGCGGTCAAAAGACCGCGGCGGCCATTCTGGCTTTCCCGCTGGGCCGGCGGCCGACCGCCAGAAGGCCGCCCGCCGGCCCAGCGGGAAACCCCCTTCTACGAGGATGCCGGCTCCGAATGGAGCCGGCGGAGTCGAAGGGGTGCGACGGGTGCAGTGGCACCCGTCGCGATTTTCAGTGTCTGCTTTGCAGACACTGAAAATCTTAGTGGGGCCCTGTTAGGTGGCCCCTGCAGTGCCCATGCCAGTGGCATGGGCACTGCAGGGGCCCCCAGGGGCCCCACGACACCCGTTACCACCATCCTGTTCCTGGCGGTGAAAACCGCCAGGAACAGGATGGCGGTAAGGGGGTCGGAATCCCCATGGCGGCGCTGGAGGATTCCCTGGGCCAGGGGTAAACCGGCGGGAAACCACTGGTTGCCCTTTTCTGACCGCGGCTTTACCGCCGCGGTCAGAATGGCCAAGGAAGCACCGCCAGCCTGTTGGAGGTGCTTCCGTCATTTTAGCCCTGGCGGTGGCCGACCGCCAGGGTTAGAATGACCCCCTAAATGTCAGTGTGCCAGATGCCAAGGACGCGTAGTCTAGAATCCACCTCATGCTTCTTTACTCAACCTCTAGACTCTTCCTTAGCATTTATCTAACTCTTGTGAGTTTCTGCTTGCTCCCTTCATCTCGACCTCTCCCCCTTTCTCTCCCTACTTTCTTCCAATTTGGGTGTTTTTCCTTCTCTTACTCTGGGTAAATTTCTGATGCAAAAAAATAAGTGCCAGTCCTAAAAAATAAATGCCGGAGGCCACCACAGGCTCAAAATAAGCACCACACGTAATTGAGCAGCATTGATTCAAGAATGGTGGTGCTCTTGCAGAGTCTTATACGTATGAAGTGACTCATAGGCCTTGATTACAAGTATAGGAGGTATTTATCACACATGATAAATAACAGAACCACTGGGTACATTATCTACCAAGTGTGATAAATAACACCTATTTTAAGTTGTTGTGGAATAACATGCAGATGTACCGTATGGTTTTCACCCTTTAAATTTCGGCAGGAATGACCTGCCAAATTTAACAAAGGTTGAGTTATTCAACACATCTAATAATTATCGGATGTATTAAAAAACGAACAACTCATAATTCTGACCACAGCGTATACATGGATGAACGCACGGGTCAGAATACACTGACCACATCATACTCAGTGGTTAAGCATGAACATCAATTCACCGAAATGCTAGGGGTAGTAGAACTGGCGTCACAAACCATTTGACCTTTACATACGCTCGCACACACATGCTTACGCATACACACACAATGACATAGGAACACCCTCTCACATAAACGCACTCTGACCTGCATGCATGCACAAAACATACATTTAAAACTATTTTTTACTTACTTCAGCTACTAGGGATGGTCATATTCCATCTAATTGTACTCCATTTTTGTTATAGTTAAAGTGCACAATATGTTAATATTCACTATTAGTGCAATAAATATTGTCAAAATTCAAGGAGATTGCAGCCCCAGTCGATGTCCATTAGGACGATCTGCTCCTGTGTTTCTGGCACTGATTTTGCCACTTCGGAGGCCAGGGCTCGCAAATGTAGTGGGTCACAAGGGGCAAGCCAGGGATGTCGCTTCGACCCCTGGCAACCACTAAAAGACAACCATGGGCCTAAGACTACGAAAATTGAGCCTACACAAAAGTATTTTAAAACACATAGAAGGTTTAAATAAGTAATACTCCAGGATTCAGCCTAGACCCTTCTGAGAGGTCCTGGGACAGCAGGCAAGCTACCAAACTGATACAAAAGAAGCACCTATATGACCAGGCACCAAACATCCCAACCAGGGCCGGCTTTAGAGTGGTGCGAGCAGTGCGGCCACACCGGTGCTGACCTGAATTGTAGGGCGCTGACCTCAGGGGGGGTGCAGTATTTAGCAATAACTTATGGAACTTGCGATTTAATAGCACCTGCTGAAAAGTTCCTTGTGAGTCCAGCCTTCAGGAAACAATTAAAATGTCAAGATACCTCTTGTGATTAATGTTCCTGCAAGGTAGAGAGATGGAAATTTTGCCTAGTGTCAGCTTTGACTCAACGTAAAGTAGCGTAGTTGGTTAATGTACCTGCTGCAAAGAACAGAACCAGCCTTTACAAGCGCTTTAAAACAAATGACTGCATGTGAGAGATGAGGGACACATTTGCTGGGTAGTAGTGAGTGAATCCAATGAGGTGGGCATAGGGTGAGGGGTGCCAAAAGAGACTGTCGCACAGGGCGCCACCAGCGCTAAAGCCGGCCCTGATCCCAACCTGGACCTCCTGACTGAAGTACGCCAGGCACCTATCCTGTGCGCGCGGCAAGGCCAGCTCTTTGCCATTGGTATTTGCTGGAGGTCAGAGCAGAAGATGAAAAAGGCAGTACCAGCCACCACTAAACTGTGATGAATCTCCCCTCGTCCTCCCCATCTAAACCCTGATATTAAAATAAACGAGCTAAATTAAACTCCTATCCGCTAGCATTAAAATGTCCATCCGAAAACACATTAAAATCCAATTGCTTAAACATCGCTTAACAAAATAATCTGTTGCCGTCTCTGAGATGTGACAGAGCAACAGCCGCCGCCATTAGGATGCAGGCCAGGCGCAGTGCGCTCGCGCTCTCTTCCTTTGTCGCGCGCTGCCCGTGTCTCTGTCCTTCCCAGCCATCCCTCCCCCATCTCCTTCACCAGGCCCACTTTGACCCCACTCCCTTCATTAATGCTCATACTGAAAGCACTTTCCGAAACCCATGTACAGCCTCGTAGACGAACTGATTGCCATTTGGTTTCATTTAGTCAATTTAGTCCTCGAAATTAATTGGCTAATAAGCCATCTGTCCAGTATCTGTCCAGGCTCTTCCTCTCTCTCGTTCCTATCACCCTGTCTCAGCGTCACTACACTTTTCCTTTTATCCCTGTTAAACTGCACTTGTCGATGCATCATCTCATTGATGAGTAAACACACGTGCACAGCGCATGAGCATTGGAACGTACCGTAGGTTCAGACACAAAAAATCTTGCAGTATTTACCCAGAATGTGTGTTCATGAAGTAGTCCGTGACGTGTTTCCAGGCCTAATTTTTTTCCAGCCAGCCGCACAAAAAACACATGGACAGACATACAAATACATATGCACACACACCTTTGCGCATACGCACGCCCACTTCACACATTTAACTCAAAGCAGAGCAGCTAATGAAGGCAAGATATACAAAGCTTTAATGCAGTTGCAAAGCCTGCTACTCACAAAACCACACTACCTTCTACTATTCATAAATGCCTCTTTAAGAGCCAGAAAAGTCTTAACGCCTGTTAAAAGGCTTTTGTGACCCTGCCCACATTGCAAAGAGGAGGCAACGTGCAAATGGAGTCCTTCCTATCTGCGATTTGGAGCTGAATGTCTAAATGGTTTTTGACAGTAAATGTGGTCACAGACCATTGATCGGATACTGACACCTCAAAGGTGACAGTGTCTGTTTTGCAACAATGACGCATGAGGTCTTCTCAGAGAAGGAAACTTTTTTTTTTTTTTTTAGATCGAGTGTGCAAGCGCTCTGACGTGTTGTAATCTATCTGTGGGCTTTTAACCACACCCACCACACACCCATCACTATTACTCGTTCATGGGCTTGCCTTTCAAAAATCCTTTGTTATCATTGGTAAATGCTTTACTTTTCTCCCTTCTTAGGGCAGTTTTGTTACCGCCTTGGTCCTGTTACATGGATAATGCACAATTGAGATACATTTGTCTGTGAGCAAACTTCTTTTTCCTTTTGTGTCTCTCCTTCGTGCTCATGGTGACCATGGTGGTTTGAATTGGCTCGCTTATGTCAACTGTTTTACTTTTCATTTTCAATTTATGTGCAAAGAAAAGTCCAGTTAGGAATTTACAACGCTAATAGCTCTAACCAGAGCAAACGCTAGACCCATTGCATTGCAAATGCTTGTTTTTTAAGCTATCCCGGCACCAGGTACAGACAGCTGTTTTTAAAAAAAAATGATTTCCTGCTGGAGAATGTAAATGATGGGACAAAGGTCTCCTATCGCTAACTGGCCTTGCTCCCTGCACTTGCAGCCAATCACACAAGGGCTCTAAAATTAGACCTGCCTAATTGGTATTCACTGGCAGGTCAGTTTGCAACCCTGAGAATATACAGTTTGTGATGCAACCTTTTATTACATAGTTTGAATTTCTAATTACATTCCAATTCAGAAATTGATCAGTGTGCAAATTGCAAGCTTATGGTTTTATAATGGGTATCGTACATCAGGCCCCAAATGTTGCAAGGTTCTATAGGTGCCCACCTGCAGTGTCCTCTTAAGGATTTTTGTGGGCCCCTGGCAAGATATATTTTGGGAGCCCCTGTTTAGAACAACTTTAAACTTTTTTACCCATTCTTTGCAAATTCAAACTTTGTGTGACCACACAATACTGAATAATATGTTAAAGTTTGACATAGAGGAATTCATAGAATTGAGTTAAAGATAATGTTAATTTTCCTACAGGTGCCCGTGGAAGGCATAGGCCCTGGGCAATTGCTCACTTTGCCTATGACTTAAAACACCTCTTTCCACTTAGCAAACAACACAAGCAATCACCTCAGACAACATGATGCTAGTCCTGTGCAATTTTTTTCAGTATGCTGATGGCAGATGTAAGTCTTGCAACAAATTCACTTTTTTCAGACATCTGCTTCTACTTCCCACAGACTGAACAAGAGAAGTAGACAACATCTTAAAACAGTCAATGGACTGCTGTGATATTACTATCCGGCATGTGAGTTACCGGTAGTTTGTCCTTCAGTGACTCTCACTTGCTGCGAGTGACAAATCATAACAGGTTTAACAAAGGACCTATCCTGATTGCTTCCACTGGTGTCCATTTAGACTGATGAAATAACAGTAATCTGATCGGCTTTTGATTGGCTAGTAAAAGCCAATCAGAATCTCTGTGGGAGGGCAGCAAATAGGCATAACCAGCATGAATGTTTCACATCTGATGTTGGCAAAGATCTTTGAATATTAGTAAAATGATATGTATAATATACTCACTTACAGGGACTTTCAGCCAGCTCTCTTCATCTATTGGTCTGTTGTATCATTCACATTTTCCTTCCATCCACTTCAGCCGCTGGCTAACTTAACTTCTGCCCTCTCACAAGGAGCCCATCCAGAAACAAAATCATTCCTTCCAATTCCTACAGTATTGCATCTTCGTTCTCTGTTTGGATCCTGATGAGATAGCAGTAGCCTTTTTTATTTGATCACAGGTCAAATTTAAGCTCTATCAGTTCCTACCTGCTGCTCACGCTGTTGTAAATTCCTTTGAGTGTTGCTTTTGCTTACATGACCGCTGCTACTTCACAGCATGCAATAAGGTGTCCATATAAACTATGTTTAATGACATTTTCATCTTTTGAGTATGCCCGCATTGCAGTGCACGTATAACCTCATGCCTGCATATCACACAGCTACATATTTTGATTGAAGACTCCAGTTTTAAGTGTAAGCCAGTTTAGTTTGGTTTGATGCTCCGGTATTTGTATGTCTTTCTAGTTTTGCACTGCTCTTGATGTCGTACTTACATACACATGTAAATATTGTATTACTAATTGAAGCTGTGCCATCAATTCTCATTTCCTATTATGTGCTGTCTATCAATGCAAGCCTCTGTCTATACATCTCTCTCTACCTATGCAAACCCTCTCTATGCATTTAACTTCCTATGCTTTCTATACTTTCTACAATGGTTTGTAGAACAGAGTATTAACATATTTCTCATCAGACATTTTACAATGTACAGTCAGCATTACAATCTGTTTTTATTTCCGAACCGAAACACCACTTTGATAAAAACAAGTTTAATACCAGGCTATATCAATTGTTTGTTTTGTAAAAGTAGAAGAAACATGGTTGATTAGTTCTTTAGAAGATTAACATTTAGAACAGGCATTTCTTGCTGGGTTAAAAACCACATTCATCTGAGGCAGTGAAAGAAGGCTTATTTCTGCACTGTTCCACTATCAATGGGTCCTAGGATGGCAAGCAGAATGTTTAATGTTTAGGTGCCTTTCATGGGTCCAGTGCTGATTCAACATAAGGCAAGGAGGCACCGGGGCAATGGGCTTTGATGTTTTCATTATTTAAATGTACTGCCATGATTAGCAACTAATTAGCTGAGAAGATAGAAATCAGGCTGATAGTGAAAAGTCTACTAGATGAAATCCGTCATTAAAACGAAATACCAAGCTTTGGAAATTATTGAAAATTATTCATGGGTATGGCATCATTATCCTGAAATGATGATTTTAAAACTGCTGTTTTTCAGAAAAAGAGTTAACCAAATATACAAGTTGATTACTTTAATCAACAAAAGTGTGCAGCCTGGCCACATCTCAAGGACCTGCACGCATTCTACCCATAATTAAATATTTTCAATGATCCTTGAAAGGTTTTCAGTTGCATGTGTAACTATGCTACACGGTCACTTGAAAAGTAAAGCAGTGCCCTCTATCTGATGTTTAACAACAAACAGGAGGGACTCCAGGAAGCAACTGTCCTCTCTATTCATCAATACCTAACTTTGGCAAGATATGTGGGTCTAGGGACATCTCTCCCCATCCTTCAATTCCTTGAAAGTTGACTGCAAGCAACATCTACATTAGACAATTGTTGCAAAGTTCTTAAGTTTTTGAGCAATTGATTTGAAAAGGGACCCCTGATTCCCATTCTTGTTATCTGGACTCATTCTATTTAAAAATATACAGTTTTATTGTAAATCCAAGCGTGGAGAGAATATTAATAGACTTAGATATTGTATTTTAATTGCTATTAAATAGCGTTTGCATCCCTGACTAGGAGCCGAGGTGATTTATGGTGAGTAGTATGCTACTCCAGAACCCAAGGTCAGTGGTTAATTTATTGTTTTTTGGTTAGTGAGTTTATTCTTGTGTTTGCAGCAGAAAGCCTTACATGACATTAACCCAATTTGTATGTGATGAAATCAGAGGGGGTTAGATGTCATTGATAGTGGGGAGGTGCATGGGTATGTTAGTTTGTGCTAATGATTGGTGGGGCGAATAGATAGGGAGGAGGAAGCTGAGCAGGGAGTTAGATGTCATCCCAAGTGGGGATAGGGGAGTATACAGTTTGTACTAATGATCTGTGAGGTGAATAAATATGGTGGAAGCTTAGAATACTGATAGATTACAGGCAAGTGATTAGCAGCGAGTGAGAAGGAAAGGGTTATGGCTGAAGGCTTGAGACAGGGTAATTCAGACAAGTACACATTGAAAATTAAGCCACAAGGCATGAGTCTTTGTACATGATTCAAATGAGGACATTTAGGGCCATATTTATGGCCTGGTTTGCATTGCTCTTGCACCACGTAATGTGGTGCAAGAGCGACGCAAACCTTAAATGAGATTTATGAAGCCACGCAAGCGTCCCCATAGCGTCAGAAATAATGACACTACGGCAGCACAAGGGGCTTGTAAATGAGCTCCTTGGATTTACAGTGATTGAGTGAGAGAAGTATCTGTCTGTGTGGAAGATTGATTGAGTTCTTGAATAAAATCTCGACAAGTTGGCCATGGCCAGGACAAGCTTTATTCTTGATGTGTTTCATGTTGTTTAGAAGGGTGTCAATGATGGTCACGTTGGAAATAGACAGCCAGCTCTTAGCCATTCTTCTATATTTTATATGGTTATTAGTGGCTCTTATTTTCCTTGGGATGGAATTGCATAATTCTGAAGCCTGTTCTGAAAAAATAGTGTCTTGAAACTGTATTGTCTTCTAAGGTGGAATGATTAATTGTGGTTCTAATCTAAAACTTAATAACCAAGGCTGGAAGTATTTGTTGATTTTCATAAGATAAGGAGAAATTCAGGAACTCTACCATATGTTGATTTGTAAGTAATACATAATAGTTTGAATCAATATCTTCTTGTGACCAGTAACCAAGGGGGGAGCTTTTAGGGCAGAAGAGATGTGTGTGAGTCTTTGACATATGAAAGTAATTTTGCACCCAGTTCTGAATTCCCAAGAGCCTTCCCATGGCTGAGAAAGGAAATTAGTGATGCACTTTATTTGTGCAAGCAATTTTTGAGAGAGTTTGTGATGTCGTTACCAGAACCTTTTATGGCAATCCATAATAGAGAAAAATACAATGAAGTGTCTGTTGCCTCAATTCCCCTTAACCAAAGGCTTTGTATCATATCTTGTTCCCTTCGTAGGGTCCACTACCCTTCTGATACAATTCTCTTCTTTCTCATTCCTGTCCCACTCAACTAGGTCTGATCCACTTCACTCTTACTGTTACCATGGTTGCCTTTCTTCACACTATAAAAAAACTACTTTAAATTATGCTGAGACCCAAAGAACAGAAGTATGAAAAGTTGAGGTAACAAATGTAGAGTAAGCTAATCTGGAAGAGACACATGTTTTAAACTCACTTCTGTTGTGCTGGGCTTCTACACTGTCATCATTGTACAGCGTTGTAGACAAATATGGAGTGATATAGATTATCTCAGAAAATGAGATCAGACGTCGTTTTGGGACCACAAAGGTACTCACAATATCAACAGCAGCAAGTGGACATCTTCCAATCAGTTTCTGTATACCCAACATAGTTCCAATAATCTCATTTTAAGAGTGAATCATGTTGATAACTTTATTACTTCTGCAGGAAGAAGCACTTCAGCTGTCTCGCAATTAGGACCATGTCTTTACTGTCCTAATCACCCTGCCACTGTCTGCTGTGTTAGCATCTGGCAGAGGATCCTATGGTGTTAACACCAAAGCTTGAGATTAGCCCAATAGTGCCTGCTGGCTCATTTGTTATCTTTGCACTAGGTGTTCCTCCTCACTTTGAGGTGGATTAATTGAGGAATTTGTTGGATGAAGGATTTCAACATTGGTCCAGATATATGCAAACACACACAAGACTTTCTGGAATTGATACTTTCCAAGGCATGAAGGACAATTTGAGAAAATACTTTTAAGCCTAAAACATACTTTGAGGAGTGTGCTTCACTCAATATTTCAAGAAGCTTGGAGAAACAGAAGGCTCATTGATCACATGCCTGAAAGCACCAGTAAAGCACTGCAGCTTCAACTAAATATTCTCAATTCATCAGTGGATGTGAATCATCCTCTTTCAGAAAAACCTTCTTTAGAAACTAAGAAAGCTGGAAGACCTTCTAAGCATGGTGTGTGCACCATAGCCCACATCTTCAGTTTGCAGCAATCTGTTGATTGGCGTGCCTGGAATCTGTTCATGGTGGCATCTGCTGTGTTCACCATTTGCTCTCTTCTGGTCGAGATAGCCTTCTTCATATATGGTTACTAGATCAACCTCTGAGTCCACTGTCAGAGTCGGGATGATAAGTGCAATGAAGGTGGAATCAAAGTGACCAAGAGCAGAAGAGCAATTGAGTATTGGTTCATCGTGAGTTCCAGGCCAGTTGTAAACTTGGTCCTTCACCAGGTACTCTTTTGACTCACTGCTGGATTAAGTGACTCACTCCGATGTTATAAAAACTTTCCTGAAGCTACTCTAAGCAACAGGCAAGTTGAAAGATATGCATGTGAAATTGCATATTAGCAGCAAGTGAAAGAAGAAATCAACAACGTCCTGTCATATCCCTACTTTGTGCCAGAAGAGGAACCCGTTCCCTGGATCTCCCAGAGTGCCATCGTCCAAAAGACATTTAGGAGGATATGTATCTGTGCTGCCAGGATTCAGGCTAATCTTGCAACCAAGAGAGCACCATCCTTTCCCTTGCTTTCGGGACAGGGTGCATTAGCTGAACGATATGTGACCAAATGGCTGAGGCCTACCTAAAAGATATTACTTTCATCTGCTAAATTCTTCTCTGAAATAAGGTACTGAAGATTGGAGTTATATTCACACCCATTTCCTGGCACAGAAACTTCATCCAGAGGATACACATTAAAGGTAAAGTATTTATATTTAAATTTACCTCTTTTTTAAAATGTATTCACTTTGGATGATAAGGGAAGCAGTTTTGACCCCTGGCAACATGCTCGTTTGAACCACAATGACAAAAGCATCTTATTGCTTCATAAAACATGCCCATTTCCGGAGGTAAAAAATAATTTTAAATTGTATCTGCAACAAACCCCATGAATACTGAGGAAGGGTTGTGACAGCTTTAAAATAGCAGAGAACTGTCAGCTCATGTACATTGCGGTTGATATTGACACAACAAGATGGTTGTTGTGGGCCTTTCTCAGTACATCTATGTAGTCACATTTCAGACATCCTGGAATGGCCACTTATTTCTATTGTAAGTAGAACTCCACAGCATAAACATGAAGGTAAAATAAGTCAGTAAAAGCTAATTAACTGTTTGAGCTCTCTCTCTAAAACTGAAACCAATTAAGACAAATTCTTTCTCAACTCCACCTTAAGTACAGAACTGACACTTAAATGTCTCTCTCACTGGCCTACTATGACAAGTTGTTAGGATTCACCATTGATCAAAGAGTAACTAAAATTCAACACCTTCTAAAAAGCACAAAAACACATCCTTCTAACTACATTTGTTCAAAAAACAAATTATGCATCCCTTACTTAAACGTCTGGACGGCAGAACAAGCATTTTTGTTCTGACACCTGGACAGCAGAAATACAGTGCAATCTGGCCTCTGCCAACCTAAGCAATTTCACATTTTGCAGCTTGAGTGGTTGCAGGAGTAGGAAATCAGAACGCATTACCTCCACCCTAATGGAACTGCGCTGCCTTCCACTTGAAGCTAGAATTACATTTAAAATGGGGTGTACAACGAGGAAAACACTACACATCAGACAACTCACATATCGGAAAATAGAAATTTCTGAAAAGGGGAATTTGTAAGAGGTAAGTCTCACTTTTCCTGAAAATCCATAACACCAGAAGTACTCAAATGACCTCTAATACTCTGGAATCAGCTCCTAGAAAAGTCTCAACCTCAGCTCACATGCATTCCGAAAGATCTAAACACTCACTACTCCTGATTTCTTTAAAGACTGTTTTCTGTCTCTCTCTACGTCAATTTCTCTTTATTTTTGATATCATGCAAATTGTGATTCTTGATAATTGTAAAGTGTGACATTGTCTATGTGACCATGTCTGTACTTGATAAATAGGCTAATTAATATAATAATATATATTAACTATTATATTAATAACGAAATAAAAGGTTGTTGAGAAAATAGGAAGGCAAAGGGTGTCTTCAACACTTCATGCACCACTGTAACACGAAATATTACAAATTGGTGGAGAGTCCAGAAAAGAAAAATGTAATAAAACTTTTTAAAATTAAGTAACAATTACATTTCTTTTTTTTAACATATCAATACAATATTAATGTCATTATTTCTTCATGTTCGTTTTGCAAGTTTGTACCTTTACGTGTGTTACATTACTTGCAAAATTCAGTGTTGATCATTTAAATGTTGTAGTGCTGCCAATCAATTTCAAATGTCAAAAGAGTCACTTTCCATTCATATTAAGTGCTTGAACTGGTTTCTTTGATGTTGTACAGCCAACACTTGTTTTGTAGTTTAAAGTGAACTGCTGCTTCTTCAGGGCTAAATCAAATCCCCTCACGAGGTAATGGATTTGTAATTCACTTCCAGAAACTGCAATAGTTCTCTTTTAGTTCCACCATCACATTAATCCTAAAACAAGCCAATTAAAAAGCGATTCTATATTCCACTTTTAAAAGAATCTGTTGATTTTAAAACTTTGTTCACCAATTAACCTAAAGATCCATAGTTCATAATCCTCAATTTCAGTGTCCGGTAAATGCCTCGCATCTCTTCATTAATTAATCATTTAGCCTATTGATCTTCCCAATCTTCACCACATGTTTGTTGCCCCGCCCGCCGCATGTGTAAAATGAAAATAAAGAATTTATGCAATTAATATTGTATTGATATGTTCAATAAATAAACTTAATTGCTGTTTAATTTAAACAGTATTATTATGCTTTTCTTATTTGAACTCTCCTTCAATTTGTAACATAAATTGTTACAATGGTTCAGGATATGTTGGCACTAGGATTGCTTTTCCAGGGCTTTGTCAACCTGGAGGGTTGAGTCCAGCAGGACCATTATTACCTAAAATCCCTTGGTTTTCTCATTTCTTCACTAGTGTCATTAAGAAAATCTGAACCGGTGAATCTTCATGGTGCTGAGAGGAAGGAGAAAGTAGTAGTAAAACCTCAAGGACTGAAGAGGACATAGAAAGAGGCAAGTGAGACCTCATGGTAGAAACTGAAAGAAGAATGGGGCTAGCTGGAGAAACCTCTTAGAATTCACCTGGCCCCATTCTCATTCATAATGGCTTGTTCCCCACAACTATAAGATGAGAGTACGTTGGGAACAAGAGGAAATGACCATTAGAGGAAGAGAAGGGGGTCAACAGAGATGGGTTGACCCTAAAGGGGACGCATATGTCTGTACCCATCTTCAGAGTACCCAGACCATCAGAGTGGCACGTGGACGACAGGTGTTCCAGCTGCTTCATCTTCCTGCTCTACAAATAAGAGATTTTGCAAGTGTGTGAAAGCTGTCTAAACTGGATATTCTTCCTAAAGAGAGTAGAATGGCCACAGGCAAGGCAGAACAGATTCCAGATTACAGTAAACTGGTGCACCAGGTACTCTTTCATCAGATGCCTCTGAACATTGAGACAGATGTTGATCATACAGCTCTGCAGTGGAAGTCAAAGGTCTGGTTTCAAGCCTTTGCTCTGTCTTTGCCTGCTGGGCACTGACTCCCTTTTCAAAACAGACAAATGATTAATAGAAGTAATACAGGTGGGACTGCATAAATATCTCTGGCCCTTTCTGTAGGGCGCAAACATTTGTGAACCCAGAGTGCTTCCATAATCTACCATCTTGTTGTTTTGCCTGTGGCACCTTTAACCCATTCCTCTTCAGTCAACCTTTTTCAGTTATACTTTCCCTGAAATGATAAAGAGACCTCCAAGGCACCATCCAAGAAGGAACATTTACAGGCTGGACAAGGTAGAGGTGCAGAATAGGGCAGGCGATTATTTGCGAATATCAACTCAATATTTCATTAACTTTGCACACCCTAGATGTTTGCACTTCAGTGTCGCAGGTGACTGATAAACTTTGCATTTGTCCCTCCATATCGCTCAAAATGTCTCAATGACAAACACACCATGGGCCAGATGTAGCAAAGGGTTTTACCCATTCTGTGTCTATGGGAAAATGTGTTCGTGCCGATGGCCCCATGTTCCCTAATAGTTTGCTACTCTGCATATGCAGATGTCCCCCTTAGGCCACCGTCCATATTGCTAAGAAAAAAAGTTGTCCTCTTGTGGGGTGGCTGACTTTCTCACTATGGACTTTAATGTGGCTGCAAGCATCTGATTGATAACTCAGTTCTGCCGAGCAGAGCTGCTAAAAGCACAGCGTGAAACAACTGCAGAAGCTGTCTTTTAATGATTGACACCCCGGAGAGAGTAGGAACACGTGGAAGATTTATCCTGGAGAAGTGTGTCATAGCTTCTATTATGCGCTCAGGTGGAATCTGCATAATTCAACTGCAGCTGACATTTCAGCTGCCATTGCTTGAACTGTGTTTAAGCAAATGATCTTGCAATATATTACAGCATTACAGTGCCCCTTAAAGAAAGGTACCATTAGGCAGAGGCATGATGAACGGCCTGCAATATATCCAGCCACAGAGCTGCGGGCATACCGTGGCAGAAAGAGAGAAGGCAAGCATGAGGCACTGGAGAAAACTGCTCAAAGGAAAGGAGTAGAGGTAACTAAATAGGCCTGGTCACAAGGAGAGAGGAAGGCAGATAGAAACAGACCAAGATGAGAGACTAAATTGGGAGAGATGAGAGAAAGAATGAGATGTTTGTGTGAGAGAGTGACTATATGTGTGCTGGAGAGACAGAGGGCATGAGATGGGGAGACAAGGAGAGATCACTTCGAGCTATCGGTATAAGCAACATGGGAACAACTTCTGTGCCATCATCAGAGGAAGGATGCAGGCACACATCAAAAGCATCTCTCACAGCAGTAAGAAGGCTTCCTAGTCAATCATAGGATGACAAATTATCTATACAGACAGCAGCCTCTACCTAACAATTACTCCAAGAAAGAATGGAAAATAAACACATCTTATGCATTGTAGGTCAGTTAAAAATAAAATGTATTTTTGTGACTCCTCTGTCTGTCATGAAACTTGTTTTGGGGAAAGTGTGTGATGTAATCAAAGAAGGTGCTCTCAAAATGCAGCTTGAAAAGAAAGGACTGTAAATCATGTAGCTTCAGGTAGGGACAGTAATAAGGCAGGGAGGCCACCTTACTCCAGATACATTTATCCTGTATAAAGACGACATAGAAGTCACCTTCGGAGGATGACCAGCATGGGATTACTACTAGAACCTGAAAGAATAAAATGCCTCCTGTACAAAGATCTGACCCTAATGCCCCCTACAGAGCAAGGACTAAACTAACATCTCCGCATTCTGCAAACTACTGGCCATTATGGTGCCTTGTAATGAGCAAAGCAAAACGTCATCCTTTCCCAGAATAAACTCAAAATGGGAATCATCCAATACGCAGTTTACAATAAAAGGGGTGTGTATCAAACTCACAATGAAATACGACAACGAGTAGGTGTGTAAACTTCACCATGGCCATGAAATGCTTTGAAGTGAAAGTTATGAGAACATCTGTTTTTATAAAAGGCATCCTACAGGCTATTGATCCTCGAGGGAAGCTCTGAGTGAAACTATTTTATGTTGTTTTCAAGCCAATGCACCCCTATGGCAGTGAACTTTTCTTCAAACATACTCAAGCAGTCTGGATGTGAGCAATGAAGTCACATGCCACCATTGTAAAGCCCTTCAAAACCCAGAAATTTGGAAGTTGCTCTGACAGTGGTACCCCTAGACAAAAAAAGAGTTAAAACAAACATTGGTAAATGCATTAGGTTTCGCGTATGGGATTAATACATTAAGAGGTATGGGAGTAGTGTCTGAGTGCAGGGAGAATGCTGTGAGTGCACCCTGTCCAGGGTGAGTGGTACATGAATGAGGGTTGATAAGTGTCTGAGTGCAGGGTGAAAGTGCCTCAATGCATGGTGATGGATGTTTGTTCACTGCAGAACAAAACACTTCATTAAATAGGCAATAACTTGAAGGCACAAATGGAGTGTTGAGGTCTCCAAGAGCATTTTCTCCATATATAGTGGGGACTAGACCCGAAGGTACTGAAGCGCTTTACATGAGCAGCAGGTACATTGCCCCTTGTTTCCAAGCCCATTTTAAACTTTGCACTCTTAACTTTTGTAGTAAAAAAAGATGGTATATCAATTGGAAAGTGCTTCTGTATGGAATGAGTCATGGGGTGTCATAATAGTGTTCTGTGCATCTGTGAAAAAACATTTTGGAAAGGGCTGAGTATATGCAGAAGCCGCAGCGTGAATCACTGAATTCAGTCAGTAGGGTTGTCATCAGTGCAATACACCAGTGCTAGGGGCATCAGTGTGGACCTAGTAGACAGACTAGCCTTGTGGCTGGGGGAGAAAGACTCAGAGAGAGCAGTCAGCACCCGCCCGCTAGCCCACCCTGGGCAGAGCCAGTGGAAGTAGTGCTGTGTGCTCCAATGCTGGGGACGCTAAATGACCCTTACGGCACAGGAGCCTGGCCTGTGTCTTCCCACCCGGGGCAGAGCCTGTGAAAGTAGTGCCGTGTGCTCCAATGCTGGGGACGCTAAATGACCCTTACGGCACAGGAGCCTGGCCTGTGACTTCCCACCCGGGGCAGAGCCTGTGGAAGTAGTGCTGCGCAGTGTGCTCCAATGCTGGGGACGCTAAATGACCCTTACGGCACAGGAGCCTGGCCTGTGACTTCCTACCCGGGGCAGAGCCTGTGGAAGTAGTGCTGTGTGCTCCAATGCTGGGGACGCTAAATGACCCTTACGGCACAGGAGCCTGGCCTGTGACTTCCCACCCGGGGCAGAGCCTGTGGAAGTAGTGCTGCGCAGTGTGCTCCAATGCTGGGGACGCTAAATGACCCTTACGGCACAGGAGCCTGGCCTGTGACTTCCCACCCGGGGCAGAGCCTGTGGAAGTAGTGCCGTGTGCTCCAATGCTGGGGACGCTAAATGATCCTTACGGCACAGCCTGTGGAAGTAGTGCCGTGTGCTCCAATGCTGGGGACGCTAAATTACCCTTCCGGCACAGGAGCCTGGCCTGTGACTTCCCACCCGGGGCAGAGCCTGTGGAAGTAGTGCCGTGTGCTCCAATGCTGGGGACGCTAAATGACCCTTCCGGCACAGGAGCCTGGCCTGTGACTTCCCACCCGGGGCAGAGCCTGTGGAAGTAGTGCCGTGTGCTCCAATGCTGGGGACGCTAAATGACCCTTCCGGCACAGGAGCCTGGCCTGTGACTTCCCACCCGGGGCAGAGCCTGTGGAAGTAGGGCTGTGTGCTCCAATGCTGGGGACGCTAAATGACCCTTACGGCACAGGAGCCTGGCCTGTGACTTCCCACCCAGGGCAGAGCCTGTGGAAGTAGTGCCGTGTGCTCCAATGCTGGGGACGCCAAATGACCCTTACGGCACAGGAGCCTGGCCTGTGACTTCCCACCCGGGGCAGAGCCTGTGGAAGTAGTGCCGTGTGCTCCAATGCTGGGGACGCTAAATGACCCTTACGGCACAGGAGCCTGGCCTGTGTCTTCCCACCCGGGGCAGAGCCTGTGGAAGTAGTGCCGTGTGCTCCAATGCTGGGGACGCTAAATGACCCTTACGGCACAGGAGCCTGGCCTGTGACTTCCCACCCGGGGCAGAGCCTGTGGAAGTAGTGCTGTGCAGTGTGCTCCAATGCTGGGGACGCTAAATGACCCTTACGGCACAGAAGCCTGGCCTGTGACTTCCCACCCAGGGCAGAGCCTGTGGAAGTAGTGCCGTGTGCTCCAATGCTGGGGACGCTAAATGACCCTTACGGCACAGGAGCCTGGCCTGTGACTTCCCACCCGGGGCAGAGCCTGTGGAAGTAGTGCTGCGCAGTGAGCTCCAATGCTGGGGACGCTAAATGACCCTTACGGCACAGGAGCCTGGCCTGTGACTTCCCACCCGGGGCAGAGCCTGTGGAAGTAGTGCTGCGCAGTGAGCTCCAATGCTGGGGATGCTAAATGACCCTTACGGCACAGGAGCCTGGCCTGTGACTTCCCACCCGGGGCAGAGCCTGTGGAAGTAGTGCTGTGTGCTCCAATGCTGGGGACGCTAAATGACCCTTACGGCACAGGAGCCTGGCCTGTGTCTTCCCACCCGGGGCAGAGCCTGTGGAAGTAGTGCCGTGTGCTCCAATGCTGGGGACGCTAAATGACCCTTACGGCACAGGAGCCTGGCCTGTGACTTCCCACCCGGGGCAGAGCCTGTGGAAGTAGTGCTGTGCAGTGTGCTCCAATGCTGGGGACGCTAAATGACCCTTACGGCACAGAAGCCTGGCCTGTGACTTCCCACCCAGGGCAGAGCCTGTGGAAGTAGTGCCGTGTGCTCCAATGCTGGGGACGCTAAATGACCCTTACGGCACAGGAGCCTGGCCTGTGACTTCCCACCCGGGGCAGAGCCTGTGGAAGTAGTGCTGCGCAGTGAGCTCCAATGCTGGGGACGCTAAATGACCCTTACGGCACAGGAGCCTGGCCTGTGACTTCCCACCCGGGGCAGAGCCTGTGGAAGTAGTGCCGTGTGCTCCAATGCTGGGGACGCTAAATGACCCTTACGGCACAGGAGCCTGGCCTGTGTCTTCCCACCCGGGGCAGAGCCTGTGGAAGTAGTGCCGTGTGCTCCAATGCTGGGGACGCTAAATGACCCTTACGGCACAGGAGCCTGGCCTGTGACTTCCCACCCGGGGCAGAGCCTGTGGAAGTAGTGCCGTGCAGTGTGCTCCAATGCTGGGGACGCTAAATGACCCTTACGGCACAGAAGCCTGGCCTGTGACTTCCCACCCAGGGCAGAGCCTGTGGAAGTAGTGCCGTGTGCTCCAATGCTGGGGACGCTAAATGATCCTTACGGCACAGCCTGTGGAAGTAGTGCCGTGTGCTCCAATGCTGGGGACGCTAAATTACCCTTCCGGCACAGGAGCCTGGCCTGTGACTTCCCACCCGGGGCAGAGCCTGTGGAAGTAGTGCCGTGTGCTCCAATGCTGGGGACGCTAAATGACCCTTCCGGCACAGGAGCCTGGCCTGTGACTTCCCACCCGGGGCAGAGCCTGTGGAAGTAGTGCCGTGTGCTCCAATGCTGGGGACGCTAAATGACCCTTCCGGCACAGGAGCCTGGCCTGTGACTTCCCACCCGGGGCAGAGCCTGTGGAAGTAGGGCTGTGTGTTCCAATGCTGGGGACGCTAAATGACCCTTACGGCACAGGAGCCTGGCCTGTGACTTCCCACCCGGGGCAGAGCCTGTGGAAGTAGTGCTGTGTGCTCCAATGCTGGGGACGCCAAATGACCCTTACGGCACAGGAGCCTGGCCTGTGACTTCCCACCCGGGGCAGAGCCTGTGGAAATAGTGCCGTGTGCTCCAATGCTGGGGACGCTAAATGACCCTTACGGCACAGGAGCCTGGCCTGTGACTTCCCACCCGGGGCAGAGCCTGTGGAAGTAGTGCTGCGCAGTGAGCTCCAATGCTGGGGACGCTAAATGACCCTTACGGCACAGGAGCCTGGCCTGTGACTTCCCACCCGGGGCAGAGCCTGTGGAAGTAGTGCCGTGTGCTCCAATGCTGGGGACGCTAAATGACCCTTACGGCACAGGAGCCTGGCCTGTGTCTTCCCACCCGGGGCAGAGCCTGTGGAAGTAGTGCTGTGTGCTCCAATGCTGGGGACGCTAAATGACCCTTACGGCACAGGAGCCTGGCCTGTGACTTCCCACCCGGGGCAGAGCCTGTGGAAGTAGTGCCGTGCAGTGTGCTCCAATGCTGGGGACGCTAAATTACCCTTACGGCACAGAAGCCTGGCCTGTGACTTCCCACCCAGGGCAGAGCCTGTGGAAGTAGTGCCGTGTGCTCCAATGCTGGGGACGCTAAATGACCCTTACGGCACAGGAGCCTGGCCTGTGACTTCCCACCCGGGGCAGAGCCTGTGGAAGTAGTGCTGCGCAGTGTGCTCCAATGCTGGGGACGCTAAATGACCCTTACGGCACAGGAGCCTGGCCTGTGACTTCCCACCCAGGGCAGAGCCTGTGGAAGTAGTGCTGCGCAGTGTGCTCCAATGCGGGGGACGCTAAATGACCCTTACGGCACAGGAGCCTGGCCTGTGACTTCCCACCCGGGCAGAGCCTGTGGAAGTAGTGCTGCGCAGTGTGCTCCAATGCTGGGGATGCTAAATGACCCTTACGGCACAGGAGCCTGGCCTGTGACTTCCCACCCGGGCAGAGCCTGTGGAAGTAGTGCCGTGTGCTCCAATGCTGGGGATGCCAAATGACCCTTACGGCACAGGAGCCTGGCCTGTGACTTCCCACCCGGGGCAGAGTCTGTGGAAGTAGTGCTGCGCAGTGTGCTCCAATGCTGGGGACGCTAAATGACCCTTACGGCACAGGAGCCTGGCCTGTGACTTCCCACCCGGGGCAGAGCCTGTGGAAGTAGGGCCGTGTGCTCCAATGCTGGGGACGCTAAATGACCCTTACGGCACAGGAGCCTGGCCTGTGACTTCCCACCCGGGGCAGAGCCTGTGGAAGTAGTGCCGTGTGCTCCAATGCTGGGGACGCTAAATGACCCTTAAGGCACATGAGCCTGGCCTGTGACTTCCCACCCGGGGCAGAACCTGTGGAAGTAGTGCCGTGTGCTCCAATGCTGGGGACGCTAAATGACCCTTACGGCACAGGAGCCTGGCCTGTGACTTCCCACCCGGGGCAGAGCCTGTGGAAGTAGTGCTGCGCAGTGTGCTCCAATGCTGGGGACGCTAAATGACCCTTACGGCACAGGAGCCTGGCCTGTGACTTCCCACCCGGGGCAGAGCCTGTGGAAGTAGTGCCGTGTGCTCCAATGCTGGGGACGCTAAATGACCCTTACGGCACAGGAGCCTGGCCTGTGACTTCCCACCCGGGGCAGAGCCTGTGGAAGTAGTGCTGTGTGCTCCAATGCTGGGGACGCTAAATGACCCTTACGGCACAGGAGCCTGGCCTGTGACTTCCCACCCGGGGCAGAGCCTGTGGAAGTAGTGCTGCGCAGTGTGCTCCAATGCTGGGGACGCTAAATGACCCTTACGGCGCAGGAGCCTGGCCTGTGACTTCCCACCCAGGGCAGAGCCTGTGGAAGTAGTGCTGCGCAGTGTGCTCCAATGCTGGGGACGCTAAATGACCCTTACGGCACAGGAGCCTGGCCTGTGACTTCCCACCCGGGCAGAGCCTGTGGAAGTAGTGCCGTGTGCTCCAATGCTGGGGACGCCAAATGACCCTTACGGCACAGGAGCCTGGCCTGTGACTTCCCACCCGGGGCAGAGCCTGTGGAAGTAGTGCCGTGTGCTCCAATGCTGGGGACGCTAAATGACCCTTACGGCACAGGAGCCTGGCCTGTGACTTCCCACCCGGGGCAGAGCCTGTGGAAGTAGTGCCGTGTGCTCCAATGCTGGGGATGCTAAATGACCCTTCCGGCACAGGAGCCTGGCCTGTGACTTCCCACCCGGGGCAGAGCCTGTGGAAGTAGTGCTGCACGGTGACCCTCAGCCATTCTGCATGTGAATGGGCATTAAACCAGCTGCCCAGTCTTCAGAAACACTCTCACCATCTTTGTCCTTCGCCCACCAGGACCTAATGCAGATCGGTGAAAGGCAACTCAGGCATTAATGTGCATGTGTTCCAGCTGTTTTGCAGAGGCTGTGGGTATCAGTGTGCCCTAAAACAGCACGTACACCCTGCATAAACCATGCGTCTGAACACATTAATTTACAACAAGGGAAAGCACAAAAGCAGTGATGGGGGTCAGGGTGGGATCTGTAGCTACGGCAAGTTTTGACCGGAGGGAGATTGAAGGGAGGACAGGCCAAACAGCAGCAAATACAGTGAAGGTAGAACATAGATCCTGCAAAGCGATGAAAAATACAAACAAGTGCAGCCAGGCACACAGCCGCGAGGGGTGCAGCCCACTCTACCTGCGAACTCGGTCGAACAAATACCTTTGATAAGGCTGAAGCGGTGTCTCTGCAAGCGTCAGCCTCTGCAGCAAAAGGGAGGACTAGAATGGGTCGCTGCTTTGGCCCTCAGGGACTGGTGAGTACGCAGTGCCCCCATGGGACTGGTGAGTGCCGTTGCAGTCAGGGTCCGAGTTTTAGTTTGAAGCACAACATCCAATGCTTCTGTGCAAGTCACTTAATCTATTCATGCCTGTGTAGCACTCTGATGCCTTCTTTGGGGTTGGTGCTATGTGTAAAGTAGCAAATCAGTTAAGAAAAGAAGTTCTGAAACCAAAACGAATGAAAACACTACTTGGGCCCCGGGACGCTGATAAGAGAAAAACACGAGAGGAACAACAGGAAATAGCATGCTACAGCCAATAGAAAGAGAGGAAAAATAAGTAGCAAGCACACAAACCAATTAAAAGCAGGAGCAGGATGTAAGCCCCTCTTAAGACCTATATTAAATACAATAGATTTCACAAGCACAGCTCTGTGCAGGCAAACCCTAAAAACGCTGAAGCACCCTCTTATTTTTTGGGTGAAAAAATAAATGTAACAGCCAACTGAGAAAACAAACCCAGATTCAGAACCAAAAGAAACACTACCAACTGCTAAATGCCGGGTACAACACTGAAGCAGAGTAGGTACTCACTGTGAACAATCCCAACACAGGCAACCAATTACAAAGTACTTAGCCACTCCTGAAAAGAAGAACAAGACTGAATATGACAACAAGTCAATCTAGTAATCAGAAAACAAGATACACTGTCCCATTCATACAGTCACCATCAGAGGGAGGCCTCTTCCACAAGATAACAAACACAGCAATGTGGAGCCAGGAACAGAAGATCTGCATCTTTCATGGTGGTCTCCCAGGGAAGCAGGAAAGACAACAGAATATATGTTAAATTGTGACACCAACAGTGGGTGAAAATGTAACACCACACTAATCTACCTCTGAAACTGAAATACTTCTGCAATACTTCCAAAACCATAATTCATGCCAGTGAATCATACTTGAATCAAAGTGAAAAGAACTGATTTGAATCGATACAGAGAGAGAGTGAGAGGAAAAGGACTATGAAAGACACAAAATAGCGAGAGAACAGAGATGAGAAGAGATGTGAAAAAGAGAGAGCAAAATAAAAATGATTAGTCAATGAGAAAAGAGGGAGGGTAGGAAGAGAAATGAAAAAGGTGAACGAAATTAATTAACAGAGAAAAGGGTGAGAGATGGCAGAGAGACGAGGGGTGATGAGAGTGACAGACAGACAACGGCAAAGTTATACAAGGGTAAAAGAAAGATGAATAATAATATGATAAAGAGATGAAAGAATGTGGCAGAGATAGAGGAAAATGAAAGAAAAAAACAAGTAAGAAAAAACAAGTTAGATGGACAGAGAAGATAGAGATGATATTGAGGGAAAAAGAAAGATAATTGAAAAAAAAGCAGGAGGAGAAAGTGAGGTACCGATAAAAGAGCTGCGAGACAGAGATGAGTGAGAGTACAAGAGAAGGGAAGAACTGTGAGATAGAGAGAAAGGAGTGAAAGAAGAAGAGAGGGAAAGAGATGCGAGGACGAAGAAATAGAAAAATAAAAATATATATTGATGATGGAGTAGGCATATGACACAACTGAGTCGCTATTGGACAGATACTAAAAGTTAGTGAAAGAAAAAGAGTCAAATAAAATGAGTGTGCCATCCTGGGTTGCACAAGGCTCTGCGCTGGATGCACAATGGCTCACGGAGCTTGATTACATTGCAGTCTTCTTTCTTCCCAAATCCAACCCCCCCCCCATCCTGCCCACTGCCCCTCAGTGCTCAATTTGTAAATAAAAAGGTGCCCTCCTCTGAGACACGCGACTGCTGCGAGCACATAATACTGAGGTAGTAATTCTTAAGCCGTCTCGGGCCTCTTCAGTCCATTTATAGCCCCTCCCTGCCCCTTCAGCTCACTCTTGCAGCTTTCTGTTTTCTCCCATTGTGACGCTTTTTCGTTTTTCCCTCCCTCTGTCATTTTCCATATTTGTGTTTTGCTCGCAGCAAATGCTTGAGGCAGAAGAATAAGCCCCGGCCCTCAAAAATAAGTGCCGGTGCTCAGCACCGGAAACAACAAGCACAAATTAAGCACTGCTGCCCCTTCCATTGGCTGTCTACCAGATGCCAGGCTGAGCCAATGAGCTGAGAGACCAGCTCCACAGCACCAGGCGCTTTAAATGGGAATACAGAAATGCTGGCACTCTCTCCTAAACATAATTGGTTGCTCCTGGGAAGTGCAGGTACTCTCCCTTTCAAATTAAAGAAGAGCAGGTACTCAGTGCTGGGCAGCACCTGCCCATTGAAAGCACTGCACAGCACTTTAACACGCAGCATTCTGGTAAATGTTTGAAAAGTATCACCTGCAAGCAACATCATGTTTAAAAAAATACACACGATGTATAATATACACTACCATAATCACTCAACAACAAATCACATAACTTAGCTTTAGTGTGCACAATTTGAAAAAGAATCCATAGTGGCGCTACGTAAACACTAGGCCTGAGCAAAATGTTAATTATGCCAGAGTAATCTGAATTATTTCAAGTAATTACATATTACTCTTATGATGTGACATCACCAGAATTACAGACTACAACAGATTGAGTAATCAAGAGTAATTTCAGGTACAAACCATACTGCAGGAGGATAGGAATGAGCTAAAGGAGAGAAAGCAGCTGTTGGTTTCTGGTGTTTGTGTCTTGTAGCATTTAATGCTATTTTCCTTAGTGCAAAATGCATTCTTAGGACCATTTTGGATCCTAGGGTGCATTTTCCACTAAGAAAGTATTGCTAAATGGTGGATTACGCGTCGCACTTTATTAACAGTAATTACACATAATTTGGTGGTAATTACCATTAGTTACGCTAGAGAGAATTACGCCACTTATGCCCACTCCTAATAGACACCTGAAAACAGTTTACAAATGTAGCACAAAACACGATCGGGAAACCAGTGCTGATGGAGACAGGTCCCTTGGTGCAGTCTCAAGCCCACCCCCTCCCCCCCCCCACCCCCCGCACTATTTAATCACCTGCAAACTGTGACCCTAACGTTAAATCTCAAAGGGACTGATTCACAGACCCATCTGTGCATGTAAGTCTGACGTAGATGTGCACATCTCAACATACTGTGGGTATCCTCAAACTCCTACCTCACCCTTTCTCTTCCTGGAACTGGACAGAGTTTTATTTCTGTCAAAAGTAGGAGTTCTGGTGTTTTCTTGATGGAAAGGGAAAACCTGCTCTTCAACTGGGGGTATTTGTAGGACAGGTGTCTCCGCCAGGAAAAATATTTTGCTAGTGAAGACAGAAGACAAGCTATTCCACAAAGCTAATGGCATTTCAGGGCCCAGAATTGAAAAACAGATTTAACTATGCAGGTGGAATTGCTTTGTAAAGGTGAACAAATTAATTCACATTTTTTCTAGCTTGCAAACCTGAGGCTATTGCACTTTTCCAGGTGTGCTTTCTCGAAAATACTGTGAATTACAGAAAGTAATACAGCAGTGCATATGCACATTTGCAGGTGTAGATTTGTCATTTTATTTGTGAAATGTGTCAAGTGTTTTTAAGTAAGATTTCTGTAGGATGCAGTTAAAATGTATTCATGTGCTACATCTTTAAAGTATAAAGTTTAGGGAACCTACTTTCTCACCTTCCGGTACAAATACAGTGAAAAGCCTTCACTGCTGAGGGCATGTGGGCATTTTCCTCCTAGATTGACACACATGTCATGCACCCACCTGGGGCGGTAGGAGCAGGATTTAGACTTCGACCATATGCAGTTTTGGATATTTGAGAGATTCTTCACAGTTAAGAAATGGCTTCGGCCCCTAGTTTTCTTCCATCGGGCTTCATCGAAGATCAAACACAAAACACAGTTTGGCCACACCTATAGACAAGATCACTGACTCAAGCAGAATCATCATCAGCTGCAAGCCCGCCAGTAAAATTCTGAATCTGTTACCATAGCAACATTAAAGACACTTGGTCCGATTACGAGTCTGGCATTCCTAGGACCGCCAGACTCGCGGTGGCGGTCTCGTGGCCGCGGCTGTTCGACTGCCACATTACCAGGTTGGCGGGCAGACATGCCAACCTATCGCCATCCCTGCCAGGATCCTAGTTCCTGAGGGGTTGATGGCGTTGCTGGTTGCAATCAGCCAGGGCGGTGCTGAACTCAGTGCTGCCTGGCTGATTACAACCTTGTTCTCCACCAGCCTTTTCATGGTGGTTCCACTGCCATCAAAAAGTTGGTGGAGAACAAGTCCCACCCAGTACCCTTGCAATGCGCACTGTCTGCTGTTCAGCCAGCAGACAGTGTGCATTGCAAGGGTGCTAAAGCCCCCTGCATTGCCACCAGCTCTATTATGAGCCAGTGTCATTGCTGCCGCACCTTTCCCAATGGGCTGACCGACAGAAACATTGGTTTCCACCAGTCACCCCAGTGGTAAAGTTGTAAAGCGGCCAGCGGGAGGTCGCCAGCACCACGGCGACCTCCTCATCTGGAGTTTGGCGGACAAATGTTTCCGTCCGCCAAAATCGTACTCAGCCCCATAGTAAAAAGACTATATAATAATAAGTACAAGAACTCTACACACAGTATGTCTCAAGGTTATATTGCTAACTAGAAAGTAATTGTGGTTAAGTTGTGTTCTGTGCAATTGTCTAATAAGAATAAAAAGATTTTAAAAAAGAAGGAGGATCATTTCATCATCATCTTCAACAAATACTTTATTTCTGCAGATTGCAATAAAAGCTAAAATGTAACACATCAAGTAAAAACATAAAAAATATAGGGCCTGAGTGCAACTTTGTCAGAGGGGGTTAATCCGTCCCAAATGTGACGGATATTCCGCCCGCCGTATTACGAGTCCATTATATCCTATGGAACTCGTAATACAGCGAGCGGGATATCCGTCACATTTGGGACGGATTAACCCCCTCCGCCAAGGTTGTAATCAGGCCCATAGTTTAAAAAAAAATATAAATATACTGATAAAAACAGCATAATGTGCAACAATAATAAAATGCATAGCAAAACAGTACGACATCCGGTTCAGAGCCGGGAAAGATGGATGGGAAAATCTTTAGCTTGAACATAGCTTCTGTTGAATTCACCACATCATTAATAAGTAGCAAGACACAGCAAACACTATGCTCTGCTTAGAGTCTGTTTTTAAAATTTGGAGAGCCTCAGCAAATTCCCTAACCCCAAGATTACGGCAAACAGGTATAAGCCATTTCCATCTTCTCAAATAATAAGCAGGACAGAAAAAAGAGAATATGCCCATCAGTCTCCTCGTTTAACCTGTACATGGGGCATAAACTTCCTCCATACACAGACAGGTGCCCCCATGTGACAGTAAAAGTTGCAAGAGGAAGTGTACCGTACCTGAATTGCAGGTAAACCTTCTTTGCTTAAGGAGGTTCTGTCTCATTTAACAAATACTCAAATTTAAATACATCTTTGGATAAAAGAAATGTGTCAGGAAGGATACCACATGAAGCATGCACAAGCAATTGTAGCCCATTGGATTGCGAATATTTTGCTTTCAAAAGCGATTTGCTAATTGTAGAAGGTTCCCATGGATCAATCCAAAGGTTATGACAGTCCATCTTTACCAGGGTCTTCTTTACATATCTAACCCATGGAATACTTCCTGACCCGAAATACCAAGGACTTCCTTAAGCCCCTCTCCATAGGTCATAAGCTCTTCTGTAGACCAAATACGCTTCCAAAATAGTATGGGCCTAACACCTACCACCTCCAAAATTGAAGAGGGAGCAAAGGCTACTAGTTGGGAGCCTGGCCAACTGCTGCAAAAAGTGATTTTTCACAGTTTGCAAGTTTCCCATGTCTTTAAGATTCCACAACTTGGCTCCATAAAAAGATGAACTAAGCGTCTGCTGTTTATAAATTTGGATCACTGGGGACAAAGAGCGAAAACATGACCTGTTCAACACTCTCATCAAGGCCCCTCTATTCTGCATCAATCTGAGCTTTGATTTGGCTATATGGCGGGTCGAATCAAGCTGCTCTGCTTGTGTCAGCCCTAAATACTCAAATATTTGAACTTGCTCCAAGGGAATCCCTATCCGCTTTGGATTTGGTCTTGTACTAGAGCAAGGATTCAGGACCATATATTTAGTTTTGGACACATTTATTTCAAGACCCCTCTGAGCACAGAAACTCACAAAGCAATGTAATGTCTTTTGGAGCCCATTGGTGGTTTTGATAATAGTAGAGTGTCGTCTGCCAACATCAAGGCCAGGGTCTCCATGCTGGCCAGACATGGTGCGGGCCCCATCACAATCAGTCAAGAAGGATATTTGATCATTGAGATTTATGTATAAAGAGTTGGTGCCAAGACACAACCCTGCTTTACTCCTCTGCTGACAGGGAATGCTTCTGTCATCTCACCCAGCTTTCCATAGCAGACTTATGGCTATGGAGCTTTTTATGGCAACCAGGAGGTCACCAGGGTCTCCCATATCTGCCAAAACATGCCCTTTCCTGGGTACCAAATCAAATGCCAAACGTAAGTCAATGAAAGCAACATAGAGTCAGCCAGTTCACAGGGTCACTATTTCCCAGTAAATAAGCTGAAGTCTAAAAGCCTGATCTACCATGCTAGTGCGGTCCCCGAACCCTGCCTGGAGAGGGGATAGTATTGCTCTGTCCTCAATCCAAGTTAACAAGCACTCAAAAATAACTCTACTAAATAACTTTTAGGAGCAGTCAATAAGACTGATTGGCCTGTAATCGCATGGACCAGTAGAGAACCTTTCTTATAAATTGGGACTATCGCGGTCCCCGCCCATGTGGGCGGTAAAGAGGCCCCTAATAAAATACAGATAAACAAGATTACAAAGTACGGAGCCCAGATCTCGGCCTCCCCCTTGTACAGGTCTCCCTGTATCTTATCAACACAAGGGGCTTTGTTAGAAACTATCTTCAGTAAAGCCCATTTGACCTTGGACAGTGTTATTGGCACAATTTCTGTTTGTAGCTCCTCTCTGCTCCCCTCAACTATATCTCCTTGCTCCCTGACAGGTGCCGCAATTCCTTCAGTACTATTCTGGACATACAATCTAGAGAAGTGAGCCACCCACGCAGCAGCAGGGACACTCTTCTCTACTGGGTAATGGCCTTCCTTTGATCCCATTGCAAGCAGGTTGCAGAAGACTTGTTGATCACACTCTGTAACTGCATCGAGCAAACCTTCCCACAGCCTCCCATCCTATTTTTGCAACACTAATGCACCTCTTATATGCTACTCTCTTCTCTTTTATTTCCCTTTTAAATTGAGTTTGCATAGCTGACATGAGGGCTGTCTTGCAAGCCTTGTTATACCAGGATTAGCGGGGCTTTCTCCTAAAGGAATTTTTTGTAGCCGCATACAAATAATCTCTACGCTGTGTGAATATGTTGTTATGGATAGGACATACTTGTCACCCTCAACATGTCCCACTTCAGGGTCTGCAGCTGCTCAATGCTACATCCAACAAGCCTGTATATGTCCTGCTGTTGCTTCCTTGAAGTAGTCATGGAAGCCCCTTTAACACAACGCTTGTTACTGAAAATTTGCAACCTTTGATCAAAGGGCTAATCAACACTAACCCTCTCGTTCACTGCCGGGAGTTCTACAACAAGGACCAATGCATTATGGTCACTGTCCGCTCTATCAAGTACTGTCATATCTCTTATATGCGTCAAAACCCTTATATCTGCCAGGATATAATCAATGAGGCTAGTTCCTGGGGTCCGATTAAATGTATGTTTCCCTGCTTTATCAGAGTGTGTCATGTCATTTGTTGCCCGCAAACCCTGGTTCAGTGTTAATGCATTAATTTGCAGTGCCAGGGGTGTCCACTTCCTAATAGGTGGCATTCCCAAGGGAGGGATCAACCAAACAGCATCATCATTATGTGTGAGAGGAATTGGACAAGCATCCAGGGGTTCAAACTGACTGCTAAAATCCCTACCCACAAGCTTCACTACTCCCCCCACCACATTGGACACCTGTGTATTCAATAATTCAACAGTTGGGGGAGTCACAAATGGTCCCCCTAGGCCATAAGTAAGCATCAAAGGAAAATTTAGGGAAACACAAAGAATGTCCATTGAGGGAATCATTATTTCTTGAGCAATGCTATTAAGTGCAGTGCTTGCCAAAGTCAATAAGCTCCCCCAAGGGACTACCCCGGCCCCCTGTGACAGCTAACATACTAAAATTAGTATAACCAGATCGGTGTGCATGCCTAGTAGACCAGGTTTCCTGGAAAAGACAGACTGAATGCGTAGCTATAAATTTGCCCCGATCTGGGAGCTTAACTTTGTTGATCAACCCTTGAACATTCTACAATAGTAATCTAACCTGGATTTCAGAGGATTCGAGTTTGGGGTTGGCACAAGGGAACAAAGGAAATTACACCGCTGCTGCACTAGAGTGGGTAGTTCGAGGAGAGGAATGCTGAGCAACTAAAGAGGCAGACCTCCTGAAGTTAATGTTACCCTGCTCACCCACTCCCTGGGTCGGCGTTACATCAGGATCAGGATAACAGGATATAAGTTGGTGCAACCCACCAATATTGTCTATTTCCGCATTTACCAATGGACCATGGGAAGGAATGCCTTGCGAACAGAGCCCCTTCTCCTCACCTGACCTGTGGGAGTCCCATCCAGAAAAGCTGCCATCCAATTTGCCACTGCAAATGACCTTATTTAGTGTTACGTCACTACCCCACACGCCCAGACCAATAGTACACACCCTTTCAGGAGTAGGCTTTAATATATTGAGTCAGTCTACCCCATCCAGTGCGTCAAAACGATTGGCTACAAGGATTCCAAATTTGCTTGTTCGACTAAGATGTTTATTGAAACTATCCAACAGGTCTCAATTCAGATGCAAACACCTTCTATGAGACAACAAGGCCTGCCTCTAGACATGGCCAGGCTTGTAAAAGTACCCCAGTGGAAGAGACTTGATAGCAGTTTCTGTGCTAGTACACCAACAGTGTCTAAAGAGTAGACTCTGGACCAGCCTAGGAGATCTAAAATTGATCACAACACAATCGCCCTGCTGATCCACTGGCCTCAACCCCAACCAGCCCACCCTGAATGTGAGAAGAATATCATTTGCCTTGCAAGAGAAAAGTTCCTATAATTAACCAGACAATTTAGGCACTTGCTGGTAAGTTCTACCTGGTTCTCCCTCTGAGCCGTGGTCAGATGAGGCACACCTGTTAATATTAACACACAGGGACACCTTGTAGGTGGGAGATTAATAACAGGTTGCTTCTGTAAAGGGTAAAGCAACTTGGTCAATGGTTGGGTCTGGGAACAGCAGGGACAGTTCCTTGAGAACTATTGTGTACTATGTGGCCACCGGCGTTGAGTGCAGTGGAAGTGCACCAGAAGTCTCCAGCCTCAAGCTGCAGGGCAGTAGATCCATCCCTTGACAGATTTACAGAGCAACAAATATTATTAGTCTGAGGAGCCCCCTCACCCTCTCCCCCTCGGGCCAAAGCAGTGTTTTTTTGCAATTCACTCTGTCGATTCCCTCCTAAATCGCTGCCAATCGGGCCAGATTTGGAGAGAGTTCAGCTGCCATAACATCTTTAATCTTCATTAAGCATGCCTCCATAAGGTCTTTAACCCAAGGTGGTAGACCAGGCTTCCTTTCTAACTGAGGCATCAGTGTCGCTAGAAGCCAAAGCTTCATGTTGGTAGTCTGTACTGGAAATTATCTTTGCCCGAGGGCACCTTCTAGACTGTTTGGCCTGCTTAGGAAGTCTTGTGCAACCCTTTGGGTGTATTCCAGTAGCCCCTGTAGCTAGAATATCAATGCAGGAAGTAGAAGTTTGAACTTGAAGGGCAGTTTCATTCAATACTTCGTCTGCTAAGGTAGCACAGGAAGGGCCTTGAGGTGAAAGGCCACCGACAGGCAAACCCACACCTTCCCCCAAAGAAAACCACCTCTCTGTTGAAGCCATTCCTGTGGAAGCGATCCCCACTGCACGCTGCAACATTTAATTGATGCTCGTTGTATGTGTATGTGGGGGAGTCACAGTAACAGTGGCCCCAGCACCCTTCCTTTTACCCAAGCCACCAGATTTATGCCTAACTCGAGGGTTTAGAAATCACAGTGCTCATAACTTAGAGAAAATTACCAGGGAGCGCTAAACAATATGATACAGCACTGCAGCGCTGTATAGACACTCAAGCGACCAGATGGCAGAACAGTAATCAATGGGGGGAAGCGAAGCCCACACTTACCCCCTGGGTCACTTGAACAGAGTATGTCAAAGAGTGGGCCTAGCCTCATCCGGCCACGGACGGGCCCAGGCGGACCCACTCTTGGCCCGGTGTTTGCCCCGGCATGTCCCACACAGTGGGACCTTTGTAGCACCTCCAGGCATGTAGACTGTGATAGTGGCCCTTCCCCCACACAAGATGTCGGGAGAGGGAGATTGTAAGAGGGAATAGGGAAAAATAGTGTTGGAAAAGCTGTTTTCAGGAGGAAAAAGAATGGCTATCGTAGGAAGAACAGCAGTTGGAAATACTAGTGTCTGCTCATTATATCGATGGTTAAGCTAGTAAACGGCTACACTTTTGGAGAAGTTAGATTACGGATGTTTCAAGAGAATAGTACATGGTGGGATGAGAGTGAGCTGATTACAAAAGGAACTATAGGACTGTAAGGGTGGGTGGACAGATTTGGAACTTGGAATACAACGTTTAGTTCCCACATCGTCTAGGTTGCTTCTATACTACTGGTGTGAGAATTTCCCGCAATTTGATTTTGTGTAATTACAGCAAATTTATCCAAAATTATGCATAGTTGCTCAAAATGCTAATCTGTCATGTTGCACTATATTTTAGTCCAAAATGCATCCTCAAATCAATTTTTGACACAAGGACACTTTTAAATAAAAGCACTGTGAACAAGAGCTGCTCAAATTGTGTTGTCCCTACCCTTTTACAATGAACTGCTCATTTGCAGTAAATTGTTACAGTGTATGGCACATAATTAGACAAAGTGGTGTAATGGTGGGCGATCTGTAATTTTGATAACCAAGTGTTTTGCGAAATTCCTGAGATCATGAGAACTACGCTAGTGCCATTTAAATTACGCCCTGACCTATTCTGTACACCATCTGTAAAGCAATGTAAAATAATCCATCATTGCTAACTGTAATTAAGTAGCCAGGAATTCACCTTAAACCAACGACCTGGCACTGAAAGGCACCTGACACACTGTAGCGGTGGGTGAGCCACTGAAGGCTCCATCCAGGCTCAAGTCAGGCTCAGGGTGAAATTATCTTGGCGTCCCTCGTGCAAAACAAGCTGAACCTTCTTTTGGGTACACCCCATTATCAGAGCCCCTGATCTCCCCACCTCCTCCTGTACAGCATACAAGGTGTCAGTGGCATCCTCCATCAAAGTCTGTCTTCATTGTGTGGTTTGCCCTGGCAGGATTCATATTCGGTGATCAGGAAGAAGCCATGGGTACTGGGAACAGGTTGCACTTCACAGCCTCTTAACGATCAGCCCGACCACCCCGTCAATCCCCACTCCTACTTCATCAGGTAACCCAGTGCTTAATTTGTCAATAAAAACGTGCCGGTGCCCAAAGCCCTCCTCTTAAACACGCGGCTGCTGCAATTAAATGTGCGAACACGGAATACTGAGGCAGCGTAATCCTGAAGCCATCTCGGGCCCCTTCAATCCATTTACAGCCACTCCCTGCCTCATCAGCTCACTCTTGCAGCTTTCTACTTTCTCCCTTTGTGACGCTTTTTCGTTTTTCTCTTCCTCCGTCTTTCCCATATGTGTCTTTTACTCGCAGTAAATGCTTGAGGCAGAAGAATAAGCCCCGGCCCTCAAAAATACGTGCCGGTGCTCAGCACCGGAAAGAACAAGCACAAATTAAGCACTGACGTAACCTAAAATGTACAAATAAGCCTGATCGTGCCATCTGAACCACCATCTGCGTGCTGCTGAGCTCTGCCCTAAATCTTTGCCTCTTTGAAAGCCTTTTACTATGTGGGAAAGATGTTTATTTTGCTAATTTACATCATTACCATTACTGAGGTGTCAATCTTTTTGTGTTCTTGAAAGGGAGGCCAGTGACAGCAAAATAAATACATTAAAAAATAGACAGGTCTGCTTTACATTCCCACTGTATTCTAGAAAGACGTCCTGTGACAGATTGAACATGTGATGCTGTATTATTTAACAGGGTGTTGCAACTTCGCTCTTAAAAGAAACTCAAAGCATTGCCCTTTGGTGTTAGACGGGAGAAAGACAGCGGATTCCCTTTCAGCGACATCATTGTACAATGTATAATCAGGAGAACTTAGCTTCAAATCCCAGCTACCCCCCTTGACCAAATTGTGTGATACTACACAATGATTTTCCTTCACTGTGCCTCGTTTTAATTGAAGGCCAATCTGAGACCACGTAAAATACATTACATTTCAGATGTGTGTGATAAAAAAGCCTCACTTTACAATTTTACTAGTTAATATTAGCGCTCTCTGTACAACAACATTTGCTGTATATAAAATGAACCTGATTGGTTTACTCATGGCAGTGTTGTCAGGGGATTGTAGGTGAGGAAAAGTTCTTGCTTAAAAAATATTAATTTAAAGAGTGTTAACGCAGTGATATAATCTAATGTACTGTAGTAAAGCACAAGCGTTCACGAAAAAGCCTGTGTTTAATTCCAAAGAGTTTTTATCATACTTTGACTTGACAGTTGTAACATTTATTGGATCGGGTCGTTCTCTGGCTCTTCGAGCCAAGCTAGACACCTAGCCCTTCTCTGGCTCGGCTCGCCCTACCTTTCCGGCTCGCCCACCTTTTACACGCAGGTGCATCGTGCACCGCCTGAAGAGACCTTGTGCAGCTCTGCTTGCTGCTGGACTGCCAGCCTCTAGGGGGCGCCCGAGCTCAGGTTCTCGCAGCTGCAGGAACCAGTGAAACAAGGGATTGCGTTTCTGAGGGAAGCACGTTTTCAGCAGCGAGCAAAAGCGCAGGTCAGGCATAGCGACAAATGGAATATGCCGCGGCTTTAAACATCGTTCGTGTCAATTAGCAATCAGGAAAACAAAAGGCGGGACTTTCTCTTACACAAAGCTGAGGTGAGACGCGAGACAGCAGAACAAGCAATAGATGAACGAGCAATTTAACTACAGCGCTGTGGCTTGCAAAGCCCCGCACAAACATCAAGAAATGAAGGTGCAGTTTTTTTTTTTTACCATCAGCTGATGGAGGGTCACAACAGGCAGCAGAAAGATCCATTTACGGGGGAATTCACTGATCTGTTCCAGAACTGGAAAAGAGTCTCCATCAAGAAGGGTAGGCGCTAGCAAGGGCACCACTATTGTATTTGCATTTATTTAGCGCTTACTACCTCTGACAAAGCATTTGAAGCGCTTTACGCCGGGCAACACGCTGCTCTGGTCCCCAGGGTTAGTGGTTATTCCCAGTGCTTAATTTGTAAATAAAAACGTGCCGGTGCCCAAAGCTCTCCTCTTGAAACTCGCGACTGCTGCAATTAAACGTGCGAGCACAGAACACTGAGGCAGCGAAATCCTGAAGCCAACTCGGGCCTCTTCAATCAATTTAAAGCCAGTCCCTGGCCCTTCAGCTCACTTTTGCAGCTTTCTCCCTTTGTGGAGTCTTTTCGTTTTTCTCTCCCTTCCTCTTTTCCATATGTGTCTTTTGCTCGCAGTAAACGCTTAAGGCAGAACAATAAGTGCCGGCCCTCAAACAAACAACATGCACAAATTAAGCACTGTCCAGGTTTGCTGGTTTCTCTTGGTTACTGGGAGTAGTCTTGTGCGCTCAAACAAACCATTCCATGTAGTTACTCTGGTTCATCCTTGCAGAAACATGACCAGATATCGTCATCACCTTCAGCACCCCCTCACCTTGGCTACTCTACAATAAAATAGCCCTGCAGCTAAGCACGCCAAGAATAGAACAGTGCAACCGATTTGCAATTCACATATGCGCTTTATGAGGAGTTTAGAGCGCTATGTAAATGCCATGACAATTGAACAACAGAAGCAGGCACGGCTCACCAAAGCACAGTCTTGCACACTCGGACAGCACACAAGCTCAAAGAGCCAAAATGTGTGGCATTCATTTGCTCTGCAAATATTTGAAAGTAACACACAGCCTGGTAATATAAAAATGACCAATTAAAACCCATTTCAGAATGAGTGATTTTTGGTGTTAACAATGCTGCTGTAGTGTCCAGTCACACCTCGAGAAATGACAGGTCCTTTTTTTTTATTTTTATACATTGGTTCAGAAAACACTGACTCTATTAAAACTCCCTAATATCTCGTTTTTTCCAAGTGTACCCGCGCAACATTGCTGGTGTATTTTGTGGGCCCTTCTTACAGAGCCATTTGCACAGAAAAGTTCAACTTCTGTGCACAAATGACATGACCCACATCTGGAAAGCATTGCATATGAATTACCATCCCCAACATTGTTTGCTTACACTTAAAATTGCACTACCCTGTTCCTATTGGCAAGGATTGAGTGCACAGTGGCAGAGGTGACATTCAGACTGCCATATTCTGACCGTGGCGGATCCGCCATGGTCCGATTGCTAGCTCTGCCAGGTTGCCTCCAGCTGACGGCGCCAGTGGTCTCAATCTGCCAGAGCAACGCTGCCCTCCGGATTACGACCCGTGTTTCAGCCAGCTTTGCATGCCGGTCCCACTGCCATGCAAAGGCTGGCGGAAAAGGGGTGCCGGGGGGCCCTCCACTGCCCATGTACTTGGCATGGGCAGTGCAGGGGCACCCACTGACAGCCCTGTCGCGTTTCCAATGCACCGAACATTGCTCTATTATGAGCCAGCATCAATGTTGTGGTGTGTTTCCCGCTGGGCTGGCAGGTGGAAACTCTGTTTCTGCCTGCCGGCCCAGCAGGAAACTCGTAATAGGTACCGTGGAGGGACGGCTGCAAATGTGGTCGTCCCGAAGCGGGACTTTTGGCGGCCAGCCTCCGTCGCCCACTAACGTCATAATGAGGGCCTCAATTCTTTCAAGAGAAAGAGTATATTCATTGTGAAAATGAAGAGGCGTCCACCCTTAACACTGATGGGGACATTTGTAAAATGGTTTCTCCATGTGGAAAAATATTTGTCACTGTGAGAAAAAAAGAAAAAAAACAGAAAATGCAAATCGATTTATACCCATGTGTAAATTCTTATGAATGGGATCCTTCTGAGAATGTTGAAACTGTTGAAGGTTGTGACTAGCCCTATTATAGCTTTCGAAATGTATAACTAAATTGTAAAATTGCACCAAACATCAGTATAAATCTAACAGACTATTTATGCATGTCATATATGTGCCGGAAGTCACTTCTGTGGCACCAGTATTTTATGTTCAATGAATGGACATTGTAGGAAATTTGGTTATCAGATACAAAGGATGTGAGGCCTTCACAAGTGATAAGTCCACAAGTTCCTCTTTACTTGACCATACCCCCCACTGACGTATTTGTCTTTTTCAGTATAATGAAGCAGAGCAGAGCAGACTCTACTCGGGGGTGGGCGATGGAGTAGGCTAGTAATCTGAGTTCAATAGTACTCAACAGCAACACTCTGTAAATTATCATCCAGTTAGTTTTTGTCTCGTAGAAGGGAGGAGTACTTCCATTACACACATACTACTAAATACTATGCAATCATTACAAATATCTACACTGATATAGATGGAAATACCTTTGGTGACACCCATAGAACAGTTGTCAGCCCAGCAAGCCAGAACCATAAACCTATGGTGGTAATACTGGTCACTTTAGCGTAATTAGCCTGGTGAGTTCTCATGTTTCATATTGAATAGTTTGGACCATGTATAAAATTGTAGCATCACCTTCTAACTTTGACACATTTACATGTAGTACTCACTGTTTAAGCCAATGTTGCTAATTCAGCGCAATGGGTAATTTGCACTCTAATGCATGGATCTATGTGTTACGGCATTATGTGAGGGGCAGAGCGGCATTGTAAAAAAAAACTAATACCCAAAATATATGGTCTGTTACCATTACTTTTTGGCTATAAGGTTAACGAAACAGTAATGATGTATGCAATACCACTAAAAGGCCACTTCTGTAGGATACAGCAATGGCCCATGCATAAATAGATGTAGGGATACATGATACAATATGAAATCACAAAACAATTCTGCTCAAAATTACATATTCTATTACCATTGCTTCCTTCAATGGGGTCAGCTATGAAACAAAGTGGGTCGGGGCATTTGTAGTGAAAAGGCGCTTCTGTGAGAGAGAATTGCTTATTCAAGACAATAGAGGGCGAAGATGCTGAGGGAAATTAAGGGTGAATGTGAGCACTGGAGCAGTATGTGCATAGGATGAGTTATTCAACTCTAGAATAGGAAGCAACTCATTTGTAGAAGTGTAAGTGCTGGGGCCCAAAGTTTTGCTGAGAAGCCTGTGGCCAGCACCATCTAAGGTCAGCGTGCCTAATACAAACGCTGCGTGTTCCTCATTACACCTCATGTCTCTTTCGTTCATCACTAGACTCTTCCTGCTCCTTTATCTCACTCTTAAAGGTCATTTTCATTCCTGTGATCTCCCTTTGCCAATGTTTTATCATCTTTCTCTTTGATCTTCTTTCAACCTTTCCTGTTTTTCTCTCTCTTGCTTTGGTTCAAAGTCTGTTGGGGAAAAATATGTTCTGATCTCCCAGAATGAGTGTCGATGTGCCCCACCCGCAACCCCTGGCTCAAATTAAGCACTTCGAATAGGCCCACATGGAGCAGAGTCAAATAACTGGCATTCAGCGTTTTATATTAAGGTAACCGTGTGGTACATCAGTTGTCACTGGTGTTTTCTGTAAATATGGAGTTCAGGAGAGGAGACTAGAGCAGTATTCCTCTTGCTTCCCAGAGATAAGTGTATACACAACATCATAGGATCCTATCACACTTCACTTTGTGATTGTCTTTAGACAATAGGCAACAATGACAGTGGCATCCTGCCAGCTTGTTGTAGACTACACTTCCTTTTCAAATGGCTCTTTCTGGTGATTAAAAACAATGTTCTTAATGAAACGAGTCCCTCTGATGAAAGGAGAAACAGCTCTGAAAAGGCTCACCTGACACTTATTTCCTGCACTCAGAATGTTTTGCAAGTAATAAAAAGCAATTAGATAACAACCAGATGACAGAGAAGGAGAATGAGAGGGGCTCAGGCTTTTTGTGACTAATGGATTTGTATTGAACCCAGAACTTCTTCAGTTGTTGAAGCACTGTTAGCTTTGTACTCTGAAAAGGGAATTCTTTTAAAATACATGAATGGGAGAAATGCATCAAACTCTTTCCTTTGTACAAGAGTGACAGCTCCATAGACTGCCGCTGTGCGAAGTCCAGGAGAATGTGACTGCATGCCAAGCAGCAGCAAAACATGGCCGCCATGCTATGACAACACACTGATGTTGTCAGGGTACACGGTATTGACATCCTGAACTGGCTATTTTCAGTTGTGGAGGCACAGTCATGATTGAGAGATGGTGCCTTTCTGTTAAAGATTGAGGCTAAGAGTTAGGGGGCAACATTTCTATTGATGATGTCACTGCTACATTTAACCTTTCTAGATTTGCCACCAGAAAATGTATCCTCACTGTTAAAAATGCGGTCTTTGTTTGGAAGTCAGGTTACCCCCTGTCCGAGCAAGGAACTTCACTGTACTAAGGGTAAGTCACACACAAATCCTGTGCCCACACTCTGGTACCTTGGCACTGAGCAGTCCTGCTTAACTAAGAAGGCAATGTGTAAAGTATTTGTGCAATAAATCATGCAATAACACAGTGCAACTCCACAAAAATACACCACACAGGTTTAGAAAAATATATAATATTCATCTGATTAATTGCAGGTCAAAAACGATCAAGAATTGATAAGTACACGTTGAAGTATCACTTTAGAAAAGGATAAAGAGGAGTCTTTAGTTCTTAAAAAGCAATAAGTGTCTCTTGCAACCACAAAGTACCTGGTTTGCATCTAAATTATCCACAAGGGACTGCAGAGGAGGAGATATATGGAAAACAGGGAGGTGTGCGTTGGTTTCTCCTGGCGCACACAGATGATGCATCGATATTTTTTATGCAGCCAGGGCCTTGCGTCAATTTCCTGCATGCAGACTTGGATCCTCTTCGGGTTGTGGGGTATTTGGACGCCCGGGAACGATGGGTAGAAATCCTGGGCGCACAGGACGAAGTCACAGGAGCTGTGTTGATCGGGTGGGCAATACGGGGAAATTTCTGTTGCACAGTAGGCGCTGCGTCAATTCTTCTCGCAGGAAGTGGGCTGCATCGTTCCGGCTCGGCTATGCTTCAATTCAGTGGTCATGCGTCAAAGTTCCGGTCACAACGCTGACGCTGCGTCGATCTCCACTCGGGGAGCGGGTCTGCGTCATTCCGGTTTGGTGTGTGTTGATTTTCCCACCGTGATGCAGGCTGTGGGTTGTTTCTGGCAGGCTGTGTCTTGGAATTTTGCAGCACAAGGTGTTCTTTGCAGAGATGAAGTATTTTTGGCCCTGAGACTTCAGAAAACAGGAAGCAAGCTCAATCCAAGCCCTTGGAGAGCACTTCTCAGCAGAGCCAGAGGGCAGCAAGGCAGCAGTCCTTTTCAGCAAAGTAGTCAGGTGAGTTCTTTGGGCAGCCAGGCAGCTCCTCTTAGCAGGTTGCCGGTTCTGGTTCAGAGTTCCTTTCCCAGTAGGTATCTTGTCAAGAAGTGTCAGAGTTGGTAGGGTCAGAGGCCCTGTTTAAATACCCAAATGTGCCTTTGAAGTGGGGGAGACTTCAAAGAGTGGCTTAGAAGTGCACAAGGTCCCCTTTCAGTTCCATCCTGTCTGACAGGGTCCCAGTAGGGGGTGTGGCAGTCCATTGTGTGAGGGCAGGCTGGGGGTTTAAGGCTTTGCAAGTACCTTTACACAGTAAGAGGGTTTTCTGCTCTGTTTCTGATAGGGCATCCCTGTTCAAGCAACTTACCTTTTAAGAAGATTCTATTTGTGCACAGCTGAGGACCATCCATTTGTTAGCTATAGCACCATCATCTGGTCATTGCACTACATCAAGCAGATTCAGGCTGTGTTAGAAGTGCATCTTCTCTGTCTAGTACACAACATGAATAAACAAGTGGAAATATTGTTCTGTTCAATTACCGCTCGTGTGATGATAATGCTGGTACTTGGGTTCCAGGCATCTGTGACTTTGTAGGACAGAACTGACTGCTGTGGATCTAGGGTGCTCGAGAGAGGAAGTGCACACACTCAGTGGCGTAACAAAGGCCCCCTTAGCCCAGGTGGCCCCCTGAGCACATTACTCCGTGCCCGGGTGGCAGGCCCCTGACTGGGTCCAGAGGGGAGGTAGCCCCTCCACAGACTTCCGGGGGGAGGGAAGCTTCTTTACGCCACTACACACGTAGTGTTTATAAAATACATTCTGCAGTGTGCACACCAAATCTACATGAACATACATAACAAACCTCAAAAGAGGTGCCTGTCCAACAAACAAATACTTCAGATTTTTTTGATGACGTGTTTTCTTTTTTCGTGTTTGTTTCCACCACGTCTTCTGCATATATATGCGCTCCTCTCTACATTTACTAAGGCATGGGCTTGACCACTTCAAAGGGCGGCAAAATCGTTTTTGCAGGAAAACACACACCATCTGGCAATTATGTTTTTCTGGCTGGGAACACACTGTCAATGCGTCCTCCCTTTGATGTTTGTGCATTATCTTTTTTTTGCCTGTTTCACAGAATGACTTTTGGGCGCATGCATCTTTCTCAGCACCATCCAAAGCAACAGTCCCTCTCATGTTCTCTCTCTCCCTCTCTGTGCTCAGCTCGTAAGATCCATCCATCCATCCAACCATCCAACTTTTTATCTATCTATCTATCTATCTATCTATCTATCTATCTATCTATCTATCTATCTATCTATCTATCTATCTATCTATCTATCTATCTATCTATCTATCTATCTATCTATCTATCTATCTATCTGTCTGTCTATCTATCCAGGGCACAATATTCTAGATTACACAAGGGTAGAAGGCATCTACCCATACTTTTCACAGGGTGGACACCATCTACCCTGCCAAGAGGATGAGCCCCACGGAAACATGCTAAACTTCTCCCTGTGTAATCTTCAGACTGCAGGACACATTCAGCACCCCCTACACATCATCTGCTTGCTGGTGGGTGGCGGGGGAGGAGGGGCCATAATAAAGGCACATAACAAAAGCCAAAGGTAAGGGACCACCAGGCCTCCTTTTGTTGGAGTATCCTGGCTGGGAGTTATCTGGAACCCCACACCTAAATGCAATGGAGGCGAAACCAAGGCACACAGCTTGTTATCGCTTCACAGGCACTTAAAAGAGGCCTGCTTTGACTTTGTTCACTCCTTATATATAAGAGATACAAATACTCTGTAAGAATATCAGATGTATTTGTCTGTCCCAGTATTTACAGAAAAAACAATTTAACTACTGATATTTTATTTTATTTATTTTATAGCACTATAATGCTACTTCCACTGCAGGGTGTTGGGCCACATCACATAACAAGTAGCCATTAAACATTGACAATAAATTATATATGTGTACGTCAATGTACAGAATGTGTTACCTAAGACAGTGAGGGCTAAAAGATGTAGGAGCCACATCTCCTTCATAGCTCACTGTGCTATATAAGAAGGATTGCAATTCATGAACATCAAGCAACAAAAGCATCTCTGTATTAAAAGCAATACCCCATTCACCCATTTGCATAAAATATACATCTGTCATCTGAAAGTTACATAATGGGCTTTGCAGGAGACGTATTACCCCTCTATGCTACTTTGATTCAAAACTGGAACTAGACTAAACAAAGATCTCTCCAATAAATATTTTAACCTCCAGTTATCTTACCATTATTATTATTCCATGTGAGTTAGTTGGCACACAAAGATCTCTGCAGAAGGTGCCTTAACTCAAATATGACAATTTATAATGCAGACATTTCAAACAATTCAGCAGAACAGATATATTGCCATATTTCTGCTGTTGTCAATTTCTTTGTGGCAGGGCTATAAAAAATAGGTGTATAAGTTGAGGCCCAGAATTTGAGTCAGGGTTGTGTTTCTTTTTTGGCACAACCCCAACGCCAGTCACATTTGTTAGTTATTGTAATGTGCTCAAATGTACTCATGGTAGAGCTGCTAAACACGTGTAAGGTCTTAAGGTCTGATGTCACTTCTTGAGATGAGTCAAGAATGACGCCTGTCTGGTACAACACTTAAGGATTAAAAAAAAAAAACATTTCTGAGAGAGAAGCGCCCTGAAACCTCCCCATGTATCTAACTTAAAATCCATGCTATACTGCCTGTCTGTTAACATTGAGCACTGACAGCATCGTATGCTTAGGATACATTGAACATCTGAACATTCCACAGTGTGAGAGCAGCCAATGAATCTCAGTGACTGGCAGACGTTTGCATAGTACCTCACATCCTGCCTAGGACCCCACAGCACTTCCGGTGATTGAGTAAGAAGCTCCGCCAGTTGCTGAACATGGTTGGCAGACAGGAATTACACTGCAATGGAGGCCCACATTATGCAGCAGGGTTGACCAAATTATACGTAAAGAAAAGGAAACTCATATGACATAATAGGGAACATTATGTGGCAGTATTTTGTCATTTTAACACTCATTATTACAATTAGGCAAAGCGTTTGCCTAATTAGTACGAGTTTAATGTGGGTAATGAAACTTAAGAGTAACCAGTCTGAGTAACCCTTTTGCTAAAAAATCTTCATTTTATGCAGCAGATGGGGGATTGTGTAGAGAGGCCGGGACATTCACGGTAACCATACATCTGAAATACAGTCGGGGTTAAAGCCCTGGCCTTTAGTCACCATGCCTGAACTGCAGATTGCTTGCTTGCTTGCTTGCATCTGGGTTGGAATGTTGCAGGCAGGATACACTCTGCCTGCAGCCGCCAGATCTGTGGCATGAACATTTCTTTTAAACGTGAACGTTCTATCAAGTTGTTGCGAGCGATACATTGCCATGTTTGTGGTTCAGCTTGGTACATTTGTGTCGTACCTCACTTCGCCTTTCTGCTTAACAATGACTTCTTTGTTACATGCCGTCGTTCCTTTGTTTTCAATCAATCTCCCGTTTGGTCCTTAGCCGTTATTCCTTTTTTTCCAGTAGGAAGGTACTCGTTTCTTTAGGCTTAACTCGCTACCTTTGTTTAGTCCTTGTGTCCCGCTCTCTGGCGGACCCGGGCTGCGAGTGCCGTGTTTTCGAGTACCTCCGCTGGCTTCCTTACCCTGCCGTGAGGCATCCCAAGGTAAGTAGCCCTGCCACCCCGCTGCGTGGGGTGTGGCCTTTGTAGTTCTTGTTTATCTCTCCTTTCCGCCGTATACTGCTACCTCCCACCTCCGCACTCAACCCACCCCTCGTCGACAGTGGAACAAGATCCCTGAAGAGCAACTCTTCTCCGCTCTCGCCGCCAACCAACCCACCCTCACCACCGACCCCAACGACGCAGCTCTCAACCTCACAAACTGGATCTCCAACTGCGCTGACAACCTTGCTCCCCTCAAACGCACGCATCGACAGACCAACACCAAAAAACCTCTCTGGTTCTCTGACACCCTCAAAGAATCAAAGAAAACTTGTCGTGCCCTTGAGAAGGCCTGGCGCAAGGACCACACCGCGGACAACATGACCGCCCTCAAGAACGCTACACGCGAACACCACCACCTGATCCGCACTGCCAAAAGGAACTTTTTCACCGACAGACTAGACAAAAACAGCCACAACAGCAGAGAACTCTTCAGCATCGTCAAAGAGTTCTCCAACCCCAGCGCCAGCGCCAACGCCGTCACGCCCTCACAGGATTTGTGCGAATCCCTCGCCACTTTCTTCCATCGCAAGATCAGCGACCTCCACGACAGCTTCGGACACCAGACCCAACCATACACCACTGAACCCGCTTCCCCGGACATCACCCTCAACAACTGGACCCACATCAAGACGGAAGAAACCAAATCCATCATGAACTCTATCCACTCCCGCGCCCCTTCGGACCCCTGCCCGCACTTCATCTTTAACAAAGCCGACGACATCATCGCCCCGCACCTCCAGACCGTCATCAACTCTTCTTTTTCTTCTGCTACCTTCCCCGAATGCTGGAAGCACGCTGAAGTCAACGCCCTACTAAAGAAACCTACGGCTGACCCAAGCGACCTGAAAAACTTCCGCCCCATCTCTCTTCTACCTTTCCCAGCCAAGGTAATAGAAAAGACCGTCAACAAACAGCTGACCACCTTCCTGGAAGACAACAACCTGCTCGACCCTTCACAAACCGGATTCCGAACCAACCACAGCACGGAAACCGCCCTCATCTCAGTCACAGACGACATCAGAACCCTGATGGACAACGGTGAAACAGTCGCCCTCATTATCCTCGACCTCTCGGCTGCGTTTGACACCGTCTGTCACCGCACCCTAATCACCCGCCTACGCTCCACCGGGATCCAAGGCCAGGCCCTGGACTGGATCGCCTCCTTCCTCGCTAACCGCTCCCAAAGAGTTTACCTCCCTCCGTTTCGCTCAGAACCCACCAAGATCATCTGCGGCGTACCTCAAGGCTCATCGCTCAGCCCGACACTCTTCAATGTCTACATGAGCCCCCTCGCCGACATCGTACGCAAGCACGACATCATCATCACCTCCTACGCCGACGACACCCAACTTGTACTCTCCCTCACCAAGGACCCCGCCAGCGCCAAGACCAACCTACAAGAGGGTATGAAGGACGTCGCAGATTGGATGAGGCTCAGCCGCCTAAAGCTGAACTCTGAAAAAACGGAAGTCCTCATCCTCGGCAACACCCCGTCCGCCTGGGACGACTCCTGGTGGCCCACGGCCCTCGGCACCGCACCGACCCCCGCAGTCCACGCCCGCAACCTCGGCTTCATCTTGGACCCTCTTCTCACCATGACCAAGCAAGTCAACGCCGTGTCCTTCGCCTGCTTCCTCACTCTCCGCATGCTCCGCAAGATCTTCCGCTGGATCCCCGCCGACACCAGAAAAACCGTGACCCACGCCCTTGTCACGAGTCGCCTGGACTACGGCAACACCCTCTACGCCGGGACCACCGCCAAACTCCAAAACCGCCTGCAACGCATCCAAAACGCCTCGGCCCGCCTCATCCTCGACGTACCCCGCAACAGCCACATCTCTGCACACCTGAGACACCTGCATTGGCTCCCAGTCAGCAAAAGGATCACCTTCCGTCTTCTCACCCACGCACACAAAGCCCTCCACAACAAGGGACCGGAATACCTCAACAGATGCCTCAGCTTCTACGTCCCCACCCGCCCCCTCCGCTCCGCTGGCCTCGCACTTGCTGCCGTCCCTCGCACCCGCCGCTCCACGGCGGGTGGGAGATCTTTCTCCTTCCTGGCGGCCAAGACCTGGAACTCCCTCCCCACCAGCCTCAGGACCACCCAGGACCACTCCGCTTTCCGGAGACTCCTAAAAACTTGGCTGTTCGAGCAGCGATAACCCCCCCTTTTTTCCCCCCTAGAGTCTTGAGACCCGCACGGGTGAGTAGCGCGCTTTATAAATGTTAATGATTTGATTTGATTTGATTTGATTTGACTTATAGTTGATGGAATCAGTCCTGAACAAAAAACCTCAGTAAAGACAGTGGCCAGACCAGCGTCCGCCGAGAAGCAAAGCGAAAGGGACAGATATGAAGCAATGGAACATTATACAGTCAGGGTAGGGATGGGACAGAAATTAGGCCAGGGATTACAAAAAAAGAGGCCACTATTATCCCATAGCTAAAAAAGTGTCCAACAACTGCAAGCTGGGGCAGCTTTTAACTTGTAAAGAGCGGCTTTGCAGGTGTTTTGCAAGGTATGGAAGACCGTGCATCTGTGCTTGCTGCAGACAATATATGTAGTAACATTAGGGAAATCAACAATAAAAAAACTAGCCCCCCAGACCATAAAACAAGACCAGGCCACACACTGACCTGTCACACAGCTCTTCCTGCATTGCCAGCTCGCCCTATAAGCCAGCCACCACCGAAAAGCAGAGAAACTTCGTGATAGTGGTTTAAGTATCACTATTTTGACTGACTTTGCCTAAGGTGAAATTTAACTTCCTCTGGCTGCTGGCTTCCTGTAGCCAGATGTTCCACAGGATGTCCCGTCCAGCAATGGCCAGAGTTACAGCTGCGGAGGAAATGGGAAATTGTCTGAAAGAGCAGACAAAACACACATGGCTGCTGAAGCTGCTCTGAGATGAAATAGAATAACAATGGTGACATGACATGGACCATCGGTGCCAGAAGTCCCGCTACTTTAGTTGGGACTTCGAGGGTATCCCAAGTGCACTGCTGCCTATCAACAGCAAGTGTGGGTGTCATGGATGTAGGCTCAAGAGGTGCAGGTAACTGAACTGGTTGAGTTGGAAGTAGTCGAGCATGAGTTGGGATTGAAAAGGTCATTCCTGGTTATCTGAGTTGAGAACAAGAAAGCCTTCAGCAGTGTGAACCTTAACCGGAACAGAGTTACAGAAACTAGTTCATGCATGAATGAAAAGTGGTGGGGAGGAGTGGTGGCAACGCCCTCCTGGCAGGATAGATTTTCTGGTGTCCCACAGTGCCTCTTTCTCTCTGTCCCTTCTTAGTTTTATACTTCATAAACTTTGCACTTCATAAAGCTGGGAATGTAAAACCTTGTTTCAGTTTCTGTAACTTCCTAAGCTGGCCCTGGATGTAGCTGTCCGGTATACCTACCCAGACTTCCCAACGCGGACATAGTAGTGTTGGCTCTGTGAGATGATAACCACTTTCAGAGGACTGGTTCAGCACAATTCTAAGTGTCCACAAGGTTTGGAAAGTAGTGTGTTTAGAGGCAGACGCCTTTGCTATCTAATTTGTAGGCATTTCTGCAGACTCAGAAATAGAGAGGAATTTCCTTCTAGATTTTCCAATCCTTGTATTCCCAAGTATCCCTCTCATGTGGAGGCCTGAAAGAAACTTTGAACATCCTCAGACTGGTGTCCCTGGGTTCCTTGATGTCTTCCAAGGAAAGAGTATGTGCGAGTTTCTACACTCCAGATGGACAGTGTCGCTGGTGACAGGCGTAGTATTTAGGATGCAAGGTTAGTGGCTCTTAATGCAAAACAAGGATGCCTAGCTACCTGAATGGGGGCTTGGCACAGATTGTTAAATCCATGCTTTGGCTTGTCATCCCTGTGCTACGTACTAGGTGTAGAAGTGGATCACTGATCTTTAATGGACTGCCACGGACCTGGGATGACCCACACAAGTCTCATGTGTGTTGTTACGTGGTAGGTCTTTCAAAAATCATTAGATTTGAAATCATGCATGTCCTACGTAATTTGTAAATTTCTAAAATGATGTTGCTCAGTATTATTTGCGCCTCACAGTAGGAAGTTGCTGCCAGTCCTAAGTAGACAAGTTTACAAACGAAAAAAACTAACTGGATGCACAAATGGGGACATAGACTACAATGGGAATTTTCCAGCTGACGCTCAGGACCATGAACACACAAATCGGAAATCATATCCCTTTTTTTCTGTGACAGTTCATTCGGTCCCTTTTTCCCACTTCCCGAGGTCATTGTGCTGGACTTAAGGAAGTGGGGAAAGGAGATGGTTCCCTCCTGCCACTCAACTGACAGCACAGAAATTATTCCTTGGAGATTATTGTCCCTTCCATGTTGAGCACCATATGTCGCTGCAGGGAATGGTTTGGATGTTGAAAATGAAATTTTACAGACCCACGGGAAAGTCTGGGAATTTCACACTTCTTTTGGAAAGTTTGCCAACTTCGCCCACCTGTGTTCTAAGTTAACTTCTATACAGAACTTGGCAGAAATTGACAGAACTGAGCGTAGGGGCATATAACAAAGCATATATAACTCAACAACTGGAACATAACCTAACATTACACACAGTATCTCATGTCCAACGAGTAAAGCTCTTATTTTAAGTTGGAAGGATAAAATGTTGAATTATCTTGCACTAAGACAGATGGGAAAGAGGTCAGACATCCCGCAGAAGATGTATTTTTTAGCTAAAATCATTTTGGGGCCAATTCACAAGAGCCTTTATGAGTATAGGAAGGAGTACTTTAGGAGTTTTATTTTATATACTTTTACAGGCCCTTGTGAATCTGTCCTGAAATTTTAAACTCTATTAGAGAAAGTTAAGGAAGGCACAGTCTATCCTATCTATACCGATGATATATTAATATTCCCTGAATAGTCACATTTTATTCACATTTTGGATGTGTTCGTGTCAATTTATAAAGTCATGTAAGAGTATGTAAGAAGTATTATAGAAATATTACTTTGTGTACTCCAAAATGCCTTGGTGAATAGACCCTGTATGTTTTTGGTATTTTACTGCCATGCAGCTCATGATGCAGTGATTGCTAAATCTTAATAAACAAACCAGACAAAAAGAGATTCTATTACTACCCACATTCTGACTTTAAAGCCCAAATTTGTATTTTGAAATCTAGGTACATTGCATCCCATGAAATCACCGGCAAAGGATCAGAGGGGATGGTGGCAACAGCAAAGATAACATTAAAATACGCCAGTATTGTACATTGCTAACATTTATCAACATGCAGCCATCACAAAATAGCATCTATGGCACTCTTGAGGGAAGCCGAGTCATAAACCCCAACCCTTTGGCTCGCGCCTTTGTGAGAACATAGTCCCTGGAGGGAACTATATTGCGATTTTTCATAACGCTCATAAATAATCTGGGGGATTCGGACATCTTTTGATGAAGTCATTATGTGTCCTGGAAGCATCAATCCCAGAATGCCTCCAAAGTTCATGGAGCTTCTTCAGGGATGGAAGGTGCTCAATAAAAGCAAATGATGACAAAGTTAGCTCCAAGAAAGGATGTTCTTCTTTTGTGCACTCTGCCCATTGCTATTTGCCATGGGGTGTGGCTTCTGCATGGGATAGGAATGGAAGTGAAGTGGAAAAATATTGTCCGTTTTCTAAAGCATCTTCTTCCACAGTTACAGGATGGCATCAATTAGAGGGGAAAGTTAAGTATCCCCTGAAAATGTGTTGCTCTGGTAAAATATTAGGATTTGTACTTCAGTGCAACTCACAAACATTTTGTTTGTCCGTGATTATATTTTTAGCTTTTACTTCTGTATGACTCAATGCAATTTAAGATCCAATAGTTGTGAAAGTCCTAATTTTCACACAAATGTCTTTGCAAAAATGTCTCCAATATTGGTAGGATGTAAGTGTTTAGGGAGACAAAGTTATCAATAAGGTGGGAACATTTTAGGAAGATGAAAAGCCAAAAAGAACAGAAAAGGAAAGATTCAAATGCAATACAAAAATTATTGGGGTGTGCTTTCAATTAATATTAAACCTGTGCTATATTTACTTCATATTGACATGGTTCCCTACATCACAAGTAAATGTTCATATTGTGTTTATGTGATCCATTCACTTAGAGTGTTTGATGAGCCACCTTCAAGCTTCCTTGTATTGAAATATCCTCATGCCATATTTCGTTAGTTAGAAAATGCCAATGTTTCCCTGACTCCAGTCTATGCCTGGCTGTCTGCTGGTCCACTAACCATATGTATTTAATTCACTTGCTCTGACATGCTAGACTGTATACCCTCTAAAGAGGGTTGCATCTCAAACTATCAATGTCGACTACTGAAATATCCACCTAAACATAAATCAACTCCAAAATATAGACTGTAACTATGCCATCAAGGTCACCTTACACAGGGAAGCACAGGTTTACTACATTCTAACACTATGGCCCTCATTCTGATTCTGGCGGGCGGCGGAGGCCGTCCGCCAGAATTCAGCCCTCCATAATACCGCTCCGTGGTCAAAAGACCGCGGAGGGTATTATGAGTTTTTCCCTGGGCTGGCGGGCGGTCTCCAAAAGACCGCCCGCCAGCCCAGGGAAAAACTCCCTTCCCACGAGGATGCCGGCTCGTAATCGAGCCGGCGGAGTGGGAAGGTGCGACGGGTGCTGTTGCACCCGTCGCGTATTTCACTGTCTGCAAGGCAGACAGTGAAATACATTTTGGGGCCCTCTTACGGGGGCCCCTGCAGTGCCCATGCCGTTGGCATGGGCACTGCAGGGGCCCCCAGGGGCCCCGCGACTCCCCCTCCCGCCATCCGGTTCCCGGCGGGAGAACCGCCAGGAACTGGATGGCGGGAGGGGGAGTCGGAATCCCCAAGCCGGCGCAGCAAGCTGCGCCGGCTTGGAGGATTCCTTGGGGGCAGCGGGAAACCGGCGGGAGACCGCCGGTTTCCCTTCTCTGACCGCAGCTAAGCCGCCGCGGTCAGAATGCCCCGCGGGGCACCGCCGGCCTGTCGGCGGTGCCTCCCCGTCCAGCGGCCCTGGTGGTTACAAACCGCCAGGGTCGTAATGAGGGCCTATATCTACTGATTTTGAGTGTTAGGCCTGTAAGCCTTAAGGAGGTCTTCCCCAAACGTTTTGCCTTACTCCTCCATTTTTGATGACCCCATTTTGTTTGGCGTTTCACACTTTACTAACCACTACAAAAGTGCTTGTGCTACGTCCTTTAAACAAGGCAACATCGGCTTGCACCCAATTAGTACATTTAATTTACTTGTAAGTCCCTAGTAAATGGCACTACCTGTACCCAGGGCCTGTAAATGAAATGCTTCTACTGGTACTGCAGCACTAATTGTGCCACCCACCTATGTAGACTTTAAAACATGTATTGGAACTGCTATTGCAGCCTGTATGAGCAGTTTTAAACTGCCAATTTTGCCTGGCAAAACAAAACTCTTGTCAGGCCTAAACCTTCCTTTGTAAGACATATGTCCCTCCAAGAGTAGGCTCTAACCGGCCCATAGGGCAGGCTGCAGGTTATCTAAAAAAATGGACACGTACTTTTATATGCCCTGGTAGTGAAAAACTCTTACATTAATTTTTCTCTTCTGCAAGGCCTACCTCTCTCCAATTAGATAACATTGGGTTAACATATTATATTTAATAAGTGATAACTTTCAATTGGGCTCTGGTAGGAATGTTGAGTCCGGTGTCTAAGAATTGTAATTTAAAACCCTCTTTAATTGTAAAGTCTGACTTTGTCACAATTCTGAAAATGATACTTTTAGGAAGTTGATAGGAAGTTGGCATTTTCTTGCCATCTCAGCCATTTGGTTTCTGCAGCCTGTCCACTGGGTCACTTGACTAGGTGTAGCTGTCAGTTGGTCTTTGTGTATTGCTTCCAGACAGTGAGACAAAGGAGAGTGGGTGTTGGCTAGATGGGCCATCTCTGACTTGATGACAGGGAGGAGCTGCCACCTACCACACTTGCACATCTCAAAGGCTCTGCCTGAACTCAGTTACAAAGGATGTGACACTAGTCTTCTGTAACACCAGAGAAGCTGGGGCCAGGGCAAAGAGGCAGGAAATTCCAAAATCCTCTGGGGGTTCAAACTACAGAACTTTCTCCGACTTCAAAGTCAGCACCAGTTATAAATAATGGACCCTCAGACCCAACTCTTCAGTACACCTCTGAACCTGTGGAAGGACTGCTGTGCTGCTCTGCTAGAAAGACTGCTGTTGTGTTGCTCTGCTGTAAAAAGGACTGGACCTGCATCCAGATCCCAGGACCACCAGAGAGACTCCAAGGGCTAACTGGCTGGCCTCCTGATCAGAGCCTCAGGGACAGAAAAGGCTCCAACCACTTTGAGTCCAGCACCTGGACTCTGTCTGCTGTGAATCCTAGCCCCCCAAGTGGTGCCACCCCAATTCTGGACCCTAAGAAGTGGACCTGAAGGTGCTCTGCCAGTCCAGGTGTGGTCCTGCGGGCAGAACCGATGCAGCACAAATCATCTCCTCACAGCTCAGCTTCAGAACCGCCGCAGCGCAATGCATGTCAACACCAGACTTTGCATCGCAGCCCACAGTCTCCTCAGAATCTCCATTGCACAAAATATCCTGAATGCAGGCCTTTGCATCGCAAGCCCCTCCTCAGTGGCATCCTCAGTGACAATGCAGGACTTAGCATAGCAGCCCTGCAACTTCTTCGGAACCACCAGCGTGTGACGCATCTTTTACCCAGGACTTCACGGTGTAAGCACCTTATGAATGCATTCTCCACAAAGACACAGAACGCTTCATCACAGCCCCATAGCTTCCTTGGAACTGCTGCTGCACAACGTCTTCTCGACACAGGATCTTGCAATGCTCCCCAACCAGGATTTAAGGGACTTTGTTCAGCAGGCCTAACATGGTCCTTGTATCCAGCCAACGCTCCATTGTGGTCAGCATGAACTTGTGGCTTTGTACTGGTCCAGCATGACCAGATAACCATAGTTGGCGCTTTGTGCTTCTAGGCACTATTCTTAATTAAAACTCTGAAATTTCCTATCTCAGGTTCTGCTTATTGGATTCTTGTCATTTTGGTCTCAAATAATCCATTACATTTTACTCTATTTCTCTCAATTGGTGTGGGATTTTCACCTTATTTCTGTTTGAAGTTCTGCACTAATACTTTTCACATTGCCTCTAAGTTAAACCTGACTGCTTTGTGAATGGGTAGGACGGGCTAATTTGGTCTTTGCTTGTGATTTCCCTCTGACAGAAATTGCGGATGCTGCTTGAGTAGGGTTCCACCCTCCCTAAACCAGTAACCCAAATTTGAGCACATAGTGCAAGACAATATTGTGCCATTAATATATGTGTAAGTTGATATTAAAACTCAGTAGTTTCCCATCCCACCCTGCCATGAATGCCTGATAGAGGTCCAGAAAGGCCTACACTCACCAGGTAAAATGGCTTTAGGTTAATTGAATGCAAATGTACCCCATGTGAATATCCTGAAAAAGTGGCATGACTCAGATGCTTCTTGGCTTATTTTGGACACTCCTCTTCCTACACTTTTACCTGTAGCCTTGCTTGCTCAGGTGCTTGATTTTGCGAATGACCAGTAGTAGGTCCACATGTACACCCACAGGCACAAAGAAAACTGAATCACTTAGGGGCACAAATCAAGCATTGCATTGGTTTCAACCCACGTTAATCTCCATATGCCTCGTCCACAGTTTCAACCAGTTATCTATTTGACCTCACCTCTCCAGCTGGTAATACAAACCGTGCACTCTTACCTGTTGTATGACAAATACTTCTGAGTGTTAAATAATACATGAACTTAAAAAAAGAACTCCTCTTCTATTTATGGAAAATATATTAGTTTTTTTTGTGTGTTTCTGAGTCAGTTTCCCTGGTCTGAACAGCAGAGACCTACACTTAGGTTTTTTGCAACCTGAAATATACATTTATGTGAAAACATCGAAAACATAACTCTGAAATTTCAAAAAGTTGAATTATTAATATTGAATTCCACAATTTTGAACTTAAGATTTCTTTTGCGGTAGAGTTTTCCCTTCTTTTTTTAAAGGTTTTAGCTCTAATGACCTCTCTTCTCACACCACCGTTACCCACCCTCACTTTCAGCTCTTTGTGTAAGTCCTCTTTATTCTCTCGGAAAACATTTACCGAGCTCCAATATCATTTTTCTGCTTCCATCTGTTTTCATGTGCCTCTCAATGGTTTCACATCCGTCCATCAGGTGTACCGGTAACATATGTTTGCATTTCTTCTCACGAGCTGCACCAGTTTGTGTACTTAAATTAAATAATTCAATGTTTTTATAATTGACATTTTCCTTTTCAATATTTAGATTTTTAATATTTTAACTGATTGCCTTCAAAAATTAAGTTAAAATGCTTAGGATTTGAACCAATCTATCTGCAAACATTTTGACCTCTATTTGTTATCAGAATGGTGGCGTTCAATAGTGTTTTAAAAAGGTCTGTCAGATGAGGAGGCGCATGGCAGGATTTACGACACCAGAAGGAGGCTCCATAACCTGCCTTTCCTCCTTGGAGTGGTGCATAATTTGTGCCCTTATTAAGAGTCTCCTTATGATTTACAGGGGCTGCGACCCATGTATCTCATAAGATAATGCATGCATTAGCTACTGCAGGATTCCTCGTGGGATTCTTTGATGGGCGCCACATTCGTATGCCAGAAAGCCGGCCTCTCCTCTGGAATATGAATTTGCTGGTGGAAGTGCAGTCGTAGACTAGGCGGGGTACCTTGTTCGGAGTATAAAGGGCTGGGACCGAAACGTATGTGAGAAACAATATGGAGCAGCTCACGCCTTTACTGTATAGTCGAACGGTGCACCATCTTCGAACTGCCCCACATCAACACGCCACAAGGATCGATCAGGGTACCACCACAGGAAACATTGAGCAACATGGTATGTGGCAGCACCACAGGGGAAGAAAATTTGGGCTTGGTCATGGCATGTTTATGAGCTTCTGAATCAATCATGAATGTTTGGCCTTTTCCACATGTATGACCAGATACAAGCATGAGGCATTTTAGTCAATCCTATTACTTGGAGCAAAGCTCTACAAAGCACAACCAACAACTTCCTGTCTAAAATGTCCAGGAGTTTCCTACATATTTGAAGAAAAAGGGGTATTAACTTATCCAACCCTTTTTAATGCACCTTTTTGGTATTTATTCTATTAGAGAAATGGCAAATATAATTAAAAAAAACAGAAAACAAATCAAATAAAAATGCAAACAAAATTACTCTCATCGATTCTTTCCACGCAAAAAGAGTTATTAGGCTGAAACCCTGTACCTCTGTATTGTGAAGCCTTCTTAGAAACATTAAAAGATGAATCTAATATGACAAGAGTTTGACTGAACTCATGCTGTCTTATGTCCTCAGAGATCCACGTGAAGATCTCAAAGGTGCTTGGCAAGAATGGTAAAGCATTCCATAAGGCACAAACAACTAGACCTCAATATGATCTATCGCTGGTAAATTGTAAGGATTTCAAGATATCCCTCACTCGTTTGAGTGAAAAAAAGATTTTTTGTAGATCTTGCAATAAGCAAGCCTAATATTTGAAAAGTACAGAAAGGCTAGGATACTTTACTATCTCAACTTTTCATTTAATGTCCTCATTCTACCAAAGTGTTGCTTTTTTGGTTTATAGTATGTAACTAGTCAATCATTAAGTGTTTGATGGCCCGGCTTTCTTCTTTCTTCAGAAGAAGACTTCTACACTACAACTGTTAACTCTCACTTCGTAGGAATTGCATAGCCCAATTGGAATGATTTTTGTATCTCCAGAAGAATTCATCTGTTGAGTTTTCTGGAATCCTGAAGTCTGTGCCAGATTCTGCAATGGGAAAAACTGTAATTAGCAGACTCAGTGTATTTGTGCCTAATTAAAGGTTACATAAACCTGAAGCAGTGGGCCAAGATCTTGTTCTGGAGAGCCTGAGTGAGTAAAAAAGTACTCTTGCTAGGAATTCTTTAGAACAGTAATGCTATTGCACCGGTGTTCTAGAGTGAAATAACTTTATGAAAAAAGCATGTCCATAGTTTCATATTATGTCAGTTCAATGGTAGAGGTTCAAACTTTCAGCAGACGTGCAACCTGCATTTCGTTGCATTGAGCAGGATGCCGACTGTATGCATGGATGTTTGTATGTAGTAGGTATTTGAGTGGTGTGGACCTAGACAAAAGGCACTAGATTGCCTCACAGTCTAAAAGGCAAAGAAAGAGTCAATCTGTGGATGAAGGGGAAGTGGCATTTTAAGGCAGATTGTTACTTCATTGTGATGTAGTGTTCATTATGGAAGTGTGTATGGCTGTTTGGGCTTTGACAGCCATACGACTGGGCGCTGATAATAAAAATCAGCTAAATGTTTTAAAAACTGCAGCTCTTGAGGGATGCAGATGTTCAATGACACTCAAGTGGCACTGCACAGTCCCATCAGCAAACATGTCTGCTAGACGCTAGGTGACAGTTCAATTCCCACCTTTTGATATCTCCTGGACACACAATCTGTAACAGTTAAAGCTCCTGCCATTTCTTTCAGCAGAATGTAATGCTTTGGAGAGGTTGGAAGGGAGAGCTGCCACTTCCAGACTCACTGTGCAACTCTGAAGGATGCTGGCTTGAGGGGCCAGGTTAGTAGGTTTTCAGCAAGCATGAGGTACAACTTTACAGAACAGGCTTTTAAGGGTTTGACAATAAAGGTGATTTACATCCAGGTTGCAGGGTGAGGCAAACGAAGAAAGACCACTTTAAAAAACAGCGATGATGAGTTTTGTCATCTAAAGATGCATTTACACCTTAAAAGCAAAGTACGGATTAGAGAAGTAACAAGGGGTACATGAAGTAGCCTCTTCTTTGAAAGTGAGGCTGCTAATAGGCCCAGGGCATTGGAGGTGGTCAGTGCTTGGTTTGTAAAAACCTAACTGCAAGTGCCCAATGGTTTTCTTATAAACCCAACCACTGGCACTGCCAAATGGCAGGGTTGCTGAATACCAAGACTGTCTAGTCTTGCTTCCATCCCATGCCTCTTTTTTCTACCACCCTGCACTTTCTGTCTCTGTATCTAACTCTTGCCGGTTCTTTCTCATGACTGCTTTTTTAATTTGTCACTGTTATTCCTTATTTCCTTTCTGTCTTCATTTCTTTGCCTTTCTCTCTCTGTTAATGTGGGTCAAAGTTTGAGTGGGGATTTGGGCAGATTAGTGTGGTAGATTAGAGAAGGGTAGATTGAATTGGGGTAGAGTGGGATAGATTGGGGTGGAGTTGGGTAGATTGGAGTAGAGTACATTGGGGTAGATTAGCGTGGGTAGACTGCAGTGGGGTAGAAAGGAGTAGGGTAGATTGGGGTAGAATAGAGTGGGGTGGATTGGGGTGGACTGGGGTAGATTGGTGTGGGATAGACTGGAGTGGATTTGGGTAGATTGGAGTGGAATACAGTAGAGTAGATTGGAGTGGGGTAGAATGGGTGGATTACAGTAGGGTAGAATGGAATGGATTGTGGTAGACTGGGGTATCTTGGAGTGGGCTAGATTAGAGTGGAGTAGTTTGGGGTGGATTGGGGATGGGGTAGGGTAGATTTGGGTAGGGTAGGGTGGAGTGGGATAGAGTGGGTAGATTGGATGGGGAGTAATTTAGGGTATACTGGAGTGAAGTAGATTGGAGTGGAGTGGGGTTGAGTGGGGTAGATGGAGTGAATTAGATCGGAGTGAAGTAGATGGGGTAGATTGGAGTGGGATAGATTGAGGTGAGGTAGATTAGGGAAGGGTAGATTGGGGAGGGCAGATTGGGGGTAGATTGGGGTGGATTGGAGTGGGTGAATTGGGGTGGAGTGGGTTAATTGTACTGAGGTGGGGTAGATTTGAGTGGAGTAGGGTGGACTGGAGTGAAGTGGAATGGGGCACATTGGTTAGACTGTAAGGGAGTGGGTGAAATGGAGTGTGGTAGATTGAAATGGGGTAGATAGAAGAGGGATGTTTGGAGTGTGATATTTTGCAGTGGGGTAGAGTGAGTGGAGTTGTGTAGATTGGAGTGAGGTTCGGTCAACTAAAGTGGTGTAGAATAGGGTGTGAATCTAGGCGAAATGCACTGGGTAGATTGGAGTTGATTGTGGTAGACAGGGGTATATTTGACAGAGTGGGTTAGATTTGAGTGGAGTGAAGTCGATTGGAGGAGTTGGGTAGATTGGGTTAGACTGAGTGAAGTGGGGTAAATTGGAGTGGAATAGATTGAAGTGGATTGGAGTGGGGTAGATTGGAGTGGAGTAGGGTAGACAGGAGTGGAGTGGGGTAGATTGGATCACAGTGGAGTGGACTTAGGTAGACTGGAGCGGTCTGGGGTAGACTGCAGTGGAGTGGGGTGGATTGGAGTGGGGTAAGGTAGATTGCAGTGGGGTGAAGTGGGGTAGATTGGAATAGAGTGGGATAGATTGGAGTAGATTGGAGTGTAGCAGATAGGGGTAGATTGGAGTAATGTAGATTGGGATGGGGTAGGTTGGAGTGGGGGTAGATTGGAGTAGGGAACATGGGGTCTAGTGGGGTGGTGTAGATTGGAGTGGAGAGGATTGAGGTGGAGTGGGTTAAATCAGAGTGGACTGGAATGAAGAGGGGTGGGGTAGTTTAGGGTACAGTGTAGTGGTGTGTGGTAGAGTGGAGTGGAGTATAGTAGAGTAAATTGGGGTAGTCTGGGGTGGAGTGGAGTGGGGGTAGATTGGATGGCTTGGAATGTGGTAGAGTGGGGTAGATTGTTGTAAAGTGGAGTGGGGTTGATTGTGGTACATTGAAGGAGAGTGGGATAGATTAGAGTGGAGAGGTGTTGGATAGATTGCAGTGGAGCTTGGAGTGTAGTGGGGTAGATTGGAATGTAGCGGTGTACTTTGGACTGGGGTAAATTGGAGTATATTGGAGTGGAGTGGGGTTCATAGTAGCGGAGTCTGGTAGACTGGAGTGGAATGGGTTGGATTGGGGTACATTGGAGTGGGGTAGATTTGAGCAGAGTGCCAAAGATTTGAGTGGAGTGCCGTAGATTGGGGTATAGTGTGGTATTTTGAGTTCAACTGAGTGGAGTTGAGTGAAGAACACTAGAGTGGAGTGGGGTAGATTGGATTGGAGTGGGGTATACTGGAGTAGAGTGGGGTATATTAGGGTAGAGTGCAGTGGGGTAGATTGGCGTGGGGTAGATTGGATCGTAGTGGAGTGGAATGAGGTAGATTGGAGTGTTGTGTGATGGATCCAAGTGGGGTGGAGTGGTGTGGTGTTGGGTAGATTGGATTGGAGTGGGGTAGATTGGATGGAATTAAGTGGGGTAGATTGGAGTGGAGTAGATTGGGGTAGAATGTAGTAAAGTGGGTTGGGGTAGTTTGGGTTCATTAGAGTGGGAGAGATTGGAGTGGAGTGTGGTAGTCTGGAGTGGGATAGAGTGGAGTGAGGTAAGTAGTGTGGAGTGGTGTGTTGTGTCATAGAGTGAGTGGCATAGAGTCAAGTGGTGTGTCATCTCACAGCGTGTCAGAGTGGAGGGCATAGAGTGGAGTGGCAATTCGTTGAGTGGAGTGTCATAGAATGTACTGGCGTGACATAAAGTGGAGTGAAGTAGGGTCACGTGGAGAATGCATGGTGTGGTAGTGCACTGCCATTACCGACAATACATTTTCATTTGAAATGACCATTACATTTACACCAAATTATGGTTTTACTGTACACAAATGATAATGTGTGGAAATGTCATCACCTAGTGTTTGATGTGTTTTGATTGTATTCAAATATTTGTTTCTACCACACTTTTGAATTACAACAAAAATGTACTTAATTTGTACTGATTCTGATATATTCTGAAACATCAGCGCATCACAGAAATACTACAATCTTTTCTCCAACATGGGTACTCTGCAGGATTGTCACATAAATTCTTTCACTTTGAATTCATAGAAAGAAAACTAAACACCAAGCTCTAGGCGAGAGAGCATGACATTTGACCTCTGTCTTTGAATGCACAGCAAATGTGACAAGATAAGACCAATATTTAAAGGCCTGTTTACAGAAAGCAAGTTTGTGGAAGTATAAAGTAAACAAGGTTTGGGCAATGGGATGGACAAACTCAAGCTGGACAGTCTAAAGCAAACAAAGCCAGCAAATAGAATGCTGGAAAATGTGAGTTACAAACCACAAAGTCAATGGTAAGCAATGGCCAGAATGCAATCCTAGGTCAGCTTTCTGAATGTCTCCAAGATGTATTTAGCAAACCAGACTGCTATGCTGTCTGGAAGGCTTCAACAAAAATATGTTCTGGTGTCTCCACTGGAACAAATTGAGCACTCAAGGCACATTGCAAGGCTAGCATCTTTATACCGTGTGATGGCCGAAAAAGGTGTATTTGTGGTCTATACACACACCTCATGTAGGAAGTCATCACGAGGCTACAAAGCCTAAGCGGAGGTGCGGACAAGCCTGTGTATTCTGCGTACATGGCTCAACTTTTAGAGTCTAAACTAACACAGCTGTTTTAAATGGCACTCAGATACAAAAGACCGGGAGGCCCTTCCTCTAACTCTTGTTGTCATGGAAACAACTAAGACAATTTGTTAAAAGTAAGCCTCAAGTCTAACAGCAGCTTTGCATCACCCAGAGCAAAAGAGTCCCATATTAATGGGTAGAGAGAGGCAGGCGTCGCTCTGCGTTTGAAACCTCATTTTCTCAGTGATCTGCAGAACTCATTTTCGTACCCGCGCATCTTGGACGACTCCATCAGTCCTCCCCCCCCCCGAGCAGACGAGCCCCCCTCCCCCGCTCGTCATCATTTAGGCCTGAGCAAGGAATCCCTCGGGGGTTCGCGGCGGGAGGAGAACCGTGCATGATCCGATGAGGCCGGAAGTATAAAGCACTTGGCGGTGAATCAACCCGCAGGGTCACGGCCCCGGCCGAGGGCCCGTAATAAAGACTTCGCCTGTAATCCGGTTAGTGAGCGGGTGCCAGAGGTGTGAGAGAGGTTGGGGAGGTGGGCAGAATGTGTGGGCTCTTATTCCCACATTTAATGCTCATCACTGGCCCGCGGCTAACCTCGAGCCTTGCAAAGGGGCGGTAATGACTGCAGATGGGCGCCAAAAAATCTCATCAGAGTCGATTTGTCACGTCTCCTTCTCATCCATAGGCCTGCGCGAGCGCGCGAGCTATTGGCGCGCTCTGTCACCATAAGGTAAAAGGCTGATTATGTTCCCAGGTTAAGTGAGTGCGCTGACAAAGAGGAGCTTTGTCCGTGGGATGGGCACGTTTGTCACGCGCTTGTTCTAGTGCCACACTATAAATCTGAAACTCCTGAATAGGTGACCACGAGGCACTGACAGAGTGCAGCGGCAAACATTGTTTTTATGACAAGGCGACGCTCCCGGAGGCACACACTGCTAGGCATCGTGCTTTGGCCCCAGTGGGTGCCTACCATGACTGTCTATGCAGTGATAGACACGTTCTGAGCAAGGGACACACCTACTCGACCCCTCTGTTAATGTGGGTTCCCTTTCATCTTGTGTGCATTCCTAGCACACTCAAACAGCAAAGCAGTAACACGTGGGAGTAAGGTCTACGAACTAGTGCAATAACTAGTCAGAGTTCAGATCATTAAAATATGGATTTACTCTTGTTTATATATTTACTTAGGTCTCCATATGAGCATTTGTTGAAACTACCCCGGATTCTGTAAAAGTTGGAACTGTAGTCCAGATGAATGAGTAAACTGATGAAAGTGAAGTTTCGGTCTGAATTGTGTAACTCAGGCCTTCACGACCACATTAGGGGCCAGATGTACCAAAGGATTTTACCCATTCTGTGTCTATGGGAAAAAGCTTTCGTACATATGGCCCCAGGTGAAGTGTGGATTCGACACAGCTGCTGAAGCAGGAGATTACAGAGTGTTTCACAAGACAGAAGACAAAAGAAGCATTGACAAAGCCAATAGGTCTTGCTATGCAGGAGCTATTGGTTTGTCAATAAGATTTAGCAGTGTTGTTCACCAGCATGGATGCTGTTCAGCATGGCTAAAAGTTAGTGGCATAGAGGAGAGTGGCGCAGAGTGTCGTAGAGTGCAATGGTGAAAAGTGGAGTAGAGTGTGTAGAGTAGAGTGGCAGAGAGTGTCATGCATTGGAGTGGCATAGTGTGGGATCGCATAAAGTGGCATTCACTGGAGTGCCACAGTGCAGAGTGGACTGCTGGATAGTGCATTGGCACAGAGTCCTGCAGAGTATAGTGACGTAGACTGCAGTGGTTTCCAATTCAGCGGTGTACAAGGAAGCATAGTAGAACATAGTGGTGTAGATTAGACTGGTACGTAGTACAGTGCAGTGGTGCAGGGTGGAGTGGCAGAGTGTAGAGTGGCGCAGAGTAGAGCACAGTGGCGTTATGTGCAGTAGCGTAGAGTGCAGTGGCATAGAGTGGTGCAGAGTGGAGTGGCATAGAGTTGAGTGATGCAAAGGGCAGTTGGCAAAGTAGAGTTGAGTGGTATAGAGTGCATAGCCTAGAGTGGTGCAGAGTAGAATAGCATAGACTGTTGCAGAGTAGCGTGTAGTGGCATAGAGTGCAGTGGAATGGAGTACATTGGTGTAGAGTGTAGTAGTGCAGAGTAGAGTGTCAGAGTGCAGTGGTGTAGAGTGGAGTACAGTGGTGTAGAGAGCAGTAACAGAGCACAGTGATGCACAGTAGAGTGCATTGGTGTAGAGTTCAGTAACAGAGTGCAGTTGTGTAGAGTGCATCGGTGTAGAGTGCAGTGGTTAAGAGTAGAGTGGTGCAGAGTGGAGTAGAGTGGCATAGAATGCAGTGGTTTAGAGCATATTGTTTCAGAGAAGAGTGATGTGGCATACAGTGGAGTGGTGCAGGGTAGAGTACAGTTGCGTAGAGTGGCACAGAGTGTAATGGCATAGAGTAAAGTTGTGTAGAGTGCAGTGGCATAGAGTGCAGTGGTGCAGAGTATATTAGAATGAGAATGTGAGTTACAAACCACAATGGTAATCAACGAGTGAGAACACATTCCTAGGTCAACTTTCTGAAAGTCCCCAAGATGTCTTTAACAAACCATGCTGCGACCTAACCAGGAATTCCATTATATCTCTGATGCATTGGCAGAGATGCTTTTTGTACAGCCACTTCACCTGCGGCTACCGGAGTTCAAAACCTACCTTTTTAAAACAATCCAAACACTCCTTTTTTCAAAGTTCTTTCAAAAAACATTGCAATAGTTAGAAAGCGCATACCAACAGCAGACATCTTTATACAACTCAACTGTGTTAATTTCTTTACTTTCAAGTGCATAAGTATTTTACAAAACCCTTAGATTTCCTCATCACGCCACCGCGGGTAAGATTGGCTATGTTTCAAGTCACCCAGTGACCTTTGGGTTACACTGTACCTCTTTTAACTTACTCTGTATTGATCTGGTTCCTTTCAGCGGTTACTGTTGCTTCATGACGATGACACCTAAGCAGGGCGGTATGCTTACGCCTGTCAATTTTTTTAGCTGCAAGAACAGCTGATTGTCGGAAGTATCAGAAGACTTTCTAAAGATGGTCTATCTATGTGGTGTGATGAGTTGTCTTTTCTCAACAGTTTTCTAGACTTGAGAATGAGAACACCACTCATGGGGTAAGTCGATGCTGCACGCGCACTTTGGTACATTTTTAACCTCTTTGGGAATGAGGGTCCCAGCTGGTCTTGTGTTTGTAATTGAATGTATGGCAACACAGGACTTTTGCATGATCCTAGGGCTCACAATTGTATCCTAGTGCACCTGAGACGGGGCCCTAGAACATGTCACAAATATAACTGAATGTATATTTTGGCCTGGGTTTATACTTTCTCTTGCTTCTGTACGAGATGCATAATGGAGGCCTAGTCCATCTGGTTGCATACTGCTGTGAGTGCATGGTTACTTCACACGGAGCCTGAATGGTAGATGGCGGCTCAATTTTAACCAAGAAGAATTTGTATTCCCGAGCTATTCCACCTTATGTTGATTGCCCTACTTTCTAAAAGCGGGGGAATGTCTCTGGGTAACCAGGAACATTCATATATGCTCATATTTGTTACATGTTTTATCCAATAGGTAAGAGCTCTCTGTTCCCTCTTGTTCTGAGGAAGCCAGAATTTTTCATGGTCTGAAAGACTCGACTTTCACAGTGGAGAGTCTCTTCAATTGGACTTGTTCGTTAATTTGTGGCCTGACAAGTGGTCCACAAACAAGAGAAGAATTCTCCAACTGACACCTTGACTTTATAACTACTGCCAAGGTGGATTATGGAATGAAATCACAAAACAAACATATTTCACGATAAATTCTTTGGGAGGCAAGAAGCAGATTAACATTGTGTATATATGTGGATGTACTTAAAGTTTGTATTAATTGGCTTTTGCGTTAATTTGCGTTAATTTCTCCTTACGTAACCTCCCAGCCCTCACCATAACAGTGCAAGCTGTGTGTGTGAGACCCCGTGACATCAACAAATACATCCTCGCCAATCCAGAGAAGACAGCGTGAACTCACGCATGGTAGAATGCTGATGAATGTTTGCACGACATCAACAGAATCTGACGTGTTTCAACGAAGGCTGTCGCCGAAAAGCGTCAGGTTTTGTTAATGTTGGGGTAAATACATACTTATCAGCATTCCACCATCCATGAGTGCACGCTGTCTTCTCTGGATTGGCGAGGAAGTATTTGTTTATACGTACAACGCAGAGACTCTAATGGACTATACATATATTTTGGTTGCCATGTCCACTACATTATGTCAATGAGCTAATGATGTTTGATTAAGTCAACTGTCCAATGATAATTGATTATTTCATTGAGGTCCATTAACATATGTGGTAATATATCCTCCCTACATTCCTGGTTGTTAATAATGCATATTGTAGCTCATGTTATGTCGAGTGATATGGGCAAATCCCTCTTTGTGGTTTGATACACATAAATCTCAACAACGTTCGTTTAAGACATTGATCTGTTCTGCCAATTGGTTACATATTATATTGTTCACTCCTGTTACAATGTGTTGTTAGCAAATAATGACTTGCAACCATTAATGCTGGCTTTACTTATGCTGTGTTCTCTTTAACAGGAAGTGACGTGTAACCTTTTTATATACTTGCTGAAATTAGGATCTAGGTTGCTGGTTTTTGACCAACTTCCAGCTTAGTGCCCAGAGATATATTTTACTCTTATATTTTCCTTGTCTCCCTTCCTAATGGGTTGTGCAGCAGCGGTACACTCCACCTGTGCTTTTAATAAATAGAGCGCCTGCGGCTAATGGGAGGTAATGAGTATTCTGACTCATTTTCTTTGAATACAGATCAAGTCATATATTTACACTGTCAACTCAGCGAATAATAATCACAGACAGACACAATGCTTTCATGCATAAGCAATGAGCTCATAACCAGCCAGCGCTATCCTCTTCTCAGGAACATGCAGCTAAATTCTTCTGGGTATCCTGTGCTTCAAGGCAAGTCATCTTTGGGCACCCATCCTCATTCATGGAAAAGAGAGTTGTGCCCTCAGTGATGTGACACATCCGTCACCTGCTCTGCCTGTGCAATATGAGGGAATGAGTGTGTGCAGAACTTTCTTTAAAGTTGAAAGTAACTCATAGTGGACTAAAGCCTTAAAATGACTCCATCATTATGTCAATAACCTTTTGGAACTGGTGGGATTTGGCTGTGCTATATCTGGGAGACACAGTTTCTCTTCATATAACTTAGGGGCATATTTATAGGCCCCAAGCGCCACCTTGCACCACATTAACGGAATTTATTTTGACGTTAATGTGGCCCAACGAGGTCAAAATCCCCGTGCCGGATTTACAGGGGGGCGCAGTGCTTGCATTGTGCCACCCGGTAACCCTTTGCGCTACATTATGCCTGCGCCATGCATAATGTATGCAAAGGGGGCGTTCCCCCGTTAGGGGAGCTAGTAAAATGGTGCAAAGAAATCTATGGGATTTCCTTACTCCATTTATTACGGCACTTTTAGCGCCTGCTCACAGCAGCCGTTAAAAGGGGGCTTCCAATCTTTAGAACGGGCCCCTATGTACTCTGCAGGAGTAGCACCAACAGGTTGCCACTACTCCTGCAGAGTACATCAATAGAGTCATTAAAAATTACTCTATTGCCCCCCCTACCCTGCACCATGGTGCGCTGTATTTAAAATGCGGAACACACATGGTGGCGGTAGGGGGGGTGGTAAGGGGCGCAGGAAAAGTGCCATAAATCTGCCCCTTAGTAATCATTTGTTACCTTTTAAAGTTCCCTTCCATCCTCCTTTGCCCCACTACAAGCACACACTCCACTCACCCAAACACAGGTCTGGTAGTTCAGTGAACAAATAAATTCATACAGGTACCGGGTTTGACCCAATGAAGCAATGGTTTTCAAACTTTTTAATGCCGTGCCCCCCCAGGGATAAAATAGAAATCATCAGGCTCGCCCCTCAGAATTTTTCACAATTATTCTATTAAGATGGCAATATTTAAACATGTCTAGACTTATTTAAACTTTGCAGTTAAGTTATGTTACCTTTTTAAAAATGCAATCAATTGTTTTCTGCTTAAAATAAAGCATATTTATCTGCATAATGCTTCTTTTGGCCAGAGGCTGGGCCTCCTGTGATCACTTGAGGCCCCTCTAGGGGGGCCTGCCGCACAATTTGAAGACCCATGCAATGGGGACAGATTCAACCCCAAGCAGATTAACTCAGTCTACCATCCTGACATGAGTGTCTTTGTGCTTCTTAACAAACATTTGTCAACATCTTTCAAAGTTCTCTGTTAGTTTAGCAGGAAACAAGATTTTCTGCAAGGACAACGTTTTGCAAAATTTCCAATATCCTGCTGTGGACAATTCAGTTTGCCTTACGGTAGCCCCTATTTTTGCTTTTTCCAAACCTCTAGACCTCTTTCATGGTAATAGGCTTGCTAGGAAGGCCTCAGCCAAAGATTTCTTTATGAAAATGAATTTCATTTCACTTACACTTACATTGAGCCATTGCTATTGCAAGATATTGGGACTTGAAGCAAGGACACTTTGCTGGCAGTGGGTGACATCTAATACAAATATACAATGAGGCAAATGCAGAAGCATAAAAAGCCTTGCTCAGATAGAAATGTGGTTAGGTTTGTGAAGTATGTTTTTAATATTCCCATTATAAAAAGACATTTCTGTGACCTAGAGCATCACAATGTGTGCTGACAATCAGTGCTTTCTATTGGCAGGCAATCCAGGCACTGGGTACATGCACTTCTTAAATCTGAAAGGCAGAGTGGCAGCCCTGCGTAGCAGGGGAACAATCGTTTTAATTGGGGTTGGAGGAGTAGTCCCTGTTGACATCAGAGGGGTATTGCTAGAAATGGGGTCTTTGGTTTGCAGTCAGGTTACCCCCTGCCCAAACAAGGACCCTCTTTCTAGTCAGGGTAAAGGAGAATCACCCTCAGCCAACCCCCGCTCACCCCCTTGGTAGCTTGGCACAAGCAGTCAGACACCGGCAGAAGCAGAAACTGCAGGATCGCTCCACAAAGCACAGTCACAGGCAGGGCAGCACTCATCCTCAGCTCTTCAGCTCTTCTCCAGGCAGAGGTTCCTCTTGATGTCCAGAAGTGATCTCATGTTCCAGGGGTTTGGGTGCTCTTCTTATACCCATTTTGGCATTTGAAGTAGGCCTACTTCAAAGGAAAGTCTCTCTTGTTTGTGAAATCCTGCCTTGCCCAGGCCAGGCCCCAGACACACACTAGGAGGTTGGAGACTGCAGTGTGTGAGGGCAGGCACAACCCTTTCAGGTGTGAGTGACCACTCCTCCCCTCCCTCCTAGCACAGATGGCTCATCAGGATATGCAGGCTACACCCCAGCTCCCTTTGCGTCACTGTCTAGAGAGAGGTGCAAACAGCCGAACTATCAAACTGACCCAGACAGGGAATCCACAAACAGGCAGAGTCACAGAATGGTTTAAGGAAGAAAAAGCTCACTTTCTAAAAGTGGCATTTTCAAACACACAGTCTCAAAACCAACTTTACTAAAATATGTATTTTTAAATTGTGAACTCAGTAACCCCAAACTACACATGTCTATCTGCTCCCAAAGGGAATCTACACTTTAATCATTTTTAAAGGCAGCCCCCATGTTAACCTATGAGAGAGATAGGCCTTCCAACATTGAAAACCGAATTTGGCAGTACTTCACTGTCAGGACATGCAAAACACATTAGTATATGTCCTACCTTAACCATACACTGCACCCTGACCATGGGGCTACCTAGGGCCTACCTTAGGGGTGTCTTACAAGTAAGAAAAGGGAAGGTTTAGGCCTGGCAAGTGGATACACTTGCCAAGTCGAATTTGCAGTTAAAATCTGCACACACAGACACTGCAGTGGCAGGTCTGAGACATGCTTACAGAGCTACTTATGTGGGTGGCACAACCAGTGCTGCAGGCCCACTAGTATCATTTGAATTACAGGCCCTGGACACCTCTAGTGCACTGCACTAGGGACTTACCAGCAAATTAAATATGCCAATCATGGAAATCCAATTACACATACATTGCACTTTAGCACTGGATAGCAGTGGTAAAGTGCCCAGAGTAACAAAAACAGCAAAAACAGAGTCCAGCACACAGCAACGACCTGGGAAACAGAGGCAAAACGTTAGGGAGACCACGTCAAGGATGCCTAGTCTAACAGGTATGATGAATATATGGTAGTTTTGGAGTGCGGGTTGTATTTTTGCGAGAAGACTAAGAGGAGAGACATCTGCCACCACTTTAGTTATTTTTTATTTTGCTTGAGTTTTGGTTTTCACAAGCCATTTTCTCAGAACAAGAATTACATCCCTCTGGAAAAGGTAGGAGAGAGATGAGTGTGGAAACTGGCATAAAATAAAATATGATGTATCAATAATACACCAGTTGTTTTGCTTTAAAATATCCCACTCACCAACTCTTAATTCAATCAAGAATTAGAGCTGGACAAGAAAGGAATGGGTAGATTTACTATGTTTTTCATGCAGCACAGCAGACACATTTACTGTGCTGCATTGCTCAAGGGAGAGAACGTAACAGAGCCAGAACTGTTAAGAATATTTAGACCAGCCTGCTGCTGCTGTCTCCCTTTGTGCTGGCACTCTAAAAGACTGTCTTGCATGATGCACAGGCTCTCAGAAGTCAGTGTGTGCTGACCAGTGAAGGCTTTGTACTGGAAACATACCCTTCCAGTGCAAATTCTTATGTCTAGACAAACAGTGGAAGGATCCCTCACAATGAACGTGTGTTGTGCACTTGAGACTATCTCTCCATAGAGGAGCCTTGGAATAATTTTTTCTGCAATATACTCTACTCGTGATCCAAGAAATTAGTCCAGAGACGTGTCTTGCTAGTAAAACGCCCTGTGACTCTGGAGGGAGGGATGGCAAGTGGAGGAAGTCCTATGAAGGTGGACTGCTGACAATTTTAGCTCTGTGAAGAAAATATCTAATGTAGCAATTTGAAGGCAGCAATGTTACTATTTTACAAAGGTCTTGACCTGAAGAAGTCTCTGGCAACTGCAAAAGAATTCATAGTTCATAGGTGTGTTGGGAGCAGTGCTTAATTTGAAAATAAAAACGTGCCGGTGCCCAAAGCTCTCCTCTTAAACACGCGGCTGCTGCAAGTAAATGTGCAATCACGGAATACTGAGGCACCGTAATCCTGAAGCCATCTTGGGCCTCTTCAATCCATTTACAGCCACTCTCTGCCCCTTTAGCTCACTCTTATAGCTTTCTGCTTTCTCCCTTTATAACTCTTTTTCGTTTTTCTCTTCCTCCGTCTTTCCCATATGTGTCTTTTGCTCGCAATAAATGCTTGAGGAAGAAAAATAAGTGCTGACCCTCAAAAATAAGTGCTGGTGCCCCACACCGGAAACAACAAGCACAAATTAAGCACTTCTTGGGAGGTATTTTAAAATCAAAGGTCCCTTAGAGGAAATGTAAATCTTTTCTAACCTCATTGAAAAGGGCTGAGCTGAATAAATCCTGCTATCTGGGTGCAATACAATTGACATTGTTAAAATATTTATTTTCCCTTTGCAAACCTTGATTTTCAGGACTTGATCACTTGTCAAATACAGCCTGTATCTTCACTTCTCTGAAGCTTTTAGAGTTCCAAAATATGTTATAAGCTCTCATCATGAAATCTCTAACTGAAGTAACCTAACAGTGTCTTGCTGGCCTATTCCACTTGTGAGTCTGACACATGTTTCAGCTTGGAGCTTTCGGGGCTAGACATTCATGGCTGGATGAGTGTCAATCAACTTGTATTGAAGCCTGTTGAAATGCCCCTACCAGATTCATGTCACTGGACATTTTTGAGAATCTGAATATTTTTCAAGTGTGAAGGGAGAATCTTTCACTTGAACATGCCTTTAGTATGTACTCAACCTATGCACTGTCTGGTAAGTCACAAGGTATATTAAACTTTTCTAACAATACTTACGTTTCGTGGCGAAGTTATTATATCTAGTTGCCATATGGTTTACAGTCTGGTTAGTTTTTGCCATTATATTTCATTCCCTTTTCACGTTTCTTTATTTATGTGACTTTTATTTTAATTCAGTATTAATCCTTTAATTATGTTTAGTGTGTGTATTGTAAATCCTTATCCTGCACTGTTCTGTGTTTTTTGTGGGGCTGCTGATGTCCTTTTAGCTTTTTTTTTGGTCTGGCATGTGGAATGCAAAAATGAACTGAGATTTTTTCATTTTCTTCTTTTAGCAGACAGTGTTTAGTACAAGGTCTCAGATGCTCACTGTTCAGGGTTGGCATTATCTTCTGTATTCCTCACCTTACCTTGCATCCACGATTAAATGGCTAGAATGTGCATGAACTCTGCATCTCCGTATGGATTTTCCCCTTCGGTATATCATGCAGGTTGGTGATTACGTTTTCCAATAATGTTCTAAGGTTATCCTTTTCCACCTATATATACCTATGATGGATGTATATTAATTTTGTTCACTCATATCTTTGGCTGTACTTAGTTTATGTTCACTTAGCAGACCGTTACTCTTACCATGTCTTCACCAAAAGTTTCTTAGGTGGTTTAACAAACAACATAATTGGCAGTAATTTTGCTTCTACAAATCCTATTCAGTGAGTCCAAATTTTGCACTTATTCAATCAACTTTTCAAATTCATTACTGAACTGGGTGTTACTCGCTGTATTTCTTCCTGACCTATCCATAAGCTAGTCTTCAAGAGGGACTCTCCTCCATAGCAAGCTGAGGTATAGAGTTTGCTAGGGGTCTTTTCTTTTCAGAGTCTGTCTCAGATGATGTTAAAAGAAGAAACTTAATCTTTCTAGTTTTCTCTTTTCACTTTCTCTGCTCAGACATTTTCTCTCTACTCCTTTTTTTATCAGGGCTCCAAGGTCTAGCTCCATTTCTACACACCAGGAGCAGGCACTTCCTGTCCTGCTGTCAAACAAGTTACTGACTTTTGGTAACGCCTTATCTGGTAGAGATATATTCTAGTTGCGGATTCCTTACCTTAGAATTTGCCCAGGCGGCAATCTGGATCTGGAGCATTTTCTTGAGTAATACCCCTGTGCGCCATTAGGTGGCGTTGGTCGGCTCCGCATCCAGTGTCATGCATGCTGGATTTGATGTTTCGGATCCAATATAGGCGCCACTCCGGGGCACTGAAGTCAGTTTCTTTTCATGACTTTCCATGTCAGAAGCGCGGAGCCATGAAGAACACTGACCACTGGAGCTTCAGAACTAGGGCCCTGAAAGGAAGTCCCTGTCCCTAGAATTCAGTTTGCAGAGGGGGGAGGATGGGTGGGTCAGAAAGGAATCTGCAACCAGAATATGTCTCTCCAGATTAGGCATCATCAAAGGTAAGTAACCTATTCATCTGATAGAGACTTCTGGTAGCAGATTCCTTACCTTAGAATGGAAGCAATACCCTCCCCGGAGGTGGGTCTGCGAACCAAGATCATACTAGAAAGTTCTGCAGAACTGAGCAGGCAAAATACCCATCTCTATGGACCTGACAGTCCAGGCAGCAGTGTCTGGTGAACATGTGCAGGGAGGCCCATGTACCTGCCTGACAGATGCCCAGGACTGGAATTCAAGGTGCTAATGTAGTGGTTGTAGCTGTCACTCTAGTAGATTGAGCACGCAAACTATCGGGTGTTTCTTTTTTGCCAATCCGCAACACATTTTTATTTAGAGGACAACCCATCTGGAGATGGTTCTGTTCTGCACTGCCCGGGCTTCCTTTGCACCCACATAACACACAAAGAGTTGATCATCTATCCGGAACTCTTTGGTACGATTAAGGTAGAATGCCACTGCTCTTTTTAGGTCCAGGCGGTTGTCTGTCCTCTTCCTCAGAAGGATGTGAGGGTGTGTAAAAGGTAGGCAAGGTTATGGATTGGCCTACATGACAGAGAGAAACTATCTTAGGGAGGAAAGAAGCCCTAGAGTGAAGCATTACTTTATCAGAATAGATGGTAAGGTAGGGAGGCTTAGATGACAATGCCTGCAGCTCACTCACAATGTGGGCAGGGGTAATGGCCACAAGGAAGGCTGTTTTTTAATATCAGAAGCCTTAGAGGACAATTATGGAGTGGCTCAAAAGGAGCGCACATTAGGAATGTCAGAACCAAATTTAAAACCCATTGGGGACTGATGAAAGGGGATGTAGGAAACATGTGTGTAATGCCCTTAAGTAACCTATTAACAATTGGAGACTTAAACAAACAGGGTTGATCCAGTAATCTAAAAAATGCAGAGATAGCTCATAGATACCCTTTGAGATGCCCAAAGGAGAGCCCTGCTGGGCCAAAGGAAGTATGTACAAAAGGACCTCGGCGAGAGGGGCAGAAAGGGGGTCAACTGGCTTGTTTCTGCACAATGCCACATATTTCTTCCACTGACAGGCATATACCGTTTTGGTGAAGGGACGCCTGACTGCCAAGATAACATTACAGACTTTGGGTGAAAGGTCGAAAGCTGTCAACTGCTGACGCTCAACTCCATGCAAAAGGCAGAGACTTGACAGGTTCAGATGGAGAACCATCTGCTGCTGCTGCAACAGACGATCCTACCGAAAGGGCAGTCTGATCTAAGGATCAATGGCCAAGTTCAGTAGCTCAGGATACCAGACTCTTCATGCCCAATCCAGAGCCACAAGGTTTACTTGGTCCCAGTCATTCTTGCCCTTCTTTCAAACTCTGGGCAGAAGTGGTATGGGCGGAAAGCCATACAGGAGGCCTGAACTCCACTCACGATGAAAAGTGTCACCAATCCAGTGCCCCCTTGGAAAGTCCAACAGGCAAAACTGCTTACATTGCGCATTCTCTGGGGAGGCAAACTGATCTATCCAAGGCTCTCCCCACTGCTGAAAGAGACCTTGCACCACCTCAGGATGGAGATGTCATTCATGATCGACCAGGCATTGTGAGCTGAGTTTGTCATCTCTGGCATTCAGAGAGCCTGCCAGATATTGAACCACCAGGGAGATGCCCTGATGTTCCAACCATGTCCAGAGGCACAGAGCCGTCTGAAAATGGGTCCACAACCCCACCCCGTCCTGCTTGTTGCAATACCACATGGCAGTGGTGTTGTCTGTGAACACCTGCATTACTTCCCTTTTGAGAGAGGAAAAGAATGCTTTCAATGCCAGATTGATGTGGAGCCAGGACTCTGCCGGAGACAAGGCACCTCTAATCTCTGCCTCTCCCACGTGGGCGCCCCATCCCAGGAGTGACGAATCAGTCACTACCATGAGATCTGGTTGGGGAAAGGAGAGGGTTCTCCCTCTAAACCAATCATGGTTTGTTAGCCACCTCTGCAGATCTTGCCCAGTTCCTGCTGAGATCTGGAGCATGTTAGAGAGAATCCTCTGATGCTGCACCCACTGGAACTTCAGGTCCCAGTGTAGAGCTCACATATGCCATCTGGCCTGTGTCACCAGCAGGATACAGGAGACCATGAGGCCCAGCATCCTTTGAGGCATTCTCACAGAAAAACAGGATAGAGGCCAAAACTTCGGTATCATAGCCTGAATATCCTGGACTCACCTCTCGGGGGAATAAGCCCGAAAATTCACCCTGTCCAGAACAGCTGCGATTAAAGGCAGCATCTGAGAGGGATTGAGGTGTGACTTTGGCACGGTTATATTGAACCCCTGCAAATGCGGGAGGTCATCCGTAGTCTGGAAATGGGACACAGCAGCCTAGGGTGAGCCTGCCTTCAACAGAAGTCGTCAAGGTGGGGGAAGACTGATACCCCTGACCTGCGCAGATGAGCTGAGACCACCACCATCTCCTTGGTGAACACCCGAGGGGCACTGATAAGGCTGAAGGGCAGCCCGGTAAACTGAAAGTTCTAGTAGCATACTGTGAATGGCAAGTAACGTCTGTGGGCAGGCAGGATGGGGACATGAAAATAAGCATCCTGCAAGTCCAACGCTACCATCTAGTCTCCTGGGTCCAAAGCAGATAAGACCTGACCCAGAGTGAGCATTATGAACTTCTCCTGTTTGAGGAGGAGATTGAGGGATCGAAGGTCTAGGATAGGGCAGAGGCCCTTGTCCTTTTTGGGCACCAGAAAGTAGCGGGAATAACAACCAAAACCTACTTCTGGCACAGGGACCCTCTCTATTAATCCCTTGGCCAAGAGAGCCGTAACCTCCTTGTGGAGAAGTGCCAGGTGATCCTTCGTCATCTGATCGTAGGTTGGTGTCATGTATAGAGGGATAGTCTTGAAGGGGAGGGAGTAGCCCCTTTGGACTAGTTTCAAAACCCACCTGTCTGATGTGATAGACTGCCAGCTGGGCAGGTGATGGCAAATCCTGCCTCCAACTGATCCCTGGTGGCGAAGCGTCAGACTAGGAAGGTTTGGAGGTCACTTCAGAGGGGGGATGCGGTAGACTGGCTAGACCGCTGGATCCCTGATCCACAACGAAGGTGGATCCCACGTTCATGCAGAGGCTGGACAGCACGTACGGCACAGTGGCTAGAGAGGAATGGGCATGGTTGAACACCCTTTCTGTAGCACAAAGAGATGAAAAGCTCACTGAGGGGGTGAGGTGAGAGACAGCTGCAAGGCCTAAGGACCTGGCCGTAGCTTGGGACTACTTAAAGCGCTCAAGCACCGAGCCTGCTGTATCTCTGAAGAGACAGATGCCATGTCTATAAGGGTGGTTTGGACATCCCCCAAAAAGCCAGGTGTGATTCCTCAAGGCCACCAAAGATTCAACCGATCTGACTAGTGAGTAGGTCATATCAAGCCATACATCTCTCCCATCAGCAACAGGTTGGGCGAAAATGGTGCAGGCCTCCTCCAGGACCTGTGGCAGCACCTGCGTAACTGTGTCCCATAAAGTATGGGTGTTGCAGCCCAAAAGGCATTTGGTGTTCAAGGACCACAAAGCCAGGCTAGAGGAGGAAAACCTCTCCTTCTCAAGTTGGTCCAGCCTCTTGAATTCCCTATCCAGGCGTGCAGAAGGGAATGCACCCGGAGATGTGGAGGCTTGGATAACCAAGCTCTCAGGGGTTGGGTGTTGCATCAGGAACACAAGGTCATTTGAAGCAGATCTATAATGTTCACAGGAGCCCCTCTGCTGAGTTTGGACCAGGTCCCCAACAGGACATCAGTAGGGGCTTCATTGAAGGGCAAAAGGGGTTCAGAAGAGAAAGCCCCTCCTAACAAGAGGTTAGTTATGACTGCCACCAAAGGCAGCTCCAGGCCCAGGACTTTGGCTGCTCGCCGCACCATCATTGGAAAGGACGCTCCCTCCTTCATAGCCATGGTGGGGGGAGAAAGCATGCCCATGTCAGAGGATTTGTCCAGACCACTGGCCTCATCCAGGTCCATCCATCAGTCCATGGGATCTCCCAGCTGTATTCTAAGGGGTCTAGAGTCCCCTCACATCCCTCATTGTACCCTAACCCATAGGAAACAGAGTAGGATCCAACATAGGGAGCAGGCCCCTGCCAAAGTCGGAGTCTGTTTCACACAATGCCAATCCGGCTCCATGTCGGAGTTGGCAATAAAGATGGGGTCAACACCACCTGAGAGCATGTGTGGCATCGGGAGCATCAACATCGGAACCGGCATCAGGGAAGATCCAGTTGCTATGACCGATGCCGGTTTGGATCGCACCGGGGTGGTACCTATGTAGGACCTGCGATGTCATATCTAGTGCGCAATACACAAATGACGGATGCGGAGCTGGCTGACGCCATCTAACGGCGCTCAGGGGTACTGCTCAAGAAAAATCTCCAGAACCAGTAAGAAATTTGCAACTAGAATTCTCTATCAGATAGATAGATACTCAAAGTCCCACTACCTACTCTACAGATGGAGGGGCAAAACTACATCAAACCTTAGGGAGTAGCAGTAGGCCTCACCACTTCCTGCTTCTCTCTGCTGTGTTTGAAGGGGTCTTTGTAGCTTTTTATTTAATAATTTGCTTTTCATTTTTTATGGTCATAGGGTGGATTGGTTCTAGCCTAGTGGCTCTATGGAAAGATCCTCAGAGGCTATCTGCCCTGGTAAGTGACTCCGCAGCCTGTCTCAAGTTAATTAATGGGCAACCTCGCAGACCTTGCGGCCGACCCCGGCGTGCATGGCAGAATGTGCGGCGCAGGGTTGGGTGCTTATAGGAAGATGTTAGTGAGTATATGCTAGTGAGTTCTATACAGTGCTCATTCACCATTCGGTTTCATGGTGCTGAGAACCCGGAAGTGTGGAAGGTGCTGTACCTGAGTGATTAGTTATGAGCTTGTGTGAATAACCAGGTTTTCAGCAATTATCTGAACTTTTGATAACAGGTGGCATGTCTGATTTCTGGGGGGAAAGAATTCCACATGTTAGGAGCAAGAACTGAAAATGTGGCTCCGCCAGTGCTCTTCCTATTAAATTTGTGAACTGACATGTAACTTAAATGTGAGGAGCTCAAGCTGTGGTTGGGAGTGTATTTCAGAATGCGGGAGGTGATAAGGGCCAGACTTTTGTTATTGAGCATTTTATAAATGATGCAGACTGTCTTTTATACTATTCTTTGAGCCACTGGTAGCCAATGGAGCTTTTTCAAGGATGAGCACCAATTGGGAAGTTTATGTAGGAGTTGTGCCACCTGATTCTAGACCATTTGTAGCCTGTTCATGAGGCATTTGGGAAGGCCAGCATATACGGAGTTAGCATAGTCTACCCTGGAAATTACCAGTGCAATGACAGTGAGTGAGGGCCTCAGGTGTTAGGAATTTGGCTATTTTCCTAATTCGCCAGAGCATATAAAAAGATCCAGAAACTACTGCTGCTATTTGAGGTTTCTTTGATAAGTCATTGTCAATGATCACTTTGAGGATCTTTACAGATATCTGGGGAAGACTCCATCTCAGAGGACCAGAAAGATGCAGACCAATAATCACCATCACTTTTAGTGATAACAATTTCAGTTTTTTTCTGAATTCAGTTTAAGGTGATTGCTCTTCATCCAATTGCACATGAATAGCATGGTAGTTTGGATGAATTATTTAGTTTCTTGAGAGTTGTCAATTTTGAAAAAGGCCCCCATGGTCCCAGCCAGTTCCCGACTCCTGTGGGAGCCGGCATTGCTCCAGCACAGAGGGAACTGCTTTAAATAGCAGCTCCTTGCATGGGGGAACAATGTTTTCATCTCTTTCTCTGTCTGCATGTTAGCGGGCAGAGAAAGAGATAAAAACTCCACTTTCAGCAAGTGGGAGCTGTTTGACAGCCCCTGCTTGCTGAAAGCGGAGTTATGTTTGCTTTTGCTTGGCGGGAGCTGTCAGCCCCTACTACGCACAATCAGCAATGAGTGTGTAGGCTGTATAGAATCTATTCCTTCCAGAAACCTAAACTCCATCAGGGGGGAAGACTCTACTACAGTAGTTTGTACTCAGTGGACAGAGTGTGCTTAGTGCCCACTCCCTCCAGACATACAAGCACTATTATGTGTGTGCAGCCCACATCCTTCATAGACCTAAACCCCATTTGAAGGGAAAACTGTTAATCTGCATTGTAGGTGCCCAATATGCAGAATATATATAGAGCCCACTCGCTCCAGACATGCAATTGCTGTTAGATAGGCAAGCTCCTACTACGAACAGTCTGTGCTCAGAGTGCAGACTGTGCATAGGGGCCACTTGCTGAAGGCATGCAAGCGCTATTAGGGGACAAGCAGACCTGCAAATTCATACATTTATTTTACTGTCTGAGGAGGGGTGGAGCCTCAGAGAGAGCAGTACATTGTGCTGACAAATACCTAAATGCACTCTGCCCCTCACCAAGCCCCCCACCTGCTCCAGAAAAACCCAACAAAAAACAAAGGGTCACCGCTGAAGCTGTCGCTGATGTCCTGGGGTGTTTTTCACACCACTTAATGAATATCGGCTGCTCAGAGGTTCCAAAGAAAGCCACTTTGTTCAGTGGTTTTAAGCTTGTTTTCTCTGCCTTTGTGTTATTTCAGCTCCTCAGAGGTACTACCCACAGCCTTTGTCTTGTGGACAATTGTACACGGAGAGCCTGCACCTTCCACAGACTCAAGCCTCCTTCAAAGGCCAGGCATTTTGCAAAAAATTACACTTATTAGCAGTGTAGAAGCTATTACAATTTTCCTGTAGATCTAGCTCACTAAATATTTTCAGTGTCAGAAGCATACAACAAACTGTCACACTGATTGGATGATGCCACTAGTGATGTCATCAGTGTTTCCATCAATAATATAATTCGAAATGTCATCAGTGATGTCATCAATGATGTCTTTGAACATGTCACGAGTGATGTAATATGTGAGGTCATAAGGAGTGCATGGAAGTGGCACCATTTCTAGTTAGCTCAGTAAGCTATAGCTAGTAAATTTCATGTTTTTTTATTTTAGTTTAAAATTGCATTTTCAACGAACATCTCCAAAGAGCTATAACCTTTGTTTTTTCAGTGAATCTTGAAGATTTGTTTAATTTAACATAAAGTAACAAATTATTACCACCCGTAACTATGTTGTCACTTTAACCTTTGTTTTATTTCAGTGAACATATATATATATATATATATATATATATATATATATATACATATATATATATATATATATATAGTTTGTAAATGTGAAAAATATTACAGCCTAATTTCATGCCTTTTGTCTGACTATAGCAAGGAAGACCAATATGCTATTGCAATGCAGGCCAATGTCTTCTGCTGACTAGCCCTCCCATTGACTACAAGAAGACTGCTCTGAGAAGCTGTTGCTATTTTTCCTGGTTGTCTGCAGCACATAGCGGATGTCTGCAGCCAGCCTTATTACCCATTCAGATTACTGCGCCTCCCGCTGTAGGCTCCGTCATTTCCATCACAGGCCTTGCCACAGACACAATCAAATTTGGGTCAACTGCTTTCTTCAAAAGTACATTACAACTCAAATACTCAAGACAAAACATTATTATTTTTTACACTAGGGATATATTAGTGTGGGGAAATGGCTTGCACATTAGCATCCCCGGCTCTGCATATTAATTTACACTCACTGCCGCGTCTCCCCTTCCCGCCAGTCCCTTGTACGGGATTCTGCAGGCAAGTGCCTCACGCAAGGAAAGGACATTAGCTCTAATGATAATGATAATAAGGCCTGCCTGAAATGATATGGACAATTTCTTTTTCTAGCCTCTCTGAGCAATGTGAACGACTCCTGTCTTCACCCGTGCCCATTGCAACCTGCCGGCATTGACGCAAGAGTAAGACATATCAACACTTTCCATTCTACCCAAGACATGGGTGACATGCTCTCTTTCATCAACTTATTTGATGAAGTTGCCAATTTTCTTCTTGAGAGCCAGATTTCCCAAATTATTGGTGGGGCCCAACCCCAGGTCACGTGTGATGCCCAGCATGGACAGTAGAATTCCTGGACTAATGTTCCTGATGATCCATGGGAAAGACCCCGGAATGGCCACAAGCCACAGAATCCTGAACCTTTGATAGATCAATCGTTTGTTTTATATACAGTAAACTGAGGACACCCAGACTGTCCTCCTTTGTACACAGGAAGCAGCGTACAAGTATAAGAAAAAGGGTGGGACCAATAGAGTCAATGATGAAACATTATTATCTTTATAACCCTTCTCTGCAATCATAGCTGTGGTATGTATTGTGACTTATAGATTGCATATGCATGCACATATTCGATGAAGAGACTGTTATCCTACATAAACTGTATATTCACGTCTATCTACCGGCCACTGCAAAACCGTGACATTTCAGACAATACATGAGTCCACATTTAAGAAATAATGCATGCATCTATAAACATCCAATCATACTTTACATGCCATAAATCTCAAACCATGGATCGCTATGCATTGATTTTACCCTTTATGTGTGGAAGTCCTCAAGTTAATGTCTGTGATGACGTAGTCAAATGCACTTATTTGTGGAATGCTTCTGCAATCTCTCACACAGTGATCATCCCAGTTTGACTTCATGAAATGTGTTATTATTTTTCTAGAGTGGCCTTCTGACTGAGTGAGTGCTACACGAAAACAGTAATAAGCTACATATTATCAAACAAATGTTGAAGAAATGTGAAGGTTATGTCGCCTCTTATAAATATCATGCATATTTCCCACTTGTTAAGTAGTTATTCACCTTGTAAATGACACAGAATAACAACATTTTAAAACAAGAAAGGTAAGCTTTGGAAATACATTTAAAAAAAAGACCTGATAAGAGTGACTGACAGCTTGCGTTTGTATATACGTATTTGACTCCCTTCACAGCCTATTGAATGGTAAGAACCAGTGCTTAATTTGTGGTTGTTTTTTCCGGTACTGAGCATCAGCACTTATTTTTGAGGGCCAGCGCTTATTCTTCTGCCTCAAGCATTTGCTGCGAGCAAAAGACACATATAGGAAAGACGGAGGAAGAGAAAAACGAAAAAGCGTCACAAAGGGAGAAATCAGAAAGCTGCTAGAGTGAGCTGAAGGGGCAGTACATGCTTGAGTCAGAAAAACAAGTGCCGGCCCTCAAAAATAAGTGCCAGTGCCCCACACCGAACTAAGAACTGGGTGGGACTCAGTCTAACAGGTACGCAAAGCTTTGTGCCTGTGATTCCACCTACAGAATGAGCGACTTAACAATTCAATGCTACTTTTCTACAAATCAAGTAGACTCCATTGGAATTAAGTATAAACCCATTGTGTGTCTTCTTTCTCATGAACAGATGTCTTGCCTCAATGGGATGTTGGGTCAAAGCAAATTTAATGATCTGTGTTCTTGAAAGGGAGATTGCCTACATATCCATGGGCTCTTTGTCTTTCCCTTTGATTAAATGAGAACACAAAGAATCTGAGGGTGTAATGATGTAAATTATTGGTTAAAGTTTCCTGGTTTCAGATGGAATAATTTCGATGTGGCTGCAATACTGAAGGGTAACCTGGTAATTAATGAGCAGCATGTTTGGGATTTTAGCAAGCTCTGGTGGGACTTTGTATTGTTGAGTGTGTGGCAGATGGTTGTTCTTACCATAATCACATAAATCTTGCTGATGAAATCCGACGAGGAAGAGAAAATTGTTAGGTATGCTATTACAACCTGATCTACTATTGTCATTAAGTTGCATTCTAAAAAATAAGAGTGGTTCCTTTTATGTTGACCTTGGTGGCAGATGTAGCTTCAAGCGGTGAGGACTAGTTGCTGTTGGTGACTGACATTACCTTTTGAAAGCATTCTTTTAAAAATGCATATTAGCATTTAAAATGCCAGGCACATCAGGGTGATGTTAGATAATTCACAACATAGCTGAGCTTTCAGACTCTTTTTTTGAGCTAAAGGGGCTTTACCACTCCCAGAAATTGTACCAATCTAGTCCACAAGAACTGATCAAGATTGGTAGATTGTCCTAGATATTACTATAGATAGATTCAAGGCAAAACAAAGTATGTCTGAAGCGTAGTAGGCAATACTGTTCTTAAGATGAGCAAAATCCATTCAGCTGTGTTACTAATAGGGGTCTACACTGTCAATTCTTACTATGCTTTTTTAGTAGACATTTGTTGGGAATCCGATTGGTAAACCAGGGAGGGAGAAAGGTCAAAATCTTGACGTATGTTGTAATTGAGCCCCCATCAGAAACACCAATATATTGATGTTGAACAGCAAGTTGCACACAAAGGGCCTGATTACAACTTTGGAGGAAGGTGTTAATCCGTCCCAAATGTGACGGATATCCCCAAAGCCGTATTATGAGTCCATTATATCCTATGGAACTCGTAATACGGCTTGTGGTATATCCGTCACATTTGGGACGGATTAACACCTCCTCCAAAGTTGTAATCAGGCCCAAAGTGCTGTAGTTTGAGGCAGGAGCAAGCCCTGCTACAGGCGTTTAGAATTCTGAGACCTACAGGCAATGCTGTACGGATCTCTCTGATCGGCTGTAGGTACCTGCTGGGATGAGACTCAATGCTGGTCTGATAGATATAGCTTGACTCGATCCTCAGATTTATGCATTTGTGCTTCTGGATCTGATGATTCAAACATAAGGGATAAGATGAGATATCCCTGTTTCATTTCTAGAGTTAGTTTTCCACAGCTATTGTCAGTTGACCTATCCAACTTTTGGAAGTCTCCTTTGTTAGCAACTTCCACCTGTTCCAGACTTTTCTCAGCTTTAGAACACTCAGCCTTCTGAAAGAGAATTTCTTTGGAAGGCAGTCGTACTTCAACAAGCATGTTCTTCCGTACCCAACCTTATTAAACCAAGATCCTCAGATCATTGAACCAATATTCACAGGAAAGGGGTACAACAATGCCTGTGGAACACAGAGGGAGGAAACCAGTTCTTATAGTTCTGAACACAGCTGCTGGATGCAGAGGTTCATGACTAAGCAGGAAGCATTGTTACCCAAGAGGACCATGGAAAGCATGACGGAATGTCTTCCAGGGTTAAACAACCAGGCTCCTCCTTTCTTAATCACAACTGCAGAGCAGAGCTGGTAGACCACAGATTAAAATAACTCCATGTAAGAGAAGGGTGCTTGGATTTATGAGAAAGTACCTTTGTACTTTTTATAAAGGAATGGCCTGGTAGGAAACAGTTTACACAATGAGAGCAAGAAAGCCAACATCCCATAGAACCAATCTGGAAAGGAAAATGTCCCTATTGATGCATGACTGTCCAGTGTCATGGATGAAAACTGGAGTGAGAGGTTGTGTTATGTATAATGGCTTTCTGCAAGGTCCTTGATAAAACAGTGCCTGTGGGCAAAATGTTTGGATCCTTAGTTTCACAGTTTTCTGTTAGCACAGGAAACAAGCATTTGCAATGCAACGGCTCTCGCATTTGCTCGAGTTAGAGCTATTAGCGTTGTAAACTCCTAACCGGACTTTTCTTGCCACATAACTTGAAAATCAAAAGTTCAACAGTTTCACATAAGCGAACTGAATCACAGCGCGACGCCCGCCATGAGCATCAGCGATAAGAGAGACATAAAAGGAAAAATAAGTTCCTCGCAGTCAAACATCCCAAAAGTGCATTTAGCCATGTAACAGGGGCGATAGCCATGGGGGTAACAAAACCTCTCCAAGGAGGGACAAACATAAACCATTTACCAATGTCATAAAAGGATTTTTGAAGGGCAAGCCCACAAACGAGTGATAGTGATGGGCGTGAGGTGGGCGTTGTTAAAAGCCCAGATACATACCAACACGTCTGAAAAGAAGCGCATGCGCGCTGCTATATGTGACCTAAAAATGACTCCTAGAAAGATCCGTGGTCTTGCTACCCCCAGTTTACCATTTGTTACCATTGGTAGTGCCATTGATACTCCAGTATGAGTGGAAAATGTCAGAAACAGAAGGTTAATTGGCTTATAAGAACCATATTATTATTGTTTCACTAATATTGTCTGACAAACTTTCCGGGGACAAATTTACTATTGTTTCACATAATGCAGCATAGCAAGAGAGCTGTGTTACATGAAAGTGAGAGAGAGTCGAAATGCAACATATCTACTATGGTATGATGCATTTCTGGTATCTCCCTGTGCCTGTGCTGCCTAGAGCAAACGCCGACACTCTTACCCCATGGAGCAAGAGTGCCTGTGGATCAGCAGGATTGTTTTTGTGCAGGAAGAGAAACTATCCTGCTCAGAACAATCCTCAGAAGTATTTTCTTATTTTGATGTGAGCTGCAGAACATAGAAGGAGGTAATAACCTTGTTGTGCCTGTGCTGGGATGAGGTACCATTGTGATGTATTCCTAGGTTTACCATTCTTAGTAAGTCTTGAAAAGCATCAAAATGCATGTGTGGATGCTTTGAAACAACCACACTTCACCATGAAATACCTTCTAAATGCAGAGTAACGCAAGGCAGCAACTTCTGCTATCCTGCATTACTCTAGATTTCCTAGGATCTGGAGAGCCACGCAAAGTGGCTTTGCGTGGCTTTGTAAATCTGACATAAGGTCTTGGGTTGCCTTGTGTGACACAAGGGCAACACAAGCCCTAAGTAAGTCTGGGCCATAGTGTCCTAAATATCATTCACAAAAATATCTCCCCACTGGAGTTCATAACAGAACATCTACACCCAAAAGATCAATATTTTTGTAAAAGATATTTATGCTATGATATTTATGTCAGGCAAAATGTTTATTAATGATATTCCAACATACAACTATTTTCTTTCTTTTGTTCCCTTTGCATTTCAGCAGCAAACAAAATGATTTTGAGGGACAAGGGGTGCCTTAATATTCAATTCTGCAGTGTTATTGGGGATCACATCATCTACCCTTGAAGAATTAAAATCAAGGGAGTAAGAGAGAGAATGTTAGCTAGAGAGAACAAGCATTGACAAAGCCCATAGGTCTCGCCTATACAAGAGCTAATGGCTTTGGCAATGTTTTTTGCCATGTTGTACACCAGTGTGCCTCGTATTCAGCATGGCTAAACGTTTGTGGTGTGGAGTGTCAGAGTGGAGTAGGGAAGTAGAGTGCCATAGTGTGGATTTGTTTGAATGTCACAGAGTGGAGTAGAAAGATTAGAGTGTCATACAGTTGAGTAGAGGGGAGTAGGGTTCAGTGTCAGAGAGTGTTGTAGAGTGGAGCAGAATGAGGTGGAATAGGGTGGAGTGGGTTAGAGTGGATTGAGGTAGTAGGGTGGATTGGATAGGATTGGAGTAGAATGGGGTGGATTGGATTAGGGTAGAGTGGGGTGGATTGTGTGGAGTGGGGTGGATTGGTGTAGGGTGGATTGGATTGGAGTGGGGGTTAAAATGGAGTGAGGTGGATGGGGTTGGTGTGGATTTTAGTTGGGTGGATTAGACTGGATTGGGTGGGTGGTTTTGATCGGATTGATAGGAGTGAGATGGACTGTATTGTGGTGGGGTGGACTGGAATGGAGTGGGCTGGGGTGGATTAGATTGGACCGGAGTGGAGTGGATTACATTGGACTGGAGTGGTCAGGATTAGATTGGACTGGAGTGGGGTGTGTTAGATTGGAGTGGGTGGATTACATTTGAGAGGGTGGATTGGATTGAAGTGGAGTGGGCTGCATTGGATTGGAGTGGACTGGATTGGAGTGGGGCTGACTGAAGTGGGGTGGGGTGGGTTGGATTGGATAGAGTGGGTGGACTGGAGTAGAATGGGGTGGATTGGAATGGTGTGTGGAGTGGGGTGGATTGCAGAAGGCTGTATTGGATTGGAGTTGGGTTATGTGGATTGGATGGGGTGGAGTGGACTGTGTTGGGGTTGGGTGTGTTAAATTGGATTGCGTTGGATTGGATTGGGGTGGGTTGGAGTGCGGTGGGGTGGATTGATTGGATTAGAGTGGTGGTGGGGTGAACTGAACTGGGATGTGGTGGGATGGATTGGATTGGGCAGGGTGGATTGTAGTGGTGTGGATTGGAGTGGAGTGGGTGGATTGGAGTGGGTCGCCTAGATGGATTAGATTGGAGTGTTGTGGACATAACTGGGATGGGGGGGTGGGTTGGGGTAGAGTGTAGTGGATTGGAGAGGAGTGGATTGAAATGGGATGGGGTGGATTGGTTGTGTGCACTGGAGGAGGTGGATTTTATTGAGTTAGCTTGGTTTGGATTGGGGTGGGGTGGATTGGACTGGGATGGATTAGACTGGAGTGGATTGCACCAAGGTGAGGTGGATTGGATTGGTGTGGGGTGAATTGGAATGCAGAGGAGTGGAATGGAGTGGGGTGGACTGGAGTGGGATGGACTGGAGTGGGGTGTATCGGATTGGGGAGGAGTGGAGTGAGGTAAATTGGATTGAGAGGGCGTGGCTTGGATTGAATGGGGTGAATTAGGGTGTGGTGGGGTGGATTGGATTGAGTGTGATCGATTAGATTGGAGTGGAGTGGAGTGGATTGGATAGGGGTGGGGTTGATTGGGGTATAGTTGATTGGATTGGATTGAGGTAGATTGGAGTGGGGTGAATTGGACTGGATTGGAGTGGGGTGGATTGGATTGAAGTGAGATGGATTGGGTTGCTGTGGGTGGATTGGTTTGGTGTGGGATGGATTGATTGGAGAGTGGTGTGCTGGATTGAAGTGGGACAGATTAAGGCGGTTTGAAGTGGGGTGGATCGAACTGGCGTAGGGTGTATTAAGGTGACTGGATAGGACAGAGTGGGGTGGATTAAAGTGGATTGTATTGGAGTGGGGTGAATTGGATTGGAGTGAGGTGGGTTGGGTAGCGGTAGGCTTGACTGGAGTTTGGTAGACACAATTGGAGTGGGGTGGGTTGGACTGGAGTGGGGTGGGGTGGGTTGGATTGGAGTAGGGTGGGTTGGAATGGAGTGAGGTGTGGTGAGATGACTGGAGTGGGGTGCAGTATTGGAGTAGAGTGGGCTGGGTTGGAGTGGGGTGGATTGGACTGGAGTGGGGTGGATTGATTGGACTGGATTGGGGTGTGGTGGATTGGGGTGAGATGGATTGGAGTGTGGTAGATTGAACTAGGCTGGATTGTGGTGGATTGGATTTGTGTGGGGTTGACTGTGTTGGGGTGGGTGGATTGTGGTAGATTAGAGTGGGGTAAATTGGGATGGAGTGGGTTTGATTGGGGTGAGGTGAGGTGGTTTGGATTGAAGTGGGCAGATTGTTTTGGATTGGAGTGGGTTGTTTGGGATTGTAGTGTGGCAGGTTGGAGTGGGGGCAGATTGGAGTGCAGGAGATTGTTTTGGATTCAAGTGTGGCAGATTGCATTGGGGCATATTGGAGAGGGGCAAACTGAAATTGATTGGAGAGGGGCAGATTGTTTTGGATTGAAGTGGAGCACACTGAAATGGGGAATATTGTTTTGGATTAGAGTGGGGCAGAGTGGAGTGGGACAAAATGATTTGGATTGGAACGGGGCAGATTGGAGTGGGGAAGATTGTTTTGGATTGCAGTGCAGCAGATTGCAGTGGGGCAGGATGTTTTGGATTGGGGCAGATTGTTTTGGATTGGAGTGGGGTTGATTCTTTTGGACTGGAGTGGGGCAGATTGTTTTAGATTGAAGTGGTGCAGATTATTTTTCATTAGAGTGGGGCGAATTGGAGGGAGGCAGATTAGATTGGGATGGGTTGGATTGGGATGGATTGTAGTGGGGCTGAGTGGAGTGGATTTGAATGGGGCCTACTGCATTATTTTGTGTTAAAGCATCATTTTAGAGATTACACATAATAAAGAAACACTGTTACTTTCCAATATTTTGAACAAGTTAATTGTAATCCTTTGAGAAGAGCATCCACGAGGAAAAAAAAAGAAAACAAGCTTTAAAAAATAAAAGTTTGCAATTTTGTTTGTCCTGCTGGCCATGTTTTTGCCAGTCACAAGCCTTCCATTTGCAGGGCACTAGAAGTTAAAAAGAACAAAATTGTACCTCAATCACAATGGGAGCAGCAGACGGGCACTAATTAAGTTGAATCAATCAGTGCTTTGTCCCTGCTCCACACTGAGGAACGAAAATGATGCCTTGATGAACTACAAGGCTGTAAGAGTGCCACACAAAACAACAAATGGTCAGCGAGAAGCAAGATCCAAGCCCTTTACTATGCACAACAGAGTCTTGCAAGAGAGATGCATGCGCTAACACATGCTAGGCTCTTCCCTAAAAAGGTCACAGTACTGAGAATGTGTGATAGAAAGAAGTGGAAGAGATAGAATGGAAAGAATTGACATCCATAGAGTGATATTGTGAGAGTGAAAGGAAGAATCAAACAGAGATAAAGAAAGGCAGAGGACAGAGCGTGCATTATATCGAGTAAGAGTATGGGAGAATTATGCAATGAATGCAAATGAATAAAGAAATGAATGTGTCTAGATCGATCAAATTGGAACACGTCTTTAATTTTGCGATGCAGTCCCTAATTAAATGGGTAAAAAATTACTGGAAATTAAACGAGAGGTTGACACAGAATGATTTTGTGCCCGATTGTTTTGGTCTCAAAACAGAATTACCAATGTTTATTTCAGAAAAAGTAGATACAAAATTCCTAGCAATATATCTGGACGTTCTTTGTGCCATCATGAGCTGTGAATTTCTTTTACAATTCCAGTAAATCTGCAAGGTTATCGATTTCCTTGAATTTTATTATTATAATTGCTTTTTCACCTGACAAGTGGCTGCAAAATACCTTTTTAATAGTGAAGCAGAATTTATTACCTGCAAAGTGAAATGAGATTTATGAAGGAATCTCACTGGCATTAAAGTTTAAATCTATGAGTGCAGGGGGTGAGCCAATTTTTTCAGACAATTACATATCATTACTTAGTGTGTGAGCCTTGAAAACTAGAATTTAGTCCACTAAAAATATTGAAAACCAAAGAAAGAATGTGTTAATAAGCATGTAAAATTACTTTTCTCCAAGTGAATTGCAAGTATGGAATTAATATAATTTCTCACAAGTTTGAAAATTATGTCAAAAGAAATAGAGAAGGTGGAGTGGGATTGTTGCCATGATTCAGTGGTGGATACATCTGAAATGATCACCAGCGCTGAACAGTGCCGCTGTGGGCGCATGCGCGGACGTCCAAGTCTCAGACCACCGTGCGAGTGGCTGATGAAGATAAAGGCTCCAGCATTGCCATTAACTGAACAGAGTGGAGGTGTATGTGAGAGATTAGCAGATGCCTGAGGGCTCCACTCCTGACACAGTCCCAAGGAGATTATCAATTGCGCCGCTCAGGCATGGCCTGTGTCGCTGGATTTCCATCAGTGTCCAAGCAGCTGGAGAGTGACAGCCAGAGCTGAGCGACATGCAAACCTGCAGAGATCAATGCATTGAGTAGCACATAAGTGCCATATATCTGTCACTCAATGACAGTGGCAAGTCAGTCATTTGAAAACAATTTTAGCAAGTCTTTTAATCCTGACAAGGGCATGTTTTATCAACGGTCTTCCTACTGTGTTGCTTACTTTCAAAGCTCAGTGCATATGATGTCTAACAAGGCTTTCTCCAGGTTGCTCATTCTGCATATAAATAGTGAAGACAATGTTAAAAGAAGCTTTCCTGGGGCCTTCCTAGCGAGGTTCAGCAATGCAGACCAACCTCATCCTCGTATTAAAATGAGCTACTGCTTGATGCCCAACTGGTGCTTGCACAAGGGCGCATCTCACGGTTGTTGGGAGGTGTAGGATTTTAGTAGCAGTTTACTATAAATGAGAAAAGAGTATCTATAAAATAATATAAATGTCTCCTTGGACCATTTAAAAATCTAATGCTATCAGTTTTGCTATATAGTGCAATTTGCCTTTAAATAAAGGGGTTTTCCAAGCAAGTGAAGTGCCATTAGTAACCACTTACTTAGTGCCACAGATAGCAAATTAGTCACTAAACCCCATCTAATCTGGGTCTAAGAAAGGTAAAGAGGCAATGCAAATGTACTGAGGATGGGTTTTGGATGGATGAGGCTCAGGATTAGTGAAAGGATTAATGCTTAGAAAAGTTGACAAAGTGACAGGACCAGGTCATAGGGCCAGATGTATCATGCATTTTTGTGTGCAAACTGCCTGATTGGTCCTTTTGCGACTGCAAAAATACATTTTGATGTGTATGAATTCCAATTTGCGATTCAGTAACTTGTTACTGAATCGCAAATTGGAATTGCGACTACATACCGTTTCGGTTTAGGAAGGGGAATCGTCAAGAGCGTCCCTTCCTAATACCAAATCACAGCAGTATGCAGGAATGTTTTATGACCAAAATGCAGTCGCAAAACATTCACATTTTACCACCTACTTCAAGTAGGTGGTTACCCATGCGCAAACAGGAAGGGGTCCCCAAGGCACCCCTTCCCCTTTGTGAATGAATGCAAACACATTTTTTAAAGTATGCAGTGGTCTCACGGACCAGTGCCTACTCTTAAAAATTGGAAAAAAAACCTTTTCATTTTTCTTCTTTAAACGCATCCCGTTCTTCTTTAAGGAAAAAGGGCTGCATTTAAAACAAATGCTTTATTTATGAGCAATCACATACATGGTGGTCTGCTGAGCCCATCAGGCCACCATCCCTGTGACTTTAGCATTTCCTAATGGGTCGCAAATTGCGACCAACTTTATGAATATTAATGAGATAGGTCGCTTTGCGACCCATTAGGAAGCACAAAATGAAACTCCAGGAGTTTCATACATTTGAATAGCGATTCCGTAATTGCGATTCACAGTGAATCGCAAATAGGGAATTGCAATTTTATAAAATGATACATCTGGCCCTTTGTCTGTGATTCCTGCCAGGATGTGATGTGTAGGATAAATTAATCATTCTCTACTGAAGTCTACCTCAGTCTTTTCCAAGTCCTGAAAGGGTACTTAATAAATCAACTATTCAACTATGAAGACTTATGGGCTTAGAAGAGGATCCCCTGAGTCGCAATGATTACATGTATGTGAGAGAATCTCTCTGGATGTATATCAGTTTATTCCTATTAAAATTCACAATCTTGGTGGTAACGCCACAAACTTTAGAATTTCACTCGTCCCTGTCTTGAACTATGACCAGGACATCCTCAGCTGAAACTAAAACACTCCTTGTGTTAGTCTTGGACACATGAAGGACTGAAATTACTCAAAAATGCTGTACAAACTATACATTACACATGCCTTAGTAAAGCCAGTGAAACACTGAAATGATTTGACATATACTGCCACAAAGATCAAGCGATGAGCAAGAGTGCTACAGGGGCCAGAAACCAAAATGCAATGGAATTTGTAAGATGAATGAGTTCCTGCTCTACTGCAACTGAAATTCAGTTAAAATTAACATTGCATTCCAAGGGATTAGACAAAGTACATTGTTAAGTTAACTCTAAACTAAAGCATCTCCCAAACATTCCTGAAGACAAGAAGGCAGATTTCAGATACATAGAATAATACTGAATAACACCCAAAACATTCCCATGTGGTCTATAAGAACATTTTAGGAAGCTATACACAGCCTAACTCATAAAGAATGAGGACAATGAAGAAGTAAAATCTAGAGAAGACCTAAACATTTTGTAAAACAACTGAACATTTAAAGAAGGCATAAGGGAAGATCTCTGATAATGTTATGCATTTTTGTAATTACACTGAACTTGCGTAGAACCTCCCCATAGTTTATTCAATAAATTTTTTGTTTTAGAAAAGGGTAACCTCCACACCATAGGATATACACAAGTGAACAAACGAAAGCACGGCATCTTCATGTCCTCGCTGAAGGAATTTTTTTTCTGACTACAGACTGGTTTGCAAGTCTCCATCACAGACCCACACCCAGCACCCATGCTAGTAACCTCAGAATCATCATCAATAGTAAAGTAGACATGACTACACAAGTCAGTACAGTTATTGTATCCTGCTTTCACACACTAAAGTTAAAGAGGATAATCTTCAACTGGCTTCCAAGCAACACAAGAAAAAACAACACTCATGCTTTAGTCACCATCAAGTTGGACTATGGGAACAGCCTGTATGCTGAGATATCCAAGCAACTCACCAGAAGGTTTCAAACCACCCAGAACTCTGCAGCCAGACTCATCCTCAACCTCCCCACAGACTTCACAGAACCCACATCACACCACATCTCAGGGAGCTTCATTGGCTCCTGATACAGAAATGTGCTCATTGAAAACTCTTCACACGCACATTCAAAGCACTTAGGCCTCACCTACCGGAACAGTTGCCTTTCCTTCCTTCAACCACCCAGACATCCCACACCACAGGACTGCTGCTCACACACCTCCCATGCATGCACAGCTTTGTCTTGCTGGAGATTTTTTCCTTCCAAAAACGTGGCAAAGCCCAAGCATAGACATCTTCATCACAACTTCACCCAGCGTCTCCCTGGTGACACTGTCTCCTCCTCAGACATCGCCGGCTGCCTTGCCCCACTGAACCTTACCTTCTCAGTATCTTTTCTTTAGAATTAATTTTAAGTCTGAAGATAAGCTGAGACGAAGCCCAGTCCACCTCATGTATCCAAACCACGCTCAATTGCGGTCGGCCATAACCTTTGTATTTACCCCGGTCTCAGGTCACGTGAAGCCTGCCATTGGCACTTTTATTTTTTGTGAGCTATTTTACACTAAAACTTTAAATCCAATCAGTAGAAGCAGAGTTATGATTTTTTAATTTGTTTTGATGTCAATTTATTTATTTTTTTGGGTTTATTTTTCTAAATAGGTATGCAATTTTTCTTGTGTAATATTTTCACTTTATTACTGTTTAGTGATGCATAAATACCGTTAAGTTAAACCTGACCACTTTTATGCCAATTTACCAGAGAGTTAAACATGGGTTAATTTAGTGACTTTTTGTAGTTCACTCTGACAGGGATTGTGGTTGTTGCTTGTAGAGGGGTAATATCCCCCAACTTAAACCCAGTTTGCCATTAGGTCAACAAGGCAGTTTTACAGGGTTGTCACTTGAACATGAGAAGAACAGTGGGAGACAAAGTAGATCACCCGAGCACCCCCTACCCATGAGGACACTGTGATTTGCTGGACTTGCATCAACATTTTTGGCGATAGTGCAGCAAAGCGCCAGCCACAATAGTGACAATAATGTTGACGCTATTGTGGTATTGTGCACCATGGGAGATGTATTGTAAATATGGCACACCAATGGTGCCATTAGAAGGGTGCAGGGGGGCATAAGAAAAGTTGCGCATCAATGCTGATGCACCACTTTCTTGTAAATATGCCCCTAAGTATACATAGCACATGGTGAAGAGGAGTGGTTTTGCCATTTGCTTCTCATCATATCCTTCCTTCGTCATCTAAGTAACATTTATTTTTATTGCAGTGCTGATAATGTGGATGTACTATTTGTGAGTCTGTGATACCCTCCAATGACATAGTATCCTACTGCCAACATTTTGTGTCTGGCAGGTTTTAAGCTTTTGTGGAATGGTCTGAAGTGACCCTATTGTTGCCAGTTCTGCAAATGATTGTCATGAGACTGGTGAGAGGACAAGCAGGATGGGGCACCCAGAAAATATCTCCCTGTATCACGCGAATGTTGACCTGCTGCAGAAAGATAACAACAATCAGTCCTAAATGTGGTTCATAGAGAATGATCTGTGCTCCTGTATTCTAAACACACAAAAGGTGGTGGGGGGAATGCTTGCAATAAGTCTAACCAGTGACAGTCGCTCTGGGGAGTATTCTAACCCATCATTCTTTTGCCCACCATGCCACCTCAGTTTGGGCCCAGCCATAAACAAATCATTCTTGACCCTGTTCGAATAAGAAAAATCAAACCCAAAGTGCCTGGTCAGGTCTTCCCAAATCCATAAAACAAGCAACCAAACACTGGCTTCCCCCTGAGTGGGGTGCAGGTTGTTTTCAATGCACAATGAGCAGAGGACCCACATGTAGGCATATCCTTAGCTATTTCTATCTAGTTATGTTGCTCAGTCTGTATTGACAGATTTTTTTTTTCTTTTAGGAACTGCTAAGCCTTCCCGTTGGCAATAGGTATGGTAGCAATTACTATGTTGAGGTTACCATGGGCTCTAATTTTCTCAAATTTTGACTCAGATTAGTTATTCACCATTTACCAATTTTTGTATTTTTGAGCGATGTAGATTGTGGGCCTGATTACAACTTTGGAGGACGGTGTTAAACCGTCCCAAAAGTGGCGGATATACCACCTACCGTATTTTCTATGGAACTCGTAATACGGTAGGTGGTATATCCGTCACTTTTGGGACGGTTTAACACCGTCCTCCAAAGTTGTAATCAGGCCCTGTGTTCTCTATGGTCTTTTTTCATTCCAACCAAATTTTCAAAATAAAAAGTTTGAGGTACGGGAGACATTCTTACACAACAAAAGCGATGTTTTACAGAGAGGGCAAGTACCATTTTGAATCAATATATGTAGTTATCAATTTAATACAATGTTGTTGTTTTTGATCTAATATTCAGAAACTGTCTCATGCCCAATGATACAGGTAGATTGTGATAATAAAAGAAGAAAAACAAATAATATTAGTCTTAAATGGGGAGGGGAGATTTAAGAAAGGAAATGGGTAACAAGTGAAGTAGGGGGTGAAGGAAGTACAGGGTATCATGGGTAGCACTGAAGTATAGAGAATTTCTCTGAGAGATACAGAATACATGTGTCTTGGGGCTGTGGTTACATCACAGTTGACTCATTGTTAGGGAGAGGTTCTTCATAGAAGGTTATTCACAGTAGTTCTGTGAGTCTATGTACCTGTCAAGTTTTCCCCATATCATATTAATGTTCTTTGCATGGAGTTGAAGAGAAATGTTAAGAAAGTTGTCAGCGCTTCTGGTGAATTGTGTCCATGCCTGCCATGTGTGGACAGATAGTTGTTTGAAATCTTTCCATTCTGACAGGGTAGAGTTAAGACCAACTGTTATGAAGAGATCTAAAAGAAGAATGTTGTATTTGTGGATGCGATGGATGATTGATGCCAGATAATTACAAGCAATAGATGCTATGTCTGGGGTCTGTTTTATGTGTAGGATTTGGTTAATAAGTAAGCTGATTTACTCCAAGAAACTGTTAACGAGTTTTCAGTCTAGGCATTCGTTTAAGGTCGCCAATTAAACTAATAACAGCTTCAACATATGTCAGAGTTTGATAGGCCCAGTGCTTAATTTGTGCTTGTTGTTTCCGGTGCTGACCTCCGGCACTTATTTTTGAGGGCCGGGGCTTATTCTTCTGCCTCAAGCATTTGCTGCAAGCAAAAGACACATATGGGAAAGACAGAGGAAGGGAAAAACGAAAAAGCGTCACAAAGGGAGAAATTAGAAAGCTGCAAGAGTGAGCTGAAGGGGCAGGAAGTGGCTATAAATGGAGTAAAGAGGCCCGAGATGGCTTCAGGATTACGCCGCCCTCAGTATTCCGTGTTCACACATTTAATTGCAGCAGCCACATGTTTAAGAGGAGGGCTTTCGGCACTGGTACCTTTTTATTTACAAATTAAGCACTGGATAGGACCATTATTTGGTGCAAACATGTGTTTCTGTAAATCGTGTGCGATTACAAAACACCTTCAACCAATGTCCACAAAAGCTTGGGTGCCTCTATCCTTATGAGCTATTGCTTGGGGTGGTCCATGTGAAGATTGAAACTCACCTAAGGCCTCTGAATTTGAGAAGTTCAGTTGGGGCATGTACTATTGCAAGTGGAAGCTATAATCCTTATGGACAGTACAACAGGGCTGTGAGGAGGATGTTTGAATGAGGGTTTCCTCTCTATTCATCAGTATTTAGTTCAGTGTCTCTCAAGGACCCATGACAAGCCTAGAGCAGCAGTTAAGATGTGTGATGGGCCGATCAACTAACATCTGAACAGATGGTAAATTGACCTCTTTTTATGGCGTGGTCCATGGATGATATTCATCATTTTGAAAAGAATCTTCAGCTGTTCTGGAAATCCAAGTATTATGATCTGTGGCCAATCAATAGTTGGTCAGCAGAATTCTACCTCACTTTGAGGCCTTTAGCAGGCCGTACTACTGCATGTGCAAATGGTGCTATCTATGATCGTACTTGTGTGGATCAAAAACCTGCTCTTGCGAGATCTTCAAGAGAGTTCCTTGATGAACAATCACCCTTCAGCAGAACATGCAAGCATGGCCAAGATCGTCACACAGATCATGATTCCAATGTAAAAAACTGCTTGTTGCCCAATATATTTTATTTTGGAATTTTATTTGAAAACAAAGCATAAACTAATAGTGGTGTAAGCCAGGAGCAGCCAGGGGCAGAGTATCTTAGCTAAAGGTAAAAGTATACAATGATAATACGGGTGTGGATAAAAACAAACAACATACATTTTCCTACACAAAAATATAACCTGCAAAGGTCCTCTTTGTATGTGTTAGTCCCTTGGACTTTCACCATTTGTTCTACTCACAGTGCCAAGAAACTATGCTTTGGTACCAGTGTGGACCTCAAATCCCTAAAATTCAAATCAACATTCAAATTAGCAAATACTAGGCAGGATTTGACATTGTTACTTAAAGGCTTTGGAACCTACTATTTATTATTTCATTTTTATGTGACCAGAGTTGATACCATTGGCCGTAATGACGAATAACAGAAAGGAAGTGGTGATCCTCCGTGCAGCGATAAGTCTGGTGGCACTGCTGTACTAAGGCCAATGGTGCAAGGTCTGAGATGCATTGGGCCATATTTATACTTTTCGACGCACAACTGCGCCAACGCAGTTGTGCGTCGAAAAAGTTAACGCCGGCTAACGCCATTCTGAAGCGCCATGCGGGCGCCGTATTTATACAATGACGTTAGCCGGCGTTAGCCGGCGGCGCTGCCTGGTGTGCGTGAAAAAAAATGACGTACACCAGGCAGCGCCGGCGTAGGGGAATATGGAGCTTGGGCGCCAAAAAATGGGGCAAGTCAGGCTGAGGCAAAATTATCGCCTCAACCAGATTTGCACCATTTATTTCGACTCCCAACCCCCATTGAAATGACTCCTGTCTTAGCAAAGACAGGAGTCATGCCCCCTTGCCCAATGGCCATGCCCAGGGGACTTCTGTCCCCTGGGCATGGTCATTGGGCATAGTGGCATGTAGGGGGGCACAAATCAGGCCCCCCTATGCCACAAAAAAAAAAAAAAAAATTACTTACCTGAACTTACCTTATGTTCCCTGGGATGGGTCCCTCCATCCTTAGGCGTCCTCCTGGGGTGGGCAAGGGTGACAGGGGGGGTCCCTGGGGGCATGGGAGGGCACCTCTGGGCTCCTTCCGAGCCCACAGGTCCCTTAACGCCTGCCCTGACCAGGCGCAAAAAAACGACGTAAAAGCGGCTGGACGTCATTTTTTTTGACCCGCCCACTTCCGGGCGTGATTTTTGCCCGGGAGTGTAAATACGGCGCACATGCCTCAGAGTCAATTTTTTAGACGGGAACGCCTACCTTGCATATCATTAACGCAAAGTAGGTGTCCACGCTAAAAAGTGATGCAAACTCCATGGACTTTGGCGCTAGACGCGTCTAACGCCAGAGTATAAATATGGAGTTAGTTTTGCGTCGAATTTGCGTTAAAAAAAACGACGCAAATCAGGCACAAAAGGAGTATAAATATGCCCCATTATATCAAGCAGGATACAGGAAAGGTCACAGAGAGTGCACACTGAATGCCAAGGTATTTTCTGCCCTTTTTCATTTGTGGAGAGTGACAGATCCATGGACTGCAAAGAATTAAAATTTCTGCGCTGGAAGTAGCCACTCTGTGGGTATTTCTAGCCCAAGTGCGTTCAAGGTGTGTACACTTACGATTTGTTGAGCTTTGGCAAAGCATCAGATTTCAATAATGATGGATTGAAATGTTGAATCAATCAGAACTGCTGGTATTTATCCAGGACACATTCCACATTTTGTTTACGTGGTGTATGCCAGGCCATGCCAATCTGTATTCCCTCTTATGGGGCATTCCAGTTAAAAAACAATCATTCTTTATCACTTCTGAATGGTACCAAACAATTGAGTTTTTTACATTGACCCGCACTTGCATCAACTGCACAATATTGATTCCCAGCGTATTGTCAAGGGACGTAAATGCAGGGTTAAGAATAGTAAATCTATGTATCTATATATGCTTAGCTTGAATCAATACTGGTGGATGATAATTTGGAGTCAATATCATTGCAGGTTGAGATTACTAGTCTTGATATTTTGACATGTAAACTATACTAACAAGAGCATAAGGGACCGTAGATACGTGATCCATGTTAGTGTGATACAGGCTTGGTGCCCATGACCTGGTAAGCTCAGAACCTCAGCCTGGACACACCTGCTCCATTTACGGCAACTCACTTACATTTGCAGAACTGAGAGACTGAAATTACCAAATCACAGGAAATAGAGGGAACGTAACAGCTTTACCAACGATTCTTTTCAATATTCTTTAATGCACTCCAATGAAACTACTCATTGTAGGAGGCTGGACTGGCTTGTAGTGAGTACCAAGGGGTACTTACACCTTGCACCAGGCCCAGGTATCCCTTATTAGTGTAGAGGGGTGTCTAGCAGCTTAGGCTGATAGAAAAGGTAGCTTAGCAGAGCAGCTTAGGCTGAACTAGGAGACGAGTGAAGCTCTTATAGTACCACAAGTGTCATATGCACAATATCATAAGAAAACACAATACACAGATATACTAAAAATAAAGGTACTTTATTTTTATGACAATATGCCAAAGTATCTCAGTGAGTACCCTCAGTATGAGGATAGCAAATATACACAAGATATATGTACACAATACCAAAATATGCAGCAATAGCAATAGAAAACAGTGCAAACAATGTATAGTCACAATAGAATGCAATGGGGGCACATAGGGATAGGGGCAACACAAACCATATACTCTAGAAGTGGAATGCGAACCACGAATGGACCCCAAACCTATATGACCTTGTAGAGGGTCGCTGGGACTGTATGAAAACAGTGAGGGTTAGAAAAATAGCCCACCCCAAGACCCTGAAAAGTGGGTGCCAAGTGCACCTAAGTTCCCCAAAGAGCACAGAAGTCGTGATAGGGGAATTCTGCAGGAAATACCAACACCAGCAATGCAACAACGATGGATTTCCAGACGAGGGTACCTGTGGAACAAGGGGACCAAGTCCAAAAGTCACGATCAAGTCGGGAGTGGGCAGATGCCCAAGAAATGCCAGCTGTGGATGCAAAGAAGCTGCCACTGGATGGTAGAAGCTGAGGATTCTGCACGAACGACAAGGGCTAGAAACTTCCCCTTTGGAGGATGGATGTCCCACGTCGTGAAGAGTCGTGCAGAAGTGTTTTCCCGCAGAAAGACCGCAAACAAGCCTTGCTAGCTGCAAGGGTCGCGGTTAGGGTTTTTGGATGCTGCTGTGGCCCAGGAGGGACCAGGATGTCGCCAACTGCGTGAGGAGACAGGGGGGGCGCCCAGCAAGAGAAGGAGCCCACTCAGAAGCAAGCAGCACCCGCAGAAGTGCCGGAACAGGCACTACGAAGTGGAGTGAATCAGTGCTCACCCGAAGTTGCACAAGAGAGTCCCACGCCGCCGGAGGACAACTCAGGAGGTCGTGCAATGCAGGTTAGAGTGCCAGGGACCCAGGCTTGGCTGTGCACAAAGGAAATCCTCGGTGAGTGCACAGGAGCCGGAGTAGCTGCAAAAGACGCGGTTCTCAGCAATGCAGTCTGGCGTGGGGAGGCAAGGACTTACCTCCACCAAACTTGGACTGAAGAGTCACCGGACTGTGGGAGTCACTTGGACAGAGTTGCTGAGTTCAAGGGACCGCTCGTCGTGCTGAGAGGAGACCCAGAGGACTGGTGATGCAGTTCTTTGGTGCCTGCGGTTGCAGGGGGAAGATTCCGTCGACCCACAGGAGATTTCTTCGGAGCTTCTAGTGCAGAGAGGAGGTAGACTACCCCCACAGCATGTACCACCAGGAAAACAGTCGAGAAGGCGGCAGGATCAGCGTTACAAGATCGCAGTAGTCGTCTTTGCTACTTTGTTGCAGTTTTGCAGGCTTCCAGCGCGGTCAACAGTCGATTCCGTGGCAGAAGGTGAAGAGAGAGATGCAGAGGAACTCTGATGAGCTCTTGCATTCGTTATCTAAAGAATTCCCCTAAGCAGAGACCCTAAATAGCCAGAAAAGGAGGTTTGGCTACTTAGGAGAGAGGATAGGCTAGCAACACCTGGAGGAGCCTATCAGAAGGAGTCTCTGACGTCACCTGTTGGCCCTGGCCACTCAGAGCAGTCCAGTGTGCCAGCAGCACCTCTGTTTCCAAGATGGCAGAGGTCTGGAGCACACTGGAGGAGCTCTGGGCACCTCCCAGGGGAGGTGCAGGTCAGGGGAGTGGTCACTCCCCTTTCCTTTGTCCAGTTTCGCGCCAGAGCAGGGATCGGGGATCCCTGAACCGGTGTAGACTGCCTTATGCAGAAATGGGCACCATCTGTGCCCATGAAAGCATTTCCAGAGGCTGGGGGAGGCTACTCCTCCCCTGCCTTAACACCTTTTTCCAAAGGGAGAGGGTGTAACACCCTCTCTCTGAGGAAGTCCTTTGTTCTGCCTTCCTGGGCCAAGCCTGGCTGGCCCCAGGAGGGCAGAAACCTGTCTGAGGGGTTGGCAGCAGCTGCAGTGAAACCCCTGAAAAGGCAGTTTGGCAGTACCCGGGTCTGTGCTAGAGACCCGGGGAATCATGGGATTGTCTCCCCAATACCAGGATGGCATTGGGGGGGCAATTCCATGATCTTAGACATGTTACATGGCCATGTTCGGAGTTACCATTGTGAAGCTATACATAGGTAGTGACCTATGTATAGTGCACACGTGTAATGGTGTCCCCGTACTCACAAAGTCCGGGGAATTTGCCCTGAACAATGTGGGGGCACCTTGGCTAGTGCCGGGGTGCCCACACACTAAGTAACTTAGCACCCAACCTTTACAAGGTAAAGGTTAGACATATAGGTGACTTATAAGTTACTTAAGTGCAGTGGTAAATGGCTGTGAAATAACGTGGACGTTATTTCACTCAGGCTGCAGTGGCAGGCCTGTGTAAGAATTGTCAGAGCTCCCTGTGGGTGGCAAAAGAAATGCAGCAGCCCACAGGGATCTCCTGGAACCCCAATACCCTGGGTACCTCAGTACCATATACTAGGGAATTCTAAGGGTGTTCCAGTAAGCCAATGTAAATTGGTGAAATTGGTCACTAGCCTGTTAGTGACAATTTGTACAGAGAGAGCATATCCACTGAGGTTCTGATTAGCAGAGCCTCAGTGAGACAGTTAGTCATAACACAGGTAACACATACAGGGCACACTTATGAGCACTGGGGCCCTGGCTGGCAGGGTCCCAGTGACACATACAACTAAAACAACCTATATACAGTGAAATATGGGGGTAACATGCCAGGCAAGATGGTACTTTCCTACACAACCCCCCCCCCAAACGAAGGACAATAAGACTAGCCATGACCTGATGAGTCTTCATTGTCTAAGTGGAAATATCTGGAGAGTCCATCTTCATTGGAGTGGGGACTCCCAGGTCTATGTTCCACTGTATAATCCATTCCCTGTAGGGATATGGACCACCTCAATAATTTAGGGTTTTCACCTTTCATTTGTTTTAGCCAAAGTAGAGGTTTGTGGTCTGTTTGAACAATGAAGTGAGTGCCAAACTGGTATGGCCTCAACTTCTTCAGTGCCCAGACCACAGCAAAGGCCTCCCTCTCTATGGCAGACCAACGCTTTTCTCTAGGGGTCAACCTCCTGCTGATAAAAGCAACAGGTTGATCCTGGCCCTCAGAATTAAGTTGTGATAAGACTGCCCCTACCCCTAATTCAGATGCATCAGTTTGGACAATGAATTTTTTGGAGTAACAGGTGCTTTTCAGGACAGGTGCAGAGCACATGGCCTGCTTCAGCTCCTCAAAAGCTTTCTGACAGCTAGCTGTCCACAATACCTTTTTAGGCATTTTGTTAGATGTGAGGTCATTAAGAGGGGCTGCAATGGAGCCATAGTTCTTTATGAACCTCCTGTAATACCCAGTGAGGCCTAAGAAGGCTCTCACCTGGGTCTGAGTTGTAGGGGGAACCCAATCTATAATAGTTTGGATTTTCCCCTGAAGTGGTGCAATCTGTTCTCTACCTACCAGGTGTCCCAGATAAACCACTTTCCCCTGCCCTATCTGGCACTTTGAAGCCTTGATAGTGAGGCCTGCCTTCTGCAGGGCCTCCAAAACTTTCCATAGGTGGACCAGGTGATCATCCCAGCTGGAGCTAAAGACAGCTATATCGTCTAGATATGCTGCACTAAAAGCTTCCAGCCCTTGCAGGACTGTGTTCACCAACATTTGAAAAGTGGCAGGTGCATTTTTCAATCCAAAAGGCATTACTGTGAATTGGTAATGGCCTCCAATGGTTGAAAATGCAGTTTTTGCTTTTGCATCTTCTGATAATTTGATCTGTCAATACCCTGCAGTCAAATCAAAAGTGCTTAGATACTTGGCAGATGCCAGTGTATCTATTAGCTCATCTGCCCTGGGTATAGGGTGAGCATCAGTTTTGGTTACTTGATTGAGACCTCTATAGTCTACACAAAACCGCATTTCTTTCTTTCTATCCTTGGAATGAGGTTTTGGTACAAGTACCACAGGAGAGGCCCATGGACTTTCAGAGTGCTCAACCACTCCTAGTTCAAGCATTTTCTGCACTTCTTGCTTTATGCAGTCTCTGACATGGTCAGGCTGCCTATAGATCTTACTTTTCACAGGCAAGCTGTCTCCAGTATCTATAGTGTGCTCACACCAAGAAGTGGTGCCTGGCACAGTAGAGAAGAGTTCAGAAAACTGACCCAGGAGATTTATGCAGTGGTCTTTCTGCTCAGCAGTAAGGCAATCTGCTAGTACTACACCTTCCACTAGAGCATCTTGTTCTGTGGAAGAGAAGAGATCAGGGAGAGGGTCACTCTCTTCTTCCTGTCCCTCATCTGTTGCCATGAGCAAGGTGACATCAGCCCTGTCATAGTAGGGTTTCAGGCGATTGACATGGAGCACCCTAAGGGGACTCCTGGCAGTGCCTAAGTCAACTAAGTAGGTGACTTCTCCCTTCTTTTCAACAATTATGTTGGGTCCACTCCATTTATCTTGGAGTGCTCTTGGGGCCACAGGCTCCAAGACCCACACTTTCTGCCCTGGTTGGTACTGAACCAAAACAGCCTTCTGGTCATGCCATTGCTTTTGGAGCTCTTGGCTGGCCTGAAGGTTTTTACTGGCCTTTTTCATGTACTCAGCCATTCTAGATCTTAGGCCAAGTACATAGTCCACTATGTCTTGCTTTGGAGCTTTTAAAGGTGGTTCCCAACCCTCCTTAACAAGTGTTAGAGGACCTCTTACAGGGTGTCCAAATAGGAGTTCAAAGGGGCTGAAGCCCACTCCTTTTTGGGGTGCCTCCCTGTAAGCAAAAAGGAGGCAAGGTAACAGGATATCCCATCTCCTGCGGAGTTTTTCAGGGAGTCCCATTATCATACCTTTGAGAGTTTTGTTAAATCTCTCCACCAGTCCATTTGTTTGTGGGTGATAGGGTGTGGTGAACTTGTATGTAACACCACACTCCTTCCACATGGCCTTTAAGGAAGCAGACATGAAATTGCTTCCCCTGTCTGATACCACCTCTTTTGGGAAGCCCACCCTGGAAAAGATTCCCAGGAGGGCCTTTGCCACTGCAGGAGCTGTAGTGGTCCTTAGAGGAATTGCTTCAGGATATCTGGTGGCATGGTCCACTACCACCAAGATAAACCTACTGCCTGAAGCAGTAGGAGGGTCAAGGGGGCCAACTATGTCAACCCCTACCCTTTCAAAGGGAACCCCAACCACAGGCAGTGGAATAAGGGGTGCCTTTGGAGTGCCACCTGTCTTGCCACTGGCTTGACAGGTTTCACAGGACTTACAAAATTCCTTTGTGTCCTCTGACATTCGAGGCCATTAAAAAAAACAAGGGGACAAGCCTGTCCCAAGTTTTCATTTGCCCCAAATGTCCAGCTAAGGGAATGTCGTGGGCTAGAGTTAGGAGGAACTTTCTGTACTCCTGAGGAATCACCAATCTCCTGGCAGCTCCAGGTTTTGGATCCCTTGCTTCAGTGTACAAGAGGTTGTCCTCCCAGTAAACTCTGTGAGAGTCACTGACATCCCCTTTTGCTTGTTTGACAGCTTGCTGTCTTAGACCCTCTAGTGTGGGACAGGTATGCTGTGCCACACTCAGCTCCTCCCTGGCAGGCCCCCCTTCACCCAAAGGCTCAGCAGTGTCTGCTTCCAGCTCCTCTGGTGTAGGTTCTGCACAGGGTGGAAATTCTTCTTCCTCAGAAGTTGAATCCACTGTAGAGGGAGGGATAGTTGGTAGTGATTTACCTTTACTACCCCTAGCTTTAGGGAGCACTTGGCCCATTCTTCCAGGATCCAAGTCACCCTGTCCTTTTTGCTTTTTGGCCTGAGCCCTGGTTAAAGCGAAAATATGCCCTGGAATGCCCAGCATTGCTGCATGGGCCTCCAACTCCACATCTGACCAAGCTGATGTCTCTTAATCATTCCCTAGTAGACAGTCTACAGGTAAATCTGAGGCAACCACAACTTTCTTTGGACCAGTAACCCCCCCACCCCCAGTTGAGATTTACAACAGCCATGGGGTGGCTAAGTGTGTTGTTATGAGCATCGGTTACTTGGTACTGGTGACCAAGTAGGTGTTGTTCAGGGTGGACCAGTTTCTCTATTACCATGGTAACACTGGCACCTGTGTCCCTGTAGGCCTGAATCTCAACACCATTTATTAGGGGTAGTTGCTTGTACTTATCCATGTTAAGGGGACAAGCAACCAAGGTGGCTAAATCAATAGCCCCCTCAGAGACTAACACAGCCTCTGTGGTCTCCCTAACAAGACCAACCCCAACTAAATTACCAAAAGTGAGCCCAGCTACTCCCTTGGATTGGCTATTAGTAGGTTTGCTCCCACCACCACTGCTATTACTAGGGGCACTAGGTGTAGCAGCAGGGGTTGTAGTGGTAGGAGGCTTGGTGCTTTTCTTTGGACAACTGGGATCTGTTGTCGAATGGCCTTTTATTTTACATAAATAGCACCATGGTTTCTTTTCTTTGTTTTGATTTGAAGAGGATTTGGACCCACCACCCCCACCAGAGTGTTTTTGTGGGCCTGATGAAGACTCATTTTTAGATTTGTCCCCACCCTTGTCAGAAGACTTACCATCCTTCTTCTTGCCATCTTTGTCACCCCCTGTATGAACTTTTCTGTTCACCCTTGTTCTGACCCATTTGTCTGACTTCTTTCCCAATTCTTGGGGAGAGGTCAGATCAGAGTCTACTAGGTACTGGTGTAACAAATCAGACACACAATTATTAAGTATATGCTCTCTCAGGATTAAGTTATACAGGCTTTCATAGTCAGAAACTTTACTGCCATGTAACCACCCCTCCAAGGCCTTCACTGAATGGTCAACAAAGTCTACCCAGTCTTGTGAAGACTCCTTTTTGGTTTCTCTGAACTTCATCCTGTACTGTTCAGTGGTTAAGCCATAACCATCTAGGAGTGCATTCTTAAGAACTTTGAAATCATTGGCCTCACTTTCTTTTACAGTAAGGAGCCTATCCCTACCCTTTCCACTGAAAGATAGCCATAGGATAGCAGCCCACTGCCTTTGAGGGACATCCTGTACAACACAGGCCCTCTCAAGTGCAGCAAACCACTTGTTAATGTCATCCCCCTCCTTGTAAGGGGGAACTATCTTCTGCAGATTCCTAGAATCATGCTCTTTTGCAGGATGACTATTTGGAATACTGCTGCTGCCACCATGGGTTTCTAAACCCAATTTCTCTCTTTCTCTTTCTATCTCTAAGGACTGCCTATCTAAATCCAGCTGTTGCTTCTTGAGCTTCAGCCTGGATTGTTCCACTCTCAATCTATTAAGCTCCCTTTCTAACACTCTGTCATCAGGGTGGGTGGGTAGGGAATGTCTTGAAACAGAAGAATGGTGAGAATGAACAGAAGGAGACCTGGCCCTAACAGATGTCACACTAACATTCTGGCCTGCAGAAGTGATACTTCTACTGTGATGAGAAACAACACTATTACTGTGATGTGAATTCACATCAGTACCAGCTATGCTAGGTGGCCTGCTAAGGGGCAGGTTGGAAAGATTCCCTCCCAAATCTTTTGCTAGGGGTGCCCCAGAATCAGAGTGGGAACCATCAGCTAATTTCTCACCAGAAGTACCAACAAAAGTCTTATCTTGTTCAACTAGCATGTTAACTAATAGTTCTCTAGAGGGATTCTTCCCTACCCCTAAACCTCTTTCTACACAGAGACTCCTTGCTGCCTTCCAGCTAAAGTGACCATAACCAGTCTTGGAGAGATCAACAGTTTGGCCAGTGCCAGACATTATAGAAAGTGTTTAAAGGACAGAAAAAGAAGGAAAAAGTTTTCACAACTTTTTAAAGGACAGAAAAAAATCTTTTAAAACTTTTTAAGAACTTTTTGAAAGTTTAGAGGTACTTTTCAGCACTTAGTAAAGAAGTGAGAGAAGAAAAGCAAAACTTTTTTTGGTTAGGTGTACATACACTGAACTTGTTTTGTATATTTTTCTCTTATGAAAAGTACAATGACAAAAGTGGTAAGTAGTTGCAAAGTACTTATCCCACCGCTGCACAACCAATGTAGGAGGTTGGACTGGCTTGTAGTGAGTACCAAGGGGTACTTACACCTTGCACCAGGCCCAGATATCCCTTATTAGTGTAGAGGGGTGTCTAGCAGCTTAGGCTGATAGAAAAGGTAGCTTAGCAGAGCAGCTTAGGCTGAACTAGGAGACGAGTGAAGCTCCTACAGAACCAATAGTGTCATATGCACAATATCATAAGAAAACACAATACACAGATATACTAAAAATAAAGGTACTTTATTTTTATGACAATATGCCAAAGTATCTCAGTGAGTACCCTCAGTATGAGGATAGCAAATATACACAAGATATATGTACACAATACCAAAATATGCAGTAATAGCAATAGAAAACAATGCAAACAATGTATAGTCACAATAGAATCCAATGGGGGCACATAGGGATAGGGGCAACACAAACCATATACTCTAGAAGTGGAATGCGAACCACAAATGGACCCCAAACCTATGTGACCTTGTAGAGGGTCGCTGGGACTGTAAGAAAACAGTGAGGGTTAGAAAAATAGCCCACCCCAAGACCCTGAAAAGTGGGTGCCAAGTGCACCTAAGTTCCCCAAAGAGCACAGAAGTCGTGATAGGGGAATTCTGCAGGAAAGACCAACACCAGCAATGCAACAACGATGGATTTCCAGACGAGGGTACCTGCGGAACAAGGGGACCAAGTCCAAAAGTCACGATCAAGTCGGGAGTGGGCAGATGCCCAAGAAATGCCAGCTGTGGATGCAAAGAAGCTGCCACCGGATGGTAGAAGCTGAGGATTCTGCACGAACGACAAGGGCTAGAAACTTCTCCTTTGGAGGACGGATGTCCCACGTCGTGAAGAGTCGTGCAGAAGTATTTTCCAGCAGAAAGACCGCAAACAAGCCTTGCTAGCTGCAAGTGTCGCGGTTAGGGTTTTCGGATGCTGCTGTGGCCCAGGAGGGACCAGGATGTCGCCAACTGCGTGAGGAGACAGAAGGGGCGCCCAGCAAGAGAAGGAGCCCACTCAGAAGCAAGCAGCACCCGCAGAAGTGCCAGAACGGGCACTACAAAGTGGAGGGAATCGGTGCTCACCCGAAGTTGCACAAGAGAGTCCCACGCCGCCGGAGGACAACTCAGGAGGTCGTGCAATGCAGGTTAGAGTGCCAGGGACCAGGCTTGGCTGTGCACAAAGGAAATCCTCGGTGAGTGCACAGGAGCCGGAGTAGCTGCAAAAGACGCGGTTCTCAGCAATGCAGTCTGGCCTGGGAAGGCAAGGACTTACCTCCACCAAACTTGGACTGAAGAGTCACTGGACTGTGGGAGTCACTTGGACAGAGTTGCTGAGTTCAAGGGACCTCGCTCGTCATGCTGAGAGGAGACCCAGAGGACCAGTGATGCAGTTCTTTGGTGCCTGCGGTTGCAGGGGGAAGATTCCGTCGACCCACGGGAGATTTCTTCGGAGCTTCTAGTGCAGAGAGGAGGCAGACTACCCCCACAGCATGCACCACCAGGAAAACAGTCGAGAAGGCAGCAGGATCAGCGTTACAAGGTCGCAGTAGTCGTCTTTGCTACTTTGTTGCAGTTTTGCAGGCTTCCAGCGCGGTCAGCAGTCGATTCCTTGGCAGAAGGTGAAGAGAGAGATGCAGAGGAACTCTGATGAGCTCTTGCATTCGTTATCTAAAGAATTCCCCAAAGCAAAGACCCTAAATAGCCAGATAAGGAGGTTTGGCTACTTAGGAGAGAGGATAGGCTAGCAACACCTGGAGGAGCCTATCAGAAGGAGTCTCTGACGTCACCTGCTGGCCCTGGCCACTCAGAGCAGTCCAGTGTGCCAGCAGCACCTCTGTTTCCAAGATGGCAGAGGTCTGGAGCACACTGGAGGAGCTCTGGGCACCTCCCAGAGGAGGTGCAGGTCAGGGGAGTGGTCACTCCCCTTTCCTTTGTCCAGTTTCGCGCCAGAGCAGGGCTGGGGGATCCCTGAACCGGTGTAGACTGGCTTATGCAGAAATGGGCACCATCTGTGCCCATGCAAGCATTTCCAGAGGCTGGGGGAGGCTACTCCTCCCCTGCCTTAACACCTTTTTCCAAAGGGAGAGGGTGTAACACCCTCTCTCTGAGGAAGTCCTTTGTTCTGCCTTCCTGGGCCAAGCCTGGCTGGACCCCAGGAGGGCAGAAACCTGTCTGAGGGGTTGGCAGCAGCAGCAGCTGCAGTGAAACCCCTGAAAAGGCAGTTTGGCAGTACCCGGGTCTGTGCTAGAGACCCAGGGAATCATGGGATTGTCTCCCCAATACCAGGATGGCATTGGGGGGGGGCAATACCATGATCTTAGACATGTTACATGGCCATGTTCAGAGTTACCATTGTGAAGCTATACATAGGTAGTGACCTATGTATAGTGCACACGTGTAATGGTGTCCCCGCACTCACAAAGTCCAGGTAATTTGCCCTGAACAATGTGGGGGCACCTTGGCTAGTGCCAGGGTGCCCACACACTAAGTAACTTAGCACCCAACCTTTACAAGGTAAAGGTTAGACATATAGGTGACTTATAAGTTACTTAAGTGCAGTGGTAAATGGCTGTGAAATAACGTGGACGTTATTTCACTCAGGCTGCAGTGGCAGGCCTGTGTAAGAATTGTCAGAGCTCCCTGTGGGTGGCAAAAGAAATGCTGCAGCCCACAGGGATCTCCTGGAACCCCAATACCCTGGGTACCTCAGTACCATATACTAGGGAATTATAAGGGTGTTCCAGTATGCCAATGTAAATTGGTGAAATTGGTCACTAGCCTGTTAGTGACAATTTGTACAGAGAGAGCATAACCACTGAGGTTCTGATTAGCAGAGCCTCAGTGAGACAGTTAGTCATAACACAGGTAACACATACAGGGCACACTTATGAGCACTGGGGCCCTGGCTGGCAGGGTCCCAGTAACACATACAACTAAAACAACATATATACAGTGAAATATGGGGGTAACATGCCAGGCAAGATGGTACTTTCCTACACTCATGAACTAACCTTTTTTGAAGCCAAGAAGAGTGTCAGGCTTATCTTCGAACCCACTCCTTCCACTGCTAATAAAAGGTACAGGTTAGGGACCCACTCGTTAAAAACTGATCACTGGATGGACCTAGACTATTCACCATAGGGCTCCATCACAACTGAGATCATGCGATGGAAGCACTTTCTATGACCTAGAGTCAAAAAAATCTGAACCTTTAAGCACCAGACCCACATTCGCCCTTGTTGGTAAAAACCTCAGCAACAGATTCGGATGCATGATGAGCTTTCAATGAAAAATAAAATATCTATGTCCATGTTCCCTGGATTTTAACAACTGTGATTTATAAAGAATAGCTGTGGTTCCCCAAAAAGCAAACAAACTACTAGCAATGGATGAAAGTTCGGTCTTGCAAGAAGTCCCTCTGTTGAATCCGGGGATCTCGCTGAGTCACTACTGAAAACCGGGGTGCGAGTTTAAGCAATTTCTATGGTTTGCACCTCAAAACAAGACACAAAACTAGGGAAACAAGCATTCAACAAACACACACACAAATGAAAAAATATTTTATTTATCTACAAAAAGATGTTAACAAAACTCTGAAATCTCATTTCAACTTGAAAGTTTTTTTTTTTTTCTGAATTCAACTGAGGCCACTCATCGTCCGTGCTATATTCTGTGTGATGCATTTTCACTGCTCTGACGAGTCATGAATCTGAGTACACCAATTTATTAGCCATCAATTTAAAATTCCTGTACATTTATTGAACGATTTTGAAAATTCGATTTTACATTTTTCTTCTTTTTGTAAACACTTTATTATTCTGTTAATATGTCATTTTCTAAATAGTTGCGGACCCCCTGAGTAGGTGTTGTGGACCCCCCCCCCCCCGGTCCCCAAACCACAGGATAAGAACCACTGATATAGTTCATAGAACAACCAATAACCTCTAAGTTGAAGGGCTCATGAACAAGCAGGAGAAGCATAGCCTCGGTGCAGCCTGTGAAACAGAAATAAAGAATTTTTTATGATTGTTTACATGACAGGTTTGTATGCCCTGTCTTTCCTCCTTCCCACACAGGCACAAACAATAGCTTCCACCACATTCAAAGAGACAGGTTAATTACTACTAATTAGGTTTTCCATTTGCCCTCTGTGAATCATAAAAATCTTGCAGAAAATTGTCAATTAATCTCTTCCAGGAGGAAAGGGTATAAATGCCACATCCTTCCTCATGTTCATCTTAATCCCTTTAATCCACCCAAACAGCTCCCCCCGTTCCTCTGTAGCAATCCACAGTGTTTATTTAACCGACAGCGGTGGCATACACAGTAAAATATGTAAGGTGTTTATGTGCGGATAATTAATTATGTAAATTGCTTTAAAATAGTCACATTCATCTATGTCTATGAATGCAAAATGTATGGGTGCGCACAAGGCATAGGTTGTAAATTCATCAGAACTCAAAATTGTCAGCATGTATAGCATTATATTATGAAGTACATGATATTTAGAATTTCACATTTTCAGATAAAGCAATCGCTGGAAAAAAATGGCAATCCATGGCACAATACGGGATGCTTTGTCAGATTCTGATGGAACGACTTTTGGTTGACTCGCCTAGTGTGTTTTGATGGCATTTATTCTAATCAGATGAAGGCCAATTCACAAAGGCCGCTGCACTCGTGGTGGGGACCCAGTAGTCATGGCGGGGGGTTGCAAGTGTGGCGGAGGCCCTGCAGTGGTGGCCATATCTTTTCAATGAGTAACTGCAGTGCGGAGGTCTCGCCAGGGGTGCGGGATCCCCACCACAAATAGGGATGCCCTCTACGAATCGGCCCCAAAGTGTCTGCACCGCGTGCGGAAGGGTCACCTTCTACTCGTTCACTCACACCACACTGACCCATAACCTGGACTTCCTTCCTGAACAAAAGGATATTTGCTTGCTCATCTCAGAGGGACCACAACCACCTAGTGTCAGGGACTTCTACAATGACCAGTTATTGACATTGGAAGAGTCCCTTTCACTACAAATGCAGGATAGGGTCAAGCTGATGCGGGGCTGGATCACAGAGTAGGGGTGCGATTTGGCGAACAGAGAGTGGATTTCAATTTACAGCACTTGAGACAATATTTCATCAGCCCTCAGGTTGCTGGGCAGTCTCTTGCCTCTACCAAGCCCGGATCTAAACACTGAGCCAGCGTATGCGTCAATGGGAAGATGAACTGGCAACAGAAATAGACAAGGAGACGTGGGTGATAACTTAGTCTAGAGCTGCAATGACCTTCACTTGTATGAAGTACAAGCAAAATGCATTCAAAGTCATTACCGGGTGGTATTTTACTTTGTGAAACTGAGGAACTTGTCCGGTACCTCCAATCTGTGCAGGAGAAACTATCAACAATGAGGTGCATATTTGGTGGTCTCGCCCACGTGTTCAGACATTTAGAATGGCCTCTATTGAAAATCATAAAATAGATCACAGGTATTGCTGTCTTCCTTGACCCTGTGATTTCATACTGGGGCCGGAAGAGGACAGAATATGCCCGCTGCCCTTCCTTATGGGTTGTTTACTCACGCACTTCTTATTAGGAGGCAGGGTAATGCTGACACACAATTGGAAACAGTAAACTACACTCCCACCTGGTCTATGGTAGACTAAAAGTTGGCTTATTTAGTTGAGAAAAAATTGACAGCATCCCTGGCAGACAAGATGCCAAATTTAAAGACATCTGGAGGTCATTCAAGACAGATATATGAACTCAGAGGGCTGGAGGATGGCTCGCCATGATCTTGACTTGTTGAGCGGAAGCCGTTACCATAGAATCAATCACAGCTCTAAGGAGCCCAAAGTCCAGGCCTCAGACTAGGAACGCACATGTTACTTCCCTCATTGAATGCATCCCTCACCTAGATATACAACTGAGGAGAGTATTTTTGTTGTCCCTTTGCTGAAGTGTTGATGGCTTTGTGCAGGGACCTAAAACTGGGGCCTTCCTCCCCTGCTCCTCCTTTCCAGCCCCCCTCAAAACCCACCATTAGCTCTTTTTCTCCCAGCCTAAACCATCTACATCCTCTTGTAAACAAGGTCAGCATCACCCAAAACGTATGTCAATGTATTGCAATATTGTAATTTTATAAGCTGGTAACATGCACAAGAAAGAAAGAAATAAAGTTTGAGAAATAGAAAGTGTCTGCACCTCAACTTTTCAGAAGTCATCTTCAAAGAGAGCTTGTGAGGAACGTGGCAGCCGTGAGACCGATTAGCAGTGTATAAGAATATCACAGGCAGATGCTGGTGGTGAAAGATCTTCATCAGACAAGGAGCTAGCTACATGCTGGGTCTGTACTGCTGCTGTGGCCACTGAAGATTCACAACCACTATCAGTAACCCTTGCCCATCTCAAAACAATGTCAGTATTACCTCACAGCCAGAATCACTTGGCAGAAGGAAGGCAAACCATGTTTGCTGGGGACAGATCAGGTGTTATGATTATCTGTACCCTCAGCTCCTACTCCATATCAATAAGATCTAATTGTAGCCTATTTGTTGGTATTGCATGATCTTTAGTGGCAGCGCACTAAGGCAGATGCCTACAATGGCCTTAATGTAGCACTTGCTCTGAGGAGGGAGGTGCCCAAATCCACCAATAACAATTTAGCACAGGCATACAGTGCAGAGATGGATGTGGTGTAAGAGGGCCAGAGCTGTTGGCTTTGGAACTGGGGAACCAGGTTTGAGTCTCAGCACCAGCTCAACATGCTGTGATTTGAGGCAAATCAGTCTACCTGTGCCTAAAAAACAAAAAAGAATGTGTCCTTGTGTAATGTAACTGGTGTGTCGCAGGTCGAACAGTATGAAGACCACTGAGGCGTTATGTAGGTAGTGGTAAGTGGTTTATTTTTCTATAGGGGGGGGTAGAGTATGTGGAACAAAGTCACAAGCGTTATCGTCTGTCTGAGTCACTTTGCTCTTTTTCCGTATCTTTTCCCAGGTTCGTGATGGTACGTTCTTGCTTCTTATTTTACAGGGAACCCAGCTGCCTTGCTCGCTCGTTGGAGTCCAGGGTGGTACCGGAAACAGAAGGGAGAACGCTAAGGTGAGTAGTGGGTTTTTTAATAGAGTTCTTCCTATTCTCTTAACTTTGGACTGGGAGGTGGTACACACAAAAGGAGGGGGTTGGTGCCAGTGAGGAGGGTTTAAGGGACTAGTGTGCACACTTCTATTATTAGTGTAGTAATAAGTGACCCTGGTGAGTTACTTATAGTGCCCTTCCTCCTACCTCCCTTTCCAACCCTCCTTTATGACCCCTCCCCAGTCCCTTCTCCCCAATTTCCCTTCTTCCTGTCCAAAAGGACCTTACCTTGTTAAGCCACGACCCTCCAGGGTCGTGGCTGGCTTGGTAGTGTTCCTCCTGCTGATCTCCTGTATCCAGGTTCTGGAGTTCTTTTCTTCTCTCTCCTTCCTCCAGTTCTTCGTCTGCTTCTTTCCTGGTCCTTTTTTCCTCCTCGCTCTGCTCTTGCCTCGGTCTCTCCGTGTTTCCTTCTCTCTCCGCTTGCCTTTCGTTCTCCGCGTTCCTCTCCCCCTACCTGTCCAGCGCGTCTTCTTTATGTTCGTCCTTAACCCGGGAAACATACGTTGTTTCCCGGGCAACGCCGTCCTGCCTGCCGCTCACGGGTCGCGTCTCCCTGGCAACGGGAAGACGCGGAAATGACGTATCGGTCTCGGCCGATACGTCATCTGCCGTGTTCGTAGCCGGGATTGCCCGGCTACACCCCTCTCCCCATGAAAGGTCCTGCTCGAGGACCGTAGCAGCGTCTGGGAAGCGAGATAAATAGTCAGCTGGGGCCTGTTGGCGACCTGGGATGTGACGGACCTGAAAGGAAAATGGTTGCAGTTCAAGGAACCATCGTAAAATCAGAGAATTGGTATCCTTATGGGCAGACAACCACGTAAGGGGAGCATGATCTGTAAAAAGTATGAAGGGGCGGCCTAGAAGGTAATATTGTAACGTATCCACGGCCCATTTTATGGCTAGACATTCTTTTTCAATGGTCGGATAGTGTTGTTCCCGGGGAAATAGCTTCCTACTGACGTATACTACCGGGTGCTCTCCACCTTCCCCGTCAGGTTGGGCCAATACTCCCCCTAAACCCACATCTGAGGCATCAGTATAGAGATGGAAAGGTTTCGAGAAATCAGGGCATCGGAGTATCGGGTCTTTGGTTAGGAAGGATTTTAGTTGTTCAAAACTGGATTTCTGTTGGTCCGAAAAGGGTGCGAGCCTATTAGGATGGGATTTAGACAGAAGGTCTGTGAGAGGGGCGGCCAAGGTAGAATAATCAGGTATGAATCTTCTATAATACCCTACTAACCCTAAGAAGGATCGTAACTCTTTCTTGGTTGTCGGTCTAGGTGCATTTAGTATGGTCTCTACTTTTTTTGTTTGAGGTTTTAGGTTCCCTTGACTAATTTTGTAGCCCAAGTATGATATGTCGGGTGTTCCTATGACACACTTTTTCGGATTGGCAGTTAATCCTGCGATGACAAGAGTGTGGAAAACTTGGTGTAAATGTTTTAGATGATCATTCCAAGTTTCACTGAAAATTACTACATCGTCTAGGTAGGCTGCTGCAAAAGACTGGAAGGGATTTAAGAGTTTATCCATTAACCTCTGGAATGTAGCTGGCGCTCCATGTAAACCAAAGGGTAGCACAGTGAACTGATAAAGACCGGACTGGGTGGCGAATGCTGTTTTCTCTTTATCCTCTGTTTCTAAGGGAATCTGCCAATACCCTTTTGTCAAATCTAAGGTAGTCATATATTTGGCTTTTCCTAGTTTCTCTAATACGTCGTCAACTCTGGGTATAGGATATGTGTCAAACAGGGAGTTCTCATTAAGCTTCCTGAAATCAATACAAAATCTAATAGTACCATCGGGTTTTGGTACTAAAACCACCGGGGAGCACCAGGGACTATTTGACGGTTCAATCACCCCTTGTTCTAACATTTTCTGTATTTCAGCCTCCATTATCTTCTTCCTTGCTTCAGGAATACGATATGGCCGTAACCTCACAATTTTCCCTGGTATGGTTCTTATTTTATGAGTTATCAAGGTGGTTCTACCTGGTAACGCTGAAAAAAAATCCCGGAAATGTGCTAGTACACTGTATACCTGTTCCTTTTCTGCTTTTGTTAAGGTTTCATTTACTGGGGGTAGATCTTCCCCGTTGCTGTGTTCGGTTGGACAGAACGCAATACTTGACTTATTATTTGGACATAGGAATCCTGCCAACACGCTGGCAGTGTTCGAGGGGTCTGGTTCTTCCCATTTTTTTAGGAGATTTATGTGATAAATCTGTGATTTTTGGGGAGCGTTCGACAATTCCACCAGGTAGGTAACCGGAGATACTGCTCTTATTATCTTATAGGGGCCCTGCCATTTGGCGATTAGTTTTTGTTCTGAGGTTGGACGCATAATTAAGACCTTATCTCCTGGTTGTAAAACCCGTAACTTGCTCCCTTGGTCATAATATCGTTTTTGAGTGTTTTGAGCTTGTTCCATATTCACTTTGACCGTGTCCCATAGACTTTGTAGCTGTGACCTTAAATTGTGGGCATACTCTAGAAGGGGCCTTCCCCCTTCTTCTGCCTCTTCCTCCCATGTTTCGATGGCCATGTCAAGAAGAGATCTCGGCTGTCTTCCGAACACCAGCTCGAAGGGGCTGTGTCCTGTAGAGGATTGTTCATGTGTTCGAATAGCATATAATACTAAGGGTAGTTTTTGATCCCAGTCTCTCCCTGACTCTTCCATCACTTTTTTCAATAAGGTTTTTATTGTTCGGTTATATCGTTCCACTAGTCCATCCGTCTGTGGATGATATACCGAGGTACGGATTTGGGAAATACCTAAGGTTTTACATACTTGCTTCATAAGAGTGGACATAAAAGGAGTCCCCTGGTCAGTAAGTATTTCATGCGGGAACCCTACTCGGGAAAAAATGTTAATCATGGCCTGGGCCACTGTCTTAGTTGTCATACTTTTTAAGGGAACGGCCTCGGGGTATCGTGTGGCATAGTCAACCATGACTAGAATATACGTGTAACCCTTTGTGGATGGTACTACAGGTCCAATTAGGTCCATTCCTACCCTACTGAAGGGAATGTCTATAATGGGTAGGGGCATCAGAGGTGCTTTCTTAGGTATGCTGGGTTCAGTGAGTTGGCATCTGGGACATTGGGAACAGAATTTACGTATGTGAGCAAATACTCCCGGCCAATAGAACCGTCTAAGAAGGTATTCTTCTGTTTTTTCCCTCCCATAATGACCTCCCCCTGGTTGACAATGGGCCATCGTTAGAACTTGATTTCGATAATGATCGGGTACCACTAATTGTTGTTTATGTTCTCCGGTACCGGTAGTGGTTATCCGATATAAGAGGTTTTTCTTAATGAGGAAGTAGGGACCCACCTCTTCGGTTTCTTCTTCTCTGGCCGACTTCCAAGCGTGGGCGAGAGAAGGATCAACTCTTTGCTGATGGGGAAAACTGACAGGGACTTCATGTGTTTCCGCAATAATGCCTGTGTTCGGTCCTGATCCCTCCTTTTCCAAGTAATTCAATTTTTCTATTCGTTTCTCTCTACGTGATAATTTCCTCCGGATTGTGGGGCTTTCTATACTGCTATCGGAGAAAGGAGTATCTCTCCACCAATCCTGTGTCAGTTTGGGTTGTCGAACATAATCTAGTATCTCTTGGAAATGTTCATAATCAGTGCCAATGATACACTCCTCAATCAGATTGGACATTATACCCATCGGTAAGACATCCCGGTGTTTTCCCCACTCGACTGTGACGTCATATAAAGGGTATTGTTCCTTATCTCCGTGTATGCAACATATATTCACCCATTGTTCTTTTCTTTCATCTGTTCTGGAGACTAAGAGGGTCATTCTGACCCTGGCGGCCGGTGGCCGCCAGGGCCACCGACCACGGGAGCACCGCCAACAGGCTGGCGGTGCTCCAACGAGCATTCTGACCGCGGCGGTTCAGCCGCGGTCAGAAGCGGAAAGTCAGCGGTCTCCCGCTGACTTTCCGCTGCTCGTGTGAATCCTCCATGGCTGCGGAGCGCGCTCCGCAGCCATGAGGATTCTGACCCCCCCTACCGCCATCCTGTTCATGGCGGGAAAGCCGCCATGAACAGGATGGCGGTAGGGGGGGTCGCGGGGCCCCTGGGGGCCCCTGCCGTGCCCATGCCAATGGCATGGGCACGGCAGGGGCCCCCGTAAGAGGGCCCCGCAAAGTATTTCAGTGTCTGCCTTGCAGACACTGAAATACGCGACGGGTGCCACTGCACCCGTCGCACCTTCCCACTCCGCCGGCTCGATTACGAGCCGGCATCCTCGTGGGAAGGTCGTTTTCCCCTGGGCTGGCGGGCGGTTTTTCAGCAACCGCCCGCCAGCCCAGGGGAAAACTTGTAATACCCGCCGCGGTCTTTTGACCGCGGCGCGGTATTTTGGAGGGCGGCATCCTGGCGGGCGGCCTCCGCCGCCCGCCAGGGTCATAATGAGGCCCTAAGTCTTTTCTTACCACCGACTGGCTACACCCTGAGTCAATAAGGGCCCATATGGTTTTCCCGTTGACATTCAGAAGCTGTTTAAATTTTTGGTTACCTCTTCCGGTACACAGTACCCGTCGCCTAGTAACTCCGATTTCCATTGGCTCACTACTCTCCTGTTTTCTGGGGCACATTCTGGCAATGTGGCCCCATTCCCCACAGCTGTAACATTGGGGCCCTGCTACCGGTGGAGGGTTAGGAAATCGGTAAGGTACTGGTTCCTTTGGAAAGGTTCTTGGTGTAATTTTAGGATTGGAAGGTCCTGGTTTTAGGCTGGGTCGGGTTGACATATTTCTTACATCAGTGGAGCGATGATAAGCACACGCTAAATCAATTGCCATGTCAGTAGTCACCTTTGGATGTTGACGGATCCTGTGTTTAGTGGTGGTAGGCAGGGACTCTAAATATTGTTCAAGGACAATTGTTTGGATCACTTCCTCCCTACTATTTCCGGAAGAACCCAACCACTTTAAGGCCAAGTCCTTAACCCGATAATAAAAGGTTCGGGGGTCTTCATTCGGTCCCCATTTGATTTTTCTAAATTTAACCCTATAGTATTCCGTATCATGTCCCACACGTTCTAAGATACTAGTCTTTATCTCTTGGTATGGCATGGTTCCACCCGGTTTGCTGCTTGATATGCTGCTTGTAATATCCCTGTAAGTAAGGGGGCGACATATTGACCCCATCTATCCTCAGGCCATTGGGCGGATGATGCCACTCTCTCAAAATTAGTAAAAAAGGCTTCGGGGTCTTCTCCGTCTTGATATTTCTGTAACACAGAACTTGGGACATTGGGATGTACTTTACTACTAGCAATGGTCTCAGTCAATTTTTTCATGGCCGTCTCGTGGACCAGTTGATTATTCGCAAGGATGGTTGCCTGACTTTTCAAAGCCGACTGCAATGCTTCCCTGTCCTCTTTGGCCTCTCGCTGGTGGGCCTCCCACACCAGTTGGAGATGGCGTTGGCCCTCGGCCAATTGCTTTATCATATCCTCCAAGGAGGGTTGGTCACTCATGGTTATACTGTTCGATTACTGCGAGGAGGCTACACAGGTTTTTGATCCCACTTCTGACACCACTGTCGCAGGTCGAACAGTATGAAGACCACTGAGGCGTTATGTAGGTAGTGGTAAGTGGTTTATTTTTCTATAGGGGGGGGTAGAGTATGTGGAACAAAGTCACAAGCGTTATCGTCTGTCTGAGTCACTTTGCTCTTTTTCCGTATCTTTTCCCAGGTTCGTGATGGTACGTTCTTGCTTCTTATTTTACAGGGAACCCAGCTGCCTTGCTCGCTCGTCGGAGTCCAGGGTGGTACCGGAAACAGAAGGGAGAACGCTAAGGTGAGTAGTGGGTTTTTTAATAGAGTTCTTCCTATTCTCTTAACTTTGGACTGGGAGGTGGTACACACAAAAGGAGGGGGTTGGTGCCAGTGTGGAGGGTTTAAGGGACTAGTGTGCACACTTCTATTATTAGTGTAGTAATAAGTGACCCTGGTGAGTTACTTATAGTGCCCTTCCTCCTACCTCCCTTTCCAACCCTCCTTTATGACCCCTCCCCAGTCCCTTCTCCCCAATTTCCCTTCTTCCTGTCCAAAAGGACCGTACCTTGTTAAGCCACGACCCTCCAGGGTCGTGGCTGGCTTGGTAGTGTTCCTCCTGCTGATCTCCTGTATCCAGGTTCTGGAGTTCTTTTCTTCTCTCTCCTTCCTCCAGTTCCTCGTCTGCTTCTTTCCTGGTCCTTTTTTCCTCCTCGCTCTGCTCTTGCCTCGGTCTCTCCGTGTTTCCTTCTCTCTCCGCTTGCCTTTCGTTCTCCGCGTTCCTCTCCCCCTACCTGTCCAGCGCGTCTTCTTTATGTTCGTCCTTAACCCGGGAAACATACGTCGTTTCCCGGGCAACGCCGTCCTGCCTGCCGCTCACAGGTCGCGTCTCCCTGGCAACGGGAAGACGCGGAAATGACGTATCGGCCTCGGCCGATACGTCATCTGCCGTGTTCGTAGCCGGGATTGCCCAGCTACATGGTGCTCTGTAAAGTGCTTCAGTACCTGCTGGTCGAGTTCGCACTATACAAAACTGCAAAAAAATCATGTAGAATCAGCTAATGATGCCTCTCGACAGAGCATGTGCATCTGGTTGAGCAGAGGACAGCTGTGAAGCCAACAAAAAAAATAAATGTGGAAGTTCTTAGGGATATACATCCATAGAAATGATGCACAACAAAAGACTCAGACGGATCGTGCATACCCAGTCTTCCATCATTCAACACGAAGCACTACCAAACAAAACACTGTAAAGAGAGGAGGGATGTAACATAACACAAGACGAAAAAACGACCTTGATTCCAGTCAACCTGAGCCCCTGAACCATAACATACACACACATTCTGAAACAAGCATTGGATCATGCGAATGGGAGATGTGCATTATACAAATGTTTATGTCAATATACAAAATGACACAAGAGAAGATGTAGTGAGATAAAATAACGTATGATGAGTGAGACAAGATGAGATAAGTCAAGTCACTAAGCAGTTGTGTTCAGCAGTCTCCCCTACACATTATTTCAGGATTCCTCCTATTCTAAAACTTGGTATTTCAGCATAGCAACTAATTCATTTGTAATAAGAATCATATTTATTTTAGTTTCTTTTTCTGATAGCATCCAATTCATCCAATCAATAGCATTATTTCTAATTGGCTATGGCAATCAAGCCTCGTGCAAGTTTGCCAAGCAAAATGACCACAGAGTAAAATCAGGTCTGTTTCCTTGCACCTGGTACATCTGGGAGCAGGACAACTGGTCCAATTCAAGCAGAGTGGAATTCCCCATGGAAATTCCATGCTACCTGACTCATAACAAGGTCCATAGTTGGGTAAGTGCTTACCAACTCTCAGCAGCAATTTCATATCAAGCTCTACTGTACATCACATAAACCAGCTGTTTACATTAGGCACATCTTGCATCATCAACAGGTGTACACATTCGAGCAAGCATCTACCTAATCATCAATGCAATACTGTTTCAATCTAAATCATGCTCCATTCATAATGAATTCTTTACCTCTTGCACCCAGATAGTGATCACTCTAAAATTCCAGGTTGCACTTTCTTTGTCTGCTACGCCTACCTTGTATCATACTAACAATTCAGGAGGTCTGGCTGAACGTGCTTATACAACAGCTCGTTAGGGAAAGCTAGTCTTTAGGATTCACATTCACATCCTATCCCAATGCAAGACACACCTCAGATTGACCCCCATCAGTCTCAATCACATGCACACTTCTGATATACCATATTCAGGATTTCCAACAGCACTTACCTTTCAACAAAGGTACCGAACCATCACAAACAATTGTGAACACCACATCCCCCAGTATCAACCTAGATAGAGACGGGGATGCTCTTGTAGAAGAAAGCACTTTACTCCGGCTAAATAAAGGACTAACCACCCAATGAAAGGTAAACAATAACAATAATTGTGAGTACCTTATTATACACAAAATGGACACACAACTTTCACACTAACATATACAACACGTTTACATAAAATCACACAAACTCTACTAACCTCTCACAAATGCATGAAAAATCAAAATACAGAATTCATTCATAGCACTCCGAATTCCACATGAATTGGAACCTTGGAAAAATGAATATAATAATAATTGTTGTAAATCTAACACCATGACATAATGTAATGTAATTTAACATAAAATTACCAATAGGAAAATTGCGACATCAGTACTGCAGAATGTCAAGTATCTTTTTGTTATTTTTCTTTCAAATGAAATTGAGTTACTTCATAAAGCTATCACCTGGGCCGAATCACGGACCAGTTAGCAGCAGAACAAACACTGAAGTACTTCTTATTGATGTGAACTGTGAAGAAGCTTAGCCAAACTCCATGTAAGAGAAAACAACCTGACACGTTTTTTAACTTGCTAAATTATGGATAGATTCTCTGTTTTTTTTTCTTTTCACCCTGTCAAGACTTTCTAAAGAATACAGAAATGCCTGCATGTGAAAAAGTGATTCAATATAGAATGAGATTTGCATATTTAACAGAACAATTTAGACATTTAGAAAGTCTGTTGAAGCTGAATCACAAGTGCTCTGTAAATTTATTCTCAAAGTGAGGAGAAAAATGAAGAATTGTTTCAGGTTTCCCATCAATGTACACGTGTTTTTGCTAATGGAATGGCTTTGAAGTCCAAGAAATATGCCCTCATTTTAAAGGAGCCTGCCTTGCTCTGGCTATCCAAGTTGACACCCAGAAATCATCACAGACATTTGGCTACCCTTTCTTAGAAGTATAAATGTGCTGGTGGAAGAGATACACAGCAGAACTATTTTACATACTCGTGATGTGTCTTTAAGGGAGATTCAGCTGTGGCATCAGCTTCGTAGGGCAGCAGACACTCTGACAACAGTCGCTCTCCATGGACCATGCATTGATGAAGGGCAGTTTACAGGCAGTGTGTGGAAGGACATTGAATAGAGGAGTGATCTTTAAAGTTCTCCAATCACAGTGAGCAGCAAGTGCGGTTGAATCCCAAACAGAATGCTTCACTCTCATTAATGGGCCACAATCTGGGTTCTCCCAATGTAAGGACTCCACATTGACCTCGCAGCCCACATTGTAAACAATGTTGTGCAAAGTGTCACTGCTGCCGACCCTTGCATCTCAAATCTCTTATCGATGTCAGCCTCCTCTGCGTCACAGGTTCTTGCATCGCAGTCTTGTAGCTCTTCAAAGCCGAAGCATCACCTCGACTGGGGGACGCATCCTCAGTGCCAGACTTAGCACCACAAGCCCTCATTTTGTGAGATCCTTGACGAGGATGCAGTACATCGCATTGCAGCTTTGCAGCTCCTTGGAAGCGATGCATTGCCTTGGCTACTCGACGCATCCTCAACGCTGGACCTCGCAACACTCTGTAACCAGGATTTAAGGTACTCTTGTTCAGCTGGCCTAACTGGGTCACTGTAGCCAGCCTGCACTCCATCACGGTTGGCCTGAACTTGTGACTTTGTTCTGGTCCAGGGCTACCATATATATCCTCAGTTGGCGCTTTGTTTTTTTTGGTACTATTTTCACTGTAATATTTAAAACTGCATATCTCCAGTTCTACTGATTGGATTTTTGAGGCCTTGGTCATAATATGTTAATTACAATTTACTCTATTTTTCTAAAGTGGTTTGGGATTTTGCTTGTGTGTGCTTTCAATTTATTACTGTTTGAAGTGCTGCATAAATACTGTATACATTGTCTCTAAATGAAGCCTGACTGATCTGTAACCTGGGCTCAATCCAGAGGGTTAATTTGGGTTTCACCGTCCTCAATCAATAACCCAATTTCTCACAAGCACAGCCTTAGGTTTTGGGTAGAGTTAAAGAACCCCATTTTGATGCACATTGGCAGAGAGACAGTCATAGGAGGAGACTTTCAATCAATCTGTTTAACTTTCCTTAGGCAGAAATGTTCCATTACGCACGGAAACAACCTTTAAGACACTTAAGGCTCTGTTTTACTGTAATTTTAGCTGCATGAAAACAGCACATCTTATAAAAGCAGGATTAGAAAAATATCAGAACATTTGAAGAATCTTTTTCTTATTTTCATCTAAAAAATACATCTTTGAGAAAATCACCAGAAAAGTGATGATTAGAATAAAGAATTTCAGTGTTTCTCAATTTAATGCCAAAACTTAAGAGGTAAAATCAAACATTGCTCATAGTGCCTATTGTTTCAGATTTCTAAATGCTTAGAAGGCAAAACATTTACAAATGATAAGGGTACTGACCATTTCTCCGACAACTCTCTTTAATGCCTCATTGTATGTGTCTAGTTAAGAGTCTCATCACACACATTTCTTTATGTCCTGTGACTTGATTATATTCACCCCTCACTTCTTACCTCATCACCACATTGTATATTTGTGACCTTAAGAGTGCAGATGTGGTCTTCCCCAAACCTTTGCCTTCCACCTACATTTGTGCTGATCTTGTTTTTGCTGGTGTTAGGACTCTGTGCACTTTACCACAGCCAGTGCTAAAGTGCTTGTGCTCCCTCTTTAAAATATGGTAATATTGGCTTATACCTATTTAATTTCGTTGTATATTCCTAGTAAAGAGGCAGTGCATGTGCCCAAGGCCTGTACATTAAATGTCACTAGTGAGCCGGCAGCACTGATTATTCCACCCACTTAAGTAGCCCTTTGAATATGTCTCAGGCCTGCCATTGCAGCCTTTGTGTGCATTTTAACTGCCATTTGGACCAGGCAAGGTAACCATTTGCCATGCACAAACCTACCTTTTTAATACATATAAGTCACCCCTAGGCTAGGCCCTGGACAACCCAGAGGGCAGGTTGCAATGTATTAAAAAAGTAGGACATGTATTTTTAAGTTTTACATTTCCGGGTAGAGAAAAACTCTAAAATTCAGTTTTCACTACTGCAAGGCCTACCTCTCCCATAGTAGAACATTGAAGTTAACTTATTACATTTTAACATCTTATAAGTGTAATTTCCAAATGGGAATAGGTAATCAGTTCATGTTTGGTGTCTCTGAAATCCGAATTTAAAATCCTAACTTATAGAGGAGTTGCATTTTGAAATACAGTTTTGAAAATGCCACATTTAGAAAGTTGGCATTTTCCTGTTTTGGACATTTAGGCCCTCATTCTAACCCTGGCGGTGTAACACCGCCAGGGCAGAGGGCAGAGGAAGCACCGCCAACAGGCTGGCGGTGCTTCCAGGGCCATTCTGACCGCGGCGGTAACGCTGCGGTCAGAAAAGGGGAACCGGCGGTTTCCCGCCGGTTTTCCCCTGGCCCAGGGAATCCCCATGGCGGCGCTGCAAGCAGCGCCGCCATGGGGATTCCGACCCCCTTACCGCCAGCCTGTTCCTGGCAGTTTTCACCGCCAGGAATAGGCTGGCGGTAACGGGTGTCGTGGGGCCCCTGGGGGCCCCTGCACTGCCCATGCCACAGGCATGGGCAGTGCAGGGGCCCCCTAACAGGGCCCCACCATGATTTTCACTGTCTGCTGAGCAGACAGTGAAAATCGCGACGGGTGCCACTGCACCCGTCGCACCCCTGCAACTCCGCCAGCTCCATTCGGAGCCGGCATCCTCGTTGCAGGGGCATTTCCGCTGGGCCGGCGGGCGCTCTTTTGGAGAGCGCCCGCCGGCCCAGCGGAAATGTAAGAATGGCCGCCGCGGTCATTTGTCGGCGGGACTTTGGCGGGCGGCCTCGGCCGCCCGCCATAGTCAGAATCAGGCCCTTAGTGCCCATAGCCTGTCTCTGGTGACATGACTGGGTGTAGCTGACAGTGGGCCTTTTGTGTATTCCTCCTACACAGCCACACACAATCTGGAGCTTAGATGTGCCTGGATGGTCCCTCACTGGCAGGATGGGTGGGAGGAGCTAGGCACAACTCCACTTACACCTAAATACGCTGTGTACTGTTTCCACACAAATCGGCTGCATACCCACTGTGGTTAGTCTGGAGCTAGGACAGGGAAGGCAGGATGCCTGGGGACATCAAAGGGAAAGCTCGAGAAGGTTCTCGCCCACTTCAAAGCCATTACTGGATATATATACTGGACCTCAGACAACATCACTTTAGTACACTTCAGGACCTGTGGATACTCTGCAGGAAGAAGAACTGCTGTGCTGCAGAAGCACTGCCACTCTGAAAGAACTGCTGCCCTGCTGTGCTGACTAGCTGCCTGCTGCCCTATTGCTTGGATGAGAGGGACTAGGCCTGCATCTCTTGAACTCAAAATCTGAGTGATTTAAAGGGTAGTTCGCTGGCCTCCAGATCTGAATCCTCAGGGATATAACATGCTTCCCACAACCAACACATCTTCTCTGCCACACGGTGCAAAACTGAGCATAACTGACACATCTCTGCTGTTGCGTGGATTGGAACTGTATCAAAGACCCGCATCGCAGCCTGTTGCTGCATCAGAACCGCTCCTCCGTGATGCATCCTCAGTGCAGGTCCTCGCATCCTTCAGCAACAGTAGCCTCAACAATGTCACTGGACTCCGCATTGCAGCCTTGCAGCTCTGATGGCAGACTTTGCATCGCAAGTTGTCGTAGGGGATCTTTGATGGAGATGCAAAAAGACCTCACACTGCAGCATCTTGGAACTGAGGCATCCCTGTGGCTGCGTGGCGCGTCATCAGTGTGGATCCTCGCAACGTTCAGCAAACAAGGATTTACGCTACTCTGTTCAGTGGGCCTAACAGGGTCCCTGTAGCTGCCTCATGCTCCATGGCAGTCAGCCTTAATTTGTGACTTTGTCTCGGTCAGATGCCACCAGATAGCTACAGTTGATGCTTTAGTCCTTTTTCCACGATTTTCACTAAAATCTTTAAGATCGAATACCTCTGGTTCTACTAATTGGATTTTGTTTTGTTTTGGTCTTCTTTTATTTATTAATAATACTCTATTCTTCTAACTCTGTTGGGGGCTTCTTTTGTGGTACGTTTTTGAATGTGTTACTGTTTGAAGTGTTGCACTAATATTTTACCCATTGCCTCTGAGTTAAGCTGACTGCTCTATGCCAAGATACCCATTGAATGAGCACATGTTAATTTAGTGGTTGTTTGTGACTTCACCCTGAGAAGAACTATGGATGCTGTTTGAGAAGGGTGCCACCCACTGTTAAAAACTAGGTTGTGGCTGACTGGTGTATGAGCCCTGGTCAAGCAGCAACCACACTCTTAGTCATGGTAGGTGTCAGGCAAACCCTAAATGAACCTGTGCTCACCCTCTTTTCGATCACCCACCTCAACCAGTCACCCAATTTCTTATGATTGGCAAGGCCACTAGCACTGGTTCTATATGAAAAGTTATGGAGATACAGCATGCAAAATGATAATTGCATGTGTTGCATTCACAAATGCTATTTATTACATTAAAGCCCGAGCTGCTAAACCTGTCAATAATGGGAAAACATAGAAAAAAACATTGATTTCTGCATACAATGCCTATTGGTGATAAGAAATTGAATTGGACATGGTGATGTCATTGCTAACTTTATTTAACTTTTATCACATACTAATACAAAATGAATCCCAGTGCTAATAAAATGGGTAGGTTTCTCAAGAAAGACAAAATGACAGATTGAGCAGTTACCTGTTAAAATTGTATTCACCAACAAGTAAATATTTTGCTGTGCATGGAAGTAGACAATTCCCATTTCATCAACACAGTCTTTCCTACCTCCAAATCTATACAGTGCCACGGTGCAGAAAACAAACCTACACGTACACGTTTTATAATAAAAGTTGTGCCTTCTGTATTATCTCTGTTCTCCAGGTAAAGCTGAAACTGTACACAGAGCCTCTAGACGTGCCTCTTTAAACTAAGAAACAGCAATGGAAGACTTTAGTTGTGATTACTATGAATGTCACATTCCAAATGTGATAATTCACTGCTGTGATGTAATGGGGGTTACAGATCACATAACTCACTTTTGCTACCTCATAAAGGAAATCCAGGCTGCTCTGGCTGGGCTGTGGGGAGCCACGCTTCTGAAGCAGAGGGGAGGGAAGGCACAGAGAGTGGTGGGAGCGAGGGACAGGTGGTCAGGTTATTTCTTTTTTTCCTTTTTCATGGGACTGGGAGGAGAGGCCATGTTATGCCTGGCTCCTCCATTACTCCTCTGCCTCTGTATAGTACCTTATAGAAGAGCTAGATGATTTATGGGGCCACACATAACATAAAATTATAGATGGATAACAGCAAATTACAGGGATGTTTTTCACCTCATGGTTCTCTGAGTGACATAGACAAGTCGAGCTTCACTCTCCTTGTGTATTTCATGTCTATCAGAACCTCTCTATGAAACATATTCCCTTAATTCATGGTCACCCATCCATAATTCCGTATATCATATCCGTGTCACAATTGATGGAACTTTACAATTCAAAACAGAGAACATTTAAAACAGTTGCTCCATGTTTGAGATTCCTTTAAGGTCCCAGTGTCCTCTTGTAATAACTTTTTCTTTGGCTGGGATTGATTTTGGTGGGTAATGAAACGGAACATTTTTGTAATAAGAGCTCAAAGCATTCTTTACTTGCTGCTTCAATTACATATAAGTTCTTTAGGTTTGTGTTTTGTATTGCAGGCAAATTCTTGTAACCACAGGTGAAGCCAACAGTATCTGGACAGAATTGGCCTCTCTTTAAATTGCAGACAGAAGCAACCAGCAGATGAAAAGAGACCAGTTAACTTCTGCAAAGTTTCAGGAGGGGAGATGCTCTCCTTGTTGAGTGGTTTGAATACTGTTTCTTCAGTCTGAGCTACAAATGCTTTGTTTGTTAAAATCTTTAAAACGAGCCTTATATAGTAGTTTATGTGGCCATTTTATATATATATAAGCCCAGTATTGTGCCAGAGATGTGTACATTTTCAGTGTGAACCAAAATGCTGCACGTTGTCAATTACAGTAATTTTGGAATAGGTCTTGTCTTGGAATTGTTGGTGCTCAGCGTTCTGAAGGGTCATCATCCGCAGACCACAGTGCCTCCATCCCAAGGAGACGGGCATTTAATAGGCACGTTTACAGTAATCTACAGACAGGATGACGAATGGGCAGAGGTACCAAACCTTGCTCAAGTTACCTTTCTTGTCGATCGATGGCCCATCAACCCCTACTCAAGAAACAGCCATCCCTTTGCCTACTCTCCAAGAAACCAGAAACACTACAGTACTAAGGAAGCTGAGCTCCATCCTTGGATATCATTAATAATGTGATTATCAAAACAGACCATTTGTGAAGCATGGAGCATATCCGGTTACCTGGGTGTTCGCTTCCGTGTTATTGGATTTTCCCTGCGAGGAAAGTGTGCCCAGACAAGCTGCTGGCCCCCTCTCCTGCCTGGCCATTGACACTATCGACATTCCACTTAAAATGTAATTATTTGTGCGTGATACTCTCTCACACTCATGCAAGACTGTATTTCCTTTCGTTTGGCATATTACGGGAAACTGTACTGTAGTGTGGGACTAGGGGATCAGCGCTTTGCAGGACTGCTGAATGCCCAATTAGACTCCCCAGACATGTATAGGGCAAGACGAAATCCTCCGAGAATAAAAAGGAAACTTTACCAATCTGGCTCTACTAAGCCAGAATACATTTCGAGCAAAAACTGAAAAACAAGATGAGGTTGAGAACTGGAGAGTTAATGCAGCCCCTGCATTTTCAGTTTTTTTGATCGAACAAGGCAAACATTTTTTGTTAGTTTCAGACTCTACTGCTTTTATAAGACCTGCTCACTGTAGGGAAAAGCCACAGAGGGCTGGCTAAAAAGTTAGAAACGTATTCCCAAAGATCTGTAGCTTGTTAGGAGAAAATGTATGACTTTAATGGAATGTTTCCAATACATTTTGGTTTACTCTTACAAAACAACTACCCCAACTTTATGTATTATTTTTTTCCAGGAGCATACACATGCATAACACTTATGCGTGTCAAGTTTCCTTCCAACAGGTTGAACATTTGTCATGCTGAAATGGGATGCCACCTGCAGTTGCATGTATAACCTTTTTGCGCTCCCCATACCAGAGAGAATCTGTTTTTGTGAAACTAATTGAAAGTAGCAATGAGTTTGACTGTAGATAACAGATGAGTATAACATGTTAGTTCATAGTCACTGAATCTTCTGCAACATCTATGTCATTTCACTGTAACCTCTTCTTCACAGGTAGGTGTTTCCTAGTTATTTTCTCAAATACTATTTTTACTAGAGAATCATCTTCTTGGACATTATCCTAGTATAAGCACAACTTGCAATGCAGAATTTCAAAGAGGAAAATATATTTTTTCTGAGAAGATGCTTGGCCTGTGCTCGGGCAAACACAGCCAACTTTCAAGCATCTTCAAGAGGCATTTGTACAAAAACAACATTTTAACAGATTGTGGAGATGATCTCAGAAAAAAACACTATTGCTTTCAGATATCTCCTACGAGCAGGGGCATAACGCAGGCCCCTGCAGTTCCTCTGGTGGCGGGGGCCTCCAGCGCTACAGGGAGCCCTCCAACTCTTCAAGGGGGTGTCATTCAGTCCAAGGTCAGTTAATATTTGTGATATAAGGGAGAATCAGGGGCCCCTCGTCACATTCTGCAGGGTTCCCCCATCACTTTGCATCACACCACTGCTCACGTGGTACAACATGCCATCTGTAGCAAATCTAGATGGCCAAACACTGCTTGTGCTGAAATATTTACAGATGGCGCTTGTGTGGAAACCATTTGGTAGCTACATCTTTATAGATGTTTTAAAGAAAATCTCTAAATATTTGACCCACGGAACCTGGTTGATTTTTAAGCTACTTTTGCTGTCTCTAAAGGAGGAGTGTACATATTGATCGGTGTTAAAAAATGCCCAGTTCATTTGGTGCTTTTTATGCTTTTGTTTTTTTCTGCTTATATAGGAAGTGGTTACTTTCTTGTAGCACCGACCTGGTGATGTAGGTATGTTCGTGATGTTTAAATAACATTAAACAGTTCAGCACAGAACAACAGCCCTCTTTTAGATTTTTGGATTCATCAGATTTTGTATTACATGAAGGGGGGAGCAGACTGAGTAGGGAACACTGGCTGTAAGGCAGGAAAAAGACACAGGAAATGTTTACATTCACAATGAGGTTGAGAGAATAAAAGAGTGATTGGGTGCTGGTGTCAGCCTCTTGTGGGCAAGATGTAAGGTGCATTACATTAATAAGACACAGCTCTGTATTGGACATCATCAATATTGCATGGCAGCTTGTTATCCAACAGTAGAAAGGATAGAATCAACGCAATCCTGTAACATACACTTCAGCTTAACTTCGAAAGGCAGAGTTTTATTTGATCCATAGAGAAAAAGAGGCATAACAATTATATGTTCTACACCTACACTACAGACCTGAATTATTGCAATAGTACTGTTGAACATGGTTCTCCTTAGGGAAAAATCCTGAAACCTTTCACTTTTTGCCCTCTGCCTATGCTGTCTCCTATGCTGGACCTTAGGACTCTGGATACTTCCCTGCTGGCTGGCAGGGGGGGGAGTAAGTTCCCCGCCCCCCGTAGTAGGAAGAGGTGCACTGCACCCCAGTTAGCCCGGTAGGAGGGGTGTGTTAGATACCTGGAGGAGGGTGACTCTTGTTGCCAGGAGACACACGGGCACCTATGTTTAGCCACCCCCTTAACCACATCCAAGACCTGATTGATTAGGCCTTTGGGGCCTGGGGGCACCTGCCCTCAGGGTGAAGACCCCTTGAAGGGGGTTCACCCTGAGTGGCCCTGCCCTGTGTCCAGAGAGACCAAATAAAGGAGTCGGAGTACGAAGTAGAGCCGGATGAGTGCATGCCAAAGGATGTGCTCGGGTAGGGAAGGCCACCCAGAAAGGGGGGTGGTCCGCGGGAGGGGAACCAGCTGGGACCCCAGGTTGGGAGCCTGTTCCCTTATCAGTGGCTGTAGGCCATGGGTCCTGACCCTTGTATGGACAGGGGGAATGGGCAACCGTGGGTGCATCCCAAATGTGGAGACCATGCTGACCCGCGTATGGTGCATTGTGCCTTGCTGGCCCTGGGTAGACCCCTGTAGGGCCTTCACCTGTGCCTCAGCACATGTGGGGACTCCCTATGCAGGAAGAGCCGGGGCAGTGGCCAGGCACATGCCTAAACTGCTTTGGGACACTATACATTTCAACAACCTAGGGCTCAGAGCTCTTTCCCTCTGGCAATGCAGAGTGAAAGCACACATACCATCCATACTGATTGAGACTGGCACTGATACCAGGTTGCGGGGTTAGAATACCCCGGCAGAGCCAAGTATGGATTGGGGGGGTTATCCTCCCTGACCACGGATGTACATGGTCACAGCCGGGTTGGGTGGTTCCTATAAGGGGGCATGCATGGCAGTAATGACCATAGTGCGCATATTTAAACCTGGTTATTCCCAAATAGGAACAGAGCCTGTGGGCTCAGATTAACCCAGGGCACACGAGCGCCGTGTTGGTGGTTGAATTGAAGTGTTACTTGCATTAGCAGGCAGGTGTGTGCGCCCAGGGCATGCATGCCCCGAAAGGCCAAACACTCACACCCATAAATATACAGATCTACATTCCAGGACCCGGGGGAAGACAGGGAGACATCTGTGGTTCTAAGGAATACCCTTCAAACCACACACAACTTCAAAGCATTTAGCTAGTATAAATGGGGGTACTCAACATCTGCAACTTAGAATATCACCTACAGATACACAGGACCAGTGCGGCAGGACTATGTCATCACACTGTCAAAAGAATCTGGGTTCCTAGGAGGATAACTGTCTGAGGAGGGGATCCGCTCCATATTAGAGACTTGCCTTTGGCTGATTGCCTGCTGTGTGGCATCCAGAAAGTGACTCTCCAAGGACAGGCTGACTTGCCCCCAGTTCTTGGCAGAGGTCTCAGGGACATCAAAGACCTTCCGAGAGGGACTTTCATCATAATGGGTAATATCTGGAGAGAGGTGCTCTCTGCTGCGCTTACACTATTGCATATTCCACCTGGCAGGAGAAGTCTGCATGTGGCCAAAGGAAGAAGTCTGGAAGACCGGGCGCATCAGGTGAATCATAGCAGAATACTATGTGCGCTACTGGTATGTGGCACTTCCAAGTTATGACCACTACCCCATGAGATGGCTTGCTAAGTGAACAGATCACTATTGCAGAAACCTGCTGGAGCTTCGCGGAGGTCGAGTGGGAAGCATTTCTCTTGTATCACCCTTTGGCTGCATGTTTATTGTGTGCTGTGCCTGTTCATAAGTTGGAACCCTCAGAGGTGTGGGTACAACCCAAGGAGTGAGGTTATTGGCCTAGTACTGCACAACAGAGCTTGCATCTAGTGTGTTTGTCTGAAGTGAGGGTCCAGTACAGCTAAAGTCATAGCATACTGGACAGAGAATCTCAATGCCGAGGGGCCCAAGAACCAGCAGCTGGTTGGAGCGATCTTGTGCCACCCGGGAACCCCAAGTCATTGTATCCCTGACTAGTGTCCTCTTTTTGCAGTGGCACGGCACTGAGCGCTTTCTACCTTGAATTAAACCTGTCTGGAGGGCCCTTGAAAGTTCCCAGGCACCAGACCGGGTGTCTTCAGTCCTGAGGCACTGACCTGTTATCTTGTAGTTGTACTTGATACAATCTTGCAAAATTGCCTCTGAGTCTGTCAGCTGGTCCCAGTGACCCCCCCCCTGTGTTTTGCAGACCTCTGAGTGAACCTCCTATTTAGATCCTGAACTGAGTCTATTAGCTGGTCCCAGTGACCCAGTGACCCCACCCCTGTGTTTTGCAGACCCTGACTGAACCTCCTATTTGGATCCTGAACTTCTCCACCTTTTTTATCTTCTGGTCATTGTTTTTCCTGTCCCCCACTTTAACCCTGACACTTGGGGTGTTGTGACCTGGTCGGAAATGACTCGGTACTCAGGGGAAAGTACCATACTTTGTGGGTTGTTGAGGGGTGCGATTGACCAGAGTGCTGGGTGCCAGGTTCAGGGTGGATTGGGACCCAAGGGGTTTGAAAGCAGATGGGCATCCAATTGCTGGTTATCAGGGCACTGCATCAGAGTGCCGGAAAGGAGTGCACATGAGCCTGTGCCACCTGATACCCAGGCCTGTGCCTAGGCACAGGGTGGATGTGAGGGAGTGAGTCTGAGTGAGAACTAGTGAGTGCTGGGTTAGCACCGAGGTGTTGCTTAGTACACAGGTTCTGCCAGGGAGGTTGTAAGGTTTACATAGCACTTTATTAGTGCGGCTGAAGGTCTGGTTGGGAGAGTGTGGGTACTGTGGTATACATTTTTGCTGTTATTGCCAGACCCGGGGCACACCCTGAATTACAAGTGTTACACTGATTGTAGGGGAACCTGAGGGTGGGCCTAGTGCTGACAGCGAGTGGGCATCTTATGTGGATGTGGGGAGAGAATGAGCAATTTCTCCAATGTATTTACAGTAATTGATGTTCAACACAGTGGGGCCTATTATCATGTGTTGCTTTGTTCATTGAGATTCACGCCCACGCACGTTTGCATTGACTATTATTGTGTGTTGTGTGCTCAATGGCCTTTAGGCTGAGATCACATTGTAATTGAATTGTGTTGATCATGTGTATGTGTTGAATATAAGTGTTCTATACATAGTAGTGGCAGTCTGTGACTCTCGGCAGTGGAGGACCGTACAGCTGAGTGCCAGTCCAGTGGTAGGCATGGTAAAAAATCACAATACCTTTAGGCTAACATTCCAAAGCTCTCAATCATTGTTCATTGACAGGTTTTATAACAGGTTGTGACTGAGAGCTTTGGAATTAAGGCTGAAGGCAATGAGAGTTCCTCACAGTTTCTGTCAGTGGACCAAAAGATAAAAAGAAAAATGTACTTACCCACCCTCCTTCTCTTGCAGTCAGCGCGATGGCACCTCATGGAGTCTCAGCCAGCACCCCTCTCCGCATCACAATGCTGCTTTCATGCTGCAAATGAGCAGCATGAGAGCAGTGCCAGGATTGGCTGGAGGAGGCTGCCTCGACGCTCCAGCAGGCACAGGAGCCCTATGCCTGCTCTCCACAAAGCTGTCTAAGACAGCTAGGTGGAAAGGTTTACACTGACATGTACGGCTGGCCGGCTCAAGACAGCCGGCCAAAATGACATGCGCAGTGTAGACTGGTGGAGTGAGCACCACTCCCCTGCTGCCAGTCAGCAGCAATGCCCCTCCCCCAAAACTGCTTGGGCTGGAACAGTGAAAAATAAAATGGTAACTCATTCAATTACCATTTTAATTTTTACGTTTGCTGCACTGGCAGCAGGGGGCAACACTCCTCTGCCCTAATGGAGAGGCCCCCACTGATATATAGAACCCGAGTGAAGTCTCTTTTTGGGATAGTTTAGCAGGGTTGTTGCGGGAACGTGCTGTACTTTACACACTGCCTCTGAGATAAGCCTGACTGCTCTGTGCCAAGCTACCCAAGGATGATCAGAGGTTATCGAGCAGGTGTGCCTCACCACCCCGGACAGGAATAGCATGCTTCACCTGACTGGGCACATGCTTTAGCAACTGGACTGAGGGGCCTCCAACATTTAAACATATCTTACAATAACTTAGGTCTAATCGTACAATGTTTGGATAGTTTGAGCTCCCTTTACCCCACCTTCGTGTCCACACTCCCTACTATCTTAAAACATAAAACTGGTGCTTGTTCACCTATAAATTGTGCAGACCTACAGATTAAAACACTCATTTTACCTATGAAGTAGGAGCATATGACGTACAGCTCTCTATTCATTGCCCATCTCATGTTAAATTTCAATCCAGGTTTTTTTATACGATTTTTGTGAACAATATGAATAGCTGCCTTGATAAAATTGATAAAACAGGACCTTTTCTCATGGGTTGTGTACTATTTTGATCTGTATCCTTTTATTATGAGACTATCCCCAAATCTTCTTTGTTAGTCCCCTCCTCACTCACTAGTTTTTTACCTTGTTTTCATTAAATTAGTTATTGGTTAATTCGACTTTTTGTCAGGGTCGACGTTTTGTAAGGTGATGTTCACAACTTGGTATTCGCAAAGATTGTGTTTTTTTAAGCACTAAGGGCCAGATGTATCAAACTGTTTTACCCATTCTGTGTCTATGGGAAAATGTGTTCGTACATTTGGCCCAAAATTCCAAAGTATGATTGTAACCCATTACCCTTGGCTTCCGAAGTATTGTATTGCTCAGCGTAAAGGGCTTTGTTGTCACATTTGTGTATGTATATGATCATAACTACACACAAACACAATCTTCAACTTACCGTTTTACAAAGTGCATTGAACAACAAATATTAATTTCACTGTGCATTCAGAAACCAATGTACATTTCTTGCTATGTTTCTACTCAAATTCATTGATCAGAGTTTAATATCCTTAAGAGGTTTGGTACCTGAGTAAGGTGCATAACTCCATGACAAACAATGATGTCATGTGCTTCTTTCTTTACTCTTTGTTATTGGTACAGCTCTAAGTAGAGTCTTCCGAGTAAAACCAAAGAAAAACAGCATCACTTACCTAGAAAGAGAAGAAAAGGAGAAAGGAAATGATGATTAGTGCTCATGCTCCGACTTCAACCCCACAATGCATGAATTTTGGAAAAATACAAACTAAGACCAATTAATACCATCACCCCCCTACATGCACAGTCTTGTCATCAATTATGTAATTTCAGATGTTTGGCGTGATGTAATTAGAGATGTCATAAAACTTATAATGACTAATGTCTGTATCTATTAGGTAAAATTACCGTTTGGCTGTTACCAGAGAGGTAGGCCCTCTCCAGTTCTTTTGCACACCATCACCTTAGTATAGGAACTCCCTCAAGATAGTTTTACTTGAGGTTGACTCCACCCTGATAGTATCTTCTTATCAGGGTGGGTCGAGGTGGTCCACGATGAAGCATGTCACATTACTTGAGTGAGCCCACCTTGTCCAATTCTTGGAATTTTCAGGTATTAGAATAGGGAAGTGACAGTGAAGAGGAATTTCCTTTACAGGAGCATTCACAACAACTATTGAAATGCTCAATTAGTGTTCATCACGTTCTTTTGTGTTTGGGATGCGTTTTTAGTGACTGGCATGGGACCACATTAAGCCTCTGTTTTTCTCCCTTTGTGTTAAAGATCTCATGTTCATTACCACACTCTCTGCCAACCTTTTCACTTGTCACAAGTTTAATGTGCTCTTCATCACAGAAACATGGCTATCCTGAACAACCCTATACATCCTTAACATTAAGCTTGAAAACTGGACATGTAGGAAAGAAGGAGGCATGTTGTCACCCACCTGAACCAGCATTCAAAGCACCCAACAGACAGATGTGAAGTACTGACATAATCTCTGCAATTTCGTGCAGATTTTGTTACATTAAATTACCAAAATTACGCCAACTACTACACATAATTAAAATTTCCCCATGACTATTTCTCAGTGAAAAAATACAGAGGATCCATCAGCACATGAAGAACTACAAGGCTTCTTATATAAAGATAATATTCTACCTTCATCCTTAATTAAAGCCCTTTCTGAGGAATCTTTCCCATCCCTACTCATCATTCTCAATGCCCCCTTCACTGCCAAGGTCATTGACATTTATGTGCAACTTCCATATCACATCATTGCCAACCATCTCCTGCACAATTATCAAGCTGACTTAAACCACTCTACATCATGAAGACACCTATATTACAAATAGTAGACGATGTCCTCCTCGGGACAAATAAAGATTACCCCTGCCTCCTGATTTTGCTGGACCTCTCAAATGTCTTCAAAACTATCAACTATCCCATCTTCATACAACCTTCAAATCTGAATTGGGATTCACTGCAAATTCTCCTCCTACTTACCCAACCAGCACCAATGTGATCAACTTTAGAGTTCACTAAGGTTCCATCATGACCCCCATCATAATGAATCTTTACCTGAAGATATTTGGAGAGCTAGTAAGTAATACCAGCATTCAAATTCACCAATATGAAGATGGAACATAAAATTACTTGAACGTCTCTTCCACTCCAGACCAGACTCAAACACAGCCTGCACGTCATCCAGACCTGGATGTCAACTACCTACCTGAAGCTCAACATTGGACTAAATTTCTTAATCCGAGTGTAGCTCCATGACATAAACCTACATTCATTCAAACCCCTGATTTCCCTCATTGCCAGGTCACTTGGATTCACCCTGGATGCCATCCTCACCCTGCAGAAACATATTGCCAATAAAACAAAGGGAGGTTGGAATGAGCTGTCTCTACTATTGTTAGACTTTTCATCCTTGGCGTTGTCTCCCTTAACTTTTTGCCTCTGTTCCCCAGGTTGTTTGTTGATGTGTGCTGGACTCTGATTTTGCTGTTTTTGTTACTCTGGGCACTTTACCACTGCTAACCAGTGCTAAAGTGCAAGTGCTCCTTTACAAAATGTGTATGTAATTGGCTTATCCATGATTGGCATATTTGATTTACTAGCAAGTCCCTAGTAAAGTGCACTACAGGTGTCAGGGCCTGTAAATCAAATGCTACTAGTGGGCCTGCAGCACTGGTTGTGCCACTCACATAAGTAGCTCTGTAATCATGTCTCAGAAAAGGCCACTGCAGTGTCTGTGTATGCAGTTTTAACTGTAAATTCATATGGCAAGTGTACCCACTTTCCAGACCTAAACCTTCCCTTTTCTTACATGTCAGACACTCCTAAGGTATGCCCTAGGTAGCCCAAGGGCAGGGTGCAGTGTATGTTTAATGTAGGACATATAGTAATGTGTTTTATATGTCCTGACAGTGAAATATTGCTAAAATCGTTTTTCACTGTTGCAAGGCCTCTCCCTCTCATTGGTTAAGATGGGGGCTACCTTTAAATATGATTAAAATGTAGATTCCCTTTGGGAGCAGATGGAGTCTGGGGTCTCTGAGCTCACAATTTAAAAATACATCTTTTAGTAAAGTTGATTTTGAGATTGTGTGTTTGAAAATGCCACTTTTAGAAAGTGGGCATTTTCTTGCTTATACCATTTCTGTGACTCTGCCTGTTTGTGGATTCCCTGTCTGGGTCAGTTTGACAGTTGGGCTGGTTGCACCTCACACTAGACGGTGACACAAAGGGAGCTGGGGTGTAGTCTGCATTTCCTGATGAGCCATCTGTGCTAGGAGGGAGGGGAGGAGTGGTCACTTACACCTGAAAGGGCTGTGCCTGTCCTCACACAATGCAGTCTCCGACCCCCTGGTGAGTGTCTGGGGCCTGACCTGGGAAAGGCCGGATTTCACATTCAAAAGAGACTTTACTTTGAAGTAGGCCTACTTCAAAGGAGAAATTGGGTTCAAGAAGGGCACCCAAAACCACAGACTTTAGAACACTTCTGGAAATAAGAGGAACCTCTGCCTGGAGAAGAGCTGAAGAGCTGAGGAAGAAGAGCTGCCCTGCCTGTGACTGTGCTTTGTGGAGCTATCCTGCAGTTGCTGCTTCTGCCAGAGGAAGAGGGCAAAGACTGGACTTTGTGTGCCTTCCATCTTGTGAAGAAATCTCCAAGGGCTTGATTTAGAACTTGCCTCCTGTTGTTTGAAGTCTCAGGGACAGCAAAGACATCTTTCTGCCAGCACCTGGAGTCTCTGGAGAGATTCCTGCTCTGACAAGTGGTGCCCTATCCAGTTCCTGGGCCCTTGAAAGGAAAGCTGGTGGAAATTCAAGGAAATCGACTTCGGACACTCTGGACCGACGCCACTGCTGAATCTTGTGACGCCGCCTACAACCGACTCCGTGATCTTCGCTGGAACGCGATGACCTTCGCTGGCCCGATATCGCTGCAGCCCCGCCGAAGTCTGCGACTCCGTGGAAGTCGCCGCACCACGTCGTGACCGACGCTGCTCGAAGTGCGCGGATTCAACGTTTCGCACAGGCGCAGCAATCCCTGACTTCGCGCATTGGCTTGTTTTTATTTCTTCACCAATGTACTGTACCTGAGGTGCTATGCGACTCTATGTCTGGCGCCGCTGGTGTCAGATTGTTGGGAACGACTCCGTCATGACACTGTGTTAACACCTCATCAAAGCATTTTGGGGGTCATTCTGACCCTGGCGGTCGGCGGTGAAGCGGCGGTAAGACCGCCAACAGGCTGGCGGTCTTTTTTCATGTATTCTGACCATGGCGGTTACCGCCATGGTCAGCCGCCGCTTCACCGTTCCGACCGCCAAGGCGGTAACGACCGCCGGGCTGGAGACCTGGGTCTCCAGGCCGGCGGTCGTCACATACCGCCGGCGGTATTCCAACCCGCCTGACCCCGGATTACCGCCATGGATTTCATGCGGTTGGGGACCGCCATGCAATCCATGGCGGTAAGCACTGTCAGTGCCAGGGAATCCCTTCCCTGGCACTGATAGGGGTCTCCCCCACCCCCAACACCCACCCCGACTCCCTCCCCTACCCCCCCCCACCACCCCTGCCACCCCCAAAAGGTTGCAGGACCCCCGTCCCCCACCCCGATCCCCAACATATACACACACATACAGGCACGCATCCATGCACATACACACACCCCCCGCATTCATGCACGCATCCATGCACATACACACACCCCCCCGCATTCATGCACGCATCCATGCACATACACACACCCCCCCGCATTCATGCACGCATTCACACGCCCCCTCAATATACACATACGCGCACCCCCATGCACGCACACAACTCACAACACCCCCCCACCCCCCTTCCCTAGCGGACGATCACCTTACCTGTTCCTGGTGATCCTCCGGGAGGGAACGGGCAGCTCCGCCGACACCGACACGCCAACAGAACACCGCCACAGCGAATCACAGGTCGTGATTCGCTGGGCGGTGTTCTGTTGGCGTGGCGGTGGAGGTGGAGCTACCTCCACTTCCCCGCCTGCCGCCAGTATGGCTGTTGGCGGCTCTTCGTCCGGAAACGGGCGGAGCGCTGCCAACAGTCAGAATGGCCCATGCGGAAGACCGCCAGCACTGGCGGTCTTCCGTACGGCGGTCCCTCGGCGGTCTATTGAAAAGACCGCTGAGGTCGGAATGACCCCCTTTGTGTTTCTAAGCGCTATTTTTGAGTTTAATCTTTAAAAATTCATAACTTGACTTGTGTATGTGGGATTTTTGTCATTTTGGTCTTGTTTTGGTTAGATAAATATTTCCTATTTTTCTAAACTGGTGTGGTGCCATTTTGTAGTGTTTTCATTAAGTTACTGTGTGTGTTGGTACAAATACTTTACCCCTAGCAATTTAAGCGTACTGAATTTAAGCCTACTGCTCTGCCAAGATACCAAGGGGGTAAGCAGGGGTTGGCTGAGGGTGATTGTCTTTCACCCTGACTAGAGAGAGGGTCCTTGCTTGAACAGGGGGTAACCTGACTGTCAACCAAAGACCCAATTTCTAACAACTATAGAAAGTGAAACTTTTCATCCCAAAAACAAAATCAGAACTGCTGTTCAAAATTTCATACTTTCACAAGTAGGTGGTGGGATTGCCCTTGTGCAAGGCCTCAAATACTTATCACTGGTTGCCCTTGTGAGCATCTTACACACAACAACGTGTCTCATGCAGAGCCTATATATATCTGCTCACATCACTCCCATACTGATGGAACTCTACTGGCTCCTTTTGCTGGCCTGCCTCAGTTTCATAGTCCCACCTTCTCTGGTGGGTTTCAGCACATCTGCACCAAGGAAATCTTCAGACTAGAGACAAAGAAGTGAATAAAAATAGGACTTATCCACTTATGCCCCTACGAACTGGAACAAATTCCCATAGCCATCAAGACTACTTCATCCCTTTCCAGTTTAGTAAAGAGCTGAAAACACACATCATTAAAGAACCCTATATCACAATGGATTAACAGTCCTCATCGGTTCTCAAAACTCAGAAACCCCGCCTGTAAGCACACTGCTGCTTTTTGGCTAGGTTCCCTCATATAAATACTGAAGATATATATGCACATATGATATTTTCACTTTTTTAGGTTTACGGTGAATAATAAATAGTGTTTGCTTCTCCAGTTCACCGCTAAATTAAATAAATTAAATAGCTGTTATGAAATATGAGAACAATTATTCATTTTCTCAGATTTTCCAGCGTTGCATTACTGATTTATATTGGCTTTTAAAAGATGGACTTTACTTCAATGAGACAAAGAAACAAACCATGTAGATTATTTGATCTGTTGCTTGTTACTCTCTCTCCAAGGCACACTAACTTATGGTAAATGAAGTATAACTTAAGCATCATCCACAGACTTACCTATACCTTTGGTCATGCACGCCATCACATACAACCACTACTAAATGGTCACCCTTCAATGCTATCTTCCACATATAGCTCTCTGACATTCTAAAGTCACTCAAAGGTGATGTGCTTCCCTCCTCCAGCATCAAGTGTCTGAAAAGAGAACCCCTCCTACTTCTTTTGCTTGCTAATTTAGAGCACCTTCCCAGACAGGTCCTTCCGCTGCTGAAAATGTTCTTACTAGAGTTAACTAACCTTGTCAACTTCTGTCTTATATCTCACCTCCCATGTGTTGGAAAATTACAGAGAAGGGAGTTGCCTCCCACGTCAGGAGCACATCAGTAAGAATAATCTAATTCAAAACTATCAAATGCCGGTCATAGTATCTTGCAGTACTTAAACACCCATATTCAAAGTAATTGTTAATGTCCTCTTCTCAATAATAAAACTGACCAGTGCTTCCTTGATATCTATGCAATGTTCAACGCCATAGACAACCCAGCATTGAGCCACACCCTATAATGTCTCAGGGACTGGCCAGGTACATTCCTACAATGGTTCACATCCTACTTTACCAATCAATGGCAATTTGTTCAGATGAGAACCACCAGATCCAGGAAATTTCCTGTCACCTGCAGAGTCCCAAGGCAATATACACTCACCCACTATTTACAACTATTTACACATTTTGGATAGAACACTTAAGGGTCATTCTTGCAGACAGCAAAAACAAGTTCCATCAGTATGCTGATGACAACCAGCTCTGTCTCACAATCTCCTCAACCTATGACATACAGAGACTCATAGCCTGCTACAAACACATCCAGACACATCCAGAAATATATATCAAACTAACTACCTGATGCCAAACCCCACAAAGATCAAGGTTCTACTGTTTACTAACAATGCCAAGCATTCTGTGATTCATTCATGGCTCTCTGGCTTACCTCTACAGACTTCACACCAAAACTGACAAAACTGGTGAAATCCCTTGGATTCAACCTCTATTTAAAACTCTTACTTAAAGAACTCATTGCCAAGAAGTCCAAAACAGCCTGTTTCCAATTTTCTCCTGAAACAATCAATCAGTTTCTCCCAAAAGAAGTCTTTAGAATTACTGTTCATGCCCCAGTACTCTTCCATCCAGATGGAGTCAACACTCTGCTCAACAGCATAGCAAAGATGATACTTGCTCCTCTAAAAGAATCCTTCATGCAGCAGCGTGGCTCGTGAAGATGCTGACAACATTTGACCACGTTACCCTCATGCTAAATGATGTACCCTGGCTCTGATTGTCTCAAAGATCAGCTTCATTACTTTGAAGGCTCTCTACACCAGGTCACCAGTTTACCTTACCTAGCTTACAAACTAACAATCTTTGGAGGTCAAATCCAGATGAGTTCAGACATTGCCAGATTAGAGAGTATACACTCCATAAGGGAGAACACCGCATAAGAATTCTGGTCAGGCTGCACACATAAAAATCTGGAGCAACATCCACTACACCAGAACAATGAACCCTCTTACTATGAGGATGAAACAGAAAACATACATCTTCAAGGAACTATCTCTTCAGGTAGGCGGACTTCTCATTCCTGTCATTAGCTCTATCTCATCCCTCTGTATCCTTGCCATTATCTACAATGGGACATAACTCCACACAGTGTTTCATTTGTAACTACCTAAGTGTGCACTTAAGAAATACCAAAACATATGT